>NC_141156.1:78402166-79005737 GCF_053477565.2 Lygodium microphyllum
CTACGAGGCACAGCCGAAATGGTGGAGGAGGATTTGGGACACCAATTTTGATGCATGGACCACCTTTTGCAGTTCACTCCCCGAAGAGCGCAATGATCCTATCTACATGCCCTACCCCCGTAGGCATGGAGTGGACTATGATAGAGACTTGCATGGGATTACAACTTCCCAGAAATATATAATGTAAATGCTAAGAGCCCTGAGGAATGCTTAGTGTTTAGGTTAGAATATATACTTCCTTCTATAAATCGTTTCCTTGCAGACTTCTCTTCCTGCCCAGATCCAGCGTTTTTGACCACTTGTAATTACCTCCGACTTATTAAATTCCTGCTACTCCAAAAACCCACAGCAGAGGAAGCCCATCTCCCCCCACTCTTCTTTGATATCAACCTAGGAATAGATAATAGAGCTATGACTAGGTTAATGATGCGGGCTACTCTCCTTCCTTCCTTCCTTCTGTCTAGAGCTCTTAGAAAATATAAGTGACGCCTGCTTCACAAGGTGTAATCACCCTTTCTTGTCAACCACTCCTCTGAGAGCTAAGACCGATATTAAAGAATACCTACAAAGTCGCGCATTCTTATCTCAATGCCTATGACTGCCCCGTGATTAAATGGGTGTGATATGCCTTGACAATTGTACTCCCTCTCTCATTCTCAAAAAAAAAAAAGAGAAAAGAAAAGAAAAGAAAAGAAAGCAAAGAGAGAAAAAGCCACAAGGAAACAAAGACAAGGTGACTGGAGAGAAAGACAAGAGCAAAAAATAGCAAAGCTGAAAGATAAATCTACTACTAAGCAAGTTAACAAGGAGAACACTTCACATGTGCTTGCAGTCTCCCTTCATTGTTATTGTGCACCACACTCACTGCATTTAGGGTTCTCCCTAGCCCCTTCTCCACTTCACACTTAGGGCACATCAAGGGCAGGACTTTCAGACCTGTCACCCTAAGTTTTGCACCGCACCTCCAACGACACACGAACTGGGTCCTCAAGTGTGGGACATTATCGAGGGCTTGCCCAAGGTTAGACCCATCTCCCAGTTCCACTGGCACGGGCACCATGCACTACACAGTGAGACAGACACACCCCTTAGGAAGTGCACAACTCTTCTTGTAGGTTATGTTCGTGTTTCAAGAACTGGCTGCTTGGCTGAAGAAGATCATCCACTACATCCTCCAATGACAAGGAATTTTTCCATGAGTCGGACATGACTCCATTACTGCAACTTCAGGAGCTTCGCTGCGAAGGTTTAAATGGCTCAACAAATTTCATGTTGCCAATCATCGGCCTACTGATGGCTGCCATGACTGAACCAAATCAAGCAGAAGGAAAACCCAGTGATGGATCTGCCATTGGCTTAGATTTTGGAACCTCATCTTCCAAATATGCATGCCTACCGCCTCAAGATCTACGGATCACTTATTGATTCCACAAGCCTGAAGATTTTCAATGCAAGGTTCAAGATCTTCAGCTCAGCACTGAAGATCTTGAAATCAAACCTGAAGATCTTGAAATCAAAGCTCAAGATCTTCAAATCGAAGACAAGGATCCTCAGGATAACAAGATCTTCAAAACAAAGACAAAGATCTTCCATGCGAGGACAAAGCAAACCTTTGTCAAGATAGAGTTCAGGGGGGTTTCTCCAGGATAAATCCCTCCAACACCATTCTCCTAAGGGATTGCTTATTGATCAAGCGTTTCTGTTGACCAAAGGATAACCAGTTACCTATTTTCCACCAGCCAATTGGAACCTCTATCAGCCCCTCGCAGAATGGGAGCCACAACTGTGTGTGAAATCCCCAGCATTTTCATGAAGTCTAAAGCACGTCGGAACCTCTCCTGGTCATCATCATCAAACTCCATCACCTCTCATTCACAAACATCAGTGTCATCTACCCACCAGTTCCACCTAGCAACAGCATCATCTATCCCACTACTTCCCACCACAGTGCCATGGGACTGGCACTTGGCTAGGAGGGGGGTAATGTTTACCGCAGCACAGAGGAGCGGGAAATGTAAAAAAGGAAATAGCAAAAGGCGTAGGACAAAAGGAAGAAAAAGGCTCCTTAACCGGTAACTAGACCCTGAAAAAATTGAAAGCACGGGCACGACCCTAAGGAATTCTTAGAGTCGCCCAAGGAAAGTAAAAGAGTAAAAAGCACACCATTAAGTGTGAAAGCGCTCCCGAATCCTTGTAAAAGAGTGCCAGGCTCATTCCTGTGCAAATTGTATGCATTAATTGAGAATAGGATAGATTAGAACGGTGGGAAATGAGAAATGGGCCTAGGCTAATGTCCAGCCATGTAAAAAAGGGGATGACCGCCCATGAAAAGTAGGGCATGTATATAAAATTCAAAAAGTGAATGAGAAGATCATTCTTGTGTGTGGCCAAAGCTTCTTCTTCTTCTTCTCTTGTTTCTTGCCTTCTTGCTTGTGCTTGAGAGAGGGATTGAGAGAGTGTGAGGGAGTGAGGGAGTGATTGTGTGAGAGTGAGGGATCTTGGAGAAGAAGCTCTCCATCTTCTCTCTTCATCTTCCCCTCCTCTCTTCGGTTCCTATGCCTGCCTTCTAACAAGTAGTAGGTAAAGCCATATTGAGTGTCGTGCAAGGAATGAGGGAGCTATCAGTAGTGGTTGTTAGGATCCCAGGGAGGGTGATACATCTTGAGGCGATAGCCATTAATCAAGAAGGGATCATCCAAAGCATCGACTATCTAGATTTGGACAGAGCCATTAGGGTTGATGGCAAGTATCTTGTAGGGCCCCATTCATCTTTGTTGAAGCTTGCATGGAAACTTACTAAATCACGAATCATGGGCCAGGACTAAGTTGCCTTCCTTGAACTCCTTTTGGTTGATGAAGCTATCATGATAGGCCTTTCTACGAGCTTGCGTAGCTTCCATGCACTATAGAGCCATCCTACGAGCCTCATCTAGGCATTCCAGATGCAAGAGATAGTGTTGCACGGACTCATCATCTCCCAAGTGTTCTTTGATAGCCACGCACAGAGAGGGTAGCTCAAGTTCAACAGGGAAGACGGCTTTTGTTCCATATACCAATTGCAAAGGGGTTTGTCCTATAGCAGCCTTATGGGAGGTTCTGTACACCTAGAGGGCCTCTGTAAATCAACCGTCCCAATCATGATGATGTGCATCAATCGTTCTTTTCAAGAAATTTGAGCAGAGGATGCAATTGGTAACTTCGACTTGGCCATTGGCTCTAGGGTAGTAGGGTATGGACTTATGATGGTGCTTTGTCAACTCTTCCATAATCTTGTTGAGGAAGTGAGCACCTCTGTCACTTACAAGCTCTAGGGCATTGCCAAAATGGGTAATGATGTTCTCGTACAGGAACAGGCCCACGCTATTTACATCATCCCGCTTTAGAGCTTTTGCTTCACACCACTTGGTTACATAATTTGTACAGGCCAAGATGTATATATTCTGCTTCCTTCTGTTGGAGGATCAATAGGGTCTACAAAGTCGATTCCCCACTTCTCAAATGGCTTTAGGGGAAGAATAGGTTTCAAGGACATGGCATTAGATTTGGTAGGCTTTCCCATTCTCTAACAGGCATCACAACGTTTGCAATAGACATGTGCATACTTATGGAGGGTTGGCCACCAATATCCTACAAGCAAGGCCTTTCTGGCTATCACTTCTCTTGCAAAATGTCCGCCACTCGTCATGGCATGCTTTTAGCACGATTCCAATCTCCTACAACACATCTTCGCAATACTTCATCTTTTCCTTTCTTGTAAAGAGCACGACCTAACAGGGTGTAGGGGATTGATTCCAACACAAGCTTCTTCTTCTCATGGCTCGAGATACCAGGGGGATAGTGTTAGGTTTCCAGGAGGTTGGCTATATTTGCGTACCATGGGGTAACAATTTTGACTAGAAATAGGAAAGCATTAGAGAGGTCTAGATCATCCTGCCCTTCATCATCACTCTTAAGGATTCATGATAGATGATCAGCTAGGACATGAGAGCGATCGGGTTTGGTAACCACTTCAAAGTCGAAATCCTAAAATAGAAGGAGCCATCTCATCATTCTTCCCTTCACCTTGGCCTTGTTCATCAGGAAGCACATGGCTTTATGGCCCACATAGAATTTAAAGTGCATCAACAATAGGTAGTGTCAAAACTTCTCCAAGGCAAACAACATTGCTAGGCACTCAAGCTTTGTTGCCGCACGGAAGACGCACAAGGGTTAGTGAAAGTTGCTTGCCGCAGGGATGCTTTGCGAGATGGAAGCCCTCCTTAGTGAAAATTGCTCATCTCGCAAGAATACTGTGCAATAAAATTTTTTAAGAAGAAGTACAGTAAAGCAACGATCTCTTATTAAGATTCAAGAAGCCTCTTCAAAGATTCAAGAAGTCTCTTTTAAGAAGCCTCACAAGGAATATGATGAGGTCCTCTTATCAAGAAGCAAGAAGCTTTACATGGAATAGGATACACACAAGACCTCCACTTATATAAGAAGCTTCTCATCAAGATTCGAGAAATTTACATGAAAACAAGGCAAGGTGAGAGCACTCCTAGTGCCTCCTTACATAGGTTTTGTATATACACACATTTGTGTTTTGACCTTCTTAAAAAGCCTAAGCTTTTAATTTCATTTTTACTTTTCCAAAAGTATTGAGCTTTCACGCTCTGCTTCCTCCTTAAAGGCTAAAAGTAAATATCGTTAAGGCTAAAAGTAAAAAGTCTTTAAGGCTTAAAATCATGCGTATAACCTAAGGCTATTTAGTTTAGCCTCCCTCTACCATCACAGAACATGCCTCCGCCATGTGTATCTGTGCCGCCAACATTGCCTTCATAAAATGCTGTTATTTCTGTGTTTTCCACCAGCACACCATTCTTTCAATATTCGACGGCACATCGCCACCCTCACTCTCATTAAGAACAGCCATGCCATTCATACTGTCACTTGCTCGTAATGCCGTCTGTGTTCAGAACACCATCAACTTGCGATTCTTCAACGGCCATGGAATCTTCCGCTTATATCGTCGTCACATCTGTCATTATTGCCTGTGATGCCATCATCATTGCTCGAGCTCTGAATATGCCGCCACTTTGGCTATCAAGCCGCCATATCTGTCATGTTTCTAAACTTTGAGCAAGCCGCCATCTCTGACTATAATCCGGATTATGCCACCAAATGCTTTTAACTAATGCTATTTTGCTTGTGTTGCCGTCGAATGCTCTGAATATTCAGTTATCTCTGCATCTCGTTCAACCAGCTGCTTTGATGTTTTATGCCACAGACTCCAAAAGCTACCTGCCAAATTTGCAGACAAGATCAATAGAGAAAGGGTGAAAGTTGTTCGTCCGAAGAAATTCAAATAGGCTTGGTCCAAGTTTTCTCAAAGACAATAGAGATATGGTTTCTGTAGTCAAACCAACTCCTAATCTGGACACATCCAATTGCTCTCTTGATTATGTGAGTGAGAGAGAATAGGCCCAAGCACACATTCCATCATGGCCAAATGCTCTAAGTTTCCACGTGTCTGAAAAACAGTGTTACCCGAGCATAGTTCAATCAATATTCAACCCATGCTCCAAATATCAGACGGGTAACTCCAACCAAAACTTAAGATCACCTTAGGTGCTCGATAATGCATGGTTGAAATAATCAAATAATAGTGCTACCAAAATCAATGAGCTTAATCCTACTTGAACTCAGGACCCATTTTATTCTTATGCTTTAAAGCTTTTATTTTCCACCAAGATTTTCATATTTCTTTGACTGAAGCCTATGCTTTGAAATAGAACTTTGTGCTCATCCACTCATGATTCGAGAAAAGTTGCAATGTTGAATCTATGCGATGCAATCAAAGCCCTTGTTGTAAATACCCTGGAAACACAAATTTTGCTATGTATAAACAACACCTTGTAAATCTTTTAATTGAGATATTTCAGTAAAAAACACTTTTTACTGAGAATGCTCACCACCCAAATTTTCTTGTAGCATGAAATAAGCAATTTTGCAATTCATCACCAGAGAATGGATCTGTAAGACATATGACAGCTCTTGATTCTCAATTTTCAGCAATGTTGAAAGATCCTCCATAGTATCGAAGCATGGCAAACCATCATAAAGACCATCAGTATTCTTCTCATCATGAGAGTTATTCTCCTCAGTCTTCTTCAAGTCCATAGTCGTCTCAATTTCGAAAAGTAGCTTGAATCCAAGTTGCTTTTCAGCTTTGAATCTTTTGACTTCGGTGCTTTTTGATCTTCTTGTACTTTTGGCTTCTGAACATCAGCCATACTCTACTCTAGTCGCGAAGAAGAAGACTGAAAAATTGGATCACTCCTCCTAGTCTCTCTCTTTGAACCCTGAGACTGATCATCACTCTTTTTCGCTTCTCCTCAACAAGCACTTCAACTCCTTGAGATTTCGCCATCTTGGAAGAATTTGCAAGAGTAGAAGAAATTGGGGTTGAAACTAAAGCTAGAGCGGCTGCTGCTCCCTTCTAGTCATCTTGATTTGTAGGTCTTTTAAGTTCTTTGATATCTCCTCCATCATCTCTTTGACACTCTATTTTGTAGTTGGTCTGACAACAGGAATAGGCATTAGGCATAGACACATGTTGAGAAATAGAAGAAATAGTGGATGGTGCAACATGAGAAGTAGGAGAAGTCATGGAAGGACAAGACATTGCTAGTGGTGACTGCATCCCATTCTGCAAGAAATCTTTCCATCTTTGCCTCTTTGTCAGTGTAGAAACCGCATCGACAGCATCCTGCTAATCCATCTTCAATCCCTTAGGTTGCATACAGTTCTCTAGCAGCTCTCCCAACTCATCGTGAAGTGCAGGATCAGCCGCTTGCAAGAATAACTCCACTTTCTCTAAGTTTAGAGCTCTTTGCTCAAGTGCATCCAACTAGTTGTATCACTCTTCAAACTCATGCAACAATTTAGAAGCAAAAGTCCTTTCTTGGGTTGATAAACCCACTCTCCGAATGTCTTTTGCATAGCAATACCATAATCTTCAAGAAAATATTCATCTTTGAGCACTTTCTTGAAAAAATCCTAGTTAGAGTCCTGTACAAACAAATCTATCACTCTAACTTGCAAAGCAAGAATGACAATCCATAAGAAATAGTTGCTCCAGATGGTCAAAACTTTGAAGAAGAGCATTTAACACCATATTGGGGAATATGGGAATTTTTCATAAGTTTGGGACATGTGGTCAAATCTTTGGATTTGTTATAGCTTAAACCCTATAATTCCAAATTGAGTGCTCTATAGCTCAATAGATTGCATTTTTCAAGTGCTTTCCAATAATAGTCACATCATATGGTTTTGAGAAACTTATGGGCATGTTATCCAAGTGCCACCTTTTTAGTATTCAAAAAATGAGAATTGGGAGATTCCCAAACTCATTAATATTGTGTTATTTGGCTTTCAAAGGCTTTAATGTAGGCTAAAACATTCCAGCCATTGTCTACATGACATTAATCTCTTCAATCTTAACGTTGGACTTGCTAGGAATAATTCTATAATCATCATTTTTATCGTGCACTTTACCCTTTCTCTTTTTCTTGTGCTTGTCCTCGTGCATTTTATGGCATTATGGGGCTAAATATGTCCTTCTTTCCCACAACAATGACAAGTCAATGAGGATTTATGGCCATGGAGGTGTACTGCGAGACTATCCATGTGATTGAGAAAAACATTGATGAGAGTATCTTCCGCAACGATCATTACCACTCCTACCATTATTGCCTCTAACTGTCAAAGCATGAGAGGTATAGGAAACATCAATATTATTTTATTAATCTCTTTATTCAAGAGTGCAACCTCTATATCTTACAACTTTAGCCCATCACTAGAGGCATATTTAGATACATAGCAGTAGGAAATGTACCCCATGATTCAAGCACTATAACTAATGCTGAGACTTCAAGCACATTATTCTGTATGTACTCTGGCTTCTTTGCTACAAATTGCAAACTTTAGCCCTAGCTGTAAATACCCCATTAAACACAAATTTTACTATGTATAAACAACACCATGTAAATCTTTTTGCTAAAATACTTAAGTAAAAAACACTTTTTGCTGAGAATTCTCAACAATCAAATTTTCTTGCATCATGAAATTAGCAATCTTACAATTCATTGCCAGAGAATGGACCTGTAAGACATATGATAGCTCTTGATTCTCAATTTTTAGCAATGCTGAAAGATCCTCCATAGTATCCAAGAATGACAACCCATCATAAAGACCATCAATAATCTTCTCATGAGAATTATTCTCCTCAATCTTCTTCAAGTCCATAGTCATCTCAATCTAGATTACTTTTTTGGCTTCGAATCTTTTGACTTCGAGGCCTTGGTGATGACTGCATCCCGTTTTGCAAGCAAGCCTTCCATCTCTGCCTCTTTGTCAGTGTAGAAACCACATCGATAGCATCTTGCCAATCCGTCTTCAATCCCATAGCTACGTATGGTCCTCTAGCAACTCTCCCAACTCATCCTAAAGTGCAAGATCAACTGCTTGCAAGAATAACTTGCACATAAAATACGCATGGGATTTCGTGAGAGTCACTCATTTTAGGGACGCTTTGCGAGATGGAAGCTCTCCTTCATGCGAATCACTTGTTGCAAGAACACCTTGCGTGATAAAAGTCCTCCACTCTCTTCACAAGACTCAAGGAACATAACAAGCAGAAGAGTAAGATAAGGAACTCATATTAAAATTCAAGAAGCCTCTTAAGATTCAAGAAGCCTCACATGGAATAGCGTACACACAAGACCTCCACTTGCATAAGAAGCTTCTCATCAAGATTCGAGAAGCTTTTCATGAAATAGGATAAGGTGAGAGCACCCCTAATGCCTCCTTATATAGGTTTTGTGGATACACACATTTGTGTTTTGGCCTTCTTAAAAATCCTATTAAGCTTTTAATTTCATTTTTGCTTTTCCAAAAGTATTGAGCTTTCACATTTTGCTTCCTCCCTAAAATCTAAAAGTAAAAATAGTTAAGTCTAAAAGTAAAAATGGTTAAGGCTAAAAGCAAAAAGCCTTTAAGGCTTAAAATCATGTGTATAACCTCAAGGCTATTTAGTTTAGACACCTTGCCATTACAAAACATGCTGGCACCATGTGTATCTATGCTCCCACCATCACGTTCATAAAATGTTGTTATTTTGGTGTTTTCCACCAACACACCATCCTTGCAATATTTAATGGCACATTGCCACCCTTACTGTCATTAATGATAGCCATGCCATTTGTATTATCATCTGCTCGTAATGCCATTTGTATTTAGAACACCGTCAACTTGTGATTTTTCAATGGCCGTGGAATCTTTCACTTATATCATCATCACATCTATCATTATTGCCTGTGATGCGATCATCACTGCTCGAGCTCTGAATATGCCACCACTCTAGCTATCAAGCCGCCATATCTGTCGTGTTTCTAAAGATCGAGCAAGTGGCCATCTCTGACTATAATCTCGATTATGCCACCAAATGCTTTTAAGTAATGATGCTTTGATGTGTTATGCCACAGACTCCAAAACCTGCCTGCCAAATTTGCGGACAAGATCAATAGAAAAAGGGTGAAAGTTATTCATCCAAAGAAATTCAAACTGGCTTGGTCCAACTTTTCTCAAAGATAATACATATATGGTTTCTGTAGTCAAATCAACTCCTAATCTGGACATATCCAATCGCTAACTTGATCATGTGAGTAAGAGAGAATAGGCCCAAGCACACATTCAATCATGGCCAAATGCTCTAAGTTTCCATGTGTCCGAAAAAGCGTGTCACTTGTGCATAATTCAATCAATATTAAATCCACGCTCCAAATATCAGAAGGGTAACTCCAACGAAAAATTAAGATCACCTCAGGTGCTCGATAATGCATGGTTGAAATAATTGAATAACTATCTTTCCTATCATATGTAGCGCTATCAAAATCATTGAGCTTAATCCTACTTAAACTAGGGACCAATTCTATTCTGATGCTTTAAAGCTTTTCTTTTCCACCAAGATTTTCAATAGGCCACATTGTCTTCCGTGTTTCTTTGGTTGAAGCCTATTCTTTGAAATAGAACTTCATGCTCATCCACTCATGATTCGAGAAAAGTTGCAATGTTAAATCTATGCGATGAAATCAATCAAACAATCTCTACACAAAAATTATGAATGCACTGAAGAAAATGTACCTAGCCTATCTACATGTGCTCATGCGTCATGAAAAATGCAAATAAAAAGACACACACAAAAAAGAAACAAATTCCTAATGACATTGACTAATGAGTTCAAGTTTATGGCTAAAAAATCAGCCCTCAGATTTGTAGTGGTGGATATGCAGTGTCACGACATCGTCAATGTATAATTCCTTTCTCTATCAGTTATTTTTGACTTGCATAATAGATAGGTTGATCTAACTTCGAGGGGCCCTTTTGGCATAAGACTGCACCTAGGCCTTTGACTAATACATTAGTGTGCACATGGAACTCCTTCATCCAATAAGGAGGTTGCATGGTGGGTATTTCAATCAGGCATTGTTCAAGGTTTTGAATGCCTCATCACAATTAGTGGTCCATGTAAAGTCTACATCCTTTCCCAGGAGCTTATGCAGGGGGGTTGCCTTTGTTGTTGCAAAGTGCGCAATGAACCTTGTGTAATAGCCCACATGGCCAAGGAATGGTCTCAATTAATAAAGGTTGGTTGGCACTGTTAAGGCTGCAATATTCTCAATCTTGGCAGGTTCTATTGCTATCCCTTGTGCTGAGACAATGTGGCCCAAAAGAACTCTAGATGAGACTCCAAAGAAGCATTGGTTGGGGTTGAGAGAAATCACATACTCTCAACATCTGTCAAAGCACTGCTCTAAGTGTCCCCAATGCTCACGGATTTGGCTATAGACACAGAAGTCATCTAGGTACACCTCAACGAAGTCATGCAAATGGTTTTGGAATGTAGCAATCATCACTCATTAGAAGGTAGTAAGGCATTACTGAGCCCAAAAAAATCACTCTATAAGCATATGTTCGCTATTCTATTGTGAAAGTTGTTTTGGATTGCTCTTCTTCTACGAGTGGGACTTGATTATATTCGTTGAATCCATCCAAGAGGGAATAAAGCTCATGGCCTGCCATTGTGTCCTACAGTTGGTCTATGAAAGGGATAGGAAAATGATCCTTTTTTGTCTTAGAATTTAGCTTTCGAAAGTCCACACATATTTTTTGTCTTAGAATTTAGCTTTTGAAGTCCACACATATTCACAGTTTTCCATTCTTCTTAGGTACCACCATAATGGGCGAAACCCATTCACTATTGGCCCCACTGGATAGATGAACTCAACTTCAAGGAGCTTCAGTAATTTGGCTTTCACTAGGACCGAGTAATTCGGATTCATGTGCCTTTGCCTTTGCCTCACTAGCTTGGCATCAGGCTCTAGGTCCATGTGGTGTTGGTGCACTTTGGGATCAATCCCCTTCAGATCTTTGTATGACCATGCAAACACGTCCAAGTTCTCCTTCTTCAGTAGGTCACACTAGAACTTCCCCATCTCTATCTTATACAAGTAGGATAGACTCTTCTAGCTTACTTTCATAGTCTTCTTCTACATTGTAATTTTCATCCTCTTTAGACTCTGTTTCTACCTCTGTGGGGGATCTGTAAGAGAATAATAGACTCTCTATTATGTCCTCTACTTCTGCTTCTACTTCTGTCTTTGTGTTTGCTTCTGCTCCTATCTTTGCCTCTCGCTCTGCTTCTGTCTCTGTATCTACTACTAACATGTAATAGGGGAACAATACATCCATGCTTCTATCTCGTTGTCAGAGGTGACTTCAGAAGTCAATTCAAGTTTAGGCACGAGGTATTCACCCATTGATAAAGACTTTGCTTCTCTCAAAAGTTGGCTTACAGTGCCCACTATCAAGGACTGTACCTCTATTTTCTTGGGAAATTAGATCTGTTTGACAGCTTCTTCATCTCTTGATGTACCATCTATTACTTCATTAGGGGAGTTTTGAGGTCTCGAAAATGCCTTTTAGGAGATAGAAAGAGAGTTCTCTAGACCAATAGGAGCAAAGCCTCCGTAATGGAGCTTTTATTTTAAAAAAGGTAAAAATTTATTTGATAAAAAGATATATATATAATTATATTAGGAATTTGTATTGTCAATATCTATTTTTAGTCTCTTATATTCGTGATTATGACATTCTTTGCATTAATGATATACAATCCCGGACTCTTTTATTTAATGATATGTTTGAATTAATGATAATGACATGTTTACTCTTAATTCAAAATAGTAAAAATCTTGGCATATATTTGTTTCCCTCTTATCTTCTATCCCTCTCGTGTTTTTCCCTCCTTTCTTTTGTCACTGTCATAGTAGCCTAGTCTTCTCTGTGTGTGTGTGTGTGTGTGTGTGTGCGCGCGTGCTATGGATACATAAATTCAACCTTCAATAAGGCATCCAAGCTCCCAAATCACATCCATATCAATATTTAACTCATTCCAAAATGATGGAAGATGGATTCCTACAATCATTAGCAAAAGTAGTTGGATCACCATGCAACATGAAAAACGTGGAAAAACACGAGGATATGAGAGCTCGTTCATCTGGTAGAATCTGAGATTTCAAGCTTGGAGTAAATAATAATAGCATAAAAGAGGTTCTAGTGCAACATGTGTTTATGCATAGAGAGATATATTTGGAACGTGAAACTTCAAATCTTCCAATGCATAAACCAAATTGTAAGGATTTAATTCTTAAAGTCTTTTTTTTCTTAAACTTGGTTTAAGGTTTTCCATTATAACATTTGTTCATTTGTCTTATAGATGTCTATCCCTCTAATCTTGAGGAATGGAAACCGCTCGAGTCTATTGTTGATTTGATTGATGTGATGTATGGCTTGATTGGAGAAGAAATGTACAAAGGTAGAAAGAAGACAGAGCTTGCAGAGAATGGAATATTCTTCTATGACCATTCTTATATTCTCCCCATGCAGCCTAGCCAATGGGGATCAATATCCCCCCTTCCTTTGCCAAAATTTTCAAGCTTTGAGTAGCCTTTGCCAAGTCCAGATACTAGTGAGGGCTATGGATGCAAAATATTTTCTAAAATATAGAGAGCATTAAAACCTAGTATCTCAAGTAGGCTAAGCAAAGTTACTTTGTTCATGCATATTGATATATTTGTTGACTTATTTTCTAATGTTGAAATAAGAAAATCAAAGACTATGCTTTCACCAAAGAGGCTAACACATGATCATGTTATACAGTTTGTTAATGAGGGATGGGACACTAGGACAAAAGGAAAAATTATATCTAAGATAGATCAAGACTCTATAGCTTGTAAATATATGATTGCTACTCAAAATTTCATCCTTAGCTTTTATTATAGTAGATGTCATTATGTCGGTGGCAGTCTAGTTGCTTTAGACCAAAATCTTGATAATTTTAGCAAAGATCCTATAGTGGATCTTGATGTTTGGTACAATGAGGATATTATTGCAATCTAAAAGGTTATATCATCATGCACGCTACAATAAGTGAGGATGGATTTACAGAATGAAGATATTGAACTACCATGCTCATTTGTGTTCCAACTTAATAACAAATGAGTAAATTTTTATTTCATATTATATTCATTTAGGTCTATATATGATTTCACTTCCTGATTAATAAACATTTGTAGCATTTTTTAAATAGATATCAACAAGGAGAGAGAAGAATATACAATGCAAGGATATTGAACAAAATATCTCTTTATTATCAATATACAATACATGTAAAAAATTTTGTTAGCCATCTCCATGACTTTTACATAAGGGCTTACAATCTGAGGCAAAACTACTTTTTTTGAGAAGGAACATCCTTTCTAGGAGTCCTCTTGCCTATCTTTGATGATTTGGTTGTTGAAGGCATAGCTTCACCTATTATAGCTACATGTACCTTCTCTCCTTCAATGTCCAAGCCCCCATTGTAACATGTCCACCTGTTCGCTCGTAGGACACGTCTTAGCAACCCATCAAGAAGAGAGTCTACAAAGTGCCACCCGGCACTCCCACGGAATGTCATGGGGTTTGCGATCTAGGTCCTCCCGAGTTTGCCACGAAGCGGAAGCATTCCGGTTGTTCCCACTTAGGATCGACCTCAATCATGGTTTTCCTAATGGTCAAATTCCTAGAACGGCAGCTAGCATCGAACCCCAAGAGAACTACTTTACGCAGAAACGTCAGGGTCGAAGCGGATTCATGCTGCACTTGGTTCAAGGAGAATGGGAAACGAGAGGGATGCAAAGCTCGACCTCTCTGCCCATAAGGCATAGTCCCATTCTGTTCCCCTAAAACAACACAAATCGGGATTCTAGCTTCCTAGATTCTAAGTCATCGTTACCTCATTGTCAATTCTGTTGAGAAAAGTTTTTGACCAACCGGGACCACCCATCCGCAGGACGAACCCATGGCCACATTCAATGCACTTTCCTCGGGGTTGCTTTAGTTGTCTAATTACCTACCACATCTAGTTGGACACGCATAAAACAGCTTCCTTAATTAGCCAATTAGACACCGGTTCCTTTACGTAATCTTAGCATTGATATAGAAAAGCAATGTCAAACAAGTTTCTTTACAATAATTGATCTTATTTATCTTTGGAATACATCATATAATCCAACCCGACGGCTAATCCATAATCCGCTCGAATGCTATCCATACTCCACCCGAAGGAAATCCAACAATCCTCAAGGATTACTAATCCAAGTTTCCACATGTAGACTAGTATGTGGGCCTCAAGATCCAATCCCAAGTCATGTCGGCCTCTTGTGCAGGACCCAGAAGGCAAGGGATTTACGGCCAGAGCCCCCACTGGCACCCAACAGGCCTCATAGACGCACTTTTAGACGTGCATGTTAACCGGCGGGTTTGGTCCACGTTCCGAGCATGGCTAACAATCCCCCTTGGTTAGGGTTAGGCAGATAGTCGGGTGTAATTGATGCTGCCTCTCCCTTCAGGCCTTCAACCTGAAGCATTAATTATTTTTCCATCTTTAGTTCTTTGAGAAAAGCAATACAAACAGTGCTCCTAAACTGTACAAACACAATCAATCCAGTGGTCGTTTATTTCGCCATTTACTAAGGTGTGAATCCTCTTCTCCGAATGCGTCCAGCATCCGATCTGGGATCAATTGCAACTTGGCAAGATCCCCAAGGGTTTCATTGCTTGTTTACCCCTTTTATCCCTGGGTTAGGGGTTATATCCTATTAACCCAAACACCTTAGGTTCCTTAAATTAAGACATTAAATCCTGGGTAATTCTCGTCGCCCTAACTTGAATTGGTCAATTTCTCGTTACCCTCGCTTGGCAACTCAGTAGCAGGATTACTCTTCTTCTTGCAAGTTAGACCTGCACTAGAACCTGCCAACCTTGCTCTAATGAGTGGCAACTTTTCTTTGTAATTTAACACAAAACCATGCAACGTTGCAACTTGTTGCATCGGGAGTCGCATCCGACTTGCGGGATCATCTTTCCCATCAATCGGCATACCTTGGGTGGTCAAGAAATAAGTTTAGTCAAGAGGTAGGGTTTGGGAGTCCTCTTGACCCAACCCAATCCCTAACCTTACTAGGCCAATAATGTTTGGCCCTAGGGATTCTAAACTTAATCAAAAGTTTAGTATTAGGCCGATTGATCCTTAGGGTAAAACCCTAGATGGGCGTCCAATTAACCCAAACATCCCGTGAATGTGGGTAGGATCCTTTGGGATCAAAAGTCTTGACTTAGCGTCCCAAGTGCGACACTAGGTAGAATTTTTAACGTACTAAACCCTACCTAGCACTTTGAAGTGTTCCTCGTACCAACTAGTTATGCTTTTATGAATCCCTTGAGGGTTATACCATTATAAGTGATCTACCTAAAAGGATCTAATTGTCTTGCGACAAGAATGATCTTTGCTTAGAAGATATGCAAATACTTTTCCTAAGAGGTGCAAATAAATAAATTCAAGATGCAACATTCCATACAAGTAAGCGAATCATAGACTATTACTTCGATGCAACTATAAGGTTTGCAAAGATCATTTCTTTTCCTTTTAAAAAAATCATGATGATTGACAACTTGGGGAATAGCTTGTATAAAACCTACATAGATTTACATCAAGGACTTTGCCTACAAACTTTTCATTTAATGTAATTGAATTTCAGGCTTTAATATGACATGCAACCTTTTCTAGATACAACTTCAATAAATGAAGTTCATGCATGACGAATGTCATAAGACCATTGTTGACTTAATCTGTTCTACGGCACTTAGTCCATCTTAAATTGCAAGCATCTTCACATGCAACAGGCAAGTTCATGGTTTCATTTCCAAGCAATGCAACTACCTGGACAACATCGACAAAGATTATCTCATATAAATCCGCAAGTAGAAAATTACTACCTAAATGCCTTAAGCACTTTTCTTTTCCGTGGCCAATCAAAGATGCATTTAAACAATTTCATCTTTTAAACCTAAGCAATATGCACTTGGGATTTGCAACTTGGAAATGCAAGCAACCCAATTTCATGACATGCACTAACTCTTGTAAATCGTTCAAGGAGATAATTTTCCAAATGTATTTTAACTAGACTACGTGAATTAGAAACATGCGTAAATGCATTCTTCCCATGAAAATTTAACGTGCCTGATGCATTGCTTTAATGCGGAATCATTCTTTTAAGAACGTGGACTTGAGGACTTGTAGGGATGTCCACGCATAAACTTGGGTTCGAGACTTCCGCGCGTGCGCCTTGCATATTTTGTTTTGGGGCCATTTATGCAATGTAATTTTTGTTATAGCAGCTTCCCTTGGGTTACTCGCATCGCGAATCCCTTTCCGAGTGAGCTCTTCTCCTGTGCGTGGGACACGGCCCTTACAATAGGTGGTTTTAAGGGGAACCTGCAATACACGGGGAAACAGGCTTTATGGAAGCCCAAAATTAGAAGCTTCTTAAGAAGATTCTAAGCTTTTGACAAAGCTTACGTGGAGAGAGAATATTGAAGAGGGAGGTGATGAGCATGAAGAATAGGATGATGGTGATGATGATGAGGTCGTAGAGTGGCACAGCGTGGCGTCTCAACGGTGGTAGGTCTTGGTGTGGCAACGATCTGGCAGGCTGCAGCATGATGTCAATTCCCTTTGACAGCACGGCGCTCTCTGATTGCTTCTCCCCTCTCTCCCAAGCTTAAGGGGAGGGGGGGTTCATATAGGATGGGGAGGGGGGGGGGGGAAGGTAGCCTCCATGAGTCGGCTGCGTGCCACTCCCCATGCCCTCCATGTCTCAAAGAGTTCTCAAACTCCCTCTCACACTTCTCTCCCCTGCCATGCATCAGCTGAGGTGAGGGGCTAATTAATTTAAAAAACTTTCTCTACTTTATTCATTTATCCATTTTTCTTTCCGTAAGGGATGTTCTCGTGCAGCTTGCAGGTTTTAACCTCGGCCTTATTTGCACAACACAGATGGGGATTATTATTGTGCGCGCGGGGTAAGCATTTAACTGCCAACATTATTGGATGTGGGAGATCACTTTGGGGAGCCTTATTGTGTGGGGTGTGCTGGTTTTAAGTTTGAATTAATATTTTGAGTGGAAATATTACATTCTCTCCCCCTTAGAGGAATCAAGATGTCCTCATCTCGAGAAGAATTTGGGGTATTGTTAATTGAGAGTACTTTCATCCATCCAAGTGGCATCCTCCTCGGGATAATCTGTCCACTGGACGAGATATTCTCTCAAGGTTCTGGATCTCACATGCTTCTCCCTAACATCCAAGATCTTGTCATGCCATAGCTTAAGGACTCCTTGGGTACGAATTACAACTTGTTGATCATCAAGCACATGACTAGGGTTAGGTACATACTTCTTTAGTAGATTGATATGGAATACATTATGAACTTTTAGGTTCTCAGGGAGTTGAAGTCTGTAAGCATTAGGTCCTAAGCACTTGAGAATCTTATAGGGTCCACAATACCTTGGACTTAGCTTCTTGCATTCTCCTAAGGATAGGGAACTCTTCTTTGGGCGTATGCAAATGAAGACCACATCTCCTTCAGTGAAGAATCTATCTTGATGTTTGAGATCTGCGTAAGCCTTATGTCTGTACTTGGCAGCTTGGATGTCTTGTCTTATTGACTTCATTTGGTCATCCGTATCTTCCAGCATTCGCTTTGAAGCTTCAACCCTTAAGGTTGGATCCGAGAAGGTTAAAGGACTTCGACAATCGTGCCCATACAATGCTTGAAAAGGGGTCATCTAAATGCTTTGTTGATAAGAAGCATTGTAGGCAAACTCAACTAGTGGCAAATATTGAATCCACTTTTTGGGTTCACGGTAGCAGTGTGCTCTTAGCATATCCTCAATGACTTGGTTGACTCGCTCCGTTTGACCATCGGTTTGGGGATGGTAAGCTGTACTAAAACAGAGTTGAGTCCCGATGGCTTCGAAGATAGCCCTCCAAAAGTGTGATGTGAAGAGAGAGTCACGATCACTAATGATTCTTCTGGGTAACCCATGCAGTTTGAATATCTCCTTGATAAATAATCTTGCGATATCTGAGGCTTTATAGTTTGTCTTAACAGGAATAAGATGTGCAACCTTGGTTAGCATATCAACCACAACCATAATGGAGTTGTATCCTCCCCGAACTTGGGGTAGGCCAACAACAAAGTCCATACAGATGAATTCCCATTTCATTTGGGGAATTTCAAGTGGTTGCAACTTCCCTGGTATTTTGACATGTTCAGCCTTAATGCGTTGACAAGACAAACACTCTGTGACATATTTGAGAACGTCACCTTTAAGCCTCTCCCAATAATAGATATTTCTGACTGCATTGAGGGTCTTGCCATAGCCAGGATGTCCTGAAAAAGGGGAGTCATGAGCTTCCCAAAGTATCTCTTTCTTGAGTGACTGGCTTGCCGATATACATAATCTCATTCTATAGTAGACAAGTCCACTATTGATAGAGAATTTTGAATAGTTTGCCTGTAGCTTTGGGTCTTGATCCTTGATGGGGATCTCCCTTAACATCTTCTAATAGATTGGATCATGGCGTGACTCTTCTCTGGCTAGTTCAAGAATCGGGTTGTTTGGCATGGATATCTTTGTGGCTAGAGATCTAGCTGTTGATGGATCTTGCAGGATCATAGAATTTAGAAATGCCTTGCGACTAAGTGCATCGGCAACTACATTCTCGTTTCCAAGCTGGTGTTTGATTTCAAAGTCATATTCCTTCAGCAGTTCAATCCATCGATGTTTCCTCATGTTGAGCTCATTCTGGGTAAAGATCCACTTAAGACTTTTATGATCCGTCACTAGAATAAACCTGTTACCCAGCAAGTAGTGTCTCCAAAGCTTGAGAGCATGGATGACATCTACAGCTCCAGATCATGGGTAGCATAATTCCTCTCATGGCTCTTCAGTTTCCTTGCAGAGTATGCTACAAGATGCCCTTCTTGCATAAGCACACATCCTAAGGCAAGTGCGCTAGCATCAGTTATTACTTCGAACTCCTTACTAAGGTCCGAAAGTTTCAGGATAGGTGTTGATACCAAACTTTGCTTTAGTTTATCAAAGCTAGATTGTTCAACAGTTGACCATACAATTGATGTCTGCTTCTTCAGTAGATCCGTCAGAGGTGTCACAATCAAGGCATAGTTTTTTATAAAGACCCCTGTACCATCCTATCAATCCAAGAAAACTGCGTATTTCTTTGACTGTTGTTGGTATTGGCCACTCCAGAACGTCTTTGACCTTGGCCAAGTCTCATGAAATTCCTTCCGCTGATACAATGAATCCCAGATATTCAATCTGTCGTTTGAAGAACGCACACTTCTTCTTTTTGGCATAAAGCTTGTGTGCCCTCATTGTGTCTCAAGGACAATGCAAAGCTGGGGTTCATGACCTTCTTCTTGTTTGGAGTAGACTAAGGTATCGTCGAAGAAGACGAGTACGAAGTCATCAAGATATGGTCTAAAGATATCCTGCATTAACCTATTGAAGGTGGCAGGTGCATTCGTCAGCCCGAATGACATGACCAGGAACTCAAAATGCCCATATCTTGTGCTGAATGCCGTCTTGGGGATATCTTCTTCCTTGATCCTAATCTGATAATATCTAGACCTGAGATCAATCTTGGAGAAGATCTTCTCACCTTGAAGACGGTCAAGAAGTTCATCTATTCTTGGAATAGGATACTTGTTCTTAATGGTTGATTGATTCAACCCTCTGTAATCAATACATAACCGAAGCATTCTGTCCTTCTTTTGGAACAGTACTGGAGCTCCCCATGGCAAACTACTAGGACGGATGTAACCTTGTTCTAACAGTTTCTTGAGTTGTTCCTTCAACTCAATCACTTCTGGAATGGACATTCTATATGGTCTCTTTGCGATTGGTGCAGCTCCTGGCACTAGCTTGATTTCATGATCAACTTCCCTTTGAGGCAGAAGTTCTATCAACTCTTCAGGAAATACATCTGTGTACTCCTTTAGCCATGAAGATTCTTCACTAGACTCCTGATTCTAATCTAGCTTATTTAGCTTAATCAAATAGCAGGTAGTCCCTTTCTAACTCCCTTTATTATCCAAGATGCTTTGAACCTGACTGAAGTTGAGTTTCCTCCCAGTAGGAATTCCATCTTAGCTGTTTGCCTAGTACATGTGACCTCACGACCATTTGCCAATTCCACAAGAAAGGTAGGTGCATCTTTTGTGGCTATTCCTAATCTTCTTGCACAAACTGGTGAAATAAAGGAATGTGTACTCCCACAATCAATCAAGGTTTTGAAGCCCTTACCTTGATAATCCGATGGTGTCTGAATCACCGAAAACTAGCGATTCGGGCCTTTCTTGTGAAGGGTGGCATGGGCTGTTGCCCTCTCAAAGTCTGTTTCCATGGTCGGGTCTTCTTCATCGCACATGTCCTTATTGGCATCACAAGCGGTTCTTCCTCTGCCCCAGGTGGCGGCTCCTTGGCCACGAGTGGTTCCTTGAAATGCTCCTTGACGTTATCCTCCACCAAGCTTGGGACATTGCCTTTTGAAATGACCGGGCTCGTTGCAATGGAAGCAACGGAAGTTGCGGCCATTACCTTGAGTAGGAACAAAATTATTGACATTGTTGGTCCTAGCTTTCTTCCTTTGTCTCTGGTTTTGACCTTGAACTCTCTTCGCCTGGAACCTATACACTCCTTTGTTCTGATCCTTGTAAGACCAAGTCTTGTTACTTCTTGGCCTGGTCTGCACTTCTTGTATTATGGGTGCAGCTCGAATGAGCACATCCTGAAGATCCGTCGGGTGCATTGATTTGAGGCGGGTGTTTACAGGTGGGTTTAATCCGACACAAAAACTTCGACACCAGTTGTATCATATCCATTTGTGGCGCATACTTCAGAAGAGAGATAAACTTTGAATAGTAGCCATCAAGAGGTAGACCAAGCTATTTCAGCTCATAGAACTCGTTCATCTTCTGCGTGCGGTAGGCAGGTGGTAAGTATCTTCCTTGCACAACTCTTTTCAGCTTCTCCCAAGTAACGGACCCTTCCGAGATCCCTTGGTCTCTACACCATTGCTTCCACCAAAGTCTTGCTTCACCGGTCAGCTTCAACTTGGTGAGCATTGCTTGGTTGGCGGGTGCAGTACCTGCCGCTTTGAAGTAATCCTCCATAGATTTGATCCAGATCTCAGTATTAGTTTGGATGGACCTTCCCTCGCCATCAAATTCTGGTGGCTTGATTTGCTTGAGAAGGAACTTCTTCTTCTGAATCACAATCGTACTTGGTGTAGGGGTCGAACTAGGGATTTGTACTTGAGGTTGTGCCTGGGCATGGAGATTCTTAATATTAATAAATCGCTAAACGTTTCACATTATATTTCATGCCCAATTCATCTTTTAGCCAAGTGACCTAATCACTTGACTTCTTTATCAATACTCACAGTCAAGACAATCATTGATAAAAAGAGTCTTATTTCATTCACATGGGCATAGCCCTTTCGGAGTACAATTATTCTTGGGATGATAGAGGAAGATGATACATTAATTTGAGGAGAATAAGCTTGTGTTACATTGAGCTACAGAAACCGAGTAATAGTATGGATTGGGGTCATGGATTTTTAGGAATCGATAGGTCATTGGAAGATTAGGTTATCCTTTCCTTTGGTACCTATTCTTCTCGTAACGTCCCAACACCTTGATTCTATCGGTAGGGATTGTTCGGGTCACTTCCTCGTACACATACGTGTTTTTCTTGACCTTCCGTCCTCCGACATGTAGGGTTGCATTTGCATGGGTCTCAACAAAGATGAACAGCTTCATGATCTTTAGGTCCTCCAACCACTTGATTCTCTTTAGGTTGGTTTGAAGGTATGCAAATCGGTGGGCAACTATGTAATAAATTCCTGAATCACCCATCCATCTTCGTTCCACGTACAGGGGTGAAGGATTGTAGATGCGGTCTAGGATATTCATCATATCGATCCTCCGTCAATAATCCGAGGCACACATCGCGATCATAAACATAACATGGAACACGAAGAATTTATTCCACGCTTTGCGACTCTGCAAGTCAGCATTGATAAGTAAATAAGGAAATGTTCTTAACAACAATATTTTCTCTACTTCTCCTCATTAAGTTTCCTTGTAAAAGATAGATCCTTCGTTGGTTCGCTCTGATACCAACTGTAACGTGTCCACCTGTTCGCTTGTAGGACACGTTTTAGTAGCCCATCGGGAAGAGAGTGTAGAAAGCGCCGCCAGGCACTCCCATGGAATGTCACGGGGTTTGTGATCTAGGTCCTCCCGAGTCTGCCACGAAGCGGAAGCATTCCGACTGTTCCCACTTACAACCGACCTGAATCAGGGTTTTCCTAATGGTCAAATTCCTAGAACAGCAGCTAGTGTCGAGCCCCAGGCGAACTACTTTACGCAAAAATGTCAAAATCAAAGCGGATTCATGCTGCACTTGGTTCAAGGAGAATGGGAAACGAGAGGGATGCAAATCTTGACCTCTCTGCCCATAAGGCATAGTCCCATTCCGTTCCCCTAAAACATCACAAATCGGGATTCTAGCTTTCTAGATTCTAAGTCGTCGTTACCTTGCTGTCAATTCTGTTGAGAAAAGTTTCCGACCAACTGGAACCACCCATCCGTAGGATGGACCCATGGCCACATCCACCGCACTTTTCTCAGGGTTGCTTTAGTTGTGTGATTGACTACCACATTTAGTTGGACACGCATAAAACAGCTTCCTTAATTAGCCAATTAGACACCGATTCCTTCACGTAATCTTAGCACTGACATAGAAAAGCAATGTCAAACAAGTTTCTGTACAACAATTGATCTTATTTATCTTTGGAATACATCATATAATCCAGCCCGAAGGCTAATCCATAATCTGCCCAAAGGCTATCCATAATCCACCGGAAGGAATCCAGCAATCCTCAAGGATTACTAATCCAAGTTTCCGCCCATAGACTAGTATGCGGGCCTCGAGATCCAATCCCAAGTCACCATGCATCGGCTGAGGGGAGGAGATAATAAAAAAACATTTGCTCTACTTTATTCATTTATCCATTTTCCTTTCTGTAAGGGGTGTTCTTGTGCAGCTTGTGGGTTTTAACCTCGGCCTTATTTGCACAACGTGGATGGGGATTATTATTGTGCATGCGGCGTAAGCGTTTAACTACCAACATTATTCGATGTGGGAGATCACTTTGGGGAGCCTTATTGCATGGGGTGTGCAGGTTTTAAGGTTGACTTAATATTTCGAGCGGAAATATTACACTCACTTCTTGTCTCCTTCAAGTTATTTGCTCTTATATATCAAATGTGATCACTTGTATAGCAATCCCTTGTAAACTGTTATGCATTTGTAAGAAAATATTTTTAGTTCATTGTTATTTTTTACAATGGACTATTTTGCAATAAAACTCTATCTTAAAGTTTAGTATGTTTCACATTACCTTTATAAGTTTATTATCATTGAGATAAGTAAACTCAAGCAATCTTCTAGCATTTATAATTTCTCTCTAGCCACAAGAGTAACTATCATCCTAATGAGGACATTGCAATCAACAAGGGTAACTTGTTTATGGTAGTTTTTAGAATAATTTTTCTTAGTATATTCCAACCATATTAATCAAGAACTTAGTGCAACTTGTTTATATTGCATTGTTGCAAGTATTTCAGAAGGCATGGGAGGCCTTTTCTCTAGCACTTCAATCAATCTTTTGCAAACTATATACCAAAAAGGCAATAAAATTTAGAGTTATTACAAAAGAAAGATCAAAATATTTAGATAATCTGCAACAAAAAGATCAAAATATCAAGGAGACCCTAGATTATATGACTTACAACTTGGCATTTCCATGGCTTCCTTTTATAGAATTGATGAGGAAACATAGCCTCTCCACACAGTCTATTCCAATTAGGCTCCAATGAGAACTGAAAACAAAAATATTTCATTAATCTAGCAAAACAAGATCTCATAAAATCTTAAAAAACATCAAATTACTTACTTTTCATTGTATGGAATTAGAAGAAACTCCAAATATTCAAAGTCAATTGAATTGAACCAATGGTCAAAAGCACTTGCATTAAGCTCACTCCTCATATAGTATGAGATGGATGGATCGAGAACCTCAATCTTTTGTTGTATATCGAAGGGGAGCTCATGCATTACACACCTAGCAAAGGAATGGAGATAGTAAGCATCAACATGAAAGTCTATTGCTAGAAAAATATAGTGAGTTTAAACAAATTTTGGTAAACTATACCTCATCCCAACAAGAAGAATCAAGTCATTTACTTCTCTCACTTTATTTTGAAGAATTTGAACACAATCAGAGTCGAAAAATATCATATCAGATCTCTTGTTAATATCAGCAGCAGGTAAAAAGCAAGAAACATTGAAGCCCTTAGGGTCAGCCCTTTCAAGAAGGGTAGATAACTCCATTGGAGTTTTTCTGCTTCCTTTTCTTCTTCCTTTTTTCTTTTAAACTCCCTCCATTTATCTCCCTGCCCTACTGTGGCCTTTTCCTCTTTCTCATGTTGCCTTGTGTCCTTTTCATGCGTAACATCTTCAACCTTAAGTATCATTTTTCGTCTTTCTATATGGAGTCATATTTAAAATATTGAAAGCCTTAACATCAAAAAGAGGGACTGGCTCAAGGACCTTTGAAAAACTGTATCTCAGTCTCCTGAGAATAATCATGTCTTTATCCATAACCATAAGCCTATGTGCATGAGCTGCACAGATATAAGAATATTGGAAAAACTCAATCAAAAAATCCTATGTAGCCTCTTGAATACAGTTGAGACCTGCCGCGCTAGTCCATCTGAAACTTTGTAGACTATGCTTGTAACAGATTTATTTGACAAGCCTCTAAAAAGACAGCTTTGGAATTACATTATTTAGAGCCTTCGTTGCACTTCTAATCTCCTTAAGGCACCTCATATGCTATGAGAACCTTCTCCTTGGTTTTGATTTCCTTGAAAGTTTGGAAGGCTTGGAGGACTAATGTATCTTTGAAGCAAGACCTCTAGAATCAACTTTTTGCTTCCTTGTAGTGGACTTAGTTCTAGCCATCTAAAACATCCAAAAAACAAATAATACTAACAAATTAGGAAGATCTCCTAGTCTCTCATATCAATATATCTACAATCACGAAGCAGCAGGCAAATACTAATCACAAAGTCTAAATACAATCTCAATAAAATAGTACGAAGACGTATGAAACACGAGTATGCCTTGAAGACAGAGGGAACTCAACATCATATTGTGTTTCATACACCACAAGGGGAACAATGCAAACTCAAGTTGGATATGGCCTTACTCAGAAAAAAGAGCACAACACCATTCGCATTTTATATATCACATAACAAACATGGCAATCCTAGTCATGTTCAACTCATCTATTCTACAAGGTATCTTCACCTTTAACCTTCTAGGAGAATCAACTCATCTTTTAGACTAATTTTTGGGCAAAATTATTTACCCTAAACATCTTTATCCTTCTTGATTGATAAATTTTTTAAATTTCAACATTGTAGTATATGTTTTTCCAATAGACACACATGCATTTGAAAGATTAAAAGAGATTCTTTCATTTCAACTTAGTTATTTACTTGAAGCTTGAAGTTATATAGTTTATGAAACTTAAAAGAGATTCAAAGTTCTATAATATGCATCAAGTTAAACGCATGAAACAGGAGTATGGCTTTAATGGAAAAAAGAAACCTAGCACCCACATTACAATGAGAACTTGCATACCTTAGTCGTATGAAATGCGAGGCGGCCTCATGTGGACAAGAGAAACCTAGCACCCATCGTGTTTCATACGTTTGGCATTTTTGGAAATGATTTAGTAGGAGTGTTCAAGTGATTCATAACTTACTCATATTTTAGAAAAAAACTTATATTCTTGAGTGTTGAGTGCATATGCTGTCGATGAAAACTTCTTTAGTACCCTTGCGCGGAAGAATACTTTTGTACTCGATCAAATTAGTGTTGTGTTGGTGTGGTTGAGTATAGAGAGGATCTTGTCTTTGAAAAAACTCTTTTGCGGTTCAGAAATCACGTTTATAATGATATTAGTTTACACATGTGGCTATTGTAATGTGTAGTTAATTTCACACGTGCGACTAAAGACTATTTTGCTTGGGAAGTTGTGCCACTTGTCAGTTACTTTTTCGATAGGATAGGGCTTTTATGGCTTCGATTTTCAAGTTTTTTTTGTTTTTCTTTTTCATTTTAAATGCACGTCCTCCGAATTAGTGCAACATACTTTTTGGTCAAACCTGCAATGAACTTTGGCATATATATATGTGAACACTCAGGTTTGGGTCTTGGTTACTATTTCTATCATGTATCATGTCTTGTCTGCGTGACCGTCTTTTTATATTGTAAGCATCACAAGCCAAACCAAGCATATGCTTACAAGAAATAATATATTCTCAGGAGCAAGGCCTGCAAATATCAGGTATCACACTTTTCTTAATATTTTTCTATGCAATCCTGATTTTTGAGACATTGAAGATGTTAGTTGGTTTAAAATGAGAAAGATACATCATGGACTTAGAAATTCTGTAATGGTTTTACTTTGTTTTTCTAGCAATATTGGTATGGTAAACATGTAAAACAATGGGGTTTTGATGTTCTTGAGGGATTGTTTTTTTCAAATTTTTTGGATGTATAAAATACAAAATTGTCAAGTTTTTTTATAAGTGACATGTGAAACGTGATTTTATGAAATGTGAGGTGGTTTGAATCATTGTTTTCACATTTCATGAGTCGAAAATGTTAAACAAAGTTTGATAGATGAGACTTAGAATTTCATGCTTTCTTTGCTACGTAAAGTTTTAATTCATTTCTTTCATCTTGGTTTGGTAAACATGTAAAATGATGGGGTTTTGATTTTCTTGAGGCATTGTTTTGTTCAATTTTTTTGGATGTATAAAATATAAATTCGTCAAGTTCTTTTATAAGTGATATGTGAAACGCGATTTTGTGAACTGTGAGGCGATCTGAATCACTGTTTTTGCATTTCATGAGTCGAAAATGTTAAATAAAGTTTGATCGATGAGACTTGGAATTTCATGCTTTCACTATTGCATAAAGTTTTAATTCATTTCTTTCATCTTGTATTTCCTTAATTTTCTTAGCAATCTTTCTTTAGTCTATTACATATGAGCAAATGTGAATTTGCATATTAGGACCCTTATTTTTGTTTTCTAGATTTTCTTTTGTGAGTAATCAGGATGACTGGAATTTCATGCTTTCGTTGTTGCATAAATTTTTAATTCATTTCTTTCATCTTGTATTTCCTTAATTTTCTTAGCAATCTCTCTTTAGTCTACTGCATATGAGAAAATGTGGATTTGTATATTATGACCCCTATTTTTGTTTTCTGGATTTTCTTTTGTGAGTAATCAGGATGACTAAAAGGAAGTTTTCATTAGAGGGAATGGAGGAGGAGGATCTAGAGATCACCTATGATTGATTTTCTTCAAGCAACTGGAAATTCATCCAAATTTATTTACATTAGAGATATGCTTAACGTTCCCTTTGATTTGCAAGATCTTTTGAAGGATCTTGAAGATAAACTGAAGGATTTAAAGGTGTTTTATGATAGACATGTGGAAGGCCTAGAGATTGAGGGATTTTTCCATTATAGCGATGTAATGGAAGCTTCTAATGGTGCTAGAAAAACTTTGCAAACAAGGTTTAGCCTTATTGATGAAGAATTCAGGAAGTGGAAAGTGGATTTCCCTTTTCATCAGAATCAGCAACAATGTCTTCTTGTATAGAACGATGTTGGATTTCTTGTATATCTTCAATATATGGATAGTTGTTCTTTAGATACAATACAAGAGAAGAAGATGGAGGATATTGCATGTAAAGTCAAAGAAGTTTAAGAGAAGGGTGTAATGTTTCAAGAGAATATTGAGAACCAGCTAGTGCAGGGATTTGATGTTGCTTTGTTTAAGAGTGAGAACATTACAAAAGTGGAAGAAAAGGAGATAGAGTTGAGTGAAAAGATTGAAATAGGCCTCTTGAATGTGTCCCAATGTTTCGTAGTTATCTCATCAACAAAAAGAGATATTTATTGCTAAATGATATTCAACACCTTTTTTATCTTAGAGAAGATTACTGCTTGGCAATCGTTGCTACATTCGGTCAAAATGATAGGAATTTTATACGGTATGAAGAGGGATTGCTAGCAACTCTTGATGTTGAGAGAGAGAATTTTCAAGACAGTTCTGTAGCCTTGCATTCTTGTATTAATCAGATCCTAGAATATGAAAGGGGGCAATACCTTCAAAGGAAGATTACTTACAAATTCAACAGAGACTTGATATTGATAACATGGGGTATGAAGAGAAACTCAAGTCTCCATTAGAGGAGAAACTAAAAAGTTCAATAAATCTATATGATGATAGTCTTCTTGAAGAAGATGAAACCCCTAAGGTATGAAAGATAATTCTAAGATATCCATTGTGATTTATATTAGATTATGTTATGTATCATACACAAATATTTTCGGACATTTATCTACTGACATCTTATACTATTGTGGTTTATTGTGTAGATAGAAATTGAAGATGCGGACAACTTTCTTGGAAGAGCCAAGGGCTCAAGGCCATTGAAGCTTGGCAAAAGTCAAGGCCTTGGTCATTATATTGGAAGCTTAAATAATCAAACACTTGCAATTTATCATAGCAGGTTGTTAAGCTCTCCAAGCTTACCAATAACGGCTTTGAAAGCTATCTCTAGGGTGATTGGATCCCAAGCTTTCAATAGAGATTCAGATAATATAATTTTGGTGGAGAAGGAAGAAGTTGTAAGAGTTTTTGGCTTCATGCCTAGATATAGTGGATCTAGGGCAGGATACTTTGGAGTTCTTACCTCGTATTTGCTCTCCCATATAGAAGATACCAAGAATTTGAAGCTCCTTCCAGGCTATAGGAAACAAGAGTTCTTGAAATGTAGAGGTCTCATTGAGTTGGATGAATCAAAAGATTATTCTGCAACAGAGTCAGACTAAAATATGTTAAGGGTTTCTTGAAACCCATATTTTTCCATCTCTTTGTCTAGTTTGTAACCATTCAAAATATCTTTGCTTTGCACAAGAGTTTAAATATCCCTCTTTTCTTCTTTGGGTAATAGTGGATATAGTCCTTGCCAAAGATTATGTATTACATGATGCAATTGTGTCTTTGAACTTGAATTTGTGCCAAATTTGTATGTAGAACCATTAAAAGACCTCTAATAAATTGTTTGCTTTGTATCTTCCACCTCCATGTCTTATGTGTCTAAAGTATTTTGTTCTTGCTTGATCATGTGATTTTTCCATACCTTGGGTTGACCAAATAGATAGAGATTCATATTTCTTGATAAAATATGGAGCATGGTTGTATAAAATATACTGCATAGTTAACAAATAAAGAAATTCAATTAGAAAACCCTATATAAGTCAGACAATAAAGAGACATACATATGAAAACTTCTTACCATATAGTGAGTGAAGTGTTGATTACCCCAAGCTTCTGTCATTGCCTTTTTAAAAAGGTTCAATTGGTTTTTGAAGTCTTTGAGATCATCATCATTCCACTCTGTTTTATCACAATAAAAGAATACTTTGTCTAGTGTTTCCCAAACATTGGATTTTCTATTCCAAGCTTGTCCATTATCAACATGATCCTTAATTACATTATATAGGCACTTCCATTGATTGTATCTAATAGTTTATGCTACAAGTATAATGAGTATTGGTCACCTCATCATGAGGGTTATTGTAGGAATAAACATTTTGCTGCAGCCATTGTCTTGGAAGACCCAATGGAAGATGTATATGTGGGGCAAGAACATGATAGTCATGGGCAGCACAAGAAGATGATACCTATTCTAAAAATCAGGCTTAAGATGTGACTGGGAAGCAAGGAAAAATTACTCTAAATGCCATACATGTAACACATGTAGTTGATGAACAATCATGTATAGAAGAACAAGAAGAAAAAAATGTTTTTAGTGATCAAGATGAAGAGCCAAGAGATGCAACTATAAATGAAGAACAAGAGCATGTATATGTCATTGAGGGTCAAGAGGACTATGCAGTCAATCAAGATGATGAATATGACAATGAATCTAATGCTGAAGATGAAAGGACTGAAGAAGATTCAATTGACCAAACAACATTGAGGATATGAAATCATTACATGATGATTTTCAGTAGCTCATACCTCATGTAGATGATGACTTTCAGCAGCCTATTGATTATGATAATGATTCAATAGGTTTTCTTCATGATTATGGGGATGATACCTTGGATTATGGAGATGTTGATGATAATGCTGATGATCTTTCATTCCCATATGATCCACAGATTTACATGAATGCATCTATGGATTATGGATGGGATTTATCACATCCCTTTGATCTTGGAGGTTATAATAACTTTTATGTAGAATACCTCAGTTATGAAAGCTTTGATGATGGTTTATCATTTTATTTGGGTGAGGTTAGCAGTGCTTTGATGGATGACAACCATTTTTTGGAGATTCCTTACGATCCGGGTTGATTTTGGGATGATTTCATGTGTCTTGGAATAGGAGACAGCTTGCTGTATAGAAATTCTGTGATGAATTAAATTTCCCTGACACAATCAAAATATAGGTTTGAGGGTATAGGTTGATGCTTTGGGTTACGTATTTCCTGTCTTCACCTCAAACACTGAGTTTAGACACTTCAACCAGAAGTTATGGGCATTTTTACTTCAGCTACCCTATTGAGCCCTACTCTCTATTTCATGACAGTTACTCTTATCCTATGAAGACCATTTATTGAAGATCATCTTTTGGAGTTTCATTACAGCATGGATTCATCACTTACAAAGCTATCCTTGTAATATTTCTTCATCAATTGTCCCAATTTCAGCTTTGAGGACAAAGCTCTTTTAGGCCATGATGGCTTGTAATAAAGCATAAATGCCTTAGTCTAGGATAAGTATAAAAGGTGGAGGTGTAACATGTGTAGGATCTTTTTTCCATTTTACAAACATTACTTGTTTGAGGTCTCAACATCCCACCATCTAAGACGGTGAATACTCTTGGCCACCATAGCTTGCGTGCATACCTTGCTCTAGCCTCTCATCATTTGATTCTCAACCAACATTGGTAATACCATTTCTTGCCAAGCCACCTTGGCTATGGCTTCTTGGCATTTTGTGTCCATTTCTTGTATTTTCTGTTTAAAAGCTTACTGTGGAATTTAGCTTTATTGCATTGGTATCAGAGCCTTGCTTTGATCCAAAGGTAGACTTTAATTCGATCATTTTCATGATTATGATATGGTTGGGAAGGTCATTTTCATGGAAGATATGATTACAAGCATAAATTCTGTGTAACTAGAGTTGAAGACATAGTTACATGGTTTGGTTTCTTCTTTACATTGTAACTAGACAAGTTGTACTACTTCAAACCGTGTTGAAGATGGTGGATCTTGGCAATATCCAATGGGCAATGGCAATATCCAATGGGAAATGGCAAGCTTCAGCTATTTTTAGCGGGTTCTCATCAAAATTTGGCTTATTTTGAAGGACATTTGTTAAAAGAAGAGCTATGGGAGACTAGAGGGGACTAAAGCTACCTCTACTTTTTGAAAGTAGGGTTCATCTTCTTCTTGCAAGCCTAGATCTTTGATAGCTCTTAGTAGGTTTCATTCCTTGCTTTGTTGTACATGTTGAATAATCCTCTCTTGCTATAAAAAGATAGCTAACTTAGAGTTTCTTTGCTCATTAACTAAAGAACTTCATCATGGAAGGTTGGAAAATTTCCAAATTTTCTTCAAAAGGCTCAAAATGCAGTCATTTTCACACTTTGAGAGCTCTTCTTACATCAAGAAACATCAAAGAAGCCTTCTTTCGTATGCATCTTTGCTCGTTCCAGCCATGTGTTGATGTGCATCCCTCTCACTTGTACCTTTATGCTAAAAACATAGCATTTGTGTTCCACCAAATCCTCCATTTCACATCTATCTATGCTTGATTAGCCCCAAACTTGCTCTAATACCACATCATAATATAGTGATGAAAAAGAGTGGGCATGTATTAATCCTAGATGTTGAACACAAAGAGAAGGAAGAGAAAAAGAGATAAAAGAACATTGAGAATACTAAACATTAAATGCTAAATAAACAAGGCATAACGAGAACCAGAGTTTGTGCACATGTGCCAATCCACAAACCTCACACATTGTGTATAGAAGATGATTTGGACACGTAGATCTTGGAGCTTTTTGCTTATAGCTCTACATCATAGAGCTATTCTAAAGTGTTCATAATATTATCATGTCTAAATATTCATCTTAGATTGTAGTGAAAAATCCATGGCTAAAGTGTTGCAGCATCATGTTTTAATTTGAAATGTATAGAAGGGGCCATGAAAATGCACACTTTTTGAATTTTAGATTTACAGAAAGGTATAACTATTACATCTGAAATTTACAAAAGGGGAATATAAAATGGTGCAAAAATTTAAAAAATGGATGTTAAAGTATCCTTTGAACAATATTATATAGAGCTTCTATAGGTAATCCCCCCTGAGAGAGTAGGGGGTGGAAGATATGATGACACAAGTGTAGATATAGTGAGTGCCATCACAGCAGCACAAGAGTAAATTGCCTTAGCTAATGAAGTTTACCTTGTGCCCCACACCTTGAGTTTAAAGCACTACATCACGATCTATTTGGACCAAGGTTCCAACTTTCTACCAAGGAGTTTGTGGAACTATTTGCCTAAAGAGATGCGCACTTCCATGACACACGGGAAAATGAAGATACAAGATGATCTAGAAAATGTGAGATTTCTAACTATTATACATTTTTACATGGAAAAACTTGATTGTAGGGTATGTTTGGTTCCTTGGAATCTATCAGTGAAATCTTCTCGAAAAATGATGCATGTAACTATCCTTTTGCGTGTGAGGCTACTTTATTTGCCAAATGCTAGACTTTGAATAGATCAACTCCAAGCATCATTTTTTGGTAAAATTTCACTGGTAGACTTTAGGGGACTTGATGCACCCTAGGCTCAAGTTGTTGAGAAACACAGATCTAGAGCTAGGCTAGATATGGCGGACGAAGGTTATACATATAAAACATGACTGAGATAAAGGATTGTAACTCAAGTGAATTAGGCTCCAAGATAGATCAACTTGGACTCATAAACACAATCTTGAGTGTCACAAAAAGATGGTATCTTCCCTTGAAAATAGAGCAAAGTACATGCTTATATAGCTTTTGGATGGTTCCACTCTTCCTCACCGTGCTTATGGGATTTAGGACATCTCTTCTTAGAGCATAAATCATTTGTCTATCTTCCATAAAAAGCCACTGTTGAGATATCGAGCTCCACTCATGATATGCCAGGGTGACCGTTGTGCATTTATGTCACCGACTTGTCAGTTGCAGATGCGGTTAGTAGACCGCCCATGAATAATAGCTAGATAACAGCTATCCTTATCTACTCTAGTTCGTGGCTCAGTTAGTATGCCACCTTAGTTAGTTGAGTTTGGTTTGAGACCCATATATAGGGTTCTTTTTTTTCTATGTACTTGAGTTCTTTTTGGCTTACACAACTAAGAAGAGGAAAACTGTTTTCAGCCTCCACCTGTGTGTGTATTCTCCCATTGTGCAAGCAAAAAAGCTACAAGTGAGACTCCTTCCTTCTCTCCCACAATCTTGACATGGTATCAGAGCCTTGTTCGTGGTAAAGAGCTCAAGAAAGCAAACCAAGTTCGCGGTGTTCTGGTAAGAGGACCAGTGTTGCTTTCATTTTTTTGTTTTGGGAGAAAGTCTCTGCAAGTAGCACAGTCGGAAAGTGCAAGAGTGCATTGTCTCAGGTTGAGATACCCTATTTTGGAGGCGGAAGTTTTCTGCACACACTCAAGAAAATGCCCTGTTTTATGCTATGCGACCACTGTTCTACAGGTCGGTGAAAGGTTACTGTAGAAATTGCATCGTATGCCTGTGCACAGAGACATTGGGAGTTACAGAATCATCCTTGTTGCCTGTTGATGCAAAATCGTTACTAGGAAGTGACTGTGTGGTCAAATACCACTTTCCTCAGTTTTGCAGATTTGCCCTTGTGAGGCTGAAGCTGTGTTCTTTGCAGTGACAGAATTTTTTACAGTGTTTTGTAATGGCGTCTGATTCTCTTTCACAGATTGTCACTGAAAAGCTTGACAAGAACAACTTCCAAGCATGGAAGTTTAGAATGACGAATTTCCTTACGTTGCAGGAAATGAAGAAGAACCAGTTCTTCCTGATGTTCCCAATCAACAGCAAATGCAGGCATTTAAAGCATGGCATGAGAGAGCCAGGAAATTTATGTACTGGCTGTCTATCGGCATTTCAGACTCTATGATTGTGCATATTCAAGATGCAAGTACGCCAAAGGAGGCATGGGATACTTTGTCAAAAATGTATAGCAAAAATACGCAAGCCAGGAAAATGCAGCTCAAGCAAGAGTTGCACAATGTGCAAAGAGAAAGTATGAGCATCAATGACTACCACATGAAGGTGAAGAAGATTGCAGATGCACTTGCTTCCATTGGGTCGCCAGTGGAAGATGATGATTTAGTTTCTGTGACCTTGAATGGTCTAGGAAATGATTATGCACAGTTCCAAACATCGATTTCCGTCCGTGAAAGATTTTCTGATTTTGAGGAGTTGATTGCTCTTCTAATTTCTAAGGAGCAGAGAAATGGTGGTGCATCTTACTCAGGAGGAACTTCAAAAGAAGCTGTCTTCTACTCAAATGCTGGAAGAGGTAGAGGCAGAGGTAGAGGAGGCCGATCTGGAGGCCGTGGTAGAAATCAGAATATACAGCAAACTCAAGAAAACCAGTCCTATGGAGGAGGACGTGGTAACTCTAGAGGCAGGGGGAGCCAAAGAGGTCATGGTGGATGGCAAAGAGGCCAACATGCAAACAGCAATGTTGAATGCTACTACTGTGGTAAAATGGGTCATATGGCTAAAGACTGCTATAAAAAGCAGAATGACATCATGAATGGAAATTTGCAACAAGGGAATTATGCATCTTCTAGTAGACAGGGTGATGACAAAAATTAGCATTTGTTTATGGTGCAGCACATGACCAATTCTGTGACAAGTGCAGAAGAAAGAAACGATGTGTGGTATGTTGACTCAGGTGCATCAAACCACATGACAGGTCATGCAGAATGGATGCAGGATGCAAGGAAAATGGAGAAACCAAGATTTGTGGAGACTGGTGATTATACTGCACATCCTATTGTGCAGATTGGAAATATTCCTTTGTCTATGCATGATGGGAAAAAGAAATACCTGTCGGATGTATTTCATGTCCCGAATATCACCAAGAACCTGGTTTCTGTTGGTCAAATGGTTGAGCAGGGCTTGCAGGTCAGATTTAATTCTCATGGATATTTTGTTAAGGATATGAAAAATAAAGATCACTTGATAGCAAAAGGAAAGAAGAAGGGCAGAATGTTTACGTTGGATGCAGACATGCCTGAACTGAGTGCAGCAATGTTTGCACATGGGACCGGTGTAGTTGCAGATATTGATATCTGACATAAACGCATTGGTCATGTTAATGTACAGCGACTTAAATCAATGCAAGCCCAAAATATTATTGCAGGATTGCCTAAATTCAAGGTTTTAGAAATGCATAAGGTATGTGAAGCCTGTCAGTTTGGAAAAAAAGCAAGGAAACCATTTCCTAGACATGTTCAAGAGAGTAAGAAGCCATTGGAATTAATTCACTCTGATGTGTGGACTACTAAAGCTGCATCTCTTGGAGGATGTCATTATTTTGTCACTTTTATTGATGACTATAGCATAAAAATTTGGGTGTATTTTATGAAAAAGAAAAGTGAAGTGTTTGGGCATTTCAAAACTCTTAAAGCTATGGTTGAAAAAGAAACATGCCTGCAAATAAAATGCCTAAGGTCAGATGGAGGGGGAGAGCACATCTCAAACGAGTTTGTAAGGTTCTTGCAGAAGCATGGCATAAAGCAGCAATATTCATGCACTCATACCCCACAATAAAATGGAATTGCAGAAATGAAAAACAGGCATATTGGAGAGGTATCTCGTGCCATGCTCAATGAAAAAGACTTGCTAGATTTTTACTGGGTTGAAGCAGTTGCTACAGCAGTCTACATAATGAACAGGACTCCCACTGCAGCAATACATGGGATGACTCCAGAGGAGAGGTATACTGGTAGGAAACAAAATATTTCTCATTTGAAGATTTTTGGTTGCATTGCCTATGTTCATGTGCCAGATGAGTTGAGATCCAAGTTGGATCCAAAAGCTGAGAAGTGCATCTTTATTGATTACTCTCTGCAGCAAAAAGGGTATAGATGCTATAACCCTTCTACTCGTAAGTTTACAGTGAGCAGAGATGTTGTTTTTGATGAGATGAGTAGCTGGTATAAACCAGTAAATGTGATTGATAATATAGATGCACAAAATGGTAATGCTGCACAGAATTCACAGCAGCAGTCACAAGATATTAGTGGACCTGGAGCGTCCTCTAGCAGTGGTTCACATTCTTCGCCATGGACATGTAGATTGAGATCAGGAGAATCTTCTCAAAGCAATGCAGATAGTGGTATGCAGGTATCACGAAAAGAAAAAGAGAAGGTAGATCAGCCCATGTTTGATGTGAATGCAAGTCACTCTTATGTGGATGGTGAATCCAGTGGCTCAGAATAGAGCATTGATGATGAGTTGGGTATTCTTTCTATTGTTACACCTGGAGTAAGGAAGACAAGGGATGTTTTAAGAGCACCTGGGAGTGAACCTACTTTGCGCAGGTCTAGCAGAGCTAGGTATCCTGTGGATAGGCTGAAATATGATGGATTTACAGCCATTCACTATGCCTATATGGTCAAAGTGATACAGGAACCAGAACCCACTTCTTTTGAGCAAGCCATGGGAAAAGAAAAATGGGAGAAAGCCATGGATGAAGAAATGGATGCCTTGGAAGCAAATGCTACATGGGAATTGGTACCTTTACCTAAAGGTAAAAATGCAATTGGCTGTAAGTGGGTTTATAAGGTGAAGCGCAATGCAGATGGTTCTCTGAACAGATACAAGGCAAGATTAGTAGTCAAGGGATATGCACAAACATATGGCATTGATTATGAAGAAACATTCAGTCCGGTTGCAAGGATGACAACCATAAGAGCAGTCATTGCTATGGCTGCATCAAAGGAATGGTCTTTACATTAGATGGATGTAAAGAATGCCTTCTTGCATGGTGATTTGCAAGAAGAGGTATATATGGAGCGGCCACCAGGTTATGTGCATGATGTTCATCCTGAGTTTGTTTGCAGGTTGAAGAAAGCATTATATGGCTTGAAGCAAGCACCTAGAGCATGGTCTGACAAGATAGGATAGTATCTTGTCACTATTGGCTTTCAAATTTCCAAGGCAGATTTCTCACTTTATGTAAGAAAAACAGAGAAATGTATTATGCTACTTGTCATTTATGTTGATGATTTGATTATGATAGGTGACAGTGATGAAGATATCCTTCATGTGAAAATGCTATTGAAGCAAAAGTTTGAGATAAAGGATTTGGGAGAGCTTTGTCTTGGGCATTGAGGTGATTAGATCACCAAGTGGGATATGGCTCTTGCAGAGGCAGTATGGATTGGACATGCTATCCAAATATGGGATGACAGGCTGTAAGCATATTTCAATTCCTTTGGAGCAGAATGTGAAGCTGAGCGCAGATGCAAGTGAGCTTTTGGAAGACCCTACTATGTACAGACGCATAGTAGGAAGTTTGATTTATATGACTATTACCAGGCCAGATTTGAGCTATGCTGTTGGATAGGTAAGTCTGTTTATGCACGCTCCAAGGAAATCGCATTTGGATGCGGCTAGACACATACTCAGGTATGTGAAGTCCACATTGCAGTATGAACTACTTTATGAGACTGGGGTTCAGATACAATTGCATGGATACACTGATGCTGATTGGGCTGGTAGTATTTCTGATAGACGATCTACCAGTGGATATGTGTTCTCTTTTGGGAGTGCTGCAGTTACTTGGAGTAGCAAGAAACAACCTACAGTTGCCTTGTCGAGCACAGAGGCTGAGTACAGGGGCGCAGCAATGGCTGCATGTGAGGTAGCTTAGTTGCATAAGCTACTTTATGATATGCATCAGCCTACAGATGAGCCAGTTGTCATTTATTGTGACAACATGAGCAATATACACTTGGAAAATAACCCAATCTATCATGCTAGAACAAAGCACATTGAGGTGCATTATCACTATGTGCGGGAGAGGGTTTTACTAGGTCTTATTGATCTAGTTTATGTCAGCACAGAGGATCAGGTAGTTGACATATTCAGGAAGGCATTGGGAGTAGAGAAGCTGCGCAAGTTCAGAGACCTGCTTGGTGTGCAGGAATTGGGATTGAGCTCGAGGGGGAGTGTTGAGATATCGAGCTCCACTCATGATATGCCAGGGTGACCGTTATGCATTTATGTCACCGACTTGTCCGTTGCAGATGCGGTTGGTACACCACCCATGAATAATAGCTAGATGACAGCTATCCTTATCTACTCTAGTTCGTGGCTCAGTTAGTATGCCACCTTAGTTAGTTGAGTTTGGTTTGAGACCCATATATAGGGTTCTTCTTTTTCTATGTACTTGAGTTCTTTTTGGCTTACATAACTAAGAAGAGGAAAACTGTTTTCAGCCTCCACCTGTGCTACAAGTGAGACTCCTTCCTTCTCTCCCACAATCTTGATAGCCACTTATGGGCAAGCCTCTATATTAGGCATCATTTGCTATTCTCAACACCCCCTTCCCCACCCCCCCCTTTAAATGGTGAGTCTCTACCCTTGCTGGGTTTTGCCCCTCCTCTATGATGACATGGCCCGAGAGATTAGCTCTTTAGAAACCTAGTCAAGTTAAGGCTTGAAACTTTACATCTTGGTAGGGTTTTAACATCAACTATGGGAAATTCGTTGTTGTTAGTAGCAGAAAGCTCTTTCTTTTTTTGAATGCTCCTTTGGTATTATTTGCTTTTCTTGATTTTGTGGGTGTCTTTGATCTTCTTGGGCTCCTTTAGTTCTTTTCGTTTTCATACTCTTTACTTTGGTTTTTGTTATGCTTTTTATCCCTTTTGTTGATGCATGGTACATGCTTTCACTGATGGGTACATACATTTTAGGATTTTTTGAGTAGTGCAATGGCTTGTGCATACAAGATGGATACATAGCTCTTTGGATAGCATTGGGGTTTGGAGTACATTGACATGGGATATTTTAGAGTGATGTAGGCAAACCATTTCAAGTGTGGGAAGGTCTTACCAATCGGCTTTCACCTCAATAGCAGTGTCTAATCCTAATGTGGTTTCCACAAGAAGATGCTAGTGGTGATTTGTTCAATAGAGCATTTGCATATGACGACTCTTTTGTGAATGAGTGTGAACTGTCTGTTAGAGTGAGTACACCAATGAATTCAAACACTATGAGTGTGAACATGGCTTATAGCACATTGATTTGGGAAGTAAGTAAGAGTTTTAAAAAAAGGTTGAAAAGAGGGGAGAGTTTTAACCTTAGTAAATAGGGTTTAATTTTTTTTTAAAAAAAGGTAATGTAATTGTGAAGAGGGTAGTTTCTGGCGTTGGTCTTTTTCCGTCTCCTCCTCTCGGTCTGATCTGCGGGCATCGACGATGGCATATGGAGCTGCAGTTTGTCAATGGTGTCGCGGGGGAGGGTGATTGGAGGAGTTGCCACGGTGGAACTGGATGGTGCTCGGCTGCTCCTGCAGGTAGCGGTACCAGCCCAGGCCATAGAGCTTCTGCTCCAGCTCAGCGTACAACGAGATGACGTGGTTGGTGGGGCTGGCGTCCTTGTTGGGGTTCACACCCTTGTTGGGTTCTTTCCAATCGAAGAAATCCTTCAGCAGCTGTTGGGGATCCTGGTACTTCCTCCGACCAACACAATCTCATCGATCTAGTCCAGCATCGTTCAATCCTTCAGCTTAGTGCACCAAGCTTAGTGTAGAAAGCTGCTTTGTTGTTGTAGACCTACCGCATGACCGGATCTGAAAGTATACTCTGGATTTCTGGATCTTTGCACTGCTTTTGCCTGTCTCTCCTTCAGTTCCTCTTCGCTTACTGCCCCTCTATTGGTAGCATCAATTTGAGCAAAGCATTTTCTAACACCCTCTAGCATTTGAAAATAGGCTCCCAACTTGGCCTTCAATTCCTCTCAATAGAGAGCCTCTCTCTCTTTCTCCACCACCAAGCTGATTCTACTCCTTTTAAGCTAAACCACTATCATTGCTGCGAGGACCAAAAAATCAGAAAGTAGAAGTAGAAGAGAGAATGGGTGTGGCTAGACATAGCTGTATCAAAAGTAAAATTCCACTAGCATGTGAATTAGTCTTTATATGTTGTAATAAATAGCTCAAGTTCACCTAAAATGTACTAATTTTTTTTGACAACCTTAGCTGATTCGTCTATTTGATGTATAACGTGTAGTCAGAGTGAGTAAGCTCCCTATTTGGTTTAAGTAGACTCTGGAATCAATTTGATTTGTACTTGTTTATTAGTATATCTTTATTATTATCATCCATTTTAGTACTTTGTTATCTTCATTCTTAGTTAGAATCATTTCCTTGAGGGGGGATAACTCATGAATATATATATGTATAACATGGGTTCAAAATAAGAGGTTTTTTAAAGCACTATTTTTATACATCTTTTATATACAAAAGGGTGTCATATAAAGGGGTTACTTACAAATTGAATGAAAAAAAAGATTGTGTTTTATTTAAGAAAAATTCATAGTTTAGGATATTCATAAATAGACCATGAAGACACATTATATAGAGGATATATATATATATAGTGAATCCCCTGATATCATTTCTATTCTATTGATCTAGTCTATGTTCACTAGCTTATCTTGGATAACTTGATCTTGATTCTACTCGGTTACTTAAAGGAACATCATATAAGTTAGTACTTTAGGCCCAAAAGATTTGTGCAAGTGCATTCTTAACCACAAACTTAATCTTATCTTTGTGTTTGGGATGTAGCACTAGCCATACTAAATTATTTATTGTGTTATTAAAACTAAAAGTACCTTCATATCTATATAGATTCATATGGTCACCTAAAAGAAGCCATAGACCTAATGTTTTAAAAAATGAAGTCCAATTAGAGTTGAGTACTAGAAGAATGAAATTAGAGACACATGTACATGATAAAATACCCAAAAACAATTCTTTTAGTTTTTATTAGATGGATCAAGATAAATATTTCTAGTTATGAAAAATATTATAGCACATTAAGAATCATATCAAGTATGTTAGAAGGTATAAGAAAATGTGAAAAAATGTCACATCAAGTAGAATTTTCTTTGGATTTTCCCATTTTCACTGTAGGGTAATAAGGTTTATTAATATCTATGCATGTGATGAGAGCTACCTATTGGTTTATAAATTCCATAAGGGATAAGCATAAAGACATTATGTGGGTAATAAGAGCTACCTACTCGGCTAGACATGTCATGAGGGATAAGTTTAAAGACACTACAACCTTTTTGCTAGAAGTAGATGAATATTGGTTAAATTAGCTGAATGTGAAATGTCACATTTGACTAGAGATGGCATGGTTCTATTTAACCATTCACCAGTCTTGTTATTAATGAAAGTTAATCAAATGGACCATTTCGAGGCATTTTTGGCCCCAAGAGCCACTTAATGTCACAATTTCTAGCTTATTTCATGGAATCAAATAACCCATTTTGAGGAATCTTTGGCCCCAAGAGCCATTTGATGATGATGTGATTTCTAACTTGTTTCCTAAAGCTAAAGAGGTGAGCTAAAAGTACTAAATAAATTTCAAACATTTCCTTATGGGCTTGCATTGGTAGTGTACTAGCCTCAAGGAATGAAACATTTCAATAAGCTTATGGTATAACCAAGACATATTTCAAAGTGAATAATGACACATTTAATTATTGAAAAGTGTGCCTCCTAAAACTATTGGAATGTGACATATTTCTATTAAATAGGTGTGGTTATAAATTAACGGTTCACAAAAGAATGACAATGAGAAGGCAATAGGGTGATACTAAAGGATCCATTATTTTGTCTTTACAAAATCTAAAATAAAAAAATTGATCAATGGCTAGTCAATTATATCTTTTATCATAGCTTCATGTAGTTAAAAGTGATGCTTCTTTTATGTAAAATTGTCCCTAAATTAGGATAGGCCGTCTGTTATTTTTAGTGGGCTCTAAAGACATGCTATAAAACTTACTTGAAGTATTTTTGAATTATGTTTGTGTAAATTCTAATTAGGAAGAGAAACTTGAAAAGCTATGAAGATTATTTTGATATAAGAGGTGAATGAGTTATATGAGAGCTTATTTTAAAGCCAACTTTAAAGTGTAAAAGTGGTCAAACACCCCTAAAAGAGGTGTTTTTGGTGAAAAATGAAGCGGTCACGGATCAAGGAGCTGGAGTTTTTCTAGATGCATTTCAATGTGCTAAGAATCCAACACAAGTGTCCCTTTATCAATCGGAGTCTATTTGATCTCCCATTTAATGGAGGTAAGATTTGGCATTACAAAGCACCCTACTACTACATTCAAAAGCTGCAAAACATGTGATGGAGGCTAGGTGATTTCAATGTCACTTGTCCAGTCAGATCGCCAATCCAAGACAATTTGCCTCTCCATCCACGCTGAAACCACTTGTAGAAAAGTTTGAACATGCAAGTTTGAATTGGTTTTTTTAATGGTTAAGTGGCTAACAGTGATTAAGAGAGCCAAAAGACTCAAAATTTCATACGAATAGGGGGAGGGAGGTACGCTTTTTTCAGCATCCCTTCCTCTTCATTAAAATTTTCACTTTTGTGCATGTTGCCATCTTCTTCTTGCTCTAGGCCATGAGATAATGATTTTCTTTGCCCTCCAATACTTCAAAACACATGAAAAAGGATGTAATGAATGAAAATATCCAAGTTCAATATTTATCTCTCCTATTTCTCTCTCCTCTTTGTTCCTTGTTCATATGGCTACGCATGAGAGAGAGAAGGAAGGCCGATTCGATGAATTGAGTATGGATGATGACTGAGAAGTATAATAGCATGTAGATTCGGTAATTTGGATGCGTAAGAGTGATTGAAAAATAGCATCACTAGCTCCACTTTCTCGAAATACAAGAGGTGCATACGTGGATTTTGGAGTAACTTTTATTTAATTTTTGTGATAAATCTTTTGTGCATATGATGAAAAGATGATTGAAAATGGTGGAAATATATTTGTTGATGTCTGAATTTTAGAAATTCATTCATTTTTCTTTACGCATATTAAAAATAATAAGATTATACAATCCAAAATATAAAATTTAATGAATAATGATTTTATTCTTGGATTTTGGGAAATAAGTGATGTTCATATGGTATGAAAATAAGTATACTACTGAATCACACTTCATATAAGTCATACAAATTAGAAAACTCAAGAGAATCAATAATTTATGTTGAAATTAAAAAAAAATGAAGAAAAAAATTTAAGATTTTTTTGGGTGTATTTAAAAGTATAAAAAATTAGAAAAATATTTATAATTATGTAATGAAAATAAAGCATGAGGATTTGTCTCATTTCTCCATTTATATGTTAAAGTGCGAACACCAAATTCGCTAGCTGTAAGTTTTCCTCTATCCATTTTTAATTGTGAAGGAGAGAGCTAAGAGGCAAGAGAAAGAAGAGTAGAGGAGATAGAAAGGAGTGACAAGGAGAGATAAAGACTATAGAGTTAGGAAATAAGAGAGAGAAACCATAGAAGCTGTAAAGAAGAAGTTGAGGTAAGAGACAATAAATATAATAATGTTAAAAAAAGTGAAAATTAACATGTCTCACCCATTTTATATCTATGTTAGTGTGACGAGGTATTATTAGTAAATCTATACTAAAATATATATTCTTTCTAGCTTTTTATAATCCATCCCTTCCCAAAGGATTTTGCCCATAAAAACAAACCTACAAGAGTTAGAAAGAATGGATGAAATAGAATATTACTCTATTTTCAGCCATACAAAGTATGGAAATAAATGAAAGATTGAAGATATATGCATCATTTTTAACTCTTGTCCATTTTATATCTGTCAGCGTGACGAGGTATTATTAGTAAGTCTATACTAAAATATATCTTATTTCTAGCTTTTTATAATCCATCCCTTCCCAAAGACTTTTGCCCATAAAAACAAACCTACAAGAGTTGGAAAGGATGGATGAAATAGAGTACTACTCTATTTTCAGCAATACAAAGTATGAAAATAAATGAAAGATTGAAGATATATTGACTGAAATGAAGACATCAAGGTAAGACTCAACTGTATATATGATCTTGATGTCTTCAAAAGAGTTTGGAGCCTTTAAGTATTCAAGAAATAAACTCGAAATTTAGAGGATAGGTTGCTATAAAAACAGACCCTACTACTGGAAAAAATCTACCCATAACTTCAGATAAAAGTGTCCAAATGAAGTGTGCCACATGTCGAAAGTAGATTTTGAAGAGTAATTTGATCCTATGTAAGTGGCATATTTCTAAAAATTTGATAGAATAAAAAGTATTCTAAAAAGAATGCTATCAAGACCCAATCTTCTTCATAACTAGCTCCACTATAGTAATGCTTCAACTGCCACACCAATGCATCTCTCGTAGATAGGAAAACTCATCTAATATGATCTAGGACTCCAAGAAGCTTCTTTAGGTGGTAAACCTCTCCATCTAATCAAATATTCAATTATAGAATGAGAACAATGCTTCTTCTTACACAGACCTATGATCACCTCAAGGATGTATTGAATAAGATCTTCTTTATCTAAAGGTGGCTGCTCATCAAGTGTATCCACAAGATCACCATAGAAGGGCTTGAGTTGACTAACATACAATACAATATGAATCTTAGTGGAAAAGGGTAGTTCCAATCTATATACCAAGTCTCTAATGCACTTCAGGATCCTGTAGGGTCCATAAAACCTGTTAGCAAGCTTGTTATTGGATCCATTCTTCAAGGTAGAGTAACGAGACTTTGGCACTTTCAACAAAAATAATTCACCTTCTTGGAACTCTAAATGTCGCCTCTTCTCATCTAAATACATATTCATTTGATCTTTGGACTTTCTAAGATTTATCTTACATTACTAAAGAAGGGTTTGCGTTCTTTACAATTCTTCTTTCCTATGAGGATTGATTTTCTCATTGAAAATGACTCTGGGTAAGGGCACCTTGATCCAACCATACATAGCCTCAAAGGGTGAAACTCTAATACTAGTGGAGTTATTATAGACAAACTTAACCAAGTTCAACCAATAATCCCATGTATATTACCCATCATGATAGAAATGACAAAGGTAAGTCTCCAACCACTTATTTACCCTTTTTGTCTAGCCATCAATATATGGATGATAGGATGCAAAAGAAGCCAATTTAGTGTCCATGGGGCTGAATATTGTGTGCCAAAAGTTACTCATGGACTTTGAGTCCTTGTCATGTACAATCACATGCAGTAATCCATGTAATCTAAAGATCTACTCCATAAACTGATTCACCACATGTGAAGTAGTGAATTGTGTCTTGGTATGTAGGAATAAAGTGGGTTTCCTTGATGAGTCTATCCACTACCACATGGATACTATTCTATCCCCTTCTGATATAGTAGGTAGACTAGTAATGAAGTCCATGGTAATGTGCATTCACTTTTCCTTAGGAATAGGTAATGGCTGCAAAAAACCACCTAGCTTATGGGTGTTGTCCTTATTCTACTAATAAGGCATACACTTCATAACAAAATCCTTAACATCTTTCCATAATCATTTTTAATAAAAGCTTTTATTGATCTTATCATAGGTTTAGAAAACTCCAAAATGTCTAGCTAAAGGCAAACAATGTGATTCCTCTACAACTTTATGTATGAGAGAAGAAGTACAAGGAATAATAATCTTGCCATATAATTTGAGTTTTTATACATGTGAAATTGCTTTAAATTTTGAAAAATATGGCTGATCTCATCATCCAAAGATAGGCTTCCTATAATTCTTCAATTAAGTCATTATGTAGCTCGGCCATTAGTAGCTAAAAGTCTTCATACTCGCATGCGGGAAAGAGAATCACCTACCACATTGTCTTTGTCTCTCGTTGTCGTGATGCTATGCGGACACAGTGTGAAAAAAGCATGGAATGCATCATCATCCGACTTCTTATTAATCAAGAGAGTCAATGTGATATGAGCCATTAGTATTAGTGTGAGTTGCATGAATTATCAAAAAATACTAGATTTTTGGATAGTTTTAGCCTATATTTGATATTATTTATTGTAAAAATCCGAAAAAGTTAGAAAAGCTTCTAGATTAGGATGGCATGCAAAAAGCTAGTTGCTTTTTCAGCCAGTTAGGAGAATTTTCTAGATTAGGATGGTATACGTCACGATCGTTGTAAACAGGCTGAAAACTGTAGATTGAACTGAAAGAAGAAGGAGTGATCTAGGAGACCCGTGATCAGATGTCTAGGGGTTTTACCCCCCTTTCGGAGCCAACGGAGCCATCAAATTTGGGTTCCGAGCAGTAGAGAAGGAGCTGTAATTTTTATACACGTTTTGTTCTATGAAGAAGCTCCAGGAGATCTAATGCCTCGCGATTGCTTCTGAGTAGTGCGAAGATTCTAGGTTCTTTCAATACATATTAATTCAATTCATTGTGATTTGTCTTTGTAATGTTTACCACTTGGGTATTCTCAATCTTCTCTTCCATCTCCTATCTCTACTTCCTTCTACTTCTGATCCCCGGTGGATTCGACCTTTCGATAAAAACCCCTCCGACATTGGTGAACCCGACGTGAAAGGTCGTCAGAAGAAGGAAAGATAAGATGGGAGAATCTTCGAATACATTCTCGAGTGATGTTTTGCAACAGTTGGTGCAAAATATGAATATGCTTAGGCAGGTACAACAACAACAATAGGTGATGCAAGCTTTAGCTCAAACAAAATGTGTTGTGATGAATGCTTTGCAAGCAATTGAGCGTGAGGTGAAGTTATTCAATGGCAGGAATGTATCTGCATATGTACATATCTATGCTTAGAAGATGGAATTCTTTGGAGGCTCAATCTGCATGGAGCTGATATTTTGTACGTGTTATTGTTCATGAACTGAAAGCATGGATTACTGAATTATACTTGCATGATGCAGGCTGGGTACCCTTCAAGAAGACACTTAGGGAAGAATTTTACATTGAGGATACCAGTTTGATTACGCGCAAGACTTTTCAGGAGTGGATTATACAACCCAATAAGGGTCTTGTGGCTATAGAATTGTTAAGAGAATTTGAAAGTTGATTTGCGCAGTTGGATCTTGCAGAATAGAAAGCTTTTGCAAGTCAGAAAATTGAATTGTTTCTACAAGCAACTGATCCTGAGCTTCAAGAGAAGCTTGATGATTTGCTAGAGGATCAGACTACAGAGACAGGTTTGAAAACGGAGTGGAGACATGTCAAGGAAGTTGTTACTGCGCTTGTGAAGAAGCATAGAAGAAGAGAAATATCGTACGTCTCTAGCTTGCCCATTGTTACGGGCAAAACAGTCGAAGTATCCAGTAAGATACCCACTTCTCTAGCTAACCCTATGGTTGTACCTGCTATTGTTCTCTCTGTTAGGGAAGATGTCTTAGATGAATTGGTCAAAGGCATGCGGGATCTTCAATTGAAGGTTGCAAAATTGGATGAAAAAGGACAAGAGGAAAGGGGACAAGCAGCAGTCCCTAAGCCTAGAAAAAGATATATGTGGTGTGATAGCTTGCTATATGAGAGAAATGATTGTGTTGCCTATCAGGAAGCCTTGGCACGATAGCTTATCTTTTGGAAAGATGGCAAGATCCATGCAAGAGAAACGAGATTGCCTCTTCCTTTGAATTTTGGAAAGGGAGGTATGTAAAAGTTGTTGGAAGACTTCGCTATCGGAAATGCTTATGTGGTAGTACATGCTTCTACTTTTGGTCTACAATTGGATAGAATGCATGGCCATGGTCCAAAGGTTGAAATATGGACACATGCTTTACATGTAGCTAAAAAGAGAAAGGTCACTGATAGTGAAATGTCTCATGCAGGACAAGACATTCGTTGCATAAGTGGTTGGGAATCACTGGTAGATGCATATTGAGTGTATGCATATTTAGCAAAGGTACAAAACACAGATGTACTTGTGGAAGAAAAATGAAAAAGAGATGAAGATATTGCAGGGACATCTAAAAGAATGATAAGAAGAAGTATGGATCAGCCTAAAGCTGCAAATCAACCACCTCCCAAGCATGTTATGAAAGAGGTCATTCAGAAGCAAAAACAAGATAACAAACAAGAGGGCAAAAAGAAGGGCAAGCAGCCAGGATATACATTGCAATCTGACATTGAGACAACCACAGATCTTAAGAAGGTTCTTGAAGAACGGATCTTAAACAGTCGGGTGGAATTTTACCTTGGGAGAGGTGCTTGGCATTGCGAAGCGAGAATTTCATGATGAGATCATTGACATAATTAAAAGGAAGAGTCAGTTTCTTGGTGATACCACTAGTGTATTGCTGCAATTTGAAGAGGAAACTCATATGTTGGGTATTCGGGCTGAATATGAGCATGAAGTAAGTACAGAATTGTCTATGCAGGATACTACTAATCAATGGACACCATGTGGAAAAGAGAATAAAGTGGCTGAAAATGCATTGTCTTGTAGTAATATGCATAGTGGAGTAAGGCAAATGCAACAATATGGAGAAGACTAGACTCTAGGATTTATTCCTCGAAGTCACTACACAAGAAATCATTGGGCTAGAGCTACTACTGGGCTTACAACAACACGATGTTTAAGAGATCCACATGTCACACCCCATTCAAGCTAGTGTATGGGGAGAAGTGTGTTTTTCTGTTAGATATAGAGCTCCCCACTATGCATTTTTCCCTCAATCATTCATTGGGAGAGGAAGAAGTGTTACAGGAATGGTATACTTCTATGGCACATCTTGATGAGATTTGGTTACAGGCTTTATTACATCAAGAAAGCCCTTCATGATCTTCGAGCTAAGAAGTACAAATTTGTGAAAGGTTAGTTAGTGTTGTATTATGATGCTCAAAGGGAGAACTTTCAAGGAAAATTAGAACCCAAATGGGATGGCCCATACAAGATTGTACGCTTAGGAAAGAATGGATCTACGGCCCTTCTAGAAGATTTGTAGGAGGTAGAGTTTAAAACTAAAGTTAACTTTAATAAGCTGAAGCCTTACTATGTGTAAGGGATGACGTTGGGCTTGGTGTCTATGTAGGTCCTTCAGGATTCATATTTAACGTGCAGTAGGTACCAAGACGAACGATGGGATGCATCATCCCCTATTTGGAGCATCCGTATCTTGAGCAACAACACCACCAAGGTCGAGTAATCTGGTGGAGCAAAGGGTATCATGTTACTAAGTGGCAAGACGAATCCTTTACATGGGAAATTAAGGTCTTTTGCCACCATTGTCACAAAATTTTGACTAGCATTCCTATTGAGTTCAGGGAAGAAGGAGGGATTGTGCCTATTATACATCCCCTACCTTAGCTTGATTTTGATTATCATAAGTATGAGTGAGCTTATTATTATGGCGTGGCCTATCAATGAAGCCTGGGTTTATACTCTGTATTTTGATGGAGCTTCCAAAGGGCCCACTAAACACGTGAGCATTGGTGTGGTCATTAAAGATCCCTGAAGTAGGGTTGTCATGAATATGGGAGTCTATTTAGGACCCAATTTTACTAATAATATGGCAGAATACAAGGCCTTGATCATGGGGCTGAATATAGCTCTATTTGGTAGTATGCGTTGATTATTGGTTAAAGGTTACTCGTAGTTAGTAATTAATCAGCTAAATGGGACCTATAGTGCGTGGGATCCTATTTTATGGATGTATTGTCATGCAGCCTTGGATATGTTGCTTATATTTTGGACAGCGACTTGTCAATTAGTTCCTCGACAATGGAATCACTTTGTGGATTCCTTGGCTAACTATGCTTTCATGGAAGATGACTTTTTCAATTGTGGTCTAGGTGAGCCCTTACAAATACCTCCTAAAATTAGCCTTGGACTACTTTGGGGTCTTCTTACTGACACCTCATATTTCAGCTGACTGATGGTTAGTTTGGGTTATGAGTTAGATAGCAAATGAGCACCTTCCTACTCTGTCATGGACGCATAGGATTGTGTATCGTCATAAATGTCAGACACCCCTTGCTATTTATGTAGGGGGTTATCTAATAGCCTGATGCACTTAGTGTAGGGCCCAAGAGGCCTTATCCTTGTTGGTTGGCTTTGTGCTTTAGTAGAGTAATGTTAGGACCAAGGGATTGCTTCAACAGTATGCGGTGCGAAATTGGATTAAATTATTATATTTCATAAGGCCAAGAGGGCCATCTCTATTGAGTTCTAGTGTTTTATTTCCTAAGGCCAAGAGGGCCGATTCTGTTGGTTGTGAAATCTTGTATTTCTTTAGGCCAAGAGGGCCATGTATCTATTTGGTACATTTAATGGTTTTTTTGTTTTAGTGATTGCATCACATAGGTTGGACGAAGTGCATGGAGGGAGCCTTTGCTGTGGAGGAGCTTCTTGTGACCATTCCAAGTGGTATCATCCCCTTTTCGATTTTTTTCCTTAAGCAGATAATGTTATATGTGTATGTGGGGGGTTATTTTCTTTTTGTTTGTGGGGACTCGCAATCAAGTCATAAAGTCCTAGGGTTTGGTTGGGCATATTTGAGGGAGATTTGAGTAGTTTTCTACCTCCTTTTAGAACATTGTCAGACATTAAAGACCAGTGATAGAGGGTAGTCCTTGTGAACTTGTCCTTCCTACTTGCTAGGCAACTGTCCTAGGAGTCCCTGCTTGTGTGAGGGAGTTAGAGAAGCCTACCAAAATATCAAAGAATAGAAAATTCTGAATATATCTAAAAATAAAAATTACATAGGTGTGTAAAAAGGGGTTTTAACCCCTCAATTAAAAAAAAGAAAAAATGAAAAAGGAAGAAAATTTTTACAATCAATTAATTATCGCCTTGCGGAGGCCTGGTAGGTTGATGGGGACGAGTCGATGCCTTATCTTCTTAGGGATAGTAGCTAGCAAAAAAAAAAAAAGAGAGGACAGTTTTGGAGCGAAAATAAAAGCGAGCAAAAGAAAAGGATTAAGTGTTGCATTGCACTTGGTACGTTCTTGGGTACCAAGTCAGGACCTGAGGCCAATGCTCTGTTCTCCTTGGGTCACTTTACGCTCAGCTCTGTCCTTTTTATATGCCAGAGTACCTTGAAAGAAAAATGTACTATAACAAGAAAAATATGGTGACTAGGCTATAGGAGTCCTCGCATAGTAGGGGGTCCTGGTCCAATTTTCCTAAGTTAGGTAGGTAGTTCAAACCACCACTAGGATGACTTCTTTGATAGGGTTTTTAGCTAGTCCATGTTTGAGCGGTTGGTTAGCGGCTTGCTTTGGATTTCTATCAGATTGTGCTTAGCCTATCCCTCATTGATTTTCATGCCTTAATTCAGAGGATAGGGTGAGAGCTCTTCTTGTGCTTTGCTGAGTATATTTTTTGTATAAGCTTGATGCACTTTATGGTTATGATTGTGTAGATTAGTTTGTGGGATTCAACGGACTGAGTCGCCCTATCCTGTGGTTGCCAATGAGAGTGGATTTTAAAGACTCTTTTTGAAGCGAAAAAGAGACTGGGAGGTCTTAAAAGACCAAATTTTCACGCAAAATGAAATGGTTGTGGATCGATGAGGTGGAGTCTTTTTAGATGGAGTTCGGTGCTAGGAACCCAATGCAAGTCTCGATTTGTTGATCGGAGTCTATTTGACCCCCCATTTAATCTCCGCAAGGTTTCACATCATGAAGCAGCTACATGATTTAGAAGCCCAAAAGTGTATGGCGGGTCCCAACTTTATAGAGTTTAATTCATATGAATCAATTCATGAGAGAAGGGGGTGGGATGTGATGAAGGATGTTAATGAAGTGACAATGTTGGACCAGTAGAGATTCTAGATTGGGCTGAGAGAGTACGTCAGTGGACAAGAAAGAGTGTCAACAGCCTCCCAACCATGAAATGCCAACCTCAAAACCACGGTTTTTATACGTAAGTGATCTTTCCTTTTATTTCATCATAAATGGTTGAAGAAATTACTTGAGAATGATTGGTTTTGGTTCCCCATGCTATGTTTTCTCATAAATATTAAATAAAAATAGAAAAATTTGGTAGTATAATAAATTTTCTCTAAACACAAAACCCGTAAGTTATTTGTAGTTTTCATGGAAATAATAAACTTTGGGGGTTTTGTTGGGTTTTTTGGGTTCATATGAGATGAAAATGAATATGGAAATAATGTTGAGCATACTTGATCAATAAAAACCAATCATTTTAAAATATTACAATTTTTGGGTAAATAAATATGGAAAAATAGTGAAAAAAGGAAAATTTAGTTTTTTTTGTACTAAAAATTTAGAAAAAAATATGGTTTATATATTAATGAATGTATTTCATGGTTGTAGAATGAGGGGTAAGCCTCAGTTCAGTGATATCTTCATGTTAAAGTTTGTTTTTATTGCTTTTTATAAGAAAAACACACAAAAAACCGCTCTTTACACCTATTAACAATGCAAACCTAAATGGTAGGGAAAAAGAGGGGTTTTGATGCTAATTAGTTGCTGAAAACATTGGAAATTATGATCTATTTGTTTGTGCATCATATAGGATGTTGATAAATTAAGTTAAAAGGGGGACTAAGCTGCACGAGAAGGCTTGAGGCTGACCCTTAGCAACGAAGCATGATGTGTAGACTGAAATCATGGAAAGACATGTTTGTTGCACCACACGATGCTAATTTATAAATCATAAACTTTTTTAGCACTATGGCATTCGCAGTTGCATTGTGCATATCACATGGTGACTCTTGGATGCATTGCAATTGGTTTTTGATATATATGACCCACGCTGAGTTGTGAGGCACCTAAGTTGTAGGTTTAGGCATTGAGTTCTTTGGGAAAATTGTCAAGTGAGAAAATTTCTATATCCTTGATCATTTAAAAAAAGAGTGGTTCTTGTTACGTTTGTGTTATTTGTGTTAGTGGCACATCGAGGGGCCAATCCTCTCGGTGTAGGAGAGCTATAGTGAGAGCTGCAATGGGGCCATGGAATTCAGTCGTGGGGGGTTCCTCCTTTTGTTGTATCACATTGATGTATTATGCCAAGATGTGTTGGATCTCCCTCTAAGGAGTAGCGAAGGACAATTGTTGGACTACGCTCCACTACAAATGCAATATATACATTAGCAATTAGGGCAATGTGTCCCTTGGATGCTCCTGGCCATGAGACCATGTGGGGTTGTCTTGTGAGTGTTAGGCTTGGCTAGTGTCTATAGCCAGTGTGGGCCCCAATCTAGGTCTTGACAGAACATCTCATGATGTTTTTCAATATAACTCTGAAAGAAAGAGCTACAATGTCATATCATGACTTGAAAGTTCAAACCATAACCATGATTGATTTTATTCTTTGTAGCCTTCCGAAGGGAAATCACCCTTGAGAGGGGTGGTCAGTATTAGCTACGAGTTCTGAATGTGATATGTCAAGAGCCTCATGAGAATGCTTGAGCTTATGTTAGGAAACTAAATGAGGTGTTTCACAACTTGCAAACCTTTATTCCTATTCCACCTACTATCCAACTGTAGTACTTTTTATATGGATTCTATATGGATTAGACTTCAATATCTAAGTATGGTTAAGTAGTATTACTCTTGTTGATATAGACACTGCTATTACACAAGTAGAGGAGATATAGTCGTGGTTACAAGTAGCCTATGCATCTAGGGAAACCTAAATAATTACACATGGAGAGGAGGTAGAGTCATGGTTACAAGTAGCCTATGTATCTAGGGCAAACCTAAATTCGAGTCAAGGTCTTGGAAATAATTTGGCATTAATCAATGGAAGTTAAGGTGCGACCTTAGGGGGGGGAAGGAAGGGAATCACTTATGAATACACACACACACACACACACACACACACACACACACACACACACACACACACACACACACATCACATGAGTTCAAAATAAGAAGTTTTAAAAATACAATTTTTATACATTTTTTACATACAAAAGGACCTCATATAAAGGGATTGCTTACAAATTGAATAAAAAATAATTATGTTTTATTCAAGAAAAATTCACAAATAAGAATATTTGTAAATAGGCCTTGAATGCATGTGATATAGAGGATTTATATAGAATGAACCCCCTGAAGGTATGACTAGTACACCTATGACCAATTGGAATTGAAAACTTGAAAGATAATGCAAAATGTGATAATGCTGCAGCTCCTCCTAATGTTCTTATGCCAGTGGCTAGCCAAATGGTTCCACTAAATAATGGAAGCCAAATGATGAACCCTGATATCATGCCAATTAATCAATGCGATTGTTCCATAATTAGGTGGTTAGGCTAGTTGAACGGCAAGCAAATGATCATGGTTATGAGTCTAGTATGTCAAATGTTCTTGGCAAAGTCAAGGACATGATGAAGTGTTATACCAATATGATAATGAAACAAAATAGACAAATAGTTGTAGATGTTAATTTCTTAAAGAAGCAATAAAACTTGATAGTTAGTTAACGTCCTGATGAAGAAGGTGGTTCATCAGGATTGTAGTGTTGTGATCCACACTTTTTGAGAAACTATCCTAATGTCAAATGCGATATATGTGGAAAGTTTGGCCATCTAGCTAGTACTCACTGGAGTAAGATTAGCTCTCTTTAGCAAGAGAGTAAGTAGTCAGGTCCAAATAATTACCAAGCACAAGGAAATAACCTTCAGCAAGTTGAGGGACCAAAGAAAATGTTGTAAAATTGAGGAAAAGATATCGTAGAAGAGCTACCTAGTGGTAGTGTATTAGCCTTATCGAAATTGTGCTTATTAACATCAGTGAGGATTCTGATTTGTGAGCCATTACAAGAGGATAGAAGGTTAAAGAAGGAGATTGGGATAATGTAAGACCTATTGAGGTGTGAACCCTAACCAGGACTATAAGGGGGCACAAGTCATTAATTCTTATGTGGAAGCCGATCCTCTAAAAGCTATTAATGGCAAAGCTAACTCCAATAAGGAGCTGCCAAAGAAGAAGGTAAAGCCCAAGAAAGAGGCACCTAAGCCTATTTAATGACCAAGAGAAAGAATGGTTTGGTGAGAAAAGAGAACCATTGCTAATTATCATGAATTTGACTTAGCTAATTCTCTTTGCGAGGTAGAGCCTAAGGTGAACCTCCTACAATTGATCAAGTTGTCTCTAAGGAGTGCATAAAGAGTTTAAGAATATCCTTCATATTGGGTATATCATCAAACCCTTAGGAATAACCTGTGTGGGAGACAATTAGTTTGAATATGCTGAAAATCATTGCCCAAGGATGGTAGCATATGTTCTTAGCATATTAGTGGATCTTACCATTGTGAATACAAGATCCTCTGTCAACATTATGAGTTCATAATTGATAGAAAGTCTTGAACAAATCCAAAGGGATACCTCCACAATTCTCTGAATGGATGATGACAGTTTAAGACAACGAAAACATTGCATTACCAAAGTCCATGTGATTGTTGATAATGTGGAATGCATTTTGGAATTTAGGGGTATTAGGTTTGTAGGGCGACCAAGCTATAAAGTATTATTAGAAAGGCCATGGATCCTGTAATTCGACCATCAAGTTGATATACCCATTGGTGATTTTATTTTTGGCAAAGGTACCAAAAATGTAATAGTGGATGCAAATCTTGAATCTCCTCAAAGGGAGAGAGTACACTTACCTCAGATAGAATTAGATGCATTAGAGGATCCTTCTAGTAGTGAGACTTTGTAAAGCGATGAATCAAGAGAAAGGTCCACTACAAATTATGTCTACCAGGCCACTCTAAATGAGTCAATAGAAGCTAAAGACAGAATCAGAGATGCAGATGTGATTGAGCTAGATCTCAGTATGTTGGATGAGCCGCAACTGATTAAACTAGAATCTATGCTTAGTCTAGGATAGAGGAAAGACTACATCTCCTTGATCCAAGAGTTTTCTGATATTTTTGCCTAGAGATATGATGAGTAGAGGGGTATTCCTCCAAGTCTGGTTGTGCATAATATTCCCCTAAAGGAAGGTAGCCATCCTATTTGACAAAAAGTGAGGCATACGTCTTTTGAGTTAAGGGATGGATTATTTGAGGAGCTACAAAAAATGCTACAACTGGCCTGATATTTCCTGTACAACACATGGAGTGGTGTTCATATTGATAGTTATTAAGAAAAATAATAATTTCGACTTTGTGTAGATTTTAGGGAGCTCAATAAATAGATGGTCAAAGATTACTATCCACATTGCCATTTATTGATCATATTCTAGATCGGCTAGTGGATAGGGATATCAATTCATTTATAGACTAATTTGTTAGTTATAACTGAATGGCTATCGTAGAGAAAGACAAGTTGAATATGACATTTATTACTATATTTGGGACCTTTGCATATCATGTTATGGCTTTTGGATTATGGAATGCACCAGAGCCTTGGCAATGCACGTCTAATAAAGCTTTCAATGACATTTTCCTAGAGGAGCTCAATGTCTTTATTGATGACCTTGGGGTAGCCACCACAAAGGAGAGATAGCTGATTATTTTGGGAAAACATTTCGGCCTGTGCACACACTTTTGCATTGCTCTTAATCCAAGGAAGTGCATCTTTGGAGTGTCCTATGGATTGCTATTCCACCATGTGGTTAGCTCGTTGGGTTTTTGAAAAGATAAAGGTTATTATTGCTATGAGTCCACCACATACTCCTAAAGAAGTGTATAGCTTTATGTTTCATCAATTGGATATTATCAATGATTTATTAATGCACCAGTTGAGAGGACATTGCCATTAAGGAATCTATTGTCCTTTAACTACCTGTTTGTTTGGAGTGATCCATGTCAAGTATCCTTCAAGGATGTGAAGCAAGAATTGAAAAAAAACACACTAGTCTTGAAAGCACCTAAAAGAGGTGAGACATTTTATATATTTCTAGCAGCTATGATGTATAGCATTAGCTATCTTTTAGCCCAAATTTCAGAGGAGAAGTGGTACCATCCGATTGCATTTGCTAGTCACAAATTGGGGTTTCTCAAGATTAACTATATTGACATGGAGAAACTATGCATTGGGATGGTCTTTGCAACAAATATATTTAGGCACTATATCCTATATGAAAAGTAGTATTTTATATGAAGACAAAGGAACTGAGGCTATTGTTGAATAAGTTGTAGTTACTTGACTACCTAGCAAAGTGGCTAATTACTTTGCAAGAGTTTGACTATGAAATTAAGAGTAAGCCACCAAAGTTGCCGAGCATTGTTGAATGTCTTGTGGATTTCAAGGAGCCAAAGGAAGTCTTGTGGATTTCAAGGAGCCAAAGGAAGTGTTGGTTGAAGGTACTAACCTCAAGGGTCTATTCAAAATTGATATGACCTCCATTCTAGCCTGGCATGCTGCCATAACATACTATCTATCTAGAGGAGAGGCTAGAGCCGCTTTATCAAAGGTTGAAAAGAGGAAAATTAGACAGCAAGCCTTGAAAATTTCATTGATTACATGAACACTATATCAGTTAGGGATCAATGACGTTTATCTTTGATGTGTCATGCCTAATGATGTTTTGTTTATCTTGGAAGAGTGTCATGGCTCCACTTGTGGAGGGCACTTTGCTAGATGGTTGACTACACAGAAAGCTTTGAGAGCCAAATATTGGTGGCCATCCATTTTCCAAGATCCATTTGCATATATCAAGAGATATAATACACATTAGAGACATGGTAATAGAGAGAATGGGAAGCACCCACTAATCCTATAATGGCTATACTACCATTTGAGAAGTTGAGCATTGATTTCATTGGACCTATATATCCTTCATCCACTACACAAAAGTGATATCATTGTGGCAATAGACTATGTCATGAAGTGATCGAAAGCCCATGCTACAATGAAGGGTAATGCCAAGCAAATGGCTAGTTTAATTTTAGAACAAATTGTTTGCTATTTTAGTTCATCTAAGGAGCTTTTGTTTGATCGTGGGACACATTTTTTTAATAAAGTGATCAAGGATTTGAAGGAATTTACAAAGATTAAACATAATAATATGGCATCTTACAATCCCCAAGGAAATGGAAAAATAGAGAGTAATAACAAACAACTTATGGGGATTTTATCTAAGACGGTATCCAAAGGTAAGCGTGATTGGGATAAGTTGTATGTGGTTGTTTGGGCTTAAAATATGACATTCAAAAGAGCTAGGCCACACCCCTTTTAAATTAGTATATGGGAAAGAGTGTTTTTTACCATTGAAGATTGAGTTGCCTATAGTAAGGTTTGCTTTAAGCCATTTTTTGTGAAAAGAGAAAGTATTACAAGAAATGCTAACTTCCCTTGGACATCTTGATGAGATTTGATTACAAGCCTTGTTACATCAAGAAGTAGGAAATAAGAAAATGAAAATACTTCACGACCTTAGGGCTAAGAAGTATAAATTATATGAGGTCAATTGGTCCTATATTATAATGTTTGTCATGAGCTCTTTCGAGATAAGTTGAAACCCAAACGGGATGGTCCTTATGAGATTGTTCATATAGGACAGAATGGTCGTATAGCCATTTTAGAGTATTTGCAAGGGGTAGAGTTCAAAACTAAAGTAAATTTCAATAAACTAAAGCCCTATTATGTATAGGGGATGATGTCGGACTTGGTGCCTTTACATGTCCTTTAGGATTTGGCTTGAACTTATAGAGGGTACCAAGATTATTGGATGGAGAAAGTCATTCCTTATCTTGAGCATTCATATTTAGAGTAGTGTTACTACCAAGGAAAAGTAGTCTAGTGGAGCAAGGATTATCACATTACTGAGTGGCAAGAAAAATCTTTCACGTGGAATATTAAGGTCTATTGCCATCACTGTCAATGGATTCTCACTAGTATTCCTATTGAGTTCAATGAAGAAGGAGGGATTGTACCTATCTTACAAACACTCTCTAGATTAGACTTTGATTATTATAAGTACAAATAGGTTGATTTCCATGGTAGATTATATCATTTAAATTGTGGTTTATACATTATATTTTGATGGAGCTTGTCAAGGACCTACTAAGCATGCGAGTGTAGGGGTTGTTATTAAAGATCCCCATTGTCGAGTGGTTTTAAAAATGGGAGTGTATTTAGGCATTGCTTTTATGAATAACATGGAGGAATATAAGGATTTGCTTATGAGACTGAATCTAGCTAGACATGGTGGTATTGGTCGGTTATTGGTGAGAGGCAACCCACAATTAGTGATCAACCAATTAAATGGGACCTATAGCGTGAGGGATCCCATTCTAAGAATGTACCTTCATGCAACCTTGGACACCCTTGAGATATTTGAGGTAGTGACTTGCTAGTTGATCCCCTGACAATGAAATCACTTTACAGACTCCTTGGCTAATTATGCCATTATTGAAGATGTCTTTCTTAACTATGGTCCTAAGGGGTTTTTACAACTGCCTCTTGATGTTAGTCCAGGTCTACTATGGGGACTACATGCCGACATGTTCTATTTTAGCCACTGATACTTAGTATAATTTATGAGCTAGCTAGCGATTGACCATCTTCGTATTCTATCATGGACGCATTAGATCATTCAATGGTATATTCATCAAACATCCCTTGCCATTTATGGAGAGAGGTTAGATAAAATTTTTGTGCATTTAGTGTAGGGCCTAAATGGCCATCCCCATGGTCTAGTTTTGTGCTTTAGTAAGGTTTACGTGGGGACCAAGGGTTTGCTTTGAGTAGTAGGTTCTTAAATGGTGTGCTTTATGGCTATATTTGTGTTAGGCCAAGAGGGCCATTCATGTTGGATTTAAAAATCAATTTTGTTACACCAAGAGAGCTATTTATTTTGTAATGAAATGGTTTATCTCCTTAAGTGAAGAGGGTCATTTGTTTGTTTAATGCACGTACAATTAATGGTTTGTTGATTTTCTAGTGCATCAAACAGATTTGATGGTGCAGTCCAAATAACCTCTTGCTACGCATAAGCTTCTTGTGGCCAAGTCCAAGTGTTATCCTTCCTTTACAAGATCTTTCCCTTTATGATATATGTGTATATGTATGTGTGGAATTTTTCTTTTTTTAGGGACTCCCATTTAAGGCATGAAGTCCGAGGCTTAGGTTAGATGTGTCTAGGAGGTTTAAGCAGTTGTCCGCCTTGTGTAAAGACATTGTTGGGCACTCTAAGGACTGTTTTTGAGGATAGCCCTTTGACCTTGTTCTACTAGCCTATTAGGTAGCTGTTTCTAGGAATCCCTCTTAGTTGTGAGGTACATAATGAAGCCTACCAAATGAAAGAGAAAAAACAATGGATATATTTGAAATATATAAAATACAAAGGTGTGTAAAAAGGGGTTCTAAACCCTGAAATAAGAAAATAAAAGAAGAAAAGTTCTAAGAGTAGATATTCATTACATTACAAAGGCTTGGTAAGGACTTGGGGATGAGTCATAGACCTAGGACTGATGCCTTGTCTTCCTTGAGGGCGTATTTAGACAAAAAATAAAGAAGGATGGATGAGCAAAAATAAAAGTGAATAGAAGAAGAGAAAATGATCATTGTTGTCTCACAAGAGCTTGGCAGTCTCTTGGGTACCGAGATTGGACCTAAAGCTAATGCCTTGTTCTCCTTGGGTCACAATATGCTCAGCACCCTCCTTTTTACATGCACGAGTATAAAATATTGAATAAGAGAAATGTGGTAAATTAAAAGCTATACGATTTTCAATAGACTAGGCTATAGGATTCCTTGCCTAGTAGGAGTTCCTAGTCTAGTTATCCTGGGTCAAGTAGGCAGGTCAAACTATCACTTAGGATAACTTCTTTGATAACTCTTTTAAGCTAGTCTATGTTAGAGCAGTTGGTTAGCGACAGGCTCTAGATCTATGTCAGACTATACTTGGCCTATCCCACATGGAATTCATGCCTTGATTTTGTTAAAGGGGTAGGGTGATAGCTCTATTTATACTCTGTGTGTATTCTTATTTGTAGTGGATTGATGCTCTTTATGATTGATGTTTGTGCAAATCAAATAGTGGGTTTGATGGGCTAAGTTACCCTATCTTCTGGTCACCAATGAGAGCTGATTTTAAAGTCAATTTTAAAGTGCAAAAATGGCCAAAGATCCCTAAAGGAGACATTTTTGGTAAAAAATGCAACGGCTAATCTAGAAGTTGGAGTTTTTTAAGATGCATTTCGATGCTAGGAATCTAACACAAGTTTCCTTTAGTCAATCAGAGTCATTTGACCCCTCCATTTAATGATCACAAGGTTTTGCATTATGAAGCAACTACTAGATCCAGAAGCCAAAAAGCATGTGATGGAGGTCAAGTGGAAGATTTCAATGCTAGGAAGCCACGTATCTAGTCGGATCAGGAATTCGAGATTGTTTGTCTCTCCATCTAGGCCAAAACCACTTGTGACAAGTGTGAATACGCAAGTTTGAACTTGTTTTTTAAATAGTTAAGTGGCTAACTATGGTTAAGAGAGCCAAAGGACTCAAAATTTCACACGAATGGACAGGGGGGATGTAGTCTTTTCGGTAGCCTTCCTCATTAAAAAATTCATTTTCATACATATTGTCATCTTTTTCTTACTCTTGGCCATGATATACTGATTTTCTTCACCTTCGATGTTTCAAACCATGTAAGAAATGATGTAGTGAATGAAAAGATCAAATTTCAATATTTCTCTCTCTTTTTTGTTCCTTATTTATATGGCTACATATAAAAGAGAGAGGGAGGATTGATTCGATGAATCAGGGATGGACAATGGTTTAGAAGCATAATAGCACATAGATCACCTAATTTGGATGTGTCATTGGGGTTGCAAAATAGCATATGTGCAAGAGCTTCACTTTGTCAAATATATGAGGCATACGTATGCTGATTTTAGAGTAAGCAACTTTTATTTAATTTTTATGATGAATTTTTCATGCATATGATAAAAAGATGATTAATTCTTAGTGAAAATATATTTTTTGGTGTCTAAAATTTTAAAAAAAAATTCTTTATGCATATTAAATAATGATAAAACCATAAAATTTGAAACACTAGATTTAATGAAAAATGGTATTGTTTTTGTGTTTTGAGGAACAAATGATGTTCATATGGCATGAAAATGAGTATCTGATGGATCACACTTTACATAAGTCATAAAAACTAGAAAACTCAAAAAATCAATAATTTATGTTGAATAGAGGAAAAAATTTATGAAAAATAGTCAAATGAAGAAAAGTTTTTTTAAAAAATGAGTTTTGTACGTTAAAATTTAGAAATAAATTAGGAGAATGTTTGTGATCATGTAATGAAGGTAAAGCATGTGGGTTTGTCTCAGTTTACCTCCATTTATATGTTAAAGTAAGTGTTTAGAGCTTGCCACTATGAAAAATTATCACGAAACCCCCTATATCTATGCAAGCAAGCAAAACATAAACCTTAGGGGGTGTGGGGCTAAAATGGAAATATATTTGATTAAGTTGCTTATTTCTTTGCATATCTTAGCATGTAGGCCATGGTTTATATAAGTTTTATGGGGTTCAATAGTAGGAGTTAGCCCACTATTGTTCCTTAGCAACACATCATGATGCTAATAGAAAGAAATTAAGAAAAGATTATTTGTGCATGTCGTGTTGGCTAGTTTTTTGTTAAGTTATTTGAGCACAGAGTGTCATACACTTTGCACATGTAATCTGAATATGGTATTAGAAGATAAATTCTTGGAAGCACCGCAGTTGTATGTCTAGGTGATCCAACATTGAGAATGTAAGATCCCCTTTGTTGTAGGATAGTACGATATATCAAAAAGCTAATTAAGTGAGGAATATATACAGTCCCTTGGATCGTTACACTTATATTATGAGAGGACTTTGTTATGCTTGTGTTTTATGTTGGTGACGTTGTATCCTAGCGTCAATCCCTAGGGTATAGGAGAGTTGTAAGAGCCACATCACTCTACTAGGGGGCAGCTCTTTATGTATGTGACATGAGGTGCTAGCGACTTGTATGTTTGGATACTCCCTCTTTTGGAGTTGGGAAGGGAAAAAACATTGGACTAAAAATCGATACAAACATGTGATTTATTTGTAGTGTATAGTCTCCAAATGCTCATGGTCGTGAGGCTGTGAGAATGATTTGGTGAGCATAGGAGGCCTAGCTAGAGCCCTAGCTAGAGCCAAAGATATTGATAGCACATGCAATATCCAAAGACATTGATAGCACTAAGATCAAAGTGATTGTTCATTGGTCCCCACCACAAAAAAATCTTAAGGGAGTAAAACTATTTCTTAGAAACATGAGATATTGCTATCAGTGATGGACCCTTTTATGAGCTTTTCATAGTATTCATTTGAATTAACAAATATTAAGAACTTGATGAATAGATCAAGAAGACTCTTTTTCTACACTATCTTATGATTTTTACCATGATCTTCCATGTTCATATTAATGCATAAAAAATGCTCATCAGAGTGGTGTTGTGCTACTTGGTGAATATAACCTTGATTTTCTAGTAGTTCAATTATGTGTAGATAAATTATTCTACAACTGTGTTAAATCCATAGCCCCAATATAAACGAAACACAAGAGACTCTCAAAAAATCATGAGAAAGAGAACACTCAAAATAGAAGAATGTAGGCGATTCATTAATTCATTTATTTGACCAAAGAAATATAAGTATAAATGACTTTTGAAATCCTTTCACTACGTAACTCTTTGCATCTGTCCCACTAATGATAGTCTTGTAAAGTGGGCCCCAAAAATGGTTGTAAGCCACTTGAGTGGTTTGGGTCTTGTTTGAATTTATTTGAAGTGACTTGTGCATATGATACCAAAATCGAGTGGGACTTTACTAGTAATCTTAGGCAGTATAATAAAAGGTTTTTGACTACTATCTTTAATTGTCTCATTTCCCTAAAACTTTTTCTTTTTAATATTTGTTGTTGAGGAGAAATTAAATTTTTTAAAGAGCATCCAAATTTCCATAAAATTGGCTTTTCTACTACAAGACTAGTGCTAACATTTGGCATCCATGATAGAATTTGAGTTCCATTATGTACCTTGATACTATTGGGCTCTACAAGAGCTTAATAATAGGCCATTGATTGGAGACTCTTATTTTTTCAACAAGTTAATATTCCTATGACTCAATTATCTCTCACTTAGTTGGTTTGTACTCTTGCTCTAAACCATCTAAGCTCTCTCTTTCACTCCTTAAAAAAAGAAGAAGCTAAAGCTTCAAAGTATGTAGTGGAATCACTTACTTACCTTTACCATTTTGTGGTTCAAAATAATGAATGGAGAATAGATTCTTATGATTGGTTCCTTACTCACACTCTCTCACTCTCCCTTACACACTATCTTTCACTCACTCAACCTCTTACCCTTCAAGCTATGGAAGTAAGAGGGGAAGAAGGGATGAAAAATCCATGTGTCAAAATGGATTTATTGTAATTATCATTGTGTCAATTTGAGGGGGAGGGGAGGGAGTACTGAATTTAATCATGAATAATTTGGGGATATGTTTATTTAATGAAATATAATTTAATGAATTTAAAAGGGAGAAGGAACAATACTATAGGTCAAATTATTAAACTTTGCGAGGGTAGAACCTTTTATTAAAAATGTAGTTAGGGAGAAATTATTTTTGGAGAGAGAGAGAGAGAGAGAGAGAGAGGGAGAGGGAGAGGGAGAGAGAGAGAGAGAGAGAGGAGGTGATGGTGATGGAGATGAGGTAGCAAATGAGGTGGGGGAGGGGAACACATCACTAGTTGGTGACCAAAATCACGCCCTTTGCCATCCTTTATGCTTATTTAAAAATCTTCTTCCTATCTCATTAAGGTTTTTTTTAAACCATATTACTTAGCACTTGTTCCTATGTGCTTTGCATTATTCACTTTCACCCTTTTCTAGGTGCTCTGTGTGCATTGTCTCTGCTTGTAGCTTCTCCTTTCCTCTTTAAACTTTATATTAATGTTATTATTATTATTATTATTAGTACTTGGGGGCGATTTTCATGTGGGTTGGGAGGGGGGTTCCATGTGGAAGATTTGTGTGTGGTTTCTCTTTTTTTCCTATGATGTTTTCTCTAATATTATATTTCAAGATATTGTGTTATTAAATCCTTGTTCATGCATGGTCCTTATGGGAATTCACTCACGGCCCTTGTGGAATTTCATTTTTACATTCATAATTATGAATAGGATATAACTGATCCATGCTTCAAGAAGAGATCCGAACAACTTAATGAGGGAAGGGGGGACATAAAGCATGAGAAAAAAATGGTTATTCATTGATAAGATGGGTTCATTATGCATGAGCATTATAGTAATGTGAGATATTTCTAAGGAATGGCTATGGATTTTGTCACTGTTTAGTATTTTTCCATGAGTATGAAGCTTCTTTTCACTTGATTTTTTCTCCATTTTAAGGGATCATCCTCTATAATTCAAAAAACATACGGCACCACAACATAAAAAAAATCATGTGGTAAATAGGAATGGAAAGATACTATGGATAATGAAATGTCTACATTGCATAAGAATGTACTTGGGATTTGTATCAACCCCCACACAACTAGTCTTTTGATTGGTATCCTAAGTGCTATCTTGTAGAAAAGCTATCATTTATGGTGTTCTCAATCACAATATATGGCACTAGTATTGCCCTTATCTTCTATTCACCCATTATCTTAAGTTCATGAAGGTTTTGTGATCCCTCACTAATTGTCCCCAAGCCCTCTATCGTCATCACTTTTCATCTAAACTGATAAAGTTATATTATTTTCATATAGCAATATACATTTGGGATTGCTCTATTGCATACATTTGGTATCTGATTTTGTTGTTGTGACTATATTGAGCCGCCTAATGCAGTACCAGATCTAAGTACCGTGATCCATGTTTAAAAAGTGCCAAGTGATACCATCACTTGAAGCTTCTTTGATCCTCGATGATGATATATCTTGAGCCTAACAATCTTGTCTGCAACTTTGAAGGAATCTTTTGCATTCCACTCCCTCAATTTGTAGCAAATCTACCTTTCCCTTAATTGCTTTCACTACTCCAATAAATCTAACAAGTCATTTATCGGATTTTGTTAACCCAGTTGTTGTCCCCTTGATATCCCCAACTCCACGACGTTGACTTTCGATTCCAATGTCCTATGCACCCAGTATCTCATTTCCAAAGTTCTCTTGCGGATGCAAATGCCTTTACATGTTAGTTTGATATGGGATATATGATCAACTTCCCTAGTCAAGTCAATGAGCCTCACAAGGTTGTCATATTCAAATCTTTGAAGTAGAAAAATATTACAACCTAGCTAGTAGTAGAACATGGGTAGCCAACATAAAATGATGCACTCATTACATTTTTTATTCAATCCCAACCCAATAAAACAGATGTAGAGAAGCTTGAAAGGCTCTATAACCTCAAGCAAGGGTATCAATCAGTCCAAGCATGTACCACCAAGTTCACTATTCTCAACAGTAGAATTGACCTCGACACTTCATGAAAATATGAGATGTTGAATACATTGTATACTCAAGGTTTCAATAAACCTATAAGCATTTTCTTCTAATGATTTATCAAGTAAAAAGGAAGGAAATCCAATAAGTCTACCCAAAAGCACCACAATGATGACAATAGTAATTCCAATTCAGATTTTGACCTAGAGGCAAAATCTAGTAGTTTGAAATCTCACTCCAAAGAGAATGAGAAGAAAAGCCCATTAAGAGTAAGAAGTAGAACAAGGGAAAGAAAACATAAAAAAACACCAATAAAATGAAGTAAAAAATCTCTGGTGCACAAAGTGCAATAATTTCACACACATTTAGGTTGAATGCAGCCTAACAACAATGGTGTAATATTTGCAACATGGCTACTCATAACATCGAGTACTACTGATACAATGATAAGTACCAAATAGCTCGTCCAAGATGATGACAAGATATTGGAGCATGCCTCTCCTCTGGCCAATGAACCACCATTCTGGCCAATCAAGCTCCAACATCAGTTGTTGCTTATACAAATTAGGAGTACTAGCAACTTGACAATGGCAAGAAAAAGAGAAAAAAGGAGGAAAGTTTAAATTAAAAAGTTGAATCTAACACACACACACACACACACACACAAAGAGAGAGAGAGAGAGAGAGAGAGAGAGAGAGAGAGAGAGAGAGAGAATTTTGATTTAAAAAGGTGGAGAAAGAGAGGTTTGTGAAATTTTTGATTAATTAGAAAAAGGAGAGGGAAGAGATAGAGAGAGCCAACATGTGAGCAAAAAGGGGGGTTTATTTAAACAGGGAAGGGGGAAGAGAGAGGGATAGATTACATGTTAGAGAGAGGGGGTTTTAATAAAATAGGGTAGGTTTGGGAACGGAGGTTGCTTCGGGAGGCCCTCTAGAGGTTTGGGGCTTTCTAAACCTACCCCCTTCCCAAACCTTTTTTTCTCTCCTCTTTTTTGTCTCTCCTCTTTTTTTCCTCTCTCTCTCTCTCCACACTTTTTTCTTATCTTTATCTTCTTCTTCTTCTCTCTCTCTCTCCCTTTTCTTCTCTCCCCTCTCTCACGGTTTTTTTTCTCTTTTGCTTCTTATATGTCTCTCTCCCTCCCTCTCTCCCTACCTCCCTCTCTCTCTCTCTCTCTCCTCATTCTTTTTGCCTCCTTTCTCTCTCACAATATTTTACCTATTTCTTCCCTCTTTTTTCTCTCTCCTCTTTTTTCTTTTCTTCTTCCTCTCTCCTCTATCTTTTCTATTCTTCTTCTTCCCTCTCTCTCTCTCTCTCGTCTCTCCCTACTTTTTAAATTTTCTCTCTCTATCTCTCCTCTTTTTTCTTTGCTTTTCTCTCCTCTCTTTCCCCTTTCTCTCGCCCTTCTTTTTTCTTTCTTTCTCTTGTCTCTCCTACTTTTTCCTTCTCTCTTTGCTATTTCTCTCTCTCTTTTACTTGCTCCCAAATCTCTCTCTACGTCTCTTTCTCCTTCTCTCTCTCCTTTCCTCTCTTTCTCTCTCTCTTTGACATTTTTTCATTTTTTCTCATCACCCCCTCTCTCTTTCCTCTTTCTCTGAATCTTTTGTCACTTGCTCTCTCTTTCCTCTTTTCCCTCTCATATTTTTCGTCCCTCTTTCTCTTTTCTCTTTTTTCTCTCTCTTCTTTTTTCCATCTCTCTCCTTTTTTTATTTTTTTCTTTTTCTCCTCCTTTTTCTTCTCTCTATCTCCCCTCTCTCCATGATTTTTTCCTCTTCATTTTTCTTCTTCCCTCTCTTACTCATTTTTTTGCCCTCTCTCTCCTCTTTTTTCTTTTCCTATTTTCTCTCTCTCTCTCTCTCTCTCTCTCTCTCTCTCTCCCCCCTCTTTTTTCTTTTCTTTTCTTCTTCTTCTTCTCCTCTCTCTCTCTCCCATTTTCTTCTCTCCCATCTCTTCGCTTTTTTAATTTTGTCTCTTCTAATTTTTCTTCTCTCATCTTTCTTCATTGCTTTTCCCTCTCCTCTCTTTTCCTTCTCTCTCCCTCTCCTCTTTTTTCTTTTTTCTCTTTCTCTTTTTTGCGTTATTTCTTCTCTCTTTGCTTATATTTGTTCTCTTTTTTGTTCTCTCTCTTCTCTCCCCCTCCTTGCCTTTTATAATTCTCTCTTCTTCTTCTTCTTCTTCTTCTTCTTCTTCTTCTTCTTCTTCTTCTTCTCTCTCTCTCTCTCTCTCTCCCCCTTTGTTCCCTCTTATTATTATTATTATTATTATTCTTGTTCTTCTTCTCTCTCTCTATCTCTCTCAAAGTATGTAAAAAATTTTAGCTCAAAAAATTGTTTTAAAAATATTTAATTATAAATATTTTTAAAAATATGTAATTAAAAGAGAAAGAAAAGAGAAAAAAGGGTGGGAGAAGAGAGAGAGAGAGAGAGAGAGAGAGACTTTTGATTAAAAAATGTGGAGAAATAGACATTTGTAAAAAATTTGATTTAATTGAAAAAGGGAGAAGGAAGAGACAGAGACTCTATATGTGAGAGAGATGGGGATTTTAATTAAAAGAGAGAGAGAGAGAGAGAGAGAGAGAGAGAGAGAGAGAGAGGTTTTTAATTAAAAGGGAGAGTTTTAACAACCCTAGAGGTTTGGGGCTATCCTGTTCTTCTCTCTCTCTCTCTCTCTCTCTCTCTATTTTTGAATTTCTCTCTCTCTTTGCTCTTTTTTCTTTGTCTTTCTCTCCCCTCTTTTTCCTTTCTCCCCCCTTGTTTTTTTCTATTTTCTCTCCTATTTTTTGCTTGCCTCTTTACTATCTCTCTCTTTCTCTCTCTATTTTTTATCTAGCCTCCTAAATCTCTCTCTCCGCCCACCTCATTGTCTTCAACTTTTTTTCATTTTTGCTCCTCTCACTCCTCCTCTCTTTGTGACATTTCTCCTCCCCCCCCGGTGCCCCCATAGGAACTCACCCCCCCTTTAATTTTTGACAACTTTTTTAATCTCTCCCTCTCTCTTCCCCTTGCCGTGTGCATGGCGGAGAGAGAGAGAGAGAGAGAGAGTGTGTGTGTGTGATGTGTGGAAGATGGGGGGCATACAGCCCCCTAGGTGGCGGGTGGCACCTCCTTGCCACCTCCCCCCCTCCACTTATATAACGCAGCATCCCCCCTCGATGGTGGCAGCACAGAGCGGCCCCCTCCTCCCTCGCATTCACAAGCGTCTCACCCCCCATGCTAGTATGCAATTGCGCCCCCCCTCTGTGTCTACGGCAGCAGGCTGCTCTCGTCCACAGGCAAGAAGCTTCCCCTCACCTTGTCGTCAGAATCCCCCCCCCCCCCCCCCCCCACCCACCGTGTGACCAGTGTGAAGGATAGAAGGGAGGAAGAGAGGGATTGGGAGAGAGACAAGAGAAGAAGAAGAAGAGGAGGAGGAAGAAGGAGAAAAGAGAGAGGAGAGAGGAGAGAAGAAGAAAGAGAAGGAGAAGAAGAAGAAGAAGAAGAAGAAGAAGAATAAGAAGAAGAAGGAGAGGTGGGAGAGGAAGAAGGAGAAAAGAGAGAGAGGAGAGAATAAGAAAGAGAAGGAGAAGAAGAAGAAGAAGAAGAAGAGGGAGAAGATGAGGGAGATGAAGAAGGACAAAAGAGAGAAGAGAGAGGGAGAGAGAGAAGAAGACAAGAAAAGAAGGGAGGAAGAGAGAGAAGAGGGAGGAAGAGAAGAAGGAGAAGAGGGAAGAGAGAGAAGAGGAAGGAGAGAGAGAAAAGAGAGAAGAGGAGGAAGGGAGAGAAGTGGGAGAAGAGAGAGTAGTAGAAGAAGAGAAGAAGAAGAGGAGAGAGAGAGTAGAGAGATAAGAGGGAAGGAAAAGAGGGAGAAGGAGAGAGAGTAGTGAAATAAGAGAGAAGGAAAAGAAGAGAAGGAGAGAGAGAGAATAGAGAAAAGAAGAAGAAGAGAAGAGGAGGGAGAGAGAATAGGGGAGTAGGAGAAGAAGAAGAAGAGAGTAGAAAGGAAGAAGAAGAAGAGAGAGAGAAAGAAAGAAGGAGAGGAGAAAAAGAAGAAGACGAGAGAGAAAGAGAGTAATCACCACAAGTCACCCAATGAACCCCGTCCATCGGTCTTTCCCAACCAAACATATCTACTTGAAACCCATCAAGGCTGCCCAATCTCCGCGAGGCGAATGGCTCGCAAGAAGAAAGTTGCAGGAAGCGTACGCATCCAAGCCACTGGTAATGCTAGAGGGACGAGTGGAGCGACCAACGCAACAACACGAATCAAGCCCAGGTTTACACACATGAAATGATAGGTTTTTTCCATTATTTCACATAAAATAATAGGCTTCCACCCAAACTAGTACATGAACAGTTATCTAGGATTCATGGTTCGCGCCCGTGATTACAATAAACACATGAAATGATAGCTCCCGTTCGTAGCATGCAAATGCACAAATGCATGGAAATTTAGGCTTCATGTACTTAAGCCACACAAATACGTGCATATTAAGATTAAAAAAGTCATCGACTAAATGTGAAGGGAGTTAAGGATCGTAGATTATGTCAGTTTATTAAACGACCCTTCTGCGCGGAAGATGAGTTTGATGGCAAAATTCTGCATAGCATCACACTAAGAGAGGATGAAAAGAATGTATGACAAGTCTTGCAATATATTTAATGTGTTTTAAAGATTACCAAGTATGTTAAAAGACGTGCAAGGAATCGAGAATTCACAACTTGGAACCCTAGGGTAAAACCCAAGGGGAAGAGGGATTCAAAAGAAGTTGAGTGATTAAACACACATGCTTGTGAGTTGTTTTAAAGGATCTTGTCTTAGATTATTGGAAGTTGATATCCTCCAGGTTTAAGCTAGCCTAGTAAGTTGACTCTAAATGGAATGTTGATCAAGCCTTATGCTTGGTTGTTTTGAAAAGGATATTTCTAAGTGAATTGACTGGTTGCCTTGGTAAGAGGAGATCCTACTAAGGACAAGTGGTTTATAAGCAAAGTGATTGCTTGATGTAGAAAATGATATTTTCTTGATTGGAAATGATAGGGATGTTTCCTTAGTAATTGTTTGTAAGCTAGGTGCTTCAGCTATGATTGATTCCCTAAAGGATTAATTAAGGAAAGATGGCGCTAGCTACCCTCCGCGAATTGCCAAACCCTAACCAAGGGGGTTGTGATTCCGCGCTAGGAATGTGGACGTAACCTGCTGTGAGAGGTCCTTCCATGGAAATTACTTGGCATAGGAGGACACTTGGGTGCCAGTGGGGGCTCTGGCCGTAAATCCCAATGCCTTCGGGCCCTACACAAGTGTTCTACATGACTCGCGATGGGATCTTGAGGCCTTGATACTAGTTACAAGGCAAAATCTTGGAAGGATAAACCTTCGGGTTTTTATTGTCGGGAGACGGAATGATTTTTTTGCGGAGGTAGAAAGGAACATTTAATTCTCTTGTATGGGCAGGAGACAAACATTAATCTTAAGATACGTTAAGGAAGTGTTTGATCTTGTTTTAGCTTGTCTTTGTGTTAGTGCCCTAAATTACATAAAGGAATCTGTGACTAACAAGTTAAATTAAGAAAGCTGATTTTATGTGTCAAAGATAGCGTGGTAGGTAATTAGATAACTAAAACAACCCTCGAGGGAAGCGTGGTGGATGTGGCCAATGGATCTATCCTATGGAAGGGTGGTCTCCGTTAGCCGAGAGCTTTCCTCAAAGGAAATGTTAAGGAGAAATGTTAGGAAAAGTCAAACGATGACCTTAGACAATGTTGGTTAGAATCCTGATTCATAGCGTTTTAGGGGATCGGAATGGGACTATGCCCTACGGGCAGAGAGGTCAAGCGATGCATCCCTCTCGTTTCCCATTCTCTTTGAACCAAGTGCCGTATGAGTCTGCTTGGGTCCAGTTGTATCTACGCAAAGTGGAGCAGCACTAGAAGGTTGTTAGGAGGACTCGACTACTAGGAACTCGGAATTCAGGTCGATCCTAGTGGGAACGACCAAATAAGTTCTGTTGCAGGGCAGACTCGAGAGACCCTAGTTGGCAAACCCCGTGTCATTCCTTGGGAGTGTTGGGCGGCATCTTCTAGATTGATTCTCTCGATGGGCTACTAAGACGTGTCCCGCAAATTGAGGGGCGGGCACGTTATAGTTGGTATCAGAGCAAAACTTCTTAATGATGCATGATTGATTAATGTTCAGATCATAGGCATAACCTAAATAACCTAAGTGGTATGGCTTGACTGTCAGGCACCTTCTGCACCTACAAATGCTGACATGCAAGAGAAGAAGTTCCTTCTCAAGAAAATTAGGCCACCCCAGTTTGATGGCAAGGGAAGGATTGTTCAAACGGACATGGAGATCTGGATTGAGTCCATGGAGGACTATTTTGAGGCAACAGGAACTGCACCTACTAACCAATCCATGCTCGCCAAAATTAAACTTACAGGCGAAGCAAGACTTTGGTGGAAACAGTGTTGCAGAGACCAAGCGATCTTGGAGGGACAGTCACTTGGAACAAGCTTAAGCAAGCTATGCGAGGGAGATATCTGCCAGGTGACTATTGCACACAAAAGATGAATGAATTCTACGACTTGAAGCAGTTAGGATTATCCCTTGAAGCATATTATTCAAAGTCTTGTGCTGGGTTGAATCCACCCATAAACACTCAATTGGAATCAATGCACCCAACGGACTTGCAAGATGCATTACTCCGAGTGAATCCAATCGTCCAAGAGCTTAAATCAGGTAACTATGATGTAGATGACTCACGGGATCAAGACAAGAGGTGCCAAAAGTGCGGTGAGATAGGACACATCCGTAAGAGATGTCCCAATTGCCGATGTTTCCATTGCAATGAACTAGGACACATCCAAATAGATTGTCCTGAGTTGAACCCTAAGAATCAGGAACGTGCGGTCAAATGAAGCTGTCTGCTTTTGGTGCACATTATGAACCACATGATGATGAAGGCTTGGAGCTTGTTGTAACCTTTGAGGATGACTAGATATCCTAAGAAGATCCTCTTGAGGTAATAAGTCTTGTACTTGGAATAAATCCTATTGAACCCTATGAGTTGTGACAAGTTTTTATTTTAATAATTTGAGTAATCAGAGTAGCACAGCGGAAGCGTGATGGGCCCTAACCCACTGGCTCTAAGGCCCAGTAGTGCTTGTCTGCCCCAGGTCTTTTCGAGATGAGGATATCTGGATTCCTGTAAGGGGGAGATTATGTGACATTTCTCCTTCCCCCCCCCCCCCCCCCCCCCCCCCGTGCCCCCATAGGAACTCACCCCCCCTTTAATTTTTGACAAAAACTTTTATCTCTCCCTCTCTCTCCCCCCTGCCGTGTGCATGATGGCGGGGAGAGAGAGAGAGAGTGAGTGTGTGTGTGTGATGTGTGGAAGATGGGGGGGCATGCAGCCCCCCAGGTGGTGGGTTGCATCTCCTTGCCACCTCCCCCCCTCCACTTATATAACGCAACGTCCCCCCCCTTGTGGCAGCACGGAACGGCCCCCTCCTCCCTCACATTCACAAGCGTCTCACCCCCCGTGCTGGTATGCAGTTGCACCCCCCTCTACGTCTACGGCAATAACAAGCTCTCGTCCGCAAGAAACAAGCTTTTCCCCCCTTGTCATCAGAGTTTCCTCCCCCACTGGGTTATCACTAGGCACCACCCCCTACCCTTGTGATGTCAGCACCCCCCCTTTCTTCGTCGACTGCAACAAACCCCCCCCCCCCCCCCCGCGCTGTGACCAGTGTGAAGGATAGAAGGGAGGAAGAGAGGGAGAGGGAGAGAGAGAAGAGAAGAAGAAGGAGAAGAGGACGGAGAGGAAGAAGGAGAAAAGAGAGAGAGGAGAGAAGAAGAAAGAGAAGGAGAAGAAGAAGAAGAAGAAGAAGAAGGAGAAGAGGAGGGAGAGGGAGAGAGAGAAGAAGAAAAGAAAAGAAGAAGGGAGGAAGAGAGAGAAGAGGGAGAGAAAGAGAGAGGAAGAGAAGAAGGAGAAGAGGGAAGAGAGAGAAGAGAGAAGAAAAGGGAGAGAAGTGGGAGAAGAGAGAGTAGTAGAAGAAGAGAAGAAGAAGAGAAGGAGAGAGAGAGTAGAGAGATAAGAGGGAAGGAAAAGAGGGACAAGGAGAGAGAGTAGTGAAATAAGAGAGAAGGAAAAGAAGAGAAGGAGAGAGAGAGAGTAGTGGAAAGGAGAAGAAGAGAAGAGGAGGGAGAGAGAATAGGGGAGTAGGAGAAGAAGAAGAAGAGAGTAGGAAGGAAGAAGAAGAAGAGAGAGAGAAAGAAAGGAGAGGAGAAAAAGAAGAAGAAGAGAGAGAAAGAGAGTAATCACCACAAGTCACCCAACGAACCCCGTCCAGCGGTCTTTCCCAACCAAACATATCTACTTGAAACCCATCAAGGCTGCCCAATCTCTGCGAGGCGAATGGCTCGCAAGAAGAAAGTTGCAGGAAGCGTACGCATCCAAGCCACCGGTAATGCTGGAGGGATGAGTGGAACGACCAACGCAATACACACGAATCAAGCCTAGGTTTACACACATGAAATGATAGTTTTTTCCATTATTTCACATAAAATAATAGGCTTCCATCCAAACTAGTACATGAACAGTTATCTAGGGTTCATGGTTCACACTCGTGATTACAATAAACACATGAAATTATAGCTCTCGTTCCTAGCATGCAAATGCACAAATGCATGGAAATTTAGGCTTCATGTACTTAAGCCACACAAATACGTGCATATTAAGATTAAAAAAGTCATCGACTAAATGTGAAGGGAGTTAAGGATCATAGATTATGTCAGTTTATTAAACGACCCTTGTGCGCGAAAGATGAGTTTAATGGCAAAATTCTGCATAGCATCGCACTAAGAGAGGATGGAAAGAACGTATAACAAGTCTTGCAATATATTTAATGTGTTTTAAATATTACCAAGTATGTTAAAAGGCATGCAAGGAATCGAGAATTCACAACTTGGAACCCTAGGGTAAAACCCAAGGGGAAGAGGGATTCAAAAGAAGTTGAGTGATTAAACACACATGCTTGTGAGTTGTTTTAAAGGATCTTGTCTTAGATTATTGGAAGTGGATATCCTCCAGGTTTAAGCTAGGCTAGTAAGCTAACTCTAAACGGAATATTGATCAAGCCTTATGCTTGGTTGTTTTGAAAAGGATATTTCTAAGTGAATTGACTGGTTGCCTTGGTAAGAGGAGATCCTACTAAGGACAAATGGTTTATAAGCAAAGTGATTACTTGATGTAGAAAATGATATTTTCTTGATTGGAAATGAAAGGGATGTTTCCTTAGTAATTGTTTGTAAGCTGGGTGCCTCAGTTGTGATTGATTCCCTAAAGGAATAATTAAGGAAAGATGGCGCTAGCTACCCCCCGCGAACCGCCAAACCATAATCAAGGGGGTTGTGATTCTGCACCGGGAATGTAGACCGAACGCGTTGCGAGAGGTCTCTCTGGAAATTACTTGGCATAAGAGGACGCTTGGGTGCCAATGGGGGCTCTGGCCATAAATTCCAATGCCTCTAGGACCTACATAAGTGTAACACTTAATTCTCTTGTATGGGCAGGAGACAAACATTAATCTTAAGATAAGTTAAGGAAGTGTTTGATCTTGTTTTATCTTGTCTTCGTGTCACTGCCCTATATTACATAAAGGAATCTATGACTAACGGGTTAAATTAAGGAAGTTGCTTTTATGTGTCAAACATAACGTGGTAGGTAATTAGATAACTAAAACAACCCTCGAGGGAAGTGTGGTGGATGTGACCAATGGGTCTATCCTATGGAAGGGTGGTCTTGGTTAGCTGAGAGCTTTCCTCAAAGGAAATGTTAAGGAGAGTTGCTAGGAATAGTCGGATCATGACCTTAGACAATGTTGGTTAGAATCCTGATTCATACCATTTTAGGGGACTGGAATGGGACTGTGCCCTACGGGCAGAGAGGTCGAGCGATGCATCCCTCTCATTTTCCATTCTCTTTGAACCAAGCACAGTATGAGTTTGCTTGGGTCCAGTTGTATCTACGCAAAGTGGAGTGGCTGTTGACTGATGCTAGAAGGCTGTTAGGAGGACTCGACTACTAGGAACCCAGACTTCAGGTCGATTCTAGTGGGAATGGCCGAGTAAGTTCTGTTGCGGGGAAGACTCGAGAGACCCTAGTTGGCAAACCCCGTGTCATTCCTTGGGAGTGTCGGGCGGTGTCTTCTAGATTGATTCTCTCGATGGGTTGCTAAGACGTGTCCCACAAATTGAGGGGCGGGCACGTTACACTCTCTCTTTACTCTTTCTCTCAATCCTTTTTCTCGCCGTCTCTTTTCTCTCTCCTTTTTTCCCTGTGTCTCTCTTCTCTCTTTTTTATCTTCTTTTTCCTTCTCTCTCTCTCTCTCCTTTTTTTTCTTTTCTTCTTCTTCTTCTCTGTCTTGTATTTTTTCTCCCTCTCTCTCTTCCCTCTTTTTGCTTCTTCTTCTTCTCTCACTCTCTCCCCTTTTCTTCTCTCCTCTCTTTTCTTAAATTTTTCTCTTCTTCTTCTTCTTTCTCTCTCTCTCTCTCTCTCTCTCTTCCCTGCGAAGGGGATACAATGGTAGTGGAGAAGGAGAAAAGGAAGATGCAGGAGAGAAGAGCACACACAATGTAGGTGCTATCAAGAATGATATGACAACCTTATTTCACTATCTCATATATATGAATAAAGAATATGGGTGGTCACTGTATGTGAGTAGGCCCAAGGGCCTTTTACCCCAACAACCTCCCACTAAAAGGCCAATGGGCCAAGGAGTGAAAAAACAAAGAAAAAGGAAAAGAGACAAGGTGAGGAATCATGACATCTCACCCAAAGCCCAATCGAAAAGTGAGCTGTGCAATAAGCGAGAACCTCAACGAAAGAAGAGTTAAGCATCCCCTAGTCCATGACATCCAGGATACAAGCAATCCTGCAGCTCTATACAACAGAGCAATCCAAGAATGCTTCTCATGAAGCAAGCACAACTCCTGAGTGCAAGGCTGTAATGCATAAGCATCAAAGTAGCACATAGCATCAACATGGTGCATAGGAGTCAGCTAAGAGCACATAGAATCTCCAAAGTCAATCATAGAAGAAGGGCTAGCATCTTGGACACATGTCAGATGGGGTCTTAAGAGAGTATGCAACTGCAATGAAGTGGAAGACTGTAGCATCAACCGTAAAGCACACTGAATGTGCATCAAGAGGCTTGAGAGATTTGTACATCTCATAAAAGATAGCATGAAGACTGTGTATAACCTACTGGGCATTCAAATCCCATAACCTGTAAGCTTGAAAGCCACCATCTCCATAACCAAGAAGGATACATCTACATGATATAGACATATCTAGCATACATACAAATGCCTGGCAGGCAAACATCCTCAAGTAATCATAGGAGGGTCTCATGCCACTCCATGCCTTGTGTGGTGTAATACCATCCAAAGTCAGATACAACGTCCTATTAAGCAAGTAGATTGCCGTCAGAAGGGCCTCAGCCCAAAACCCATAAGATAACCCAACTATTGTAAGCATACAAGCAATGTAGAGTCAAGCACATGCCATGAGCAATCCCATAATGCCATGGGCATAGGAAATCAATGCTAGATTGCTAACAATAGGACTGAAAGCTCGAAGAGATAGCATGACTCTCATAATCCATTTGCAAAAACCTAGGCCTGCAACCAACAGAATCCATAAACCTATCAAGCATAATTGCGGCATCCTCAATCCGTACCAAGGGAGAATCCCAAACACATTGGGTAGCATGATCCATGAAGGTCACAAAATGCCAAGCTCCACCAAGTGACTAGGTATGCATAGGTCCATAAACTGCACAATGGACAAGATCTAGAGGGTCATGCCGCTCACGATCACCATGAGCCAAAGGGGCTCTGCAAGGACCATAAGAACAATCATGGCAATGAGTCTGAACAAGAAAATAACTCCATCTCTTTGTGGTGCATATGACCTAGGTGATAATCCCATAACAATGCATGTGGTATCCAGATAACTACAACCATAGAATCTCCCACATGAGAGACATGCACTGGTTAATGGAAACCAACTCTAGAACCTTTGGCCAAAACCAAGCAACCGCAACATATCTTCCATGACCTATCCTAAAGAGAGACATAGTAACTTGCATCATGTAACTGACGGATAGACATCAAGATCTTACTAAGCATAGGAACGTGTAATACATCATGGAGCATAAGAGAAGTCCCATCAGGCAAAGCTAGGTGTATATCCCCTATACCAACAATAGCATAAGTCTACTCAAGGCCAAATCAATGCATTTGTCAATCTCCTTGTAAGAAGAGAACCATGCTCTATGAGGGGTAACATGACAAGAGGCTAAAGAATTCAACATCCAATCAAAGACATACATGTGATCATTGAGCAAGTAAGCTATAGGGAAACTAGATAATAGGAGGACATGCTCAACTACATTATCATGGGTAATTGCATGTACCTCACCACTAGAAAGAGTGGTTACACTTGCTGCATCAGTGACTCTCTGCTCATGTTGATTCCATCTCTGTCTCTACTGCTCTCTAATCCATCTAAAACATTTTCTTTCAACATGCTCAAGCTTTCCACAATGGAAGCATATAACATTTGTAACTAAAGAACCTATAGAAGACGATAAGGAATCCAAGTCATCATGAATAGGGCTATCCATAGCATCCACAGAGCTCAAGGAGTCAAGGGCTGTCCCAACAGAGGGAACTTGATCATGAAGACAATCATCTGTAAGTACATCAGTGGTAGAAGCATGCTATAAGGGCTCATGAAACCTCAACGGATGGGAGGACATAAAGGCATCAACCAAGGATGCAAAAGCTCCCACATGAAGAAGAGTCATAGCCAATTGCATGACATAACCAACCACAATATGGTAAAGCATAAGACATCTCTCATAAGATCATATGATATTTAGCCATGAAATCAGCCCATAACCATATGCATATGCATAGGTCTACAGTCATCATGCCACCTAAAAACATCTAAGTCAAGTAAAGACCAACAAATAGCAAATAATCTTGCAAGAGTCAAGCTCCAAGAGAAGCCCAAACATCAATACAACAACATCCAAATAAGTGGCTTTGTAAAGTACATGACAGTAGACAAAGTGCATAGCTGGGTAGGCATCAAGAGCAATTGCTCTCTGACCTGTATTGGCAAAAGAAACCCAACTAGCATAGAAGCTAGGCAACACAAAAGTAAGAAAGGCATAACTGCTAAACCCAAGCATTGTCAAGAAGTCCACTGATCAAGGAGTAACGTGCAAAGAATCAAGTATCAATGAGCAATGAAAGCTCAATAACCAACTGCCAAGACAATGAAGCAACCACTGCTCAAACATGTATATGCATCCAAGTAAATCCAAGATCCATAATAGGGGCATTAAGGGACAAATAGCATCCAAGCTGCATAAGTGATAAGCCAACCAAATGAAAAATACTCCAAAAATTTCTAAAATTCAAGTCGATTCAAGCCCAAACATCTTCCATATTGTAGCTAAACCCAAAAGCATCCAATCAGACATCAGTCCTATAATGGGTAGCACAGGGCATAAACCTTGTCAAGTGACATGCTACAAAGAAAATGCTAGTGAACTAAGAATTGAGCTCTACTCTTTGCTCAAGAAGCATTGAGGAGTACAAACATCAAAGTGGCATCATCCAAATGCATCACCATATCATCCCGAGTAGTTGGGAGCACCCGTAGACCATAGGCATAACCAAACTGAAGGTAAAATAACTTGTCAGCAAGGTAATGTAAATCCAAACCAACAACAAATTTTTCGCATCCAAATCAAGGCTCAATAGCTCTCAAATATCATATCCGGGCATAAACCATGATGACCAAGCACTAATACATCCAAAATGACACCTGAATGTCAACAAAGAGCATTATGCATAAGTCGTCCCTGATAGAACCTTGCTGCCCAAACAATGTACAGTAGAAAATCCCTACATAAATTGAGCTATGAAAGCTCAAACCAAGTCCCAAAGCATCTCAAAACATTGGGCAAACATCCCCAAAGCATCTAGGCATCAAATACCAAGCCTTGGGAGCATCACATAAGCTAAGAGCATGACATTTTCTTGCTGTAAATCAACTCAAATCTGTTGCTGAAAATGTTGTGATTAGAATTTGGCAAATCTGACATTTTCATCACGTTTGGAGCATACCAAACCCCAAGTTAGACTCTTACCTTGCCTAAATCAGGTTCTGAATGCCCGAAATATGAGAAAAAATGGGATTTTTGAGCCAGATTTTGAAATAGGCACAAAAAAAAAACATGAGTTACTACTATGGGGCCTAGCCTGCTGGTTGTGCTGAGGATAAGGGGGCATACAAGGTGCCCAATGAAGGCAAGGAATACCTACAAAGAGCCTATGAGGGTTGGGGAGAGGCGAGAGATGAAATCTTACCTCGAGGGGAAGAAGCCATGGCTAGCATTGAAGCTCCAAGCTCTAGGTCTTCAATCCGAGTTGAAGTAATGCAAGGCCAAGCTCCATGATCAAGCTCTGATCCAAAGCTCTAAAGCTCCAAGCTCTAGGTCTTCAATTTGGGTTGAAGTAATGCAGGGCCAAGCTCCATGATCAAGCTCTGATCCAAAGCTCTAATACCAATTGAAGGGGATTCAATGGTAGTGGAGAAGGAGAAAAGGAAGATGTGGGAGAGAAGAGCACACACAATGTAGGTGTTGTCAAGAATGATATGACAGCCTTGTTGCACTATCTCATATATATGAATAAAGAATATGGGCGGTCATTGTACATGGGCAGGCCCAAGGGCCTTTTACCCCAACACCCTCTTGTTTCTCTCTCTTGTTTGTCCCCCTTCTCTCCTCTTTTTTCTTTTCTTCTTCTTTTTCTTCTCTCTCTCTTCCTTCTTTTCTTTTTTTTTCTTCTTCTCTCTCTCTCCCTTTTGCTTATCTCCCCTCTCTCCCTTCCTTTTTAACTTTCTCTCTCCTCTTTTTTCTTCTCTCATCTTTCATCATTTCTTTTTCATGTCCTCTCTTTTCCTTCTCTCTTCCTCTCCTATTTGTTCTTCTTTTCTCTTTTTCTTTCCCTTGTTTATTTCTTTTCTCTTTGCTTATCTCTCTCCTCTTTTTTGTTCTCTCTCTTCTTTTCTCCCCACTCTCCTTGCCTTCTATAATTCTCTTTGTGTTCATATTCTCTCTTCTTCTTCTTCTTCTCTCTCTCTCTCTCTCTCCTTCTTTTCTTTTTTTCTTCTCTCATTCTCTCTCTTTTAAATTTTATATTTCCTCTCTATGATACTCTCTCTCTCCCCTCTCTATCTCTCTTCTCCTTCTCAAAGTATGTGAAAAAAAAAAGTTAAAAAAGCTTTTAAAAACATTTAATTAAAAGAGGAAGGTAATTTAAAACTATTTAGTTAGAAGAGGAGGAGAGAGAGAGAAACTTTTGATTTAAAAAGGGGGACAAAGAGACATTTGTGAAAAGTTTGATTTAATTCAAAAAGGGAGAGAGAAGAGAGAGAGAGATAGAGAAAGTGTGCACGTGAGGAGAGAGATGGGGGGTCAATAAAAAAAGGGATGGGGGAAGAGAGAGGGAGAGATTACATGTGTGAGAGAGGGGATTTTAATTAAAAAGGGGAGGTTTGGGAAGAAGGGTAGGTTAAGAAATCCCTTTGGAGGTTTAGGGCTTTCTGAACCTATAATGAAAATAATATAATAGTATAGATGGAGCAGTGTACTATCCTAGAGGAAGCTCATGAAAGGATTACCAGTGGAGCTTCGATGTTGAAGTAACTATCCACAAAATCCAACAAATTTGCTTATGGTGGCTGACCATGCATGGTGTTACTGACAAGTGGGTCGAGCACAGCGATTCCTACGAACGGTTGGGTGATCTTGGAGCCTAAGATTGTTTGCCACTCAAACCAATCCTACCTCTATTGGCCCAATCTCTATAGTGGTTGCTTACCTAAAAAATAAGTACATCCTAACCGCAATTGATTATTGCATGAAATGGATTGAAGCATGGGCTCTATTAGACAACACAACCAAAATAGTTGTGAAATTTATATTCTAGGATATGTTTACCAAATATGGAACTCCTATTAAATTGATCAGTGAGATAGAGGTACACACTTTGTAAATAAGTTCATCAAAGAGCTCACCTTATTTTTTCTCATTATACATAAAAATTCTTCTTCTTATTATTCGTAGCTAATGGCTTAGTCAATTCAATCAACAAGTTCCTATGTAAAAATTTAATCAAGTTGGCATATCAAAACATAAAAGATTGGGATACCAAGCTCCTCATAGCACTATGGCCCTTCTAGGCTTCCTTCAAGGCCTCTGACATGATCCTTTACAAATTAGCATTTGATCTAGAAGCCATTACACCGCTGGAGCATGTAGTATCGATTTTACGGCTTGTGATACAAGATCGACTCATCCTAAAGGAATCTCTTCTATTCAGGATGGAAGCCATTGTACAACTGGAAGACCAGATCCACACCACCTACATTTTTTTCGAAGTCCAAGTTGCACAAAAGCATCAAGTGGACAAACTATCGAAGAAACCACTTTTTCAAAAGGAGCAACTTGTCTTGGTCTTTAAGACTCGCATGGGCAAGCTTTTTGGTAAGCTCAAATTTTGGTGGAGTAATCCTTTCTAGGTCTTTCATGATTCTAGCACTAACTCCTTCCATGTGAATGATTTATAGGGTAAGTTGCTATCAAAGCCTATAAATGGATTTTGATTGTGTCACTATCATGTGGAAGGCTTCCAGTACCCCTTCCCTACCAAACTAGATTTCCTTACCTCTCCTTTGCACTTGCATTCTAGATTTTGTCCGCCATTGGTTGCCTGACTAATTGGGAGAAGTCACTAGTCTTGTTGATGTGCCATTCATTTATGAATGCCACTCATTAGCTCATACTCTCAATAGAAGCATGGTATCTCAAAAAACCCATTCTAATAATGTCTTATTACGGCTTGTTTTACTAACATAGCACACATGCATTGGACAAAGTCCTTTCACATTAGCTACATGGAAATACTCTCATTTTTAGCACTCTTATTTGTTGCCCAACACTCATGCACAAACCTATTTTCACTTGTCTTTCTTTCTTTCTATCTTGTCCTTCTTTCATCTTGCCACTGTGGCAGCCTTCCAACACACCGTTGAGGAGGTTTGCTCTCCAAGCCCTAAAGCCCTTGCACATGCCACCCTCGACTTCTTGTAGCTCACCAACTTCGTTAACCTCCCATGGAGCACTACCCGAGTCCATCCCCATACCTAGACCATCCTGGAGTATCTCCTTGTAAGCTCCACGGTCCACATTTAGGGCCACAAATATAGCTTATCCACAAAGCAAGTATAGGAGAAGTTGTGCCCCCCAACCATGGTGAAGTTTACCCACCAATGCTCTCCATTGTGGACATTGAAAAATTCTTTGGTCCCACTCTTAACAAGGAGTACCAGTTGAGCAGCCTCATTGATACCCATAAATCTAAGCTTGATGCCATGAGGTTCTTGGTGAAGGCCCATTACCTTTAGGCTAAGGCATCAGCCCAAGGTCATATTCAAGAAGAAACTATGTTAGGATCAAGGAGAATAATCTCCAATTCTTAATGATACAAGAAAGGATTAGGGAGGCAGAGATCATAATCCTAATGATCCACTTTCTGAAGACTTCTTCACTCCCACCTCTAACATCATAAAGTTAATCTAGTACTAACCAACTTGAAGCCCGCCTATGAAGCTCTCTCCCTCAAGTGATGGCACTATATCCATGCCCTCTTTGGGTATTTAGTCTAGGCATATACTCAAAATTGAAGGATTCCAAGCCCACCTTATTTAAAATACCTTTGAGTGTTACCAACTATAGCAATAAATCTGGCTCAAAGCCATCTACTTGGAGAAGCTTGGGATTGAGCTCATCTACCACAATGTCATGAAACCTCCCCTTTAGACTCGCATGGATCTTTGGGTGCAACAACACCGCCTCTAATATAATCCACTCCCCTCGCTTTGATACCAACCTCCCAGCCCCCAACAACACTTCGATGCCTCTGACCTTCACCAAACCCCAACCCCCCTCACCCCTTACTACCTCCACCTCTCCTTCAACCCTCATCACTCCACCTCCACCCTCGGACCAAATCCAATAGGACGATGTGCCTGACAAAGATAATGAAGTCAATGTTAGCGAGTAATTTTGTGGGTCTAAGTCCACTATGCATACTAGTGTTAAAGATGGAAGTAGTTAGTGACCTTTAGAGCTAGGGGCCACCAGTTGCGTGGTAATGAACCAATGAGTGTAGGAGCGGTGAAGACCATTTGGCAAGGCACATGGGTAGAGAAAATGTTGCAACATGCAACAAGCTATATAAGAAAGGGAGTGAGGAGATCAAGGGTTATACAATCCATAAGAGAAAGGGATTGAGCATCCAAAGGAAGTTAGGATTCAAAGAAAAGGGCTTCCATGCTTGATGGGTAGATCTTTTCTGTGTTTCTCTAGCCAAGTCTTTCATTAGCATCATGAGTGCTATCTAGTAGTAGAGCTATCACTTGTATTGTCATCATTCACAACATTTGGTAGTAGTACTACCCTTGTCTTGTATTTACCAGTTGTCTTACGTTCATGAAGGTTCTATGACCCCTCACCGATTGTTCCTAAGTCCTATATTGTCATTACATTTTTTCTCTTGAGACAATTATATTATTTTCATATAGCAATATATAGCTCGGGGAAGTTACTGTATGTATATCCTCTACATCACACGTGCGTTCAAGGCCTATTTATAAATATCCTTATCTGTGAAATTTTCTTGGATAAAATATAATCCTTTTCTATTCTATTCTTTAAATAAACCCTTTATATTGCACCCTTTTGTATGTAAAAAATGTATAAAATTGGTGTTTAAAAAATACCTTATTTTGAACCCACGTGATGCACACATATATTCATGAGTAACTTACCCGAGATATACAGTTGAAAATGTTCTGTTGAGTATATTTGGTATCTAATTTCATTGTTGTGACTATATCAAGCTCTGTATACTAAACTATAGAGTAGGATATAAATGTCTACCTATGTTGGCTTTGAGCATGACAACACTCCCCTCTAGGGTAGTAGTGCTTAGACCCAATTACAATCTTGAATAAGGTCTTCCAAAATTCATGGACAGTGGGCCATAGATATTTTCCATCTCCATAGGGTTGAGCATTTGTGATCTACATAGTGCCGCAGGTGGAAACCGGATTTCTATGGTGGCCTTCACACCACTTGACTTTTGGCATGTGTATCGAATAATGTCCTTTTGGGTTCCATTGCCTTTACTAATGTTGTGGTGCTACACATCTAGTGCATAAATTCTTGAAGACTTGCCACTCGAGGAGATTTCAATTTGTTTGTGTTTATTTTTTGAGTTCACTATGCATTTTCCATCTATTTTCTATGTGTGTTTGTCTAATTTTCCTTATTTCTTGTTATTTTTTAGTGTAATTGTGTGAATGTGTGGATAGAATAGGAGACCTAGAAACCTATAGATTAAAATTTATGCACCCAAGTGTGATGCAAGATATCCTTGATATGTTGGATTAAACCTTGATCTAAACCAAGGAGGTAAGATCCCAAACCATGAAAAGAGACTCAAAAGAGAGATCAAGGATAAGTCAAAAGAGATAGAGGACACGGTGATGCTAGGAGGCATATTCCACGGTGGATTCCGTGAGACCACGATGGATTCCGTGAGGTTTTGCGATGGATTTTGTAAAACTATATTTATTTGCTAAGGCTGGTACAAAAGATGGATTCCCTGTGCGAGAAGTTGACGGGGATGCCTATCCTTTTCGAGCATCATGTTGATTTAATGTGCACGTGGGTAACTCCACAGTGGGTGATTCCACAACATATATATTTAAATTAATGGACGTTTATGAGTTTAGAGTGCACTCGTATTAAATTAAGGTTAGGACAGAGTTCCAACCTATTTATTTATTTTGTAGCTAAAGACTACTAGGTATTCACTTTTGTCAGTTTAATTCTATTATTTTCTAAGAATTGTGAATGCTTCATTTGATGTGTAGAGCAGGCGGCGATGGCGTTGGGAAGCACTGGGTGATAGCATGCATTCAAATTACCTAGAAGAATTTATCATTTTTGATGGGCGCGCATCTTATCATAAAAGGTGTGGTACTAACATTTATTTTGACGTACTTATTTATTGAAGCACTTAACAAATATTTATTATTTTGTATACGCATGGGCATACGATTTAGATATTTCATTATTGGACATTGTATTTGGGCACAGCCCAACTCTTGAGCTACCCAACTACTTTATTCTTTATTTGAATAAAAGCAAACACAAAAGCTAAAGCATGATTATTTGTAAAATTGGGCTATTTTTGAGCTTTGAGATGAATAAATTTATAAATACATGCTTTGTGAAACGCTCACACAAGGCATGGGGGGAGATTGTACCCAATTAGTCCTTTTGCTTCATGTCGTGCAAGTCTATTCTCTTGATTTTTGAGCTTAAAGTAGAGTTCTTTGTTCTTGGGGACCTTCCGGTACTCGCTACGTACACATACAACATCCGATTTGTATACCAGTGGTATCAAATAGAAGCTAAGATCAAGGGCTTTCAATCACTTACCATCTCGTATGAAGGCGAAGCTCCTCAAATGAACGGGCTCTACAATTAGTGTCGCGACAATCCGTCAATATCAGCATGTTCCTGGTGGTGAAGAGCCCCCTGCTATGTTGTTGGATCACGAAGGACTACTCTTTGTCGACGGAGGACCACTCGGAAAGCTCCTTTGTAAACATGTTTTTTTTTTCCTCTATCTCAAATAGAAGACAGAAAATTGCCAAGCTTAATAACAATTACTAAGCTTAATTATTTAAGCTTAAAGCTTTTAGCCCCAAAATTTAATCATCAACGATGACAGCACATCCTAACTGGCGACGACGTCAGTGTCAACATCCTCTTGTCCTGTCGCGTTGATTTTAGAGAAGTCAAGGTTTTTTTTTAAGTTTAAGCTTTTTAAGCTTACTAAAGCTTAAATCTTAAAGACTGCAACCTTTAAATGTTTCTCTAGCGGGTGTTTACACAGAGTTCCTCTACAAATCAAACCCGAACCAGTTTTATAACTCCTTACAAGCCTTTATTCACACTCTTGCTGTGACAGAGATAATTTCCATTAAGCAAATTGCTGTATGCAATCTATATGGGAAAAGTATTTGTTGAAGAAGGATTTCATCAATTTTCGTACCATCAAAAAGGAGGAAGATTGCAAAAAAGCCATTTATAAAAAAAAAGCCTTGTAAACCCGACTTTGAGCTATGCTAATCCCACTAACAAGATTTTGAGTGTGTGAGGTTGTTTGAAATTTAGCAGGATGAGTGATCAAAATATGGAAGATTTTATGGCCGAAGGTGATTTACCAAAACCAACAATGGAGCAAAAATTGAACCTAATTATAATGGAGCTTCAAGAGGAACGAAGAGAACGTCAAACTTTGCAAGCTCAACTAGCCACTCTTCAAGATCTACTGTGATCAAGATGGATTGCAACCCAAAGATATTATATGACGTACGATTGATGCGACACTCGAAGCACAATCTATCTGGAAAGAAGCCAAGATAAGTAAAAGAAATTTCAAATTCCGTACTTTTAATGGGCTACTTGATGGAAAGACTGTTCTCACTTTTATCAGTCAGTTTGATGATTATTTTCATGAAGAATAGTATGCCAAAAAAGACAAAATCAAGTGTGCCACTAACCATTTAGTGGACAGAGCATCCTTATGGTGGACTATTTTCCACAAAAGTATTGATTGTCCTACAACTTAGGAGGCTTTTCAAAAGAAAATTTTGCACAATTTTCTTCCACCTCAATTCCACGAAAAAGCAATAAAACAGTGGGATCTTCTGCAACAAAGAGATCGTGAGTCTATTTCACAATATACCAAGAGTTTTTGGAATGCCTTATTGCGACTTCAAATGCTCGAAGATGTACTTGAGGTGATCCATAAGCACACGTTTATGTCTGGTTTACTTGGTCACTTCTATGCAGAGATGAACATGTTCAAGCCAACGACTCTCGAGGATGCAATTTCTTTGGCCCATGATATTGAAGACGAAATTTGAGAATGAGAGAAACAAGCACAACAATTCCCAACTAATGGTAACTTCAGTACAAAGCAATTCAATTCTAACTTTCAAAGATTCAATCAAAATCACTTTGTTTCATCTTCTTTCCGTAAATCTTGGACACGACCCCCCGCTTTACCAACAAACACAAATCTCAATCTTAAACCATCTTTCCAGCCAAATCTCAACATACCTAAACTCTCAGCCATTACCAATAATGTTTCCAAAGTCAAACCCATAGTCTGCTACAAGTGCTATCAACCTGGACATTTAGCAGTGCTAAATTGTCAATCCAAAAAGCCAACTGTTTACATCAACTACTTGGGAGCGACTGAAAATGAAGACCATGAAGAAATGCCGATTTCACAAAAGACGAAATATTGTTTTACATGATGACAGGAACACACACGACTCTATTTCTGCAAAATTGATCAAAGAATTGAATTTACATATTGTTTCAACTCATTATCACATCAAGGCCGCATTCTTAAGTACTAGATACAATGGAACACAAGAATTGTATGACTTAGAAATTAAAATTTGCGATTATGTTGAGCACAAAAATTTCTTAGTTGTGCCTTTGCAATCTAGTGGTATTATCTTAGGAATGCCTTGGTGTCATAAATATAATCTCAACATAGATTATTCCACACATTCAATGATGATTCATTCTAATGGGAAACAAATCACATTACATGGTACACACACTTTTGATAAATTTTCATTGCTTAGACACACACATGATAAACATGTGTTAAGAAAAGGTAGAAAATCCTATTTAGTATGGGTGAATAAAATTGAAGCGAAGGAGAATCAGATGCATCCTAGGCACACACAATTTCTTTCATTATTTAAAGATTGTTTTTCTGCTGACTTACCACTTGGCTTACCACCTACACGTCCTGACGATCATAAAATAGACTTAATACCAGGTTCTGAACCACCATGTAAAGCACCTTATCGACATAAGAAAATTGAACAGAAAGAAATTCAAGTTGAAGAATTGTTAAGCCGAGGACTCATTAGGCCCAGTAGTTGTCGTTTTGGTGCACCTAGTCTATTAGTCAAGAAGAAAAGTAACACTTATAGAATGTGCATTGATTATCATGCCCTAAATAAGTTCATTATCAAGAATAGATATCTGATCCCTAGGGTAGCGACCTCATGGATAAACTACAAGGGGCCACAATATTTAGCAAGATAGATCTTAAATATTTATACCATCAAGTATGACTGGATACATATGATATTTTCAAAATTGCATTTAGGACACAATTTGGACATTATGAATTCCTTATTATGCCATTTGGTTTAACTAATGCACCAGCCACATTCAGTCGTATGATGAATCACATATTTTTGAAGCATCGACATTGTGTCATTGTTTTCTTTGATGACATATTAGTTTTCAGTAAGAATGAGAATGAGCATTATGAACATTTATCCTTGGTTTTTAAATTATTGAAAGAGAATCAATTATATGCTAATCTTGAAAAGAGTGATTTTTTCCAAATCCACATTGAATACTTAGGATATATTGTTTTATTTGATGGTATTAAAGTTGATCCTAAAAGATAGAAGCAATTTTGAATTGACCAATACCTAAAAGTATACATGAATTACGTTCTTTCTTAGGTCTTGCTAGCTTTTACAAAAAAATTGTTAGAAATTTTTCATTACTTGCATTGCCTTTGATAAAATTATTAAAGAAATATATTATATAGCATTGGTGTGATAATCAGCAAAAGTCTTTTGATTTACTGAAACATGCCTTAACACATGCCCTTGTATTGCAACTACCTGACTTAAATAGACCATTCTTCCTAGTAGTCAATGACGCTAGTGGATTTGGAATAGGAGCTGTCCTTATGCAAGATTCACATCCCATAGCCTACTCTAGCTGCAAACTTAAACCATATGAACTCAAGTATTCTACCTATGATAAGGAATTGCTCGCTATAGTACACGCTTTACGTCAATGGAAACACTATTTAATGGGATCTAAATTCATGATCAAAACTGACCAACAAAGTATCAAACATCTCCTTAGTTATCCACAAATCTCTGACCATCATATTCAATGGGCTGCTTTTATTCAAAGTTTCCACCCACTTAGCCAATATCAACCCGAAAAAGAGAATGTTGTTGCCGATGCCTTGAGTAGAAGACCGACTATCCATAATATCTCTGTGATATCTTTTGATTTATTTATCCCTATGAAATATACCTATGAGCAAGACCCCAATTTTCAAGTTGATTGGAATAAATTAGTTACAAATAACTCGATTCCAATTGATTCATTGTCTTATGCTGATGGATTTATGTTTTATGAGAAAAGGTTATGTGTAATTGTTCCATTTCGATCATTTGTGTTGGAGGAAACTCACTGTTCTCCATATCAAGACCATAGAGGCCTTATTTCTACTTTACATACATTGGTTGAAGATTTTTATTTACCACAGATGGAATCTGATGTTTCTAACTTTGTATGTGAATGTTTAAGTTGTCAAAGAGTTAAGCGACACCATGTTAAGCAATATGGTTTATTAATGCCTTTACCAATTTTAGAACAACCATGGGAACATATTTCAATGGATTTTATTACTGGTTTTCCTAACACCCAAGCTAATCACGATATGATCTAGACTATTGTAGATGAATTTAGCAAACAAGCATATTTCATTCCATGCAAGAAAACATTAACTACATCTCAAGCTACACAATTGTTTTTGAAGACTTTTTTCATTAACCATGGTTTGCCAAAAGTTATTGTTTCTGACCATGATTCTAGATTATGCAATAATTTTTGAACTACTTTGTTTGCTAATTTAGGTAGAAAGATTGATTTTTCATATGCATTTCATCTTGTTACAAATGGGCAAACATAAGCTACTAATTGTACAATTTTAGATCTGTGCATACACAATTTCAAAACCAAAAATATGGGATACACACTTGCATTTACTTCAGTTTGCATACAATAACACACCACATACAAGTACACAAAAAGCACCTTTTGAAATCATTTATGGATATATATTGCCTACACCTGTTACCTCATTGTCAAACAAAGTTAAAGCTACTGATGATATTGCCAATATGGATGCTACTATCTTTGTTGACGTCAAAGACATGATTGCGAAATCCCAACAATCATACACAAAACAAGCTGACAAGAAAAGAAAATCTATGAGTTTCAAAATTGACGATTATGTTTGGTTACACATTGAAAAGAGAAGATTACAAAGTATTGAAAAACATCCTGTTGTTAAGTTAGCTCCTAGATTTTATGGACCTTTCAAAATTATTCACAAAATCAATGACAATGCATTTAAATTAAAATTACCCCAACACTGGAAAATCTACAATACTTTTCATATCAGTTTGTTACGACCTTTTAAAGACCAAGTACATGTCCACCATGTCTATGAAAACCCTCCTTTATTAAAAGAAGAAACTAAACTCCTTGAACCTAAAACTATTCTAGACACACTAACTTGATGACCACTCCAATTGTCCATAGATACTCTAGATATTTGGTTAAGTTTAAAAATTATATTGTTGAAGAGGCCCAATGGATGCATGCCCATTATCTAAGTGCTTACCCCTCACTGCTTGCTCCACATTGAGCTAATAGCAATTGAGAACAATTGCTATCCCATCCCAAAGATATGATGCCAGGAGGCATATTCCATAGTGGATTTCGTAAGGTTTTGTGATGGATTTCGTAAAACTATATTTATTTGCTGGAGCTCGTACACAAGGTGTATTCCTTTTGCGAGAAGTTAATAGGGACACTAGTCCTTTTCGGGTGTCATGTTAATTTAATGTGCATGACGTGGATGACTCCACAGTGGGCGATTCCACAAAATACATATTTAAATTAATGAAAGTTTATGAGTTAAGAGTGCACTCGTATTAAAATAGGGTTAGGATGAAGTTCTAACCTATTTATTTATTTTGTAGCTGAAGACTACTAGGTATTCACTTTTGTCAGTTTAATTTTATTATTTTCTAACAATTGTGAATGCTTCAGTTGATGTGTAGAGCAAGCGATGGTGGCGTTGGGAAGCTCTAGGCGACAATAGCATGTATTCAAATTACCTAGAAGAAATTATCATTTTTTATGGGTGCGCATCTTATCATTAAAGGCGTGGTGCTAATATTTATTTAGGCACGCTTATTTATTGAAGTGCTTGACAAATATTTATTATTTTGTATACGCATGGGTGCACGATTTAATATTTTATTATTGGACATTGTATATGGGCACAGCCCGACTCTTAGGCCGCCCAACCACTTTATTCTTTATAAAGACGTCACTACTATATTTGAATATATCCATCTTGCAGTAATAGTTTTATCCAAAATATTTTTTCTCTCATTTTCTATTCCCGCCATCTTTTGGAACCATTTTTACTTCGCTCATCTTTTGCCATCCATATAGCTAGTTGCTCTCTCACAATCCTCCTCATCCTTCTTCCTTCTTCATCTTCTTTGTCTTCTTTCTTCTCCTTCTTCTTCTTCCTCTTCCTTTTCCTTCTTCTTCTTTCTTTTTCATCATCATCATCTTCTTTTATGTCCTATTTCTTCTTACTTAGTACACCTTCTTCAATCTTGTAATAATCCTGTGTGATGTAAGATGAAACATGCTTAAACTTCATGAACCATGTAACATGAATGATTGAAGCTTTGTGTGAAATTTTAACAAATGTTATTTTGAGCATTGATAATCTCATTCTAATACAAGTGATGGTTTTGCTTCCATATGTGAAGATATGCTATGGTTTGCATACGAAACATATAATCTAATGAAGATCAATATAGGAGATAAATTTAGAGCTATTGAAAAGAGCATGTGGACATATCAACACCAAAATGTGGATGTAGTGATAGTCTTGGATGGCATAAGGAAAGTCCCTAGTTGTATAGGAGTGAAAAGAAACTGGGATACCAATTGTGATCTACAAGAGATGAAGCTAGAGGGACTTAATACCAGAGTACAGTAAGGTTGAATATCCATTGAGGCTAGTGCAAAAGGATATATGCATGAAGAGTTAGTGTCAGTTGTCATTAGGAGTTATCTAGGAGTATGGGTGGCTCCATTGATGATGACACATGAAGGTGGAATGGCGAGGCGTAAGAATGATGAGTGATGTGTACATTGAGTTTCCTTTACATAACAATATATTGGAAGTGAAAGAAGTCTAGGATGTCATAGATAAAAAATGAAAAAAATTCTTTTTGGGGCCTTTTTACTGAACTAAATATGCTAGAAAATTTTTGCAATTAGTGAGATGATTTTTTTAAAAAATTCAAGAGGTAAGTCTAGTATCTTTTGTATACTAAGAGTATTTGTGTTGATGTTGCTTTTGCTATGTCAAATAATGTAGGTTTGGCATAAGGGATCTTATTGAGATATTCATCTTCAAGTGGATGGAATGCTATCAATCAAACTTGTGGTGAAGGGCTGCTATTGAATCTTTAGACCTTTTCTAAATTGGGGAATGTTGTACTTAAAGCGTATCCAATGAATTTATAGTTTGAAGGAGTTTTTGTATGCAATAAAAGTCAATAATGTGGATCTCTACATATAAAATATATATCAAATCTTATCTATAATATATGAATGCATGGGTGGAATCCTTAAGAAATTGAATCTAAAAGAGGTATTTAGAGCTACAATCCATGCTAGATTAGCCTATTTGTAATGCTTTGAGTTCTCAAAATTTGTTGCAATAGAGAGAATTGGGTTGTTTATAGTGAACTTGGACCTTTAAAATTTGGGAATATGCATAAAGTTGAAATTTTTTGTTATACTAGGTCTTACATGTAGGCTAGAAATGTTCTTCTATAAAATATATTCCATTCAAAGTATTCAAGCTTATAAATGGAACAAGGTTGAAATATAAAAAATGATGGTTTTGATATTGGTAGAAAAAGAAAGAGAGACACCATATGTGAGAACTCCAATAGTCACAATGTGACCCAACTTTCTAGCTTATTCAAGTGTCACTGGAAGAATAAAGAATGAGTGATAGTGATGTGCACCCATCACCTATATTGTGCATGCATGTGGATACTATCAATATAATGAATACAGGGGCGGTTATGCATGGATTCCTTTACTCCCAACATATTTATTAAGTTTGTATGGCTTTGTAGGAATGCTATCCTTTTTGGTAGAACCAAGAATAGTGTTGGTGTAAAAGAAAGGCTCAATGCTAAAATAGTTGTAGTTTTTAAACTACTAGGAAAGAAGAGAATCATTTTTCAGGTGGCTTGGAGGCCTAAAAAGTTGATGACATCTCTTTGAAGATTATGTAAACATTGTAGGTAATATAGATCTACTCGCGCATAAAAACGGAAAGATGGTGGGATCAAAAGAAACATTATCGAGATTACTGATTAAGGAACGGGCACTGAACAAAACATGCATATGCTTTTAATTGGAGTGAAATACTCACAATTCTGGAGTTTGTAGAATAAGCTCATGCACAACTCATGTACGTACATATAAGTATTAGAGAGTTATCACACGCGATCATAGAGATTCGAGTAGTATCCGTCATTAATTTGATAATCTATACAATAGTGTAGGTGTTTGAGAGTTTGAAACACAAGGCCACGACAAAGACTACATGTTTGACAGATGTATGAAGCCAAGCTTACATGTACAACTGTGCATGACGTGGTTGTTTACATGCCTAGCTACGTTATTTTACACATAATGAGGGGGCTTTGTACATCCTGGCAACCGCACGTATTCCTATCAAGCATATAATGGCACGATTCATCATTCAACAATTCAGCCCACATGCGCTTGCGGTGCTTGAGCACGAAGCTCTCTACTCTGGAACGAAATTCCTCGCCGCTGAGGCGATTGAGCGCTTCCTTGGGGTCGGCCTGCTGACGAGGACGAGGGCGAACGACGTCGGCGGCGGCACTCATGAAGTTGTGGCCAGTATTGGACATATTGGAGCGATCATATTGGAGCTGCAGGCTGCTGCAGCTTCTCTGCTTCTTCAAAGTTACTGCAGCTGCGGCTGGCTTCTCGAGTGGCGCCCGGTTTATATTGGCCACTGCAGCTGCAGGCATCTCGATACAGTCTCCTGAAGTGGTCGATGACGAGGTCGTAATGGTAGCCGGAGAGGCTGATTTAGACGAATATTCCGGATAATCAATATGATCCTGCAGGACGGCTGCATGAGCCGGCCGGGCTGGCTTCTCGACTGGCAGGTTCATGGCCGCTGCAGCTGGAAGAGTCCTGATGTAGCCTCCTCCAGTGGTCGAGGATGAGGTTATATTGATAACTGAAGAGGGTTTAGATGTATCATGGTCCAGATCCGGATGTTCATGGTCGAAGACGGCTGAAGCTGCAGCTAAGGCCGACTGACCGATCTGATCCTCTGCAGAGAGAGTCGACATCGATTTGATGAAATTGGTCCATTGAGCGATATGAATCTTCTTGAAATTGAGGTACAATCTGGTGCTGATCAGAAAGGCGCCGGGCTTCATTAACAGGATGAGAACTATGAGCAAGCTGAGGAGGAGATTGCCCATGTAATCATGAATCGCCGACAGTTTCATACGACCTACAAATACATGTATATCAGAAGAAGTTCTAGACGTCATAACCTACAGTACCTACGCCTGCTGTCATTTCGGAGGACCTCAGGATATGCTAATTCACTAATACACGGGTAACGCTGAGCATTCTATCGGCATGAGATAACGCAGAGTGTCCACTACGGCAGCTAAGGCAAGTAGTTAGAATGTGCCATACCAGAGAACGGACAACAGAACTTTTGTGGTCGGACAAAAGCACACCTTGGCGATAACTGATAATTGCAGCCATGGCGATGAACCTTATCTCTCTCATAAGCACAGGCCACAGCACCATCAGATTCCCAGCCAATGAAGCCGCGCTGGCAACATACATGAAGAGCTTCGGCCAGCTCGTCTTCGTATCTTTATCATGCGGATTCCTACGGACTGATGTTCTTGCAGACAAGAGGCTTGAACTGAAACCCCAGCAGGCCTTCTTCTCCTCTAACTCATGAACGGCCATTCACAGACGAGTTCCCAGACAGAGTGCGATGCGGAAGCGCTGCAAATATTTTCACACACTGATCTTTAGCACTTAGCTGCTAGCTCCGGCACAATTAGTGCAAGTCTCAATTGTGGCTATGGCCGCACATGCATTATATGAAGGATCGTTTCGGAGCCTGCCGCTTGACTGAGAAAGTCAATCCATATTATATATATATAGATATACATATATATATATATGAATTACTGGAGAGGGACAGCTTTCCAATCCAGAAGTGAGTTCTTCTTGTAACACGAAACTGTTACACGACCCACGACACTGGCCGGGGGCCCTTAAGTGATCCACTCATACGTAGAAAAGCGCACATGAGTTTTGACATGGCCAACGCATTATAATTTTCTTATTAGAGGGGCTTGAAACTGCATCTCAAACAGTAGAACAATATGGAGACAATCGTTCTTATGATAATGATATTAGACGTTAATAGAGCTCATGTAAGCTAGAAGTAGAAGGAGAAAATTGTGGATGTGACTCCCTGCAAGGTTTTTATCATTTTTGCTAAATGGCTACGACTCCCTACAGCAAGTAAATGACTGCCAATAGAATGTAAATCTAAGGAACAATAGGCAAATTTTTATACCTTTGGCTATTAAAAAAAAGTTTCCAAACGCATGACAACAAGCTCCCAAATGGCGAATTTGTTCCATCTTAGCGTGAAATTGGCTCCTCTATGCTTTATAGAGGCTTGTGGGAAGACAACCTTTACTTGCCAATAACTTTTTGGCAATCTCATTACAACATGCTTTGATGGTATCTATATGTGAAATACTTCGCAATAACAATTCATAGTACCTACATGTCATAATTTAATAGGTCCAGTAGTGGTGGCCATAGGGTGAGTATGGACAAAAGACTAAAGAACATGCTATGCTCCCATTGATGTTGCAACAAAGTTTCAAGGGGGGGGGGGGGGGGGTGTGTGGGGAATGATATTACTAATGGGTAATGATGATGGTGAGCAACATTTATCATGATTGAAAATCGAAAGAGAAGCATATGCGATTGGGTTTGCAAATTTAGCTAACAAAGAGGTACATTAAGACACCACACATGGTAATAACTTCAGTGTGACCAATTAGAGAACAATGATGACCTTAACCCTCGTAGCAACATATAAGCAGTTCATTTTCAAAGGGGCTAGCATTTGGGATTGAAGCTATCCCCATTCAGCCTACATCTCCCTAGTGTGACCAAGGTTTAGCAAGGAGAGAGAGTTTCAATATCTTCCTGCTAACCCTAGCTACCCTAAGTCCTAAGGGCGAGTCACACTAGGACTTCTGACATTAGTACGAAGGTTTCCATTCCCCCATAAACATTCATGTTCTTGCATTATGGAGTGAGGGAAGATGATGCAATGTGAAGTATTGGATTTTCAAAAATTGAAAACCATTGATTGGTCGTGTGAGACATTGATATTCAAAAGAAAGAAAAATGATTCGTTGAGGTGGGGGTAACGAAAGCCCACTACTAACATCACTAGCATAGCACGACTGAGAGCTAATAGGGGAGTGGGATCCCCCCCACCCTATTAGCCTTAGGTGTCACTCGACTCTAAGCATGCATACAAGATGGATGACATTGCTAAAAGCTCAAAGAATGGATGCACTGCTTGGCCTATGCATCATTGACTAGTTATAGAGCTATGATGAATTGTGCCATAGTAGTCATATTGCATGCTTCACATGCATGAACAATAATGCAATAGAAAAGTTAAATCCATAGATTTTAGGCAATTATGATTTTGTATTCTAGGCACATGCTATGCACCATGATTAACTATTTTGTGATGTACTACTAACACTATCTTGCTAACTTTTGGCTAGGTTGAGATTCATCTCAATTGTGCCAACACTCTTCTTGGCTACATGGTTTTCCCAAGAGGGTGAAAGTTCATACTAACTCTTTTGGTTTGTGTTATTCAAGTCTCAAGGTGTATTCTCAAACCATTCCCATACACAAGCAATTTAGTTACATGATCAAGCATGATGATTTTGATGCTACAATAACCTATGCATAAATGGGAGGCCAAGTTTGAGCCTTGAAACCAAATTTGTTAGCTCCATTTAGCACTAGTTTAGTACCCAAGTGTCTTTGGGAACTTCTATGCATGGAGTTAACTAACAAAGCATTGTTTTAGCACATTGATAAATTTAATTTATCCATTGATCATTTTCATGGGCTTCTAGGTCTATGCCAAAATAAACTTTAAAACTTTTGTAATACATGGTTTAAACATTTGAATTTCACTTTGAAGGTCGAGATCTTAGTGAAATTTCAACTTTCTCTTTTCAAGATAGCATTGAAATGATAAGAACTCTTAATCACAATGTTCACTTGTAAAGGATTGGAATCATTTATTTAACTTATATGTGACCTTTCTTACTATAGTACACAATTTTTGAGATATATTATAAACTATAGCTTGCATGGTGTTTTGTAACACTACACATTTGAAGGCTAAGCATGTTCTTTTCTGAATTCTATGGGATAAAGAGATATTTGAGCATTGATTCTATGATATGTATGTCATATCATTCATGTGTATAGTACTAGTTTAAGCTAGTCCTTTCCTAAGTGATTGTGTAAAACTCTTGTTAATGTCTCAAGGGTGCAGCTATGGGAGACAATATATATAATCTACATTGATACAAATTGATTGCACACGTAGTAATGCCCTTTATATCTTTCATTGCAAAAATTGCTTACGCATACTAAGGAGGAGATGTTCCATCAATGATCCATGTGTGCTCCCATGTGACACCATAGAATCCACAGTTTACATGTATGCCTTGTGTGGCACACTTTACTCCATATCTCTCATCCATATTCATGCATCACACAATCTTAAGCACATAGAGTGCTTTCACACACACATACACCAAGCTTACATTCTCAATACCCCATGTCAAGTGAGATGTTATCTTTTATCTTTTCAACCATCCAATGTAGTATTGCATAACCACAATATCTACCTCTTAGTATTTTAACACTCCCTCGATGTTATATTGGAGTATTTATATGACTAAACACATCTACTCCACCATATGCATGCTTCATGCATCAAACAATGTTAAGCACATAGAGTGCTTTCACACACACATACACGGAGCTTATATTCTCAATACCCCATGTCAAGTGAGATGTTGTCTTTTATCTTCTCACCCATCCAATGTAGTATTGCATAAGCAAAATTTCTACCTCTCAATATTTTAACACTCCCTAATTAATGTTATATTGGAGTATTTATATGACTAGACACATCTAGTCCACCATATGCATGCTTCATGTGCACATACCAATGTTCGTTTGAGCACCACTTACTAGAGTAAACCTACCCCATCCTTTTTGAACAATATAAATGTTCAAGAAAGGTATGAGAAACCCACATGTGCAAGACCATGTGCACACACCATGCACTCATAAGTTCTTCTTGAGATCTCAATCTTGGACAAAGAACCCCACTCTTGTGCAAGTCATCTCGAATAGACTCTATCAAGACACACATGTATGTAGATACATTCATTTTGAGCCTCTATCCAGGCTCAAGAAAAGTACCCTCATACCATGGGTGAGTACAATCACATCCTTTTAAGGATATATGCTCATATATGAATACACAATGGATCTTGTCTATGACATGGGAATGCCTATTTACACAAATATTCATTTTTACAAAATCTAAGGATAAGATTTTATCCTTGTGAAAAGTGTCACCTTATCCTCTCTCTCTCTCTCTCTCTCATATTCATTGTAAGCTTCTTCATCTTCTTTATATCCTCACTTACATTGCATAGGCATAGGGTGAGGGCTGCACCAATTGAAAGGAGATAAATCTACTTCATTTGACTTACATCCTCCTCAATCCTATCGATTCTCTTCTTTGTAGCTAACATGGCTTCCCTGCAAGCAAAGCAACCCCTTTCCTTCCACTCAAAACTTGGCACATTAGGCTCCCAACTTCTTGTATTAGCATCTATCATAGTGTTGCCAATCTCAATTAATAGCATGCCTATCACTAGTACATTTGGAGCATGCCACTTGCAAGTAGCTTACATTCCTACAATCTACATTAATATTTTCACTACATATTGGCCCAATGGCCTGCTCTTAAGTGCACACAAGGAATGTCTGCTACATGATATCCATGGTAAAAATTAAGGGACCCCCATAATTTTTAGTTTTTAGGTAGGTGGGAAAATGTTTAGTAGACTAATGGTGAAGAGTTTAGAAAAGTGGGTGAATTTTAAGAGCAAACCCTATTTTAAAGCTATTTTTGTGTTATTTTTAGGCTAAAATATGTGCATTTATGTACATATGGATTTTTTTAACTTTTCAAGCCCAAACATTTAGCTCGGTGAGACCAAGAAAACCTCCAAATAATAGCCCTTGGACTAAAATTCACTCCTAAATTTCACCTAGATTTCTAGACATTTCCTTATTGTTACCCATCTTTTTCAATACTTCAATTGCTACTAATTGAGAAGTTCTTCTAATTTCACCTATGATAATGGACTTGAGCTTGGGAGCGGAAATTGGAGTGGCATTGCCTTCATCCATGGTACAATTTTGTGCTTTGTTTTTCTACCTATTTTTTGCATTGTCATATGCATGACCTATCACACGTCTTTTTTTCTAGCCATGGCAATCAATATATGTCTCAATATCCCCCACGGATCACACTATTGTATATCATCATTTATATCAAGGTTGATGCCTTTGCCAACTTGCTACCATCAACTAGTTGTGCCTACAATAGTAATTTGCAACTTGCCACATAGCTACATTTGTTGATGAGCCAAAACCACAGTGAGTGCCTTGTCTAGGAGCACCTTACTTTGTTGGAAGTATTTTGCATAATCAAGGCTATGCTAAACATGTTGGCATTCTTTGTTAGATTCTCTTTTTGTTTTCAACAAACACAAGCTTGCTTTTGAACTAAACATACTAGTAGGATAGTATACTTTCAACACTTGATTGTACTTCAAGTCAACTTGATGACATCTTGGCATGTGTTATATAATCGACACTATCAATGTAATTGTGATAATTGTAGTCCATGTGAACCATTTTTCAACCATGCACCTCATGTTCTTGAGCCACCAAAATCTCCTTTCTTTAGTTTACCAATCTTCCCAAAATGTGAGCATCTCTCTTGCTTCAAACCTACTTTCTAAATCTCTCAACTTCAAACCACATGCCCTTTCAACATGCACCTTCAAGGGTGTGCTTCACAAACCTCTCTCCTTGAGAATCCTAATACGTGCCAAGTGTGTGAAAAGCCTTCATTGCTTCCAGTCTACATGCTCATCCTTGAGCATACAAATGATTCATGCCTCAACCAACATGCTCTAACTTGGACTACAACCATCCCAACACCACTTCCCATTCCAATGAGAGTATGCATATGCACACTAACATGGTCCTTGAAATAGCACGAGAAAAGAAGACATCAATGTCTCAAAAATAACAACCCTTGTCTCCTTTGAAAAAAAAATTGGGCCCAAAAGCTCCAAGCAAAAGAGCTAAAATAACAAAGTACCTTTGACTCCTATCAATAGCTTCTTTGAGGATGATAGCCTCACATACCTGTTGAAAACTTTGATTTTGATAGTTTCATTATAATGACATTGCAAACACATATTCTTGATGGTGATAGTATCTCTATAGTCCTCACAAGATTTTGACCCTCTCAAATGCAATCATAATAATTATGAGTGTGCAATATTTTATTTTGAAGGCAAGGATATTAACTAAGACATACTAAGCATGAATCTAATAAAATGACATAAAAACACCACAATCAAGAGCCGTAACCATGGCTTTGATACCATGTTAATAATTTGAAATTGTTGTTAATCATGGTGTGTAAGATAGATGAGGTATATAGTCAAGGTGCATTGTAATAGACCAAGAAAGACATGGTTACAAACTAATTGCACATTCAATAATATCCTCTATACCTTTTGTTGCATAAACTAGTTAAATATACAAAGGAGGAGATGCTCCATAAATGATCCCTCACCCTTTCCATGTCTGTTCCCATATGACACCATACAACCTGCACTTTACATGTGTGCCATGTGTGGCAGACTTTTTACTCCATATCTCTCATCCATATTCATGCACCATACAATCTTAAGTAGATAGAGTGTTTTCACACACACAAACACACATGTGAAGCTAACATTCTCAAAACCCCCTATTAAGTGATTTTATCTTTTCACCCATCCAATGTACCATTGTACAACTGCAGTTGCTACCTCTCAACATCTGAACAAAAGGTAGATCAACTCTCTTTACACTCCTTTCCTTTTTGAATAATCTACAATAGCTTAAATAATATACTTGGTGACTACATTTTATGATAGCATTTATTCATGTAAATTAAGTCTATGTACTTGATTTCTCTATATTTACATCCTTCATAACTTTTTTTCTATAATGTCAAAGGCTCATATGAATTTATATTTTAATTTAATCTCTTATCTTTGTAAAGTAAGTATGCTTGCATATTCAATTATTGCATGGCATGTGTGGGAGCTTTCGCTCAACCGCCAAGACCCACAGACCGCTTATTGTTCAAGCATTCCAAGCCAAGCACTAATGGCTACCTCTCACATAGCTGACACGCCATCCATATCTACGGGTGTAGTGAGCTTACCTCCATGACGATTGAGTTACCTCCTCTCCCGCGCACTTCGGTAGCTCCACGATCCAAGTGCAAGCCTCAAGTAAGCTCCATCCTCAAGCTCCATGCTCCAAGCTCCATCACCGTGCGCAAGAGAAGAGAAGAGAAGAGAAGAGAAGAGAAGAAAAGAGAAGAGAAGAGAAGAGAAGAGAAGAAGAGGGGAGACGATAGAGAGCTTCTCCTCCCCGGTCCCTCACCCTCACACACTCACTCCCTCACACTCCCTCTCTCCAGCACAAGCTCAAGCAAGCAAGAAGAAGAAGAAGAAAAAGAAGAGGAGAGCCACTTTTGGCCACACACAAGAATGAGCTTCTCATTCACTTTTCAACTTTATATACAAAACCCTAAATCCCTTTTGGGTGGTCATCCCCTTATCCCCTTTTTTACATGGCCGGCCATGGCCTAGGCCCTTTTTCCCATTGTCCTTCTATCTTGTTAACTTCCTTTCCACCACCCATCTACATTTACAAATTGCACAGGGGGTGAGAGGCCGGCGCTCCTTAAATTAAATCATGATGCACTTGTGCTTTTTTACAAAAGTATTGACTTGCGCTTTTCCTTGTGCGCCTTTCTCCCTTATTTAGGACTTTTCTCCTTGTGCATCTTTGTCTTCTATTTCACTTTGCCTTGGCCTTTGTCTTGTGCTTTAGCTTTTCCAGATTTTCCACCTTCGTTCGTTTGAGGGTGAACAGCATGGAAAATTCTATATATCTATACATGGGTAGTCATATATTCTTAAATCAATAGTGTTTGTGTTTTGTACATATTTATTTTTATATAGACATACATCTTGAAAAAAAACTTCAACTAGCTGAATTGTGAAGAAGATATAATTTTTTACAAAACCTTAGAAATGTCACTTTTCCATCCCAAATCCGATCCTAAACAAATGTTAGTGGGATGCTTAAAAAATTACATGATATGTGATCATCACAAATAGAATGAATCCCTTTTTCTTTGTAAATAGAGATACATTTTCTATGACTTTTTTAGGGTAGTCTATGAAACCAATCCCAAAATGTGAATAAAAATATCTCAATTGAAGACATGCTATATATGGGGCCAACAATGATTCAAGCATGAATTGTCATTACCAAATTTAATATATGTTGTAACTCAATTAGAGACCTTAGGTCTACAATTTTATAGACAATCATTATCTATTTGAATTGGTTCAACACTCTTACTAACAATATTTTAGATAACTTTAAGATAGGTTTTGAAGGTTATTGCTACAAATCCAAGCTCCCAAGTAGCATCAAATCTAGAAAATAATGTGAAGTGCAAACATTACATAAGTCCCATTAAGCTTTTTGTTCACATTTCATATTACTACTAAGGTATTTGGTCAACAATGCATATCCTCAAGCTCCTTCTACTTTTGCACACGACATGAACCATACATCATGGGATTTGTTAGTCCCTTATTTATTAAACAAGAGACATAAGGCTCATGTTTTGAAACAATGGACCCCCTTATGTTGTGCATGCATGTTCGTAAATGTGTTGTAATATACCAAAATGTAAATGACACTCATAATCAAGAGAATCTATCAAGAAATGAAATGTATGGTTTAAATGTATAAGAGGACATTATAACCATAAATAAGAGAAGAAGCTAACGTAAATGTGCTTTGAATGGCCTCACAAACAATATTTTTATTGATGCCTAGTTTTATAAGCCTAAAGTTGTGAGAAAAATGGGCGACCAAAGGATTTGTCAATGCAACACAACTGGGAGAGTTGACCACATTCCTATAAAATAATACAAACGAAAACTCACTATCTAAACATAGGGGTATACTAAAAAAGATAAGGTTGTTTTCTTTGATTGAGACTTCAGCAATGCAACTCTTTTCTATTGGGAAATTCCTCATTTTCCTTTATGGGTTACACTTGACATAATGTGTAATGCAATCTTTTGGGAAGAATTTTGTGGAACATTTTCTTAAAATATTTTTTAATAAAAGACTCTTAATATGCTTGAACATGCATGAGATGGAAACCTCAACTCATGTGGACATGCATGTCTATATTTAGCATGTTGGTGTTCATCATGATTCTCACATGGCCACTGATTCATTGCTTATCATGTTTGGTTAGTTACACCTACCTACACTTGGCATAGTCATAGTGCCTATCAAATTTGTATAGTCAATTATGCATTAAATGACTTAATACACCATTTATGTTACATTTTACCTACATTTTGTGTACATCATATTTTGAGAGAAGAAATAAGAAAGACTAGTTTTTAGTCTCCATCTCTCTTATTGTGTCCTTAGTGGCATTCTCCTTACATTTACTGTGTGTATTCGATGCAACAATATTTGATTGTAGAAGAATTGAATATGACAAAAGAATGGAATGCCAATGATAAAAATGTGAGATATTGGTTGCTGTCTAGAGTTATTGATAATAGCATCTTGAGGGTTACTATATGTATACCCTCTATATCATGTGCATTCAAAGAGTATTAGAAAATAACCATTTCTTACATTCTATAAAGTATTGAAATCACCCCTTTTCCTTTAAGAAACTTAAATATTTTTTTCCAATTGTAATTAAAAAACCCCCTTTTGTAAACATAATCATAAAATTTGTACTCAATAAAATTACCCTTGTGTGAATCGTATGTAGTACACATATTTTTTGAGGTGAACATAAAGGCATGAAAGATTTAGCCCCAGTAGATTTGAATGCATTGAAGAAAGGAAAGTGGTTTATAAATGAGTGTGTTTTGAAGGTGAGGAGCATTGTAGATGCATTGGTAGTTATTGATGCAATATTCAATGATGATGACTTGGTTTCAACTAATTTGGTTGGCCTTAAAAATGAAATGGTCTAGAAATCATGTGTTACTTCTATATATGTAAGGAAGCCATTTCCAAATTTTAATGAATTGGTCTCTCTCATCATTATTGAAAAAAACAACATGCAAGCTAGATCATTAGAAAGAAGTGGTGAACAAGTCCAAGCATTCTACTCTAGTTTAGAAAGGAAACATGGTAGGTTCTCTTCAAGACATTGTGATATGTTACATATTGGTAGTAGGCAACAAAATTGGTTAATGTCAAGGAGAGGACTGAAAGGTGAGAGAAAGAAGAGAAAAAGAGAGAGAAAAGAGGAGAAAGAAAAAATGACGAGCATAGAGAAAGGCTAAAAATATAGAAAAGGAGAGAGAAAAGCTATAAAAGTTGAGTACAAGTAGGTGAGATGAGAGACAGCAATTGTATTATGATAAAAGATTCCAAAAATTACATGTCTCGCACCTTTTATACCTATGTCAATGTGAAAATGTATTATTAATAACTCTATCTCACTAACACATGTATTCCCATCTTCTTACAATCTATCCCTACCCAAAAAAAATTCCCATAAAAACAAGGTTAGAATGGCAAGAAGGATGGATGAAACAAAGTATTACTATGATTTTAGTTATACAAAAGATGTAATGGAAATCAAATAGTGAAGAGTTATTTTCTAAAATGAAGATATAAAGGAAAGGCTCTAGTATATATATAATTTGGATATCTTCAAAAGAAATTAGAGCCTTTAAACCTTCAAGAAATAGCCCCTATAAAGAGTAGACAGCTTGTTGTATAAAATAGGGCATGCTGAAGAAAAGTGCCATTGATAGAAGTATCCAAATAGGGCATGCCACATATCAAAACATAAATATTGAAGAGAACCTTGACTCTATTAGGTGACTAAATTCCAAAAATTAGGAAGAATAAATCTGTTGTAAAAGAGACTACTATCCAAACCCTATCTAGAGTGCAATTGGCTCCCATTTGACTATGTGTTAGCTAGCAATACATCCACTAGAGGTAGAAAAACTCATCCAAAATGGAAGTTGGCCTCAAAGAGGCTTCATTAAGTGGTAGAACCTTCCATTTAATCAAATACTTGATGATAGAGTGAGAAAAAATCTTCTTTTCAAGTTGACCTATGACATACTCAAGAATGTATTGAATAAGTCATTTTTCATCCACATGAGGTAGCTCATCAACTATTTCCACCTGGGTACCATAAAAGGATTTGAGCTGACTAACATGGAATATATTATAAGTCTTAATAGAAGAGAGAAGTTCCAATCAATATGCCAAGTTGAGAGTGGAATTTTGATGCCAAGAAGTGCTTTAAAATAGCTAAAAATTACGAATATCAAGGGAAAAATATTCAACGTCGAAGGCGACAGCTCGATCTAGGACGATTTTAAGTGTCAAAGTGATTTAAAGGCACCCAAGCAACACTTGTTGATTTTTGATAATTTTTCAGAATATCGTGTGGGTTGTCAAGAGTTACAGCCCAATGCAGGATGTCGAGCCAGACGCCTAGGATTTTTCAGAGCTCAATTCGGAGTCCGGACGGAGAAATGGCCAAGAAACCGGTCAAGATTTGAAGAGGTGGACATGAGTTTGGCCAAATGAGTGGTGACCTTTGGGGCTAGGGGACATTTTATGCCAATTTTTGAGTTAGCATGAAATAGTGGAGAGAGAGAGGAGGATGGCGTGGGCAGATGGTGCCGAAAAATGCGCCTAGATCTTGGGGATGCTTCTCCCTGGCTGTGAACAACCACTGCAATTGATCATTGGCCTTGAATTCCCTTTGTCTACTGGTCATATTGTCGTGCTTCGCTCGCGCAATGGTGGTCTCTATGGAAATCTCACAAATCATTCTTTCTCTCTCCTCCCTCTCTCTCTTCTAAGGGCATATTCGTGCGGTGAAGAAGAAGAAGAAGAATGGATGACGGATGCTTGTCCAATGAAGACCGGATTGCTCCGTGGTTCAAGAGGAATGAAGATTGCTGATTGTGGGTCGTCATGAGCATTAATGGCGGCTAGAAATAAGTCCCACAATGAGGTATAAAAACCCGCAACCCAAAAAATACAATTGGTAATGCATTTTTATAAGAAAATTTGATTCTTTATGCTATTTGATACATGAGACATCGTTCATATGGGCTATAAATTGATAATAATGTTGTTTGCAATGTCTTCCAACTGTTTGAAATCAGAAAACCAGAAAATCATGAGCCATATGGCCGAAAACAATAAAATAAAACATGTAAAACACCCGAAATAGAAAAAAATTGGGTGTTTTTGATATATAAATGGAAAATATAATAAGACATACCAACTAAATTTGTGTTTTTGCTGCAAATGAACCTAAGGACCACAGCCCACAACTCATTTTGCATTTTTAGTTATTTAATATTGGAAAATTACAAGAAAAATAAGGAAAAAATAGGTTTTGAGTGTATAATGCTTCATCATGTCCTTGACTTTGCCAAGGACATTAGATGCACTCGACTCGTAGCCTCGATCATCAACTCGTCATTCCATTGGCCTAATAATCTGATTTGGCACTGCCTGTTGATCCACGGGAACAACATTAGAACTCAAAACTTGGCCTCCAACATTTGATGGAGCCAACTGACTTGCCATGGGCATAGTCACACTAGGAGAAGCCGGTAATAAAGGTACATTTGAAATCATACTCCCTCTCCCATTAGGGTTAGTCATAGGCATCCCTTGACTTCCATTCGTCAATGCTGGATTGCCACTAGGTACTAAACCCCCATTAACATTCATTCTAGAGGAGTAGGCCATTTGTAATCATGCTTCTACTCCCTCTGCCCGTGTAATAGCGGTGTCTATGTCTGCCAAGGCCACACTGCTCAATTTTACTTGGATATTAAAATCCAACCCATGCAAAAAGTATTGCAATTGGGCAGCTGGTGGAATGGGAATGTAAGTTTGTAACTTATGGAATACTTCCTTCAACTTCTTAGCATAAGCTTTCACATTCTCCTGAGGATCTTGACGTGTTACATTCAAGACCCACAACCAATATTGGCCACCTCTTTCAGGGGCATATTCCGCTCGGAAAGCTACATAGAATTGATCAATGGTGGTTATGGTCCTAGACTCTATGATGTGATACCATACCGCAACCTTTCCTTTTAACGTCATATTGAAGAACATCATGAGATGTCCCTCGTCTTGGATGCGATAATTGAATATTAATCTCTGAAATTCACAGATGTGAAATTCTACATCCTCTTCCGCTAACCCATTAAAAATGGGCAAGGGAACTCCTAAGGCTAGTAAATCCGGCGTCCCTGTAGGAATCGCAATTGCTTGTGCCATGGTGACAATCGGATTAGCAATAGGAGCTGTAAATGATGGATTCATACCCCCACTTAAAGTGGGTAGACTTGGTGGAGCAGAGGAAGATCTTACACTTCCTCCTGCACCTAATGGAATAGATGGAGTAGTTAAATGATAGACCACTGCTTCGTATACGTCTTGGACTACTCCTTTGAGGAGAATAACGGCTTACGATCTCTAACCGCCGTCTAGCCCTCTCAGCACATTTGGCTTTTTGAATTTCGGCTTGACGGTCCTTGTCAGAGGACATAAACCAACTTCCTTTTGGTCCCTAGAAACCCTAAATTCGAAAACCACCACTTATAAGTGGCTCTCGGCAAACACACCACTGATGGGACCTAAAACGGGCTGGCACTGGCTCATGCACTAGCCGAACCTCTATCATGCGTTCAACAACCCCACGACCTCGCGGCCAGGAGCGTTGATGACATATACATTGCCTTCCTAAACAACTTGCATTTGTATCACGTCTCGTAGTCCAACTCTAACCCAATTAACACTCCTTAAAGGGAGTCCCAGCATATTGCCAAATGGCATGAAGTACAAATATAGGAGGTCCTCCCACGGCTGGTTGTCGCTACCTCACTGCGACTCTCCTACATCTTGGGGATTGGTCCCTCGATGCGTCACTAAACATATATAACACTTCGCACATAGTCGTCTCAAGGTACCAATTATTCCGTTCCAGGATGTACCATACCTCACTTTACTTTTCCCTTAGACCCAATGCCTAGCCTACATCTTGGGGCAACCTTACTCACTCAACATTGGTCACGATCTAGAGAATACAGGTGCTATGCATCCAGGAGGTATTGTCTGATACCTTTTATCATTTTATGCTTCATGCAAATTGTGAATGTCCATGTGCTCAAACAAAGAAAAATCAGCATTGTGCTTAGTGCAAAAACATTCTTTCAATGAATTTCTCTGACGTGTAATTGTTACGTTGCACGAACCTAATACCAAGGGGACCTCGTGCTACTAGATCCTCATTTTAAATTAATGATCGATCTATATGATATGCATAGATGAAAACAATCAACCTTTTGTTTCTCTCAGCACTTAAACACCACTCTCATTCTCTCTACCCCCTCGTCGTTTAGATTGTGCACGATGCATAGGTTTAGGGTAATATTTTTCCATGTTTTTATTGTATAAAAAGCAATAAAAACTCACTAAAACGACAAATAGCCGTCGACATTAATTTCTTAAAGAGGCAATAAAATTTGATAGGGAGTCGATGCCCTGAAGAGGATGGACCCTCTAGATTCAGTTGTAAATGGTGTGGTGGACAGCACTTCACTAGAAACTGTCCAAATGTGAAATGTGACATTTGTGGGAAGTTGGGCCATCTAGCTGCTACCTGTTGGAGTAATATTAGCTCTCTTCAACAAGGGAGTAAACAACCAAGCCTAGTGAATCATAGAGCACAAGGAAATAACTTGCAGCAAAATGATGCACCTAGGCAAATATTACAGAGGGGAAAAACAAATATAGAAGAGTTGCCACAAGGCAACGGGGTCAGCCTTATTGAGGCTGTTCGAGTCAATGATGATGAAACCTCTAACTTAAGAGCCGTGACAAGAGGCCAAAAGGCTAAAGAGGTTGACAAAGATAATGCAAAACCGATCGAGGTAAAACCTAAACAAGGGGATAAGGGGACACAAGTCCAAAATCCTAGCATAGAAGGGGGACCGCTAAGGCCGGTTGACAGGAAAGTTGACCCTAAGAAGGATGAGGAAGTGCCAAGAAAGAAGCACCGAAAGCGATCCAAAGACCAAAGGAGAGGATGGTTTGGCGGGAAAAGCGAGCTTTGGCTACTTATCATGACTTTGATTTAGCAAGTTCTCTTTGCGAAGTTAAACCAGATGTGAATCTCTTGCAATTGATCAAATTATCTCCAAGAGTACGCAAGGAATTTAAGAAGATCCTGCGTATTGAGTATATTGTGGAACCTCTAGGCATAGCACAAGTAGGGGAAGATTGGTTTGACCATGCTGAAAAGAACTGCCCTAGGGTTCCAGCTTATGTGGATGGAATATTAGTGGAACATGCCATTGTAGACACTGGATCCTCCGTCAACATCATGAGTTCAGAGTTGATGGAGAGGCTGGGTCTAGGCATCCAGAAAGACAGCTCCACCCTTCTGAGAATGGCTGATGATACTTTAAGACAACCAGAAGGTTTCGTTACTAGAGTCCATGTTACAGTTGCGAGTGTAGAATGTTTCTTGGACTTTAGGGTGATAAGATTTGTAGGACGTCCTAGCTATTGGGTTTTGCTAGGTAGGCCTTGGATCTTACGAACAAACTGTCAAGTCGATATACCCGCTGGTCGAGTGGTTCTAGGTCGAGGTGCTAATCGAGTAATAGTCGATGCTTATCCTGAGTCTCCTCAAAGTGAGAGAGTTCCTTTATCTTCTACTGAATTAGAGACATCAGAAGATCCATCTGGTAGTGAGACATCATCTAGTGATGAATCTAAAGAGGGGTCCACTACAGAGGATATCTATCAGGTAACTCAAAATGAGCCGATAGAGCCTCAAGATAGGATAAGAGATGCGGATGTGATTGAGTTAGACCTTGGCACGTCGAATGATTCGCGGCCAATTAAATTAGGTTCCATGCTCAGTTCAGCAGAAAGGGAGGACTCAATCACCTTTCTGCTTTTAAGAGGGGAGGAAAAGTGGTATCACTCGATAGCTTTTGCTAGTCGAAAATTGGGCATTTTAGAGATTAATTATATCTACATGGAGAAGTTGTGTCTTGCGATGGTCTTTGGGACTAAGAAATTTAGGCACTACATCCTCTATGAAAAGGTAGTGTTCTATACGAAGGCGGAAGGGCTTAGATTGCTTATGAACAAGCTACAACCGCCTGATCATTTGGCAAAGTGGTTAATCACTCTATAGGAGTTCAATTATGAGATTAGGAGTAAGCCACTGAGGTTGTAGGGTATTGTGGAATGCCTTGTGGATTTCGGGGAGCCCAAAGAGACTTTGGCTGAAGGAAATGACATTGAGGAAATGTTTAAAATTGATACAGCTTCTATTCCATCTTGGTATGCTACTATTACGCATTATTTATCAACAAGAGAGACGGAAGCTGGTTTATCAAAGTCTAAAAAGAGAAAAATCAAACAATAAGCTTTGAAGTATTTCTTGATCGCAGGGACGTTATATTGGCAGGGTGTTGATGATGTCTACCGCCGATGTGTGATGCTTGACGAGGTTTCTTTTATCTTGGAGGAGTGCCATGACTCTGCATGTGGAGGGCACTTTGTAGGACGGTTGACGGCGCAGAAAGCTTTACGAGCTAGATATTGGTGGCCGTCTATCTTCCAAGATTCTTTTGAGTATGTAAAGAGATGTGATACTTGTCAAAGGCATGATAGTAGAGAGAATAGGAAACGTCCACTTACATCCATCATGGCTATCCTTCCATTTGAGAAGTGGGGCATTTATTTTGTGGGTCCTATTACCCCGTCGTCTAATACCCAAAAGAGGTACATTATAGTAGCCACTGATTATTTCACAAAATGGTCAGAAGCATGGGTGACGAGGCAGGACAATGCAAAAGAGACTGCAAGTTTCCTGTTAGAGCAGATTATCTGCCGCTTTGGTCCACCAAGGGAATTAGTGTCGGACCATGGAACTCATTTCCTGAATAAAGTGATCAAAAGCTTGACAGAAGCTTGGTAGATCAAGGATAATAAAACGACTCCTTATAATCTGCAAGCAAATGGGCAAGTTGAAAGTACTAATAAACAGCTTGTGGGTATCTTGTCTAAGATAGTCTCTGAGAAGAAATGAGACTGGGACAGGAAGGTGTATGTGGCAGTATGAACGTATAATACAATGTTCAAGCGAGCTACCGCCCATACTCCATTCAAATTGGTTTATGGGGAAGAGTGTGTGTTACCCCTTGAAATCAAATTGCCGACCATATGGTTTGCAATTAACCATTGTTTGGGAGATAAGGATTCCCTTTTTGAACGTTTCACGACTATAGCCCACGTGGATGAGCTAAAGTTACAGAGCTTACTCCACCAGGAGGTAGCTAAACGTCAAATGAAGCGATTGCATGACCTTAGAGCAAAGAAATATACCTTTAAAAAAGGATAGTTAGTCCTCTATTATGATGCACGTAGGGAGCTGTTTCCAAGGAAGCTGGAACCTAAATGGGACGGCCCCTACAAGATTGTCAGGTTAGGGAAAAATAGGTCTATGACTCTATTAGCTGATTTATAGGGAGTAGAGTTTAAAAATAAAGTTAATCTTAATAAGATTAAACCTGATTATTTCTAAGTATGCTAATACAAAGAAAATGCATTGCAGGTCCATGCTAGGAATGATTTGAGACCTGCGAAAGAGCTTAAAGTCGGTTGATGGGTCAGTTAATCCCTTATTTGGAGCACCCATATCTGGAGCAAAGATACCATCAGGGGAAACTCATCTGGTGGAGCAAAGGATACAAAGTGATTGAGCAAGAAGATGGAACCTTTGTGTGGGAGATCAAAGTCTTCTGCCATCACTGCTTGCGACTGTTGATGAGTATCCTTGTTGAGTTTAATGAAGAAGGTGGGATGGAGCCATAGGTTCATTCTCTTAACATGCTAGACTTTGATTATCATAATTAGGAATAGAGGAGTTCATGATGGCAGGCTGTGTAAACCCATTGTGGACATACACATTATATTTTGACGGAGCGTCCAGGGGCCCTAATAAAAAAGGGAGTGTTGGAGTAGTAATCCGAGATCCCTGACGTAGAGTGACGATGAAGTTAGCTGCTTATCTCGAGGTAGGATTCACTAACAATATGGCAGAGTATAAAGCCTTGATTATGGGATTGCATATTGCCAAACAAGGTGATATTCGTTGGTTGTTAGTAAAAGGGGATTCCCAATTGATCCTGAATCAGCTAGATGGGACATACACAGTGGGGAATCCCATTCTTTCTATGTATCATTGAACTGCTATGACCCTACTTGAAGAGTTTGAGAGAGTGTCTCTTCAACTAATTCCACGTAATTGGAATCAATTTGCGGATTCACTGGCAAATCTTGCTTATGAGGAAGACCTCTTCTTTAATTGTGGTCCTAGTTTGGATATTGTGATCAATGATGAAACAAGACCCGATCGCTTGTGGGATATGTTATCAGAGCATGCAATATATGGCAGATGATGGTTGATATGGGTGATGCAAAGAGTAGCCGAGACCCATCTACCGTTGTTATCCTGGACCCATAGGCTGATTAGACAACATGTTATGTGTACGCCTCTTGCTATGTATGTAGGAGGGATGGGTCATAATCTTATGCATTTAGCTTAGGGCCGCGAGCCTGTTTTCCTCCTTGGAAGGGAGCATATTATTGTATATATGCTCTATTTCAGGGAGGGATGTGTAGGTGCTATTTCGTTTGATCTCGTTAGGCCAAGAGGGCCAGTTTGCGAGGTTTTAGTGTTCTATTTCGTTAGGCCAAGAGGGTCGATTAAGTTTTGTGGTGAAGTGTTTTATTTCATTATGCCAAGAGGGCCAGTTGTCTGCTTAGTGCAGGTGCAGTTAATGGTTTCTTGTTTGAGTTTTGTGCTAGACAGGTTCAGAAGAAGAGCTTGGAAGGAGCCTTTTGTTGCGCGGAAGCTTCTTGTGGCCCTATCCAGGTGATATCCCTCCTTTATGAGTTCTGTGGTTTTTATGATATACGTGGTTGTGTACTTGTTAAGGGGATTTTCTTTTCTTGTTGGGGACCGGAGTCCAAGGCATGAAGTCACGAGGTTTAGGTTCAATATGTTTGAGGGAGGTCTAAGTAGTCATTGCCTCCTGTAAAGACATTGTCAAGCATCAAAAGACCTGTTCTAGTGACCCTATTCTGCTAGCCTGATAGGCAATTGTTATGGTATTTCTTGTTAGTTGTGAGGCCATTAAAGAAGCCTACCAAAAGAAAAATAAAGATGATACGAGGAAAGAAACCCTGAATATCTTAAAGACAATAAGTATATACGAAGGTGTGTAAAAAGGGGTTCTAACCCCTTTAAAAAAAAATAGAAACGAAAAGAAAGGAAAATTTATAAGCAGTTGATTATTGCCTTGCGAGGGCTTGGTAGGTTCCTGCGGACGACTCAGACCCGGGGCCGATGCCTTGCCTTCCTAGGAGTAGCATCTTGCTGGAAAAGAAGCAAGTAAGGAAGGTTGGAGCGAAAATAAAAGTGAGCGTCAAAAAAGGATTAGGTGTCGCCTTGCAAGGGCTTGGTAGGTTCTTGGGTACCGAGACAGATCCTGAGGCCGATGCCCCGTTCTCCTTGGGTCACTACGCTCAGCTCCCTCCTTTTTACATGCTTGAGTATGTCAATAAAATAAAAACCCTAAAAGAAGAAATGTGCTATAAGAAAATACTTATTGATCAGGCTATATGAATCCTCGCCTAGTATAAGCTCCTGGTTGTGTTGTCCTTAGTTAGGTAGGTAGTTCAGGCCACCACTTAGGGCAACCTCTTTGACAGTTCTTTTTAGTTTGGCCATGTTGGAGCAGTTGGTTAGTGATTAGCTTCGGACCTTTTATCAGATTATGCTAGGCCTACTCCTTGTGGATCTCATGCCTTGGTTCTGTCAGGGGGTAGGGTGATCATTGTGATGTCTTTAATATGTATCTGTTTTGTATGAGCTTGATGCTTCCTTTGGTTGTTTTGTGTAGATCTACTGTGGGATTCAACGGGTTGAGTCGCCCTATCCCGTGATCGCCAATGACAGAAGAATTTTGATGCCGAGAAGTGCTTAAAAATAGCTAAAAATTACGAATATCAAGGGAAAAATATTCAACATCGAAGGCGACGGCTCGATCTAGGACGATTTTAAGTGTCAAAGTGATTTAAAGGCACCTGAGCAACACTTGTTGATTTTTTATAATTTTTTAGACTACCATGCGGGTTGTCAAGAGTTATAGCCCAATGCACGATGTTGAGCCGGACGCCCAGGATTTTTTAGAGCTCAATTCGGAGTCCGGACGGGGAAATGGCCAAGAAACCGATCAAGATTTGAAGAGGTGGACATGAGTTTGGCCAAATGAGTGGTGACCTTTGGGGCTAGGGGGCATTTTATGCCAATTTTTGAGTTAGCATGAAATCGTGGAGAGAGAGAGGAGGATGGCGTGGGCAGATGGTGCCGAAAAGTGCGCCTAGATCTTGGGGATGCTTCTCCCTGGCTGTAAACAACCACTGCAATTGATCATTGGCCTTGAATTCCCTTTGTCTGCTGGTCATATCGTCGTGCTTCGCTCGCGCAATGGTGGTCTCCATGGAAATCTCAGAAATCAGTCTTTCTCTCTCCTCCCTCTCTCTCTTCTAAGGGCAGATTCGTGCAGTGAAGAAGAAGAAGAAGAATGGATGACGAATGCTTGTCCAATGAAGACCAGATTGCTCCGTGGTTCAAGAGGAATGAAGATTACTGATTGTGGGTCGTCATGAGCATTAATGGCGGCTGGAAATAAGTCCCGCAATGAGGCATAAAAACCCGCAACCCAAAAATACAATTGGTAATGCATTTTTATAAGAAAATTTGATTCTTTATGCTATTTGATACATGAGACATCGTTCATATGGGCTATAAATTGATAATAATTTGTTTGCAATGTCTTCCAATTGTTTGAAATCAGAAAACCAGAAAATCATGAGCTGTATGGCCGAAAACAATAAAATAAAACATGTAAAACACCCGAAATAGGGAAAAATTGGGTGTTTTTATATATAAATGGAAAATATAATAAGACATACCAACTAAATTTGTGTTTTTGCTACAAATGAACCTAAGGACCACAGCCCACAACTCATTTTGCATTTTCAGTTATTTAATATTGCGAAAAATACAAGAAAAATAAGGGAAAAATAGGTTCTGAGTGTACGAAAAATACTAAAAAATAAGATTCATGTTTGTGTATGTATGGGGGGGGTCTGAAGTATGAGGTTTAGCATTAGTTCATCCCTACCTTTATGTTTTAGTGAGTTTTTGTTTGCTTTTTATACAATTAAAAACATGGAAAAATATTACCCTAAACCTATGCATCGTGCACAATCTAAATGGTGAGGGGGTAGAGAGAATGAGAGTGGTGTTTAAGTGCTGAGAGAAAGAAAAGGCTGATTGTTTTCATCTATGCATATCATATAGATCGATCGTTAATTTAAGATGAGGATCTAGTAGCACGAGGTCTCCTCGGTGCTAGGTTCCTACAACGTAGCAATTACGCGTCAGAGAAATTCATTGAAAGAATGTTTTTGCACCAAGCACAATGCTGATTTTTCTTTGTTTGAGCACATGGACATTCACAATTTGCAGGAGGCATAAAATGATAAAAGGTATCAGACAATACCTCCTGGATGCATAGCATCTGTATTCTCTAGATCGTGATCAATGTTGAGTGAGTAAGGTTGTCCCAAGCTGTAGGCTAGGCGTTGGGTCTAAGGAGAAAGTAAAGTGAGGTATGGTACATCATGGAACGGAATAACTGGTACCTTGAGAGGACTAAGTGTGAAGTGTTATATATGTTTAGCTACGCATCGAGGGGCCAATCCCCAAGATGTAGGAGAGTCGCAGTGAGGTAGCGGCAGTTAGCCGTGGGAAGACCTCCTATGTTTGTACTTCGTGCCATTTGGCAATGTGCTAGAACTCCCTCTGAGAAGTGTTAATTGGGTTAGAGTTAGACTACAAGATGTGATACAAACGCAAGATGTTTAGGAAGGCAATGTATGTGTCATCAACGCTCCTAGCCGCGAGGCCGTGGGGTTGTTGAGCGCATGATAGAGGTCTGGCTAGTGCATGAGCCAATGCTGGTCCATTTTAGGTCCCATCACAAGTTCCCAATACGCTTTAAGTTCTTATAGTGTCCATATGACCTGTGAGCAAGTCTAATGCTAGAGCTATTTTGAAGAGTAGAATATTGAGACTTGGGTACTTTCGAGAGAACTAACTCTCCCTCATGGAACTCCAAAGGTCACCTCTTCTCATCAGCATACACCTTCATTTGATCTTGAGCTTTTCCAAGATTCATCTTACTTTTTGAAGAAGGGTGTGAATTCATTCCAATTCCTTCTTTCCATGAGGTTTAATCTTCTCACTAAAAATAACTATCGGTAAGGGTATCTTGTAGCCATACATAGCCTCAAAGGATGAAACTCCAATACTAGCATAAGTGGAGTTATTATAGGCAAACTCAGTCAAATATAACCATAAATCCTATGCATATTGTATATCATGATAGAAATGGGTAAGTCTCCAACCACTTATTAACCCTTTCTGTTTGACCATCAATTTGCAGATGATAGGCTATAGAAGGAGGCAATTTAGTTTCCATGAAGCCGAATACCACTTGCCAAAAGTTACTCATGAACTTGGTATCTCTATCATGCACAATCACATGTTGTAATCCATGTAGTATAAATATTTTCTTCATGAACTGAGTAGCCAATTGTGAAGCAATGAACTGAGTCTTTGTAGGAATGAAATGGCCTACCTTAGTGAGCCTATCCACTACCACATAAATGCTATTCCAACTCTTTTTGGTAATAGGTACACCACTAATTAAGTCCATGGTAATATGTACCCATTTTCCCTCTCAAATAGGCAATGGCTGTAATAAACCACCTGGCTTACGAGTATTATCAGTGTTCTACTGACAAGGTATACATTTCATAACATAATCTTTAATATTTTTTCACAATCCTTTCCAATGAAAGCTCTTGCTGATTTTATTGTAGGTCTCAAACACTAGCTGTGGGGATGAATAATGTAACTTCTCAATAATTTTCAAACTAAAAGAAGAAGTAGAGGGAATAACAATTTTTCCATTAGGCCAAATGAGGCCATTTTAAAGCTAATAATGTGAGTTTTCCTCCATAAGATCATGCTGTAAATTTTTAAGTAGATGGCTAAGCTCATCAACCAAAAGATAGATTTCCTATATTTCATCAATCCATTCAGCATGTAACTCTGTCATAGCAGAAACCTAACATGCCCACATTATAGAGAGAGAATCAACTACCACATTGTCTTTTCCCCTTGTATGAGTGATGTCAAATTCATAGTTTTGCAAGGTATTTACCAACCTATGCTGCTTAGAGCTAAGATTTGATTACGTAAGGAAGTACTTTAGGACACTATGATCACTTTGAACTCTAAAATGATTGCCACACAAATGATGGTGTCATTTCTTTATCACATGTAAAATAGTCAACATCTCTTAGTCACATATATTTATAGCCATCTCTTTATCTATAAGCTTATGGATTTCATGGGCAATAACTCCATGCTCTTGTAGTAAAATAGCCCCTATACCATGGCCATTGGCATCACACTATATGGTAAACTCTCTAGAGAAATCTAGACATACTAGAATAGGAGCAAAAGTAAGTAATTAATTTAACTAGTTAAAGCTACTATTTGCAAGTGTATCCCAAAACAAAGCTTTGTTCTTCAATCTCTCTGTCAAAGGAGCTACTATATCCGCATAACACTTAATGAAAAATCATCGAAGGGAAGTAGTGGTGGTGGGTGTTGGTCAATCTCTCACACACTATACTTTATTAGGGTCAATCTATATCCCTAGTTCACTAATAATATGACCCAAGTATTCCAGTTTAATTTTCATGAAAGAGCATTTCGTCTCCTTAGCAAAGAGTCTGCAATATATCAACACATCAATATCCTTTCTCATATGTGATAAATGGTCCTCTAAAGTCTTGCTGTGAAAGAGGAAATGCTACAAGATTTTATTCATTAGACTTTGGAATGTAACTAGAGCATTACTAATTCCAAATAGCATCACTAAGAAATGATATAGCCCATGATGAGTCCTAAAGGTAGTCTTAACCTCATCATACTCATGTATACAAGTCTGATAATATCCAAACCTCAAACCAATCTTGCTAAAGAATCTATGCCGCTTGAGCTCATCAAACAAATAATCAACTCTAGGTATTGGACACCTACTCCTCACTACGATCTTATTTAGGTCTATCTAGTCAATACACATCCTGAAGGATCCATCTTTCTTCTTCACTAACAAGTGCGAAGATGCATAATGTGAAGAACTATGCTCAATGAATCCCATCTATAAAAGCTTCTTGATTTTCTTGTCTACTATCTCATGCTTGCATTTAGACAACCTATAGGGTGGCTTTGAATGAGGCTCTAAATCAATTGGCTGATTCACTACTCTCTTAGGAGGTATTTAAGTGGGTACTTCAAAAGAATCCCTCTACTCCTCAAGTAGAGCTTTTAAAGTAGGATGCTCTATTGAATTCTTGGACTGATCTACTACCTCTTTACAAAAATCTATGAGCACTTCTCATACTCCTTCTTGAGTTATTTAATGGTGATAAGTTGAAAATTAGATTTACATGGGATTCCCTATAGATGGGTAGGCTCATATCAATGGAAAACTCCATGTGCAAATATAAGAAATCCATAGTAATCTTCCCTAAAGTCATCAATCATTCACAACCAAGTCATCAATTAGATTCCCATCTACTTTATAATTTTTAGCTAATTGTATGGGAACTTATGGGTTCATTTCTGTGGTGATTTCCTCTTCTCCATTATCTACTTATACTCTTATGGGTTGATGTAAATCAGTAGAAAAGTAGTGTAAGTTATCCACACCTAACTTATTCATAAAATTGTACATATTGTCACTATATCAGGATAAACACATACTTTCCATGAATGATACCCTTTATACAGAGTGTATTGGGATTCTTTTAAATTGTTCAAGTATCCATGCAAATAGAACAAAGGGTAGTGGTAGTAAGAGGTAAATATGTCCCACTAGGGTCAAAAGGAATATGCCCACCAGGGTCAAATGGAAATCTATCTGTAATCTCTTAAGATTGATTGGAATCATGATTCTCATCATGCTCTTCAAATTTATCATGTGCACTCATTGTTGGTTCATCAAAAATCTCATAATCCCCATCCTTAGGTACTATCATATATTACCCACTTTGGCATTCCATTAGAGCTTGCCACTGATAGAGGTACTCACTTTTTAAATAAGATCATGGAAAAGTTAAAAGAGATTTATAAGATCTCTCATTGTAATTCCACACCTTATTCGTTGAGATGTTTGCAGTCACACCTACTTCAGTCTCTTTATACGAAGCAATGAGGGCTCAGGACTAGAATCCCATATGCACAGTAGGAGAAGTGCTACCATCTAGTTTCCTATAAAGCATTGTACTTTCTCTCTTTTCTGATGCAACATCATAATACTTTTTTCCTTTAGTAAAGTCTCTGTGTCATTGTCAGCCAACACACAAAATTGTGTTTATGAGTCCAAGCTTCCATCTTGGAACCTAATTCACTTGTGTAACAATCAGTCATGCCACTGTCTTCATGAACTCACTCTTTCTCTTCCAACCTCCATAGCTTTCGCATCTGACATGCTCTAGATCCCACATATTTAACATGGTATCACAACTCATTCGGGCATGGCTCAGGTCACTTTAGTTCTTCTGTGCTCTCTCTCAACTCATCTTAACCTCTAGTTGGCTCATTTCTAGCCCATGACTTCATCTCCCAAGTCTACCTTCACTTGAGCTTCCATGGCAACCGTAGCTAGAACCACCCTGTCAGCTTGAAGCTCTTATATCTCACTCCATAGGTTCCTTCTCAAAAAAATTTCCCCTACTTCTAAAGCTTCTTCTTAACACATCAATAACTAACATTGGGCTCAGCATTGTGAAAATTCTCAATCATTGCCATAGGCTAGAATCGTAACCTGCATGACATACCCTCCTTGGAGTCCCTAGATCTCTCAAAAAAAAAAAAAACTTCATGAATTCTCTTCTAGACTTCTCTTCCTCCACTGATGGCACTCCCTCCTGGCTCATAAATCATTAACATTAGTGCTCTCTATCCCCAGCATTATTCAAAATGTCGAGATCGGTCTAGAATTGTGCCTGTTGTTGTCGTCCACTCTGCATACCTGAATCCACAAGTGATCTTGATCATCATTATGGGGCTTTGATAAAGCATCAAGTAAGGGGTCTCTTGATTTAATTATTTTAAGGCTTGAAATGAAGTCCACCACATCACTTGCCACACATCTAGATTACATGGAAGGACTAACCTAGCTTGCAGGAATCAACATTAAAATGAAAGAAGATGTTTGCATTGGTGTTCTACTTAAAAGTTTGCCTCCTGAATATAATAATGTATCAATAACTCTATTCAATATGCCAAAACCTGAGTTTGTTGATATCCAGGCATCACTGTTGGAGGAGGAAAAGAAGCCAAAAAGTAAGGAAGAACCAAGCACCTCTAGATATGAACAAGCATTATATGTTGAAAACAGGTACAAAGGCAAGAAGGATAAGCTCTTTTGTGAATTTTGCAAAAGGACCGGACACACCGAGAAGTTTTGCAATACTAGAAAGAGGTCCTAAAAGGCATATCTAGTTGTTGTTAAAGAAGAAGAAGAAAATGGAGGAAAAGAAGAAGAAGACCACTAGGAGAAGGACAAACATCATCATTCCTTCTATTCCGATAGACTCTTTTAGCCTTGTATTGCCTCACCCTAATGCTTCAGACATAAACTTGTAAACTTCTTATGTAGTCTTGTACTATAGCCTCTGTACACTTTGTGAGGACTCTGTTATAGCCTCTGGATTTCCATCATGTTTATAGTACCCACACTTAGCCCTTTTTGTGAAAGGCTTTAGTATTTTGCCATGTTTATGGTGTGCATACACTTTGTAGGTGTTGTTTTCACTAAAGCCTCTATACCCTTTGTAATTTTGGTCGTGATTGAGCAGAGGTGTTGAGATGTTTGCAATCACACCTACTTCAGTCTCTTTATAAGGAGTAGTGAGGGCTCAGGACTAGAATCCCATATGCACAGTAGGAGAAGTGCTACCATCTAGTTTCCTATAAAGCATTGTACTTGCTCTCTTTTCTCATGCAATGTTAATGTCATAGTAATTTTTTCCTTCAGTAAAGTCTCTGTGTCATTGTCAGCCAATACACAAAATTGTGTTTATGAGTCCAAGCTTCCATCTTGGAACCTAGTTCACTTGTGTAACAATCAGTCATGCCATTGTCTTCATGAACTCACTCTTTCTCTTCCAACCTCCATAGCTTCTGCATCTGCCATACTCTAGATCCCACATATTTAACATGGTATCACAGCTCATTCGGGCATGGCTCAGGTCGGTTTAGTTCTTTTGTGCTCTCTCTCAGCTCATCTTAACCTCTAGTTGGCTCATTTCTAGCCCATGACTTCATCTCCCAACTCTACCTTCACTTGAGCTTCCATGGCAGCCGTAGCTAGAACCACCCTGTCAGCTTGAAGCTCTTATATCTCACTCCACAGGTTCCTTCTAAAAAATTATTCCCCTACTTCTGGGGCTTCTTCTTAACACATCAATAACTAACATTGGGAAAGCATAGCTTCAGCATTGTGAAAATTCTCAATCACTTCCATAGGCTAGAATTGTAACCTGCATGACATACCCTCCTTGGAGTCCCTAGATCTCTCAATACAAAGAATATCTTCATGAACTCTATTCTAGACATCTCTTCTGCCACTGATGGCACTCCCTCCTGGCTCATAAATCATTAACATTAGTGCTCTCTACCCCTAGCATTATTCAAAATGTCGAGATCGGTCTAGAATTATGCTTGCTATTGTCGTCCACTCTACGTACCTAAATCCACAAGTCATCTTGATCATCATTATGGGGCTTTGATAGAGCATCAAGTTAGCTACATTTCATTAAAATTTTCTTAAAATCATCAAGTATATCTCTTGTAGTGTCAAAAAACTAGGCCCCTATTAGAAACACTAAACTGTGACTCCATAGCCATTTTCACTAAAGCTAAAAAATCTCATTATTTTCTCTCTCCTGCCATGCAGAGCAACCAATTGCCACTCTGATCTACTGTCGTAGCATGAAATCAAGAAGGGAAATGACCTGGATGTATTGAAGAATGATCGATGACCCTGAAATAGGAAGATTCGAGAGGATGATCAACTTATAGATGTCCTATGGGCAGTAAAACCTCCCATAAGGCCATAATAGGATAGACCCCTTTCTAGTTAGTCTATGGTATGGAAGCCATCTTTTTTATTGAGTTGGTATTACCCTCTTTGGGAGTGGTTGGGAGATGCAGATCCCTCTAATGCCATCTCCTACACTTGGAATGTTTGGACGAGACTCGCATGATAGCCTTATAATGTATGGAAGCCACACATGCCCAATGCAAATTCTACCATGACAGCTTCATCAAACAAAAAGAATTCAAAGAATTTGACCTCATCCTTACCTATGATTCACACTTAGGCAAGTTTCCTAGAAAGCTCCAATAGCGCTTTATGGGCCCTTAGAAGTAGTCAACCCTAATGTGTCTATTCAAATCCAAGTCATAGATGCCTTTGATGATCCCTTCTTGATCAATGGCTATCTCCTGAAGAAGTATTAGCCTCCTTGGAGATCTTGACAATCACATTTGACATTTCTTTTTTCCCTTTGTCATTTCTTCTTAATGCTACTAATGTTGCTTCTGATAGTCATCATCATCTTCAACACAACTCATGAGTCTTCTATCAAGTTTATGGCCTCTATTGCCCTTAGCTAATGGTAGAAACACCAAATAGCTCTATTTCTCCCTCTCAAGCTTTTGTAATAGTGATAGAGTTTTCAACTATGGTAGCATGAAGCCTCTATTGCCCTTAGTTGATGGTAGAAACATTGAATAGTTCATTTTCTCCCTCTCAAGCTTTGCAATATTGATATTTCAATTATGGTAGCATGAAGCCTCAAGTACATGCTCTCAATCTCATCTCAATAAAGCATTCCCAAAATATTTTATCAAGATACAACAATCCTTTTATAATACACTTATGGCTGACTATTCTCATAGAAAATGTATCTCTTCTCTCTCTCAACATGTGTGCAAAAATAACTTGATCAAATTTGTGAAACATAATGCTAACACTTAATCTAATACTCCTATCCTAAAAGGAACTAAAAAGTAAGGCATGATCCTTTTAGTACATTTAGGGTGTTGGAAGGACAATTTAATGCAATCAAAAGGAGCTTTTGAGCTCTCTCACAATAGCAATATAATAATCCAAACATAAAAACTCAATCTCTTTGATACTTTCTCTAAAAAACATTCATAAATGATTAAAAAAACACCATTAGACCAAGAGGAGAATACGATCCTCAACATAACTTATCAGTCTCCTCTATCAACTTTGTAGACTCTTATCCTTACCTTGTGGTAGAAAACCAATAGTTCATTTCCTCTCTCTCTCTCTCTCTATATATATATGTATGTATAGAGGAGAATACGATCCTCAACATAACTTATCAGTCTCCTCTATCAACTTTGTAGACTCTTATCCTTACCTTGTGGTAGAAAACCAATAGTTCATTTCCTGTCTCTCTCTCTCTCTCTATATATATATATATATATATATGTATATATATATATATATATATATATATATATATATATATATATATATATATATATGTTGATAAAGTTTTCAACAATGGTAACATGAAGCCTCAAGTATGTTCCCTCAACCTCATCTCTAGTGAACATCCAGAAAACCTCTCAAGTCAAGGCTGAAACACAATGCCAACACCTCAATCAAATATTCCTATCAAACAATAGAAAGCAAGGTATGATCCTTTGATTACATTTAAGGCTTTGAAAGCATAAAAACCAACCAAGAAGAGCTTTTGAGCACTCTCACTAATCAATGTGATAACCCAAATAGAAAAACTCCATATCTTGGACTCATGCTCTATAAAACATTCACAAGAGTTGTAAACAACATTGTGAAGAGGAACTTTTGCTCATTTTCTCCATAACAACTATTGATTTTCTCTCACAACAAAGATGAATCTATGTTGATAAATAGTTACCTACGAGAGAAAAAGAGGACACAATCTACTTACTGTATGTCTCAAACCCCATGCCACACCAAAATACCAAAGTGCCATGATATCAAGGTAAGCAATCATAGTGTAAGCCTTCAACAAAATCTAACAACTCCAAATCATCAAGAAGAATCATGTCAATCAAGACTTATTTCTCCAAGCTCAAGGACTCTTACTTTCAACCTCACCTCAACCAAATAGTCACATAAAACGTCTTGGCTCAAAGCATAATTGTTCTCTTTGGATGCCCTTTATCACAAGTTTTTATGTTCAATTTCAATCATGCAAGGTGTTTATCTTCTCTCTTTCAAGCGCTCAAAAAACCCATATTTTATTATCTTCAAAAGAACCTTTTTCTTTGCAAATGCAATCCCTTTAGATCAAGGAAAAATCTACTTTTTTGTTCATATTGTTCAAGTATTATATTAATTATAACGAAAAAATGTAAAAGTTATTTATATGGTAAGAAAGACCATGAAAATCAGGGCTTCCCATACATATTTTAGGAAATAAAAAATCAATCCTTACAAAAAGGGACATGTTATTCCTTTGCAATCAAAATATATATTTAGAAGTTTTATTGACTTGCATGAACTTTTTGTATTAAGATTTTTATTTCTTAGCATTCTTAGCTCAAACATATGCTCGTTTAAACAAACGATATTTCTGTAACGTGTCCACTAGAATCATCCAGGACACGTCTTAGCAGTCCATCGGAAAGGATGTCTAGAAAACTCCGCCCGGCACTCCCATGGAATGTTACGGGTTTTGCAATCTAGGTCTTCCCGTGTCTGCCACGGAGCGGAAGTATCCTGGCCGTTCCCACTTAGGATCGACCTGAATTTGGGTTTTCCTGTTTGGTCATTAGCTAGCAGCAACTAGCGTCAGACCCGAGCGAACTACTTTACGCAGAAACGCCAGGTCCGAAGCGGATTCACGCTGCACTTGGTTCAAGGAGAATGGGAAACGAGAGGGATGCAAAACTCAACCTCTCAGCCATAAGGCATAGTCCCATTCCGTTCCCCTAAAACAACGTAAATTGGGTAAGATGTAACTCTAGGTCATCGTTCTCGTTATTCGTTTTGATGATGATGGTCATCCCGCTGTTCTTCAAGATTTTTGAGAAAAGTTCCCGGATAACCGGGACCACCCAGCCGTAGGACGGACCCATGGTCCATCCTCCGCACTTTCCTCGGTTTGTTTTAGTTATGTAATTATCTAACACATTAATTTGACATATAACAATCAGCTTCTTTAATTAACCCCGTTAAGCACTGGTTCCTTCACGTAATCTTATCACGTGACATAGAAAAACAATATCAAACAACTTCATTATTATCATTTTATCTTTGAAATACAAGGAGTTCCGCCAGTAGGCTTGTCCATAATCCGCCCGAAGGCTATCCAGTAATCCACCAGGGATCACTATTCCAAGCTTCTGCCCGTAGACTAGTATGCGGGCCTCGAGATCCAATCCCGAGTCACGTTAGTCTCTTGTGCAGGACCCGCAAGGCGAGGGATTTACGGCCAGAGCCCCCCCTGGCACCCAAGCGTCCTCCTGCTCCAAGTAGAGCTCAACGGAAAGACCTCTCGCGGCGGGTTCGGTCCACGTTCCCGGCGCAGTCAACAACCCCCTTGGTTAGGGTCAGGCAGGCAGTCGGGGGTAACTGAAGCTGCCTCTCCCTTCAGGCCTTCAACCTGAAGCATTTAGATATCTTTTCATCCTTTAGTTCCTTGAGCAAACAATGCAAACAGTGCTTTCTAAACTATTACAAGCACAATCAATTTCCAGTGGTCGTTTATTTGGCCAACTGTTAAGGATTGAATCCTTCTCTCCGAATGCATCCAGCATTCGATCCGGGATCAATTGCGACTTGGCAAGATCCCCAAGGGTTTGTTTGTTCACCCTTTTGTCCTTGGGTTAGGGCCATACCCTGTTAACCCAACTTAACCAATACCTTAGGTTTTATTAATAGTAAATCCTGGTGACCATGTCGCTTCAATTTATTGATTGGTCATTTGCTTCCAGGCTAATACCTATCTCCCCTTTTTCTTGGCAATTATTCCCCAAGAAAGGTGATGTAACAGGATGATTACTCATCCTCTTGTAAGTTAAATTTGCGCAATAACTTGCCAACCTCATTTCAAGAAATGGCAAAACTCTCTTGTGAACAAATCACAAGTCTATGCGATGTTGCAACTTTTTGCACATGTGTTGCATCTATTCCAAGGGATCATTTCACCCATTGAACGGTGTTTTCTGGTCAAAGAATTATGATTAGACTCGAAGTAGGGTTTAGGGTGTCTTCTTACTCAACCCAATCCTAATTGCACTAGACCGACAACGTTCGGTCCTAGGGATTCCAACTCAATCCAAGTTCTAGCATTAGGTCGAATGATCCTTAGGGTAGAAACCCTTGATCATTATTTGCGTGCGCGTCCCATTGACTCAACATTCCGGGAAGGTGGGTAGGACCTTTGGGTTTGAGGACTTTGACTTGGTGTCCAAGTACGATACTTGGCTGCATTTCTAACGTGCCAAGCCCTAGCTAGTACTTGAGGTATTTATTGAATCGGCTAGTTATGCCTATACGAAACCCTAACAGTCATGATACCACAAATGACTTGGGTAAATTGACCTACTTGTCTTATGACAAGGACAATTCTTTCCTAGAGATGATAAACTTGATCTAAAGTAGAAAAATAGTTGCAAAATGTTACAATACATGTAAACATGTAATTCATTACTTCTACGCACCATAAGATCCGCAATAGCCCTATCCCTTTTTGCTAAAGTCAAAAGGCATGATAATTTGAAGAATAACTTACATAGGGCCTACTAGGATTTGCATCAAGGAATAACGCCTACAACCTTTTGTCTAAGTATTTGCATTTCATGCTTTTATAAGCCATGCAATCATTCCTAAATGCAACTTGATGAAATGAAATTTGCGAAAGTATAAGTGCGACCCTTAGATACAACAACATCGTGAATGAAGTTCATGCAATACTAAGGCAAGTGTCGATTTAATCTAATTGCAAGCATCTTTTCCCATGCAACTTATATAAGATCGGGGTTCTTTTTCATGCCGTGCAACAGGAATTAACAATTTCCTCATGCGAATCCTAACGAAGGGAGTTATTGCAAAAATACTCCTTTCCTTCATGACCAATGCACTTAACAATTTCTTCTTTAACCCTAGGCAATATGTGGCTTTCCTTTGAAAATGCACGACAAGAAAATTTACTATTAAGGTCATAAGATGGATGGACAAATAGCGTTTATATTGAAAATACCAATTTTTCCCAATTGCATTTAACTAGGCTAGGTGAATTTGAACATGCACGGGTGCTTCCTAATCCGTGGGGTCGTCATCCCTAATGCATTACTTTAGTATGAAATCACAATAGTAAAAAAAACCTGGGTCTGTGGGCTCGGGGAGATGTCCACGTGAATGCTAGGAGAAGAACCTCCCGCAGGCGCGCCTTGCGACTTCTTGGGAGCCATCATTAGCGTGCTTATGGACTTCCGGTTTGCCTTTACCCTTACGCGACCGGTGATTCTTCTCCAACCATTGCGAGCAGCTTCAAGATCTTTCCCCTTTTCCCTCATACGCCGGAGATCCCTTCCAAAGTGCGGATCCTTGAGAGTACCGGGCTTGCGGGTTTTGGGCTTATGGAAGGCGAGCAAGCTTGTGGGATTTGGAGCTTTACAAACCCGGTTTTAAAACCGGAAAGGGCGCGTAGGACCAAGGCTTATGGGCTTATCCTTAGAAGCTTCCAAAGCTTTAGGAATCTTTTTCTTCCCAGGAGTATGTGGATCAACGAGATGATTGAGGGGGAAGAATATGACGACTGGCGATGGCGGCTTCAGCCTGTGAGGTGGCGGCGGATTCAGTAGGCAGCAGTGGTGATCTTGGCACCCTCCATGACGGCGGCGACCCCAGAGCAGCACGACAGCTCTTCTTGCACGGCGGCCTTCTTGCACGGCGGCCTCTCGCAACAACAGTCTTTTCCCTCCTTCTTTTGGGCAGAATGGCGTCCTCTCAGTCCCCTCTCCTTCGCGGCAGCCTCCTCACGGCCCTTCCGCAGCAGCCTCCTTACGGCCCCTCCGCGGCCTCTCAGCTTTTTCCACCACCCCCCTCTTCTCACCCACGCAGCCTCTGGCCTCCGACACGGCGATGGCAGCAGCATTCGTCTCCCTCTCCTCTCCCATACTTCAACACCTTAGAGGGTGTATATATAGGTATGTTGGGGGAGAGAAGAGCTCCACCACGTGGCCCCCTGCATGGGTTCCCCCCTCCCCATGCAGCCCACGACTCCACCAAGTCCCATCCCCCCACACTCCCTCTCCTCCAGCCGTGCATCGGCTGGGGAAAAGGGATAAAAATAAAAAATTTGCCTTGATAATATTCAATTTGCCCCTCCCAAGAGGGTGTTTACGTGTGATTTGCGGGTTTGAACTCTCGGGTTTGCCTTGCCAATGCGGAGGTCCCGATTTCTCGCGTGCAGGTCACAGATTACACTGCCGGCAATTCCAATATGAAAGATAACCTTTGCACGAGGTTTACGCAGTGTGCGGGAAGTCAATATTCACGGGTGGGAATATTACATTCTCTCCCCCTTAGAAGAATCGAGATGTCCTCATCTCGAGATAAACTGGGGATATTGAAGGTTGAGAGAGCTTTCATCCATCCAGGTAGCATCCTCTTCGGGATAATCTTTCCACTGGACGAGATATTCTTTCAAGGTTCTAGATCTTAACTGTCTCTCCCTAACATCTAAAATCTTATCCAGTCTTAGTTCAAGGACTCCTTGGCTAGGCATTACAATTTGTTGGTCATCAAGTACATGATTAGGGTTGGGTACATATTTCTTTAAGAGAGTAATATGGAATACATTGTGAACTTTTAGGTTATCCGCAAGTTGCAATTTATAAGCATTGGGTCCCAGGCATTTGAGGATTTTATACGGCCCACAATACCTTGGACTTAGCTTCTTGCATTCTCCTAGAGATAGAGAACTCCTTTTAGGGCGTACACGAATGAAGACCATGTCTCCTTCTCCGAAGACCCTCTCTTGGCGTTTCAAATCCGCATATGCCTTTTGTCTATCTTTGGCTGCTTGTATGTCTTGTCTTATTGACCTTATTTGGTCATCCATGTCCTCCAACATTTGTCTTGAAGCTTCAACTCTTAGGGTTGGATCAGAAAAGTTTAGGGGACTTCGACAATCATGACCATACAATGCCTAGAAAGGAGTCATTTGAATGCTCTGCTGGTAAGAAGCATTGTAAGCAAATTCTACTAACGGCAAGTACTGAATCCACCTCTTCGGCTCTCGACAGCAGTATGCCCTAGGCATATCCTCAATGATTTGATTTACTCGTTCTGTTTGTCCATCCGTTTGGGGATGGTAGGCAGTGCTAAAACAGAGTTGAGTTCCAATAGCTTCAAAGATAGCTCTCCAGAAGTGTGAAGTGAAGAGAGAATCTCGATTGCTAATGATCCTTCTAGGTAACCCATGTAGCTTGAATATCTCCTTGATAAACAATCTTGCAATGTCGGAGGCTTTATAGTTTGTCTTTACTGGAATTAGGTGTGCAACCTTAGTAAGCATGTCAACTACAACCATAATGGAATTATATCCTCCTTGGACTTGGGGTAAGCCCACCACAAAATCCATACTGACGAATTCCCATTTCATTTGGGGAATGTCAAGTGGTTGCAATTTTCCTGGCATCATGACATGTTCAGCCTTGATACGTTGGCAAGACAAACATTCAGTGACATATTTGAGAACGTCACCTTTGAGCCTCTCCCAATGGTAGCTCTTCCTAACTGCATTAAGAGTTTTTGCATAGCCAGGATGTCCTGCGAAAGGGGAATCATGAGCTTCCCATAATATCTTCTGCTTAAGTGACTGGCTTGTTGGTATACACAGCCTTGTTCTGTAGTAGACAAGTCCATTATCAATGGAAAATTCCTGATACTTAGCTTGTGACTTCAGATTCTGCTCCTTGGTAGATATTTCTTTTATCATGGTTTGGTAGGCCAAATCATGGCATGCTTCCTCTCTAGCTAGTTCGAGTATAGGGTTACTTGGCATAGATACCTTTATAGCCAGAGATCTGGCCGTTGATGGATTCTGCAAGATTAGGGAATTTAGGAATGCCTTGCAACTGAGTGCATCGGCAACTACATTCTCTTTCCCTGGTCGGTACTTGATTTCAAAATCATACTCCTCCAATACTTCAATCCATCGACGTTGCCTCATGTTGAGCTCGTTCTCGGTAAAAATCCATTTGAGACTCTTATGATCGGTTACTAGAGTAAACTTGTTACCCAACAGGTAGTGTCTCCAAAGCTTTAGAGCATGGATGACAGCTAATAATTCCAGATCATGCGTGGCATAATTATTTTCATGACTCTTCAATTTCCTTGAAGAATATGCTACTGGATGACCTTCCTGCATAAGTACACACCCCAAGGTAAGAATGCTGGCATCAGTTACTACCTCGAACTCCTTATTGAGGTCAGGAAGTTTTAGAATAGGTGCTGATACCAAACATTGCTTCAATTGGTCGAAGCTATTTTGTTCGGGAGTTGACCATGTAATAGAAGTCTGCTTCTTTAGTAAGCCGGTAAGAGGTGCTGCAATCAAAGCATAGTTTTTGATAAAGACCCTATACCATCCTGTCAAGCCAAGAAAACTACGTATTTCTTTGACGGATACTGGTATTGGCCATTCAAGCACATCTATGACTTTGGCTAGGTCTACTGATATTCCTTCTGATGATACTATGAATCCTAGATATTCAATCTGACGCTTGAAGAATGCACACTTCTTCATTTTTGCATACAGCTTATGAGACCTCATTGTCTCAAGGACAATCCGAAGTTGAGCTTCATGATCTTCTTCCTGTTTAGAATAAACTAAAGTGTCATCGAAGAAGACAAGCACGAAATCATCAAGATATGGTCTAAAAATATCCTGCATTAATCTATTGAAGGTGGCAGGTGCATTTGTAAGCCCGAATGACATAACCAAGAACTCAAAGTGCCCATATCTTGTATTGAAGGCCGTTTTTGGAATATCTTCATCCTTGATCCTTATTTGATAGTAACCTGACCTGAGATCAATTTTGGAGAAGATCTTTGCACCTTGAAGGCGATCAAGAAGCTCATCTATTCTAGGAATAGGATACTTGTTCTTGACTGTTGATTGATTCAACCCACGGTAATCAATACATAGTCGAAGTGTCCCATCTTTATTTTTCTGGAATAGTACTGGAGCTCCCCATGGTGAGTTGCTAGGCCGGATGTAACCCTGATCTAACAGTTGCTTGAGTTGTTCCTTCAACTCAATAGCTTCTGGTATGGACATTCTATAAGGTCTCTTTGCAATTGGCGCAGCTCCAGGCATTAGCCTTATTTCATGATCAACTTCTCTTGGAGGTGGAAGTTCAGTCAATTCCTCAGGAAATACGTCAGCGTATTCCTTTAGCCAAGAGGGTCCCTCATGAGACTCTTGCTTTTGATCTAACTTGTTGAGTTTGATCAGGTAAACAGGTAATCCTTTTCTAACCCCTTTTATGATCCGCGATACTTTGGCTAACTGGATTCTTGGCACTCCTGCCTCACCTTGAGTTGAAACAAACTCTCTTTCAGAGTTTCGAAAGGAAACTTGACCCTTTCCACAGTGGATGTGGGCATCATTAGGCTTAAGCCAATCCATCCCGAGTAGACACTCATGGATACCTAAATTCATAACTCTGAATTTGACTGAGGTTTTCTTTACTCCCAGAAAGAACTCTTCCTTAGCAGTTTTCCTGGTACAAGTTACCTCACGACCGTTTGCCAATTCCACAAGTAGGGTAGGTGCTTCTACTGTGGCTATTCCTAATCTTTTAGCACACACTGGTGAGATAAAGGAATGTGTACTGCCACAATCAATCAAGGTCTTGAAGCCTTTACCTTGATAGTCCGACGGTGTTTGAATCACCAAGAACTGGCGATTCGGCCCCTTCTTGTGTAAAGCGGCATGGACTGTCGCTCTTTCGAATTCCGCTTCCATAGTCGGATCTTCCTCTTCTTCTGCTTCACATCTTTGCCTATTGGTAATGCAGGCAGTTCTTCCTCTTCCACGGGTGGCGGCTCCTTGACCGCGGCCTGCACCTTGACGATGTCCCTCGCTGAGCTTGGGACATTGTCTTTTGAAGTGACCGAGTTTGTTGCAGTGGAAACATCGAAGGTTTCGGCCATTACTGTGAGTAGGAACAAAGTTGTTGACGTTATTTGTCCTTGCTTTCTTCCTTTGTCCCTGATTGTGACCTTGAACTCTCTTCACTTGGGGTCTGAATGCTCCTCTGTTTGGGTCGCTATAAGACCAATTCTTAATACCCCTTGGTTTAGCTTGCACTTCCTGAATTATAGGTGCCGCTCGAATGAGTGCATCCTGAAGATCTGATGGTCGCATAGATTCGAGACGGGTATTTACAGGTGGATTTAAGCCCGCGCAAAATTTGGACACCTGCTGCGTCGTGTCCATTTGTGGCGCATACTTTAAGAGTGAGACAAATTTAGAGTAGTATGCGTCAAGGGTGAGTCCTAACTGTTTTAGCTCATAGAACTCATTCATTTTCTGTGTACGATATGCAGGTGGCAAATATCTCCCCTGCACGGCTTGCTTTAACTTCTCCCAAGTAACGGACCCCTCTGAAGTCCCTTGATCCCTGCACCATTGTTTCCACCATAGTCTAGCTTCACCGCTGAGTTTTAATTTGGCGAGCATGGCCTGATTGGTAGGTGCAGTACCAGCTGCTTCAAAGTAATCCTCCATAGATTTAATCCAAATTTCAGCATTAGACTGGACGAATCTGCCTCTCTCGTCAAACTCGGGTGGCTTTATCTGTTTGAGGAGGAACTTCTTCTCCTGGATCACAGCAGTACTTGATGTAGGGGGCGAATTTGGAACCTGTACCTGGGGTTGTGCCTGGGTAAAAGTTTTCTTAAAGTTATTGTATGATAATTGACATTAGCTTATCTTTAGTTCAGCTATCTCGTAAATCATGAAGCTACTTAACTTTTTTTTTTTAACAACTCTGATGCACAGTCAGATATTGATAAAAGAAGTCCTTATTTATATTTACATGGGCGTAGCCTTATACAACATCTCGTGTGATGATAATCCAATCATTACATTTAGTTTGGGGAGAACAACGTTGTATTGCATTTGTCTACAGGAACTGTGTAATAGTAGGGTTTTGGGTCATGGATCTTTAGGAATCGATCATTCATTGGAAGTTCAGGATATCCTTTCCGCTGGAATCCATACTTCTCATGGCGGCCCAACACCTTAATCCTGTCGGCTGGGATTACACGAGTTACTTCCTCATATACATATGAGTTCAATTCAACCCTCCGACCTTGAATATGCAAAGTCGAATTTACGTGAGCTTCCACAAAAATGAACAGCTTCACGACTTTCAAGTCTTCCAACCACTTGATCCTCTTTAGGTTGGTTTGTAGATAAGCGAACCGGTGGGCAGCTATGTAGTAGATTCCTGAAGACCCAGTCCATCTTCGTTCTATATATAAAGGTGATGGATTATAAATCTGCTCCAGGATGTTCATCATTTCAACTCTCTGCTTATAATGCGGAGAATGCATTGCAGTCATAAACATGATCCGAAACACCAAAAACTTGTTCCACGCTTTATAGTTCTGCAAGACAGTATTGAAGATGAGGAAATGTTTGGACAGCAACAATTTCTTTACTTTATTTTATTGAGATCTCATAAAAACAATTCCGTTGTTGGTCGGCTCTGATACCAACTGTAACGTGTCCACTAGAATCATCCAGGACACGTCTTAGCAGTCCATCGGAAAGGATGTCTAGAAAACTCCGCCCGGCACTCCCATGGAATGTTACGGGTTTTGCAATCTAGGTCTTCCCGTGTCTACCACGGAGCGGAAGTATCCTGGCCGTTCCCACTTAGGATTGACCTGAATTTGGGATTTCATGTTTGGTCATTAGCTAGCAGCAACTAGCGTCAGACCCGAGCGAACTACTTTACACAGAAACGCCAGGTCCGAAGCGGATTCACGCTGCACTTGGTTCAAGGAGAATGGGAAACGAGAGGGATGCAAAACTCAACCTCTCAGCCATAAGGCATAGTCCCATTCCGTTCCCCTAAAACAACGTAAATTGGGTAAGATGTAACTCTAGGTCATCGTTCTCGTTATTCGTTTTGATGATGATGGTCATCCCGCTGTTCTTCAAGATTTTTGAGAAAAGTTCCCGGATAACCGGGACCACCCAGCCGTAGGACGGACCCATGGTCCATCCTCCGCACTTTCCTCGGTTTGTTTTAGTTATGTAATTATCTAACACATTAATTTGACATATAACAATCAGCTTCTTTAATTAACCCCGTTAAGCACTGGTTCCTTCACGTAATCTTATCACGTGACATAGAAAAACAATATCAAACAACTTCATTATTATCATTTTATCTTTGAAATACAAGGAGTTCCGCCAGTAGGCTTGTCCATAATCCGCCCGAAGGCTATCCAGTAATCCACCAGGGATCACTATTCCAAGCTTCTGCCCGTAGACTAGTATGCGGGCCTCGAGATCCAATCCCGAGTCACGTTAGTCTCTTGTGCAGGACCCGCAAGGCGAGGGATTTACGGCCAGAGCCCCCCCTGGCACCCAAGCGTCCTCCTGCTCCAAGTAGAGCTCAACGGAAAGACCTCTCGCGGCGGGTTCGGTCCACGTTCCCGGCGCAGTCAACAACCCCCTTGGTTAGGGTCAGGCAGGCAGTCGGGGGTAACTGAAGCTGCCTCTCCCTTCAGGCCTTCAACCTGAAGCATTTAGATATCTTTTCATCCTTTAGTTCCTTGAGCAAACAATGCAAACAGTGCTTTCTAAACTATTACAAGCACAATCAATTTCCAGTGGTCGTTTATTTGGCCAACTGTTAAGGATTGAATCCTTCTCTCCGAATGCATCCAGCATTCGATCCGGGATCAATTGCGACTTGGCAAGATCCCCAAGGGTTTGTTTGTTCACCCTTTTGTCCTTGGGTTAGGGCCATACCCTGTTAACCCAACTTAACCAATACCTTAGGTTTTATTAATAGTAAATCCTGGTGACCATGTCGCTTCAATTTATTGATTGGTCATTTGCTTCCAGGCTAATACCTATCTCCCCTTTTTCTTGGCAATTATTCCCCAAGAAAGGTGATGTAACAGGATGATTACTCATCCTCTTGTAAGTTAAATTTGCGCAATAACTTGCCAACCTCATTTCAAGAAATGGCAAAACTCTCTTGTGAACAAATCACAAGTCTATGCGATGTTGCAACTTTTTGCACATGTGTTGCATCTATTCCAAGGGATCATTTCACCCATTGAACGGTGTTTTCTGGTCAAAGAATTATGATTAGACTCGAAGTAGGGTTTAGGGTGTCTTCTTACTCAACCCAATCCTAATTGCACTAGACCGACAACGTTCGGTCCTAGGGATTCCAACTCAATCCAAGTTCTAGCATTAGGTCGAATGATCCTTAGGGTAGAAACCCTAGATCATTATTTGCGTGCGCGTCCCATTGACTCAACATTCCGGGAAGGTGGGTAGGACCTTTGGGTTTGAGGACTTTGACTTGGCGTCCAAGTACGATACTTGGCTGCATTTCTAACGTGCCAAGCCCTAGCTAGTACTTGAGGTATTTATTGAATCGGCTAGTTATGCCTATACGAAACCCTAACAGTCATGATACCACAAATGACTTGGGTAAATTGACTTACTTGTCTTATGACAAGGACAATTCTTTCCTAGAGATGATAAACTTGATCTAAAGTAGAAAAATAGTTGCAAAATGTTACAATACATGTAAACATGTAATTCATTACTTCTATGCACCATAAGATCCGCAATAGCCCTATCCCTTTTTGCTAAAGTCAAAAGGCATGATAATTTGAAGAATAACTTACATAGGGCCTACTAGGATTTGCATCAAGGAATAATGCCTACAACCTTTTGTCTAAGTATTTGCATTTCATGCTTTTATAAGCCATGCAATCATTCCTAAATGCAACTTGATGAAATGAAATTTGCGAAAGTATAAGTGCGACCCTTAGATACAACAACATCGTGAATGAAGTTCATGCAATACTAAGGCAAGTGTCGATTTAATCTAATTGCAAGCATCTTTTCCCATGCAACTTATATAAGATCGGGGTTCTTTTTCATGCCGTGCAACAGGAATTAACAATTTCCTCATGCGAATCCTAACGAAGGGAGTTATTGCAAAAATACTCCTTTCCTTCATGACCAATGCACTAAACAATTTCCTCTTTAACACTAGGCAATATGTGGCTTTCCTTTGAAAATGCACGACAAGACAATTTACTATTAAGGTCGTAAGATGGATGGACAAATAGCGTTTATATTGAAAATACCAATTTTTCCCAATTGCATTTAACTAGGCTAGGTGAATTTGAACATGCACGGGTGCTTCCTAATCCGTGGGGTCGTCATCCCTAATGCATTACTTTAGTATGAAATCACAATAGTAAAAAAAACCTGGGTCTGTGGGCTCGGGGAGATGTCCACGTGAATGCTAGGAGAAGAACCTCCCGCAGGCGCGCCTTGCGACTTCTTGGGAGCCATCATTAGCGTGCTTAGGGACTTCCGGTTTGCCTTTACCCTTACGCGACCGGTGAGTCTTCTCCAACCGTTGCGAGCAGCTTCAAGATCTTTCCCCTTTTCCCTCGTACGCCGGAGATCCCTTCCAAAGTGCGGATCCTTGAGAGTACCGGGCTTGCGGGTTTTGGGCTTATGGAAGGCGAGCAAGCTTGTGGGATTTGGAGCTTTACAAACCCGGTTTTAAAACCGGAAAGGGCGCGTAGGACCAAGGCTTATGGGCTTATCCTTAGAAGCTTCCAAAGCTTTAGGAATCTTTTTCTTCCCAAGAGTATGTGGATCAACGAGATGATTGAGGGGGAAGAATATGACGACTGGCGATGGCGGCTTCAGCCTGTGAGGTGGCGGCGGATTCAGTAGGCAGCAGTGGTGATCTTGGCACCCTCCATGACGGCGGCGACCCCAGAGCAGCACGACAGCTCTTCTTGCACGGCGGCCTTCTTGCACGGCGGCCTCTTGCAACAACAGTCTTTTCCCTCCTTCTTTTGGGCAGAATGGCGTCCTCTCAGTCCCCTCTCCTTCGCGGCAGCCTCCTCACGGCCCTTCCGCAGCAGCCTCCTTACGGCCCCTCCGTGGCCTCTCAGCTTTTTCCACCACCCCCCTCTTCTCATCCACGCAGCCTCTGGCCTCCAACACGGCGATGGCAGCAGCATTTGTCTCCCTCTTCTCTCCCATACTTCAACACCTTAGAGGGTGTATATATAGGCATGGGGGGGGAGAGAAGAGCTCCACCACGTGGCCCCCTGCATGGGTTCCCCCCTCCCCATGCAGCCCACGACTCCACCAAGTCCCATCCCCCCACACTCCCTCTCCTCCAGCCGTGCATCGGCTGGGGAGAAGGGATAAAAATAAAAAATTTGCCTTGATAATATTCAATTTGCCCCTCCCAAGAGGGTGTTTACGTGTGATTTGCGGGTTTGAACTCTCGAGTTTGCCTTGCCATTGCGGAGGTCCCGATTTCTCGCGTGCAGGTCACAGATTACACTGCCGGCAATTCCAATATGAAAGATAACCTTTGCACGAGGTTTACACAGTGTGCGGGAAGTCAATATTCACGGGTGGGAATATTACAATTTCTCAAGCAAAAGAATTTAGGATGTCTTGCATAAAAGAGCATTAGTGATGCCTATAAGCTCTAGTATTGCTTGAGGTCATTGCAACTTCCACTCAAAATTTGTTTTTCTATCAAAGCTAATGGACACTGATAAAAGGGATTGTAGAGTTGAAATTGGATGATCCAATGAGAATAGACTAACAAAGTAATCATAGAGTTGCTAGACCGAGTTCTATGGTGGTGGAGGTCTACTATAATCATAGTTTTAAATTCACTTAATTTTTTAATCTATATATTAATATTATATTGGAAAAAATGTAACCTTTATTGTGTCTATGCTCTTGAAAGGCATTGGAAAAAAATTTCATTTCCTAAAGAGAGGTAACATTGAATAATGTACTTCTTTAGATAATCGGTTTCTAACTTAAAAAATAAAGGTCAACTTTAGCAAAAAAAACTTTATGATAGAGAAGAAACATAGGTCTTCATTACATACATTAATAATTTTTGTGACCCCTCCCCCCCTCTGGCCCCTGAGTACAATGGCTTGGTCATAACATTGAATGCATAGGTAACAATTCTGAATCTTACTTTTGAGGAGCTTAGTTCCATATTATTGGAGGGGGAGATGAAACTAAAGAGTCTTAATGGAAGCAATGATAGAAATATTTCAATAGTAATGATGAATGCCAAATCTAAATGTGAGAAGATGAAGGATGGGAAGAAGACTTCAAAGGAAAGTTCCATCACTATAGAAAGAGTGTCCACATGTTAAAAGAATGCATAAAGAAAGAGAGTGATGAGAAGAATGGCACTATAAGATCTTGCAGTGTCAATTCCAAATTAGGCCTTTTAAGATAAGTGTTTATTTTATTCATTCACAAAATGCAAGTTCACAAGCACAAGCAAGAATTCACTTATGCACATAAACTAGTATACATCTAAATACATTCCATACCACATTCTAGTTTCCATAGGTAGAGATACAAAAATCACCCTAATACAAATGCATATCCATGCCAAAGAAAACATGGTATATACACAACATATCAAGAACTCATTAAGTACTTAGAACAAACAACACACATGTAATAAGCCTCATTAAGTACACATACTCACAAGCATACACAATATTAGGATATATCTAGACACATGGAGACAAGAGGTTGTAACATGAAGATATAATCATACAAATCTATATGTATGATAAATCTCCTCTACTCATCACAATTGATGATGAGAGACTAAACTTAGCTCATCAGTCATTGTGCACCACAACATTTTATGTTGTAAAGATTCCTAATCCTCATAATAATCTCCACTTGTTGGGTTTTTCAAGATCTTTGTGCTTCCTATTCAAAATATGCTTGATACTAATGAACCAAAAGCTTAAACACACATGTTTTGAAGTTGATGTATCTAAAGGGATCATGCTATGTAATTCAAAGCTCAAGGGGTTCATTGTACATATATCATGTATATCATGTGTATTCAATGCCTATTTATAAATACCATTATCTCCAAAATTTTCATGAATCCATATGATACACACATATATTAATGAGTGACCCCCAAGATTCAAAGAACATATGTTTTGAAGATTATGCATCTCTAGGGATTTCATGAATCTTTTAGTATAGTTTTTCCCTTAGCTCTAAGGAATTAGGGTTATGTATAAAAGGCAAGAAATTAGGTTTGTTCGCACCTTACAAACATCCTTTGTATTTGTTAAGAATGAGGATCTCTCTTGGACCTCCCATCATTCACAAAATACATATTCATTGACAACTAGCATGGGGGTGAATATTGATGCATTTTCTATCATATAAATCTCTCTAATTTTCAATTATGGCTTCCTTATGCCAGAAGCATTATAGTACTATGAGATATTGCTAAGGTATGTGAGGGCTGAAATGATGAACGGGTTGCCTCTTACCCATCCAACCTCCGATCCTCACTAAGAGAACTAAAGAGGGGCACCACCTAGCCAAAGGGAGGATGGGCTAGGACATCCCTTTTCTCAAAGAGAATCAAGAGAATATATGCACTAGACACCATATTAGAATATGAGAAAGAGAGATAAGAGGAGAGGGAGACAAGAGGAGAAGAGGTAGAGGAAACTTGCCATTATGCTACATGGAATGAGAAGATGAGAAGAGAGGGAGATAATAGGAGAATAGGTAGAGGAAGCTTGCCATTATGCTACATAATAAAAGAACTCACTCATAGCTCACCTCAAAGAGATGGACTAGCATGAGGGTATTCTAGAGTGCTCTCATGGGCTTGTCATTGTCCTCCTCCCCCCTTCATTCTCCATGGGCTCTTTATATAGCCTCCATGAGGGATTAGATTAAGCTAATCTTCTTGATTAACATAATCCTAGATGATGTATGGCATCTTTGAAAATATGGAGAATAGTGGCATCTTTGAAAATATGGAGAATAGTGAATGGGACAAGTCCCCATCTTGGTCATCATGCAAGAAGCCAAGGGTGGTGGTAGAAAAAATAGAGAAATGGAGCTAGATTACAAGAGGTGGGTGCCCAAAGCACATTATTATAATATATTTACAAGAAGGATAGAATGGAAATTTGGTGTGGTGAAAGAGAGAACCAAATTGCATGTAGCCAGTAGTCTACGCCTTCGTAACTTCAAATCCGTGAAGAATCTGAAAAATTTTTCTTCTGCAACTTTGTAGACCAGGTCAAAACTGATCGGGCATTGCAAAAATTTTCTTGAAATTTTCTTTTTCTTGGGAGTTATTGAGATTATAAAAAAAGGCTTCTAAAAGCTGCTTTGACTTTAGTCCCCCATATATATATAAATACATATAAGCATGTGACAAAAGGGGTCCATGCTTGTAAGCTTTTGTGCAAGATCCAAGTGACACCATGACGTGGATATTGACTTGTGTGCTAGGGTGAGGTGTCCTCTAATGATGGTGATAGATTCCGAATCTTAGTGATGCAGGCGGAGCCCATGTGTAGTTGGAGGCTAGTCCTTTGAAAAATCTATGCACTCACTCAACTCCTAGGTGTAATCCATTTCCATCTTCACTAAGATAACCATCCCTTTTACCCTTTACATTGACATGCCTCCTAAGAACTTGTTCCCCCCCATTTACTAGAGTTATCATAATCGAGAAGCAGTGTAGCATACCTAGTGCTTGAAGAGTAAACCCAAAGTGATATGGTAAGCTCTTGATAGGGGTTTTGGCCAAATTTTGTGGTAGTAATCCGGGCTGTAAAAAACCCAGATCAATATGCCTATGGCTTTGGTAATTTCTTGGTAATTTTATCATGACCATTAATTCTCTTATTAGCTAGAAGTTTCCTCCATTTTAGTTGGTTGGCATTACAGCATGGTATTTCATCCATGTCTAGTGTGATTTTGCTTCAAAAGTTCCATTTAGATAGGATACAAAAAGTACAATATTTTTGTTTCATTGACATATATGTCACTAGTATGCTTTACACATTTAACTAGTAGAGCCATTGAAAGGGGATCATGACAAAAATGGTAAAAGATTGATATATATTGTAAGCTCTCACTATTTTTCAAGCAAGTTTGAAAACCATTGTGCCAAATTGGAGACTGCTGAGTTTACAAGAGACTAAAACTTCAATTATGTTTTGTGGATGTGCTTTTTCCTCATTTTCCTAAAGTTTCTCCTCAAGCTTCCATGGTGATTTATGCTCCTATTTCCCTTTCCAAACTTTCAAGGTCCACAAGCGCCATCAAGTAATATTCAATCCATTATGTTGAGCAATTCAAGTACCATTGAGCATGATCAATAGTCATGATTGAAGATATCTTGAAGAACACAATTTTTAAGGTATTTTTTGTTGTACATAATAATTTTTTACCCTTCTTTAAATCCATAATCAATCATTAACACAATGCTATGGCACATTTCATCCATATGGCATTTTTTTTATCATCATTTAGACTATATTTCTTTGGATCTTGGTACTCCATCATTTTCAAAACTATAACTGCAGTAGGGAGGAAAACTTATGGAAGGAGGGTAGTAGCCATTAAATTCATTTAGAGCTCTCTTCTCTCTGTTCTATCTTCAAAGGGTAGTTTATTGAACCTATCTTTGAGCTCTATTTCTTTTATTTGAGCAATCTTCCTCTCCAAAATCTTAATTCATGTCAGGGGCAGCATGAAAGTTTCTTTAGGACTCAAATATTATCCAATAGTACTTCATATTTGATATAAAGGATTGATATATAAGAGACATTTATCAATATTTTATCAAGAATGCCAACAGTGAAGATTGTTCAACCAAGATTAGATTCCTAGGCTTGAAATTGTGGAAAACCTTCAATTCATCCTTCTTCCTATTACTCATGAAATTATATTCAGCGTAGAGATTTTGAGGATAAAAAGGGAGTATTGTATGAAGTGGCATCACCAATGAATCAATGAATGGATATGTTCTTGCATTCAAGTATCTACAATCATGATATATGCAACATTTCTTATTTATTTCCCTTTAAACTCTCTAATATCCTCTCATCGAGCCATTCTCACAATTATGAGATAGATTTGAGCTCCTTATAGAGTCATATTTTCTTGAAGTTTCGTTGCTAGAACCCACCTAGACTCTGTTTCAATAAGAACCCCTCAAATTTCAATCTTTGTCATTATCAAATTTGTGTTATTCAACTACATTTTATCTAAACTTAAGAATTCATGTATCCTTTAGATTTATTGTATGGATTAGAAGAGGGTAACTAATTAGAAAACAATGTGAGTTTACTAATAGTAATGAGGAAATCCCCATCCTCTTAGTCCATTTCATTTGAAAGGCTTATCTTCATTCTTATTTCCATCACCATTTGAAAGACTCATCCTCATTCTTATTTCCTTTCACAAGCTGAAGGGCCTCTTTCAATTCCTTGTATACTTATTTTCTTAATGTAGCACATACTTCACATGTATATAGTCTCATAGAGGAAAAGGATGGACATCGAAGAAGATAGTGTGACAAAAGAGATTTGATCCTCTCACAATACCAAAGATCCCAAAGGGGTGCATAATGCAGCATGTGAAGGATCTTTGTACACCATGGTGATATGGAAGACAATTTCTTGTAGATATAGTGATTGGAAAACAATGGGAATGATTGTTGAATGATAATTGGCAATGTAAGGCCAAGACATTGTGGTTCATTACTTATTGAATTGAAAGAATGATTTTTTATTTCACATATTTGAGGTAGGAAAGGTCAATATTTTTTTGGATCAATATTATAAAATGACATATTTTGATATCATATATCAAATTGTATCTCACATTCTTGATTTAGATCAATATTGAGAAAGTTATTTTAGCTATACTATCTGTGTTTGTCATGGAAAACATAAATATGGGATACTATTTTGCTCTATTTCTCCTATCGACCAATATCTAATCTAAGAGAAGGTTATATCTTCCTATTCCTCACTTTTGAAGCTCTCCTAGACATTATAATACTCTTGATTTGAAGGAGTATTCAACAATTTCTTATGGATTTGCTGATCTACTATCCTTAGAACTACAAGTATTCACATACGATGTAAAATAGGAAGAAAGATTTGGGGGATGTCAACATCAATGTGGAAGTCCAATCGACTAATATAAAGTCAAATTTCTCAAATATACCTATGAATTCATGCAATGAAGGTATTCACAAAGGATTGTTAAATGGGAAAGGAGCATCTACATTGCATCAAATATTCAAGAGTATGTGGTTAATAGAAATATATCCCATGATTTTAATGAGTATCTTTAGCTCTCACATGAAGTGAGGAGCTTTAACACATGGATTTAGAATTAAATTCAAACCATGGAGACCAATTTTTATCATTTTATTGTTGCAATAAACATGTAAGTGAGGAGTTGACTCCTATTTCAATCCCTAGTAATTGTACTCTAGCTCCTAATGATCCCACTATGGCAAAGCAGTCAAATCAAGAGGTTACATTTACATTTGAAGTTAGATAACCATAAAAGAGCAAGATATTGAAATCAAAAAGTGTATTATCAATTGAAGTATGGTATGGAAGGAAGGTCATGATTCACTACAAGGAATCAGGGCCATCATGGACCTCCTTACCTTTCTTCTAAGAAGGAGAACCACACAATTGTGACTATTTTTATAAAGATTTTTATCCTCATTCCACTCAAATACCACATGGAATAATAGATCTTGAATTTCCATGTACATGAAGGACCTATTAACAATTATATATTTTGACAAAATAGAACAAATCAGGAGATTCAAAAGACATGGAGACAAGTCATACACATGAACATGATTAATTTTTAGTTCCAAAGCAAGGGATTTCCTAAATAAATCAATCCATTAAAGTAAGGTAGTATTTTAGAAGCTAGATAGGAGGGGTTAAAGCAAGATCTATAAGTTAAAGATACCTACACTAAAGTACTAACTTTTCCTACAACATATGCTTTAAAATAGTGTATTATTTACATAGATTGATTCCACATGCAAAACCTTCTCTAACAATACAAATAGCAAGCATCTATCTACCAACAAGCTAAGAGACATGCTTTGCAAAGGATTATGCATTAAATGTGGTGAAAATTTGTCTTTGACCACAACGAAAAGTGCACGATGAAGAATGCAAATATTAGTATGATCATCATGGAATAATTAGATGATGAGTCTAATAAAGGGAATTCGCTTTAGGAGGTAGAGTCTACTCCTACTTATGAGGAGTTGCATAATTTTGAGGAGGATGATCCTATCATTGGATCTAAGTAGGTATTTTTTCAATGGCTTATTAAAGGAGATATGTTATTCAATGATATTCTCTATTTCTCATGATGCATGGGAGAAAATACACTAAGTCCAAAGGTATTGTAAATGGTAGATTTTCTCATATTCTCATCAGTGTGGAAACCACACACAACTTTGTTAATAGCACTCGGGGGGGTCACTCATCAATATATGTACATATAACATGAGTTCAAAATAAGGGGTTTTTAAAATACCATTTTTATATATTTTTACATACAGAAGGGTGTCATATAAAGGGGTTACTTACAGATTGAATAGAAAATCGTTATGTTTTATTTAAGAAAAATTTACAGATTAGGATATTTATAAATAGGTCATGAACGCACTTTATATAGAGAATATATATATAGTGAACCCCCCGAGTAATAGCAAGTCTCTTGATGGGATGAGGTTAACCCCTTAGGAAATGGACATCTCATTGAGAGTACAAGTATGGCTACTAGGGAACATGAAATAAACATAGAAGTACATGAATATATCCTTATTATCTTATTGCCATGTTGTATCACTAAGGTGGATTTTACTCACTTGAGATGGGTCCCATTGACATGGTTCTTGGCTACAATTGACTCACAAGATCAAAATTTTTCCATAGATCTTGAGAACATACAAATGGAGTCACTTGGAATGAGAAATAAGTAATTATTTCTAAACCTGGGAGGAAACAAGTGAAATTGATCACCCTAAGGATGGATGAAAATAAGCAATATTTCTTCTCTAAAGAAATGGATCCATGTTTATGTAAGCTATTGGAAGAGTATAAAGACATATTTTAGCCTCATACTACATTTTTATCTCCAGAGCAAGAAATGGATCATCGTATTGACTTGGTATCCAACACATCCCCATGTAAGAGAGCCGCTTTGACATCCATCTGGTATAAATCTAAGTCAAGCTAAGCAACCAAAACCAAGACTAAGCGCAGTGGTGGTCACCTTAACCACAGGAGAAAAGACCTCATCAAAATCAACACCATGCTCTTGCTTAAAACCCTTTGCTACCAATCTAGCCTTGTATTTCGGCTTGGGGTATCCAGGGGTACTTTTTAGCTTGTACACCCACTTGCATGGCAAAGCCTTCTTGCCCATAGGCAAGGAAACCAAATCCCAAGTGTCATTCTTATGCAAGGAGTCTATCTTAGACTGAATAGCCCTCTCCCAGGAGTGACTACATAGCCCAACAGTCACAATGTGTGACTGGGCCTTCATTTATTCAAACTGTCACTAAAAGAATAAAGAATAAAGTGACGATGACGAGCGCTTGCCACCTGCAATGTGCAGTGGCGGTGACTGTCAAGTGTAGTAATACACGGGTAGCTAGGCAGAGGCGCCTTTACCCCCAACATGATGAAAAAATAGTCTTTGTACCCATCATCAGAGTCCTTATTTTGGGACTTTATGTTGCTAGCAAGGTTCCTACTTTTGAGCTCTTGCACACTTGTCATGAAAGTCTAGTTATATGACAAATTTAGGTCATGCACTTTAGTTTTTTGCCACTCTCTACTTTCCATAAGATCCTTGAGAGGCTTTAAGTTTGTAGTTGGGTTACCCACAAGCTGACTTGGTAGGTTTTTAGGGATTTTTGAATTTTTGATTTGTTGGCTGGGACGACACGGTAGGTGATTGGTGTTGGTTGACCCATGGAGGTCCTAGCCATCATGCACAAGGGTATCACGGGCCTGTTAAAAGTGATGGAAATGTTAGGTTTTCTAGCTGAGTCTACATCTTGCTTGGATCCACCCTCATCCTTCAAGAACAAGAGATCAATGGTTGCTGATATGTGCATCTCAATCTTGCTCATTCTCAAGGTGGGGAATCTACCTTGTTATAGGTCCATAATTGCTTCTAGGCATTGATTTTCCCTTTACTAGGATAGAGATGGAATCTAAATCCACTAGTGAGGTTTTCCATGTGTCCATCATTCACTTGGATTGCTTCTAATCTATTACCCAAGAATATCAGTTCAATACCCCAATCCTCTATTACTTTGGCATTTCTCATCGAAGGTCTACTAAGTAGGATATCATAATCCACGCCCTTCATAACTATGAAGTTAATTGAGAATTGGATTCTTGCTATCTTTAATGGCTAGTACTTTAGGACTCCAAAGGTTCTAATCTTCATCCCATTTAATATAGTGACATTGAACCTTGGAGTCTCTATAGTGGGTTTTCCCAAGCTTGCAAGACTGCATGACTAAGTACTCTAACCCCTACTCCCATTTCTACTATTCCCTTTCGTGTATTATCTCCTAAGGCAACATTAGGTAAGACTACATGCATCTTAGTGCCCTCCCAAAAGGTGTTTACTTGTGGGGACTTAGATGTTGGATATAGTGTTAGGCTTGGTATGTGTGTCACCACATCGTGATCTATAAGGTCTTGTGGCTCATGGTCATTACTGTGTTCTACCCATCGCTTCAATTCTTACCAAAGTGTGGAGTTTTGCCTAAGAAATTCTCCCAATGACAATATCACATGAGTTGTTATTATTGAGGTAAGCAATTTTCCAAGTGTATTTTCCTCCTTAGCTTCATGGGATCCTTGCCAATGATCTTCAGCTAGTTGCATAGCCACAACCCCCTCATCCGACCCATGTAGTTTTTCATGTGGTGATGTTGTCTCTCTTGCCCTGAGATATGTGGAAGAGACTAGTGGACTCAAGGTGGAGAGTTCATTAATCTCATCCTCAATGATAGGTTTGGCATCTTGAAGGTGAGCTTGTACCGCTTTTATCCACTCCTTGACCTTGTTTACAGCCCTTAGCTAGGTCAAGGTACTCTCTAATGTTAGCACTTCCCTTCTCTCTCATGTTAGAAGCAAATGTTTCTACTTTGGCATCCATGACACGCTTTACCTTGGTTAATGTGGTCTTAGTCTTGAGTGTTATTTTTGTCTTGATTCTCTTTTTCCTCCATCATCGACTCTTCTTCCCTATAGAGAATGCATCTAGGTTGCTAGGTCGAGGTAATGAGATACCAGCCTACTTTCTTTCAGCTCATGTTATGACATTTAAGGAAATAGGTGTGGTATAATTGTCATATGAATCAACACAAAAGAGTCCGAGTAGCACCACAGATGGCATGATTGTCAAGCTAGTGGAGGGATTTTGCCTAGGGCAATCAATGAATAGATGTGTGACTCCACATTCCAAGCATCTCAAGTTAGCCTTATTCATTTTTGCTTACTCCCTTTCATGGTAATAGGAAGAGATATGCCCTGGATGGCCACATGTCCAACATGCTATGGGTTCCTAGTTTTGAGCTCCTCCTAGGCCTCCACCTCTTCCTCTACCTAAGGCTATGACTGATGCCAGGAGGCATATTACACGGTGGATTCCGTGCCATGGTGGATTCCGTGAGGTTTTACGATGGATTCCGTAAACTTTGATTACTAGGGCTCATACACAAAGTGGATTGTTTGTGCAAGAAGTCGATGGGGACGCCTATCCTTTTTGGGCATTTCGTTAATTTCGTGTGTACATGGGTGATTCCATAGTGGGTGATTCTGTAAAATACATATTAAATTAATAAATGTTTATGAGTTTAGAGTGCACACTCGTGATAAATTAAGGTTAGGATTGATTTCTAACCAATTGATTTATTTATGTAGCTGAAGACTACTAGGTATTCACTTTTGTCGGTTTAATTGTATTATTTTACTAACGATTGTGAATGCTTTAGTTGATGTGTAGAGATAACAGCAGGGGCGGTGGAAAGCATTGGAGGATAGCGTGTATTCGAGTTATCACCTATATTTTGATGGGTGCATAGTTTAGGCATGGTGCCTATATTTTGTCGCACCTATTTATTAAGGCGTTGGATATTTATTTATTATTTTTGTATGCGCATCGGTGCACGATTATGATATTTGTATTTGGACATTGTATTGGGTATGCTTGACTCCTTGGGTGCCAGCCCATTAGCTTTATTTCTATTTAGCACTAAAGCAAACTCAAAAGCCAAAAGCATGCTATTTTGTAATTTGGGCTATTATTTGAGCTTGAAGATGATTAATACATAAAATACATGCTTTGTGAAGTGCTCACACAAGGCATGGGGGGAGCTTGCACATAATTGGTCTCTTTTTCATGTCGTGCATGCTTTCTACCTTGAGTTTTGTGCAAAAAGTAGAGTTCTTTTGTTCTTGGGGACCTTCTGATGCTCACTACGCGCGCTTACGGCATCTGATCTCTGCACCAATGACTAGCACAAGCCTATAGTCTATCACTATAGGATTTCTCTCTTCATCATAAGAGACATAAGTGTTCAAGTAAAAATCTTCCTCTAGTGGCTCCTCCACAAAGTGCACTAGAGCTTTGCTTGGTGGATGGCTCACGATAGGTATTAGAGGTCTAGGGATTCTTATCAGGTTGATGTCTAATCCTTGGGAAATTTCCTTTGAACTGTTAGGGATAGGGAGAGCGAAAGAGGATCCCCATTCGAAATATGGTTCTCTAACTCCTAAATAGTATGGTTGAGTGTAAGGCTACTAGTAATGCAACCGTCTTGGCAATCTAGAGTGCATGGTGTAATGCCTAAATCTTCTGCATTTGGCATAAGGCCTTGATATGGGATCAAGATATTCAAAAGGCATGTGCTTTTCTCCATAGTGCATATACTACATGTGAGGTCGTATTGGCCTTTGTGTTGACTCTTGTAGTCTAGCCAACTTCAATTTTAGGTTTGCTATAGCTTGGATCTAGTCAACACTCTTCCCTCTTTCTTGTTCACTAGGGGCTACATGTTCACTAGTTGTTGTAGCTCTCTCATTGTTCCTAATTGCATTACTACCTTGTTGCATAGCCCAAGAGCTTCTCTTCCTAAATAAGTCATCAAATTGTATGACTTTCTCAAAGACTCTTGGAAGCATGTCTCTTTACACGTTTGAGTTGCTTGCAAGGGACTTATAGAGTTCTTCATTACAGATCTCGTTAATGAATATAGTAGAGACCGCTCTCTCATTGGGTCACTCAACTGCAAGTATCCTCTTATAGAGAGTCCTTACATGTGTGACGTAGTCTTGTATGTTCTCTTTGTCCTTGTGGTTGACATTCATCAACCTAACAATAATATTGTTGAAGTATTGTAGCTCTAAGAATCTCTTGATGAAGAGATCCTTCAACTAGGTGAAGTCATTATGTTCCGCATTGTCTAGCCTGGTGAACCAAGTTTTTCGCTTGTCTCCCAAGCAAAGACCTAATGCTTTTTCTTGTTGAGTGCCGTCCATGACGTTATTAGCTTAGCACACCTTCTCAAACTACTCGATAAAGCTATAGGGGTCCTTGATGGCATGTTATTTATCAAGTTTCTTTGCAACTATAGGTATTTTCATTGGACTACTTGCATTTGGGGTGACTCATGTAGCCAAGGCTACCCCACTTTGGTTAGCGTTGATATTGTCTAGCAATATTTTTGTGACTAGCACACTTATTGTAAGGGCAGCTTCCATGGCTCTCTCCTTATTGGCATTACATCTTCTTTTGTTCTTACATGAGATGGCTAGGATCCTATGAACCTCATGGAGAGCCCTCTCCTAATCCAATCTTTGAGCCCTTGTTCCTAGCTAAAACTCATAATGTGCTATAGTGCTATCCTTGTCAGTCTCCTTTCTTCCTTAATATTGATATGACATCAGCTACTGGTCTTCCATCATGTGCTATCCTTCTTTGCTAGTTGTATTGTGTGACAAGTGACCGGATGTCACCTGAATACTCTGCCATGTTAAGGTCAAGATCAAGGTCTAGATTGTTCTTATTCAAGTTGGTGCTTACCAAAGTAGTTACCTCCTAACCCATTAGTGAGTCTATGAGGTCAACTAAGCCAGCTAGAGATATATCCCTAATCTTGGTGAGCCTTTCCTTCTCTCAGCAATGTGATGGTGTGGTCTCCTTTATGTCTTTGTCCATGGTTTCCTAGATCCCTTGTCTAATTATTGGCTATACTCTGAATGATGGGTTATTTTTTAGCTAAATCCCCTTATGTGTGTTCGTGGTTAACCCAATAGTTTACAAATGTGTAGAACTTATGATGTGCATTGTGCAAATTCAAGCTTTCTAGCTTTCACATGTGCTTAAATGCCTACACTACCAATTGTGACCTTTGATAGAGTCAATTGTGTCAATCATTTTCTTGTTCTTGATATTGTTGGTGAAGGGGTTTTAACTGCTCCTAATGGTTGAAATTGGGTTCTCTACAAGTCATGGTAGGTGGTGTGTCAGGGTTCAAGCCAAGTGAGTCACTTGGGGTCTCTACAGGTAGCGTCTAATGGTCGATTCCTTCAATCCCCCCGTGGACTACTAGGTTGAGGTTTTCTTTTTCTTTTTATTCTTGAGTGTAAACAGTCCTATAATGGTTTTATCTACTAGTCTAGCCTTCAACCTGGTCAGTTGGGAATAGGCCCTACAAGCCCTTGAAGGTCAAAAATTAGTCAAAACAGAGTTCTGGACAACTAGATTGAGTCCTAGACTTAGCTGTGTGAGTCATGGGTTTGGCTGTTTGAGTGGACTTCTTGAAGGATTTGATCAATCGAGTGGTTAGACTTGGACTCAAATAAGGCCCCATCTAAGTGTCCAAGTGGTGGCCCAAGTGGACTTTGAGTTTAGTGGCTGAATGGTTAGGTCTATCTGAGTGGTTACTCAAATGACTCAAACATCCGAGGCCTACGATCGCCATTGGAGCGGCACCCAAAAACTCACCAAATCACACAAACACCCTATTTAATGAGTTATGCCACTATTTCAATCACCCAAGATTCTAGATGAGTTGAAAAAGTAGCAACAAGGACCCAGAGAAAACGTGGAAGAGCTGGAAGTGTCAAAGTCAAGATTTGTTAGTGCAGTAGCCTTTGTGGACCTGTCATTCATGTCTCTCTGCCACTAGCTCTCTCTCAATTTCACTGAATGCAAATGAGCTCTATCTTCCCCCTTCTTCGCCTTTTGTTTTCTCTCTTTCTCCATTTATACTCTGTTTTTCTTCTTGGATATGAAAAATCTATCATTTCTACCCCTATTTTCTTTTTTTTAATTATCCAAATAGTTTTTTTTTCTTATTTTCCAAACCTTAACGTCTCAAGCCTGATCAAAATGCATAATTTCTACTCTGACCAATACATAGAAAGCTTCACAAACCTAAAATAATCCACAAAAGAAATAGAATGGCCTATCAACTCTCTTTCTTCCTACCTAAAACCAATTTAAATTTTTTTAGAGTCGAACTCCTACGTATTCATCACTTGATTTAGAGCACACAAGCACTCAAAGCTTAAATCCATTGGTCCTGGCAATGGAACCAAAATGTGTGAGCCTCTCGCTCAACCGCCAAGACCCACAAACCCCTTATTGTTTCAAGAATTTTAAGCCAAGTGTAATGGCTACTTCTCACATAGTCATGTGGACTATCACACCTACGAGTGTAATGAGCTTAGCTTCATACCCAATTGAGTTACCTCCTCCCTCAAGCTTTGTGATAGCTCTACAATCCAAGGGGTGCAAGCTTAAGCAAGTTGGATTCTCAAGCTCCAAGCTCCAAGCTCCATCTCTGCACATGAGACAAGAGAAGAAGAAGAAGAAGAAGAAGAAGAGAGAAGAAGATGGAGAGCTTCTTCACCATGGTCCCTCACCCTCACACTCTTACTGCCTCACACTCCCTCTCTCAAGTACAAGCATAAGCAAGAGTCAGAAGAAGAAGAAGAAAGCTAGTTTTTGGCACACACATGAATAATCTTCTTCATTCACTGTTTTCCTGTTTATACATGCCCTTATCCGTTCCTTGGACCATCCCCATTTTTGGTTCAACCTTTGTCGCTTCATCTACTCTCTTTTCTTCTCATTCCTATTGATATAGGTCTCAACCCACACCTCTCTTTCTTTACAATCTAAATGGGAGGGAGCCCAGTGCTCTTTTACAAAATGAATTACAATGTACTCAATGCTTTTAGACTTGCTAGAATATTTAGTGCACTTATTATTTTGTGCTTTCTTTTACATTTGAATATTTTATTGCAATTTTTTTTACCTTGCCTCTCTCTTCCATTTTTTCTTGCCTTGGGGCTATCTTCCATTTTTGACTTTTCATGGATTTTCTATCTTGAATTTCCCAAGGTGTGACATGACACAAAGTAAGAAAGATAAAATCATATCCTTTGACTCAAACTTCATCTACTAGAGCTATCCTTAAAGACTAAGGGCATACATAGATGAGGGAGCCTTGTATAATATCTGAAGATTTTTCCAAATTGCAGGAGAAGTCCTTCAGGCAGTGACTGTCAAAAGAAGTTGGGTGAAAATGCAGTGAAGAAGGGTAGAATATGCATGAGCATTATCAATATTGTTGAGGTGTTTTCAATCACACTTACTTCAGTCTCTTTGTAAGGAGTAGTGAGAAATCCCATATGCACATAGGAGAAGTGCTACCATCCAGTTTCCTATAAAGCATTGTACTTGCTCTATTTTCTAATGCAATGCCATAGTACTTTTGTCCCTCAATAAAGTATATGTGTCATTGTTAGTCAATACAAAAGATTGTGTTTATGAGTCCAATCGGGTAAGTTAGTCATGAATATATGTGTGCATCACGTGGATTCATAATAATATATTTTTCAAATACTATTTTTATAGCTTTTTTACATATAAAAGAACGTAATATAAAGGAGTTATTTATTGATTGAATAGAAAAGAGTTTTGTTTTATTCATGAAAAATTCACAGATAAGGATATTAATAAATAGGCCTTGAACGCACGTGATGTAGAGTATATGCATCTAGTAACTTCCCTGAGGATTTGAAGCTTCCATCTTGGAACCTAATTCACTTGTGTAACAGTCAATCATGTCAATGTCTTCAAGAACTCACTCTTTCTTTTCCAACCTCCATAGCTTTCGCATCTACCATGCTCTAAATCCCGCATATTTAACATGGTATGAGCTAGGCATGGCACTGTCTCTCCATCCTCTCTTGGTTCCTCTCAATCTCACATCCAGCTCAGGATGAGTGAATGACTTCATATCCCAAGTCTACCTTCACTTGAGCTTCCATGGCAGCCATAGCCAGCAATACCCTGTCAGCTTGAAGTTCCTATATCTCACTCCACAGATCAAATCTCCTAGAGCTTCCTTCTAGAAAAGTGTTTCTCTCCTTCTAGAGCTTCTGTTAACACATCAATCACTAACATCGGGCAAGCATAACTTTAGCATTGTGAAAATTCTCAATGAATGCCATAGCCTAGAACTGTCCCTGGATCTCCCAATACAGAGCTATCTTCATGAACTCTCTTCTAGACATCACTTCCTCCACTTATGGCCCTCCCTCGTGGGTCATAAATCATTGACATTAGTACTCTCTACCCCCAGCATTACAAAAAATGTCAAGATTTATCAAAAAATTACGCTTGATGTCATTGTCCACTCTACGCTTGAATCCGCAAGTGATATTGATCATCATTATGAGGCTTTGATAGAGCATAAAGAGAGCTTCATTTTCAAAAAAAAAGTTTTCAAATGATCCACTGTTGCACCTACAATCAACAGAAAACTAGGACTGGGTCAAAACCCTAATCTAGGAAGCCATAGCCAATGTTTACCGCAGCACAGAGGAGCGGGAAATGGAAAAAAGAAAATAGCAAAAGGCGCAGGACAAAAGGAAGAAAAAGGCGCCTTAATCGGTAACCAGACCCTGAAAAAATTAAAAGCACGGGCATGACCCTTAGGAAGTCTTAGAGTTGCCCAAGGAAAGTAAAAGAGTAAAAAGCGCACCATTAAGTGTGAAAGCGCTCCGGAATCCTTGTAAAACAGCACCAGACTCACTCCTATGCAAACTGTATGCATTAGTTGGGAATAAGATAGATTAGAACGGCGGGAAATGAGAAATGGGCCTAGGCTAATGGCCGGCCATGTAAAAAAAGGGGATGACCGCCCATGAAAAGTAGGACATGTATATAAAGTTCAAAAAGTGAATGAGAAGATCATTCTTGTGTGTGGCGAAAGGTTCTTCTTCTTCTTCTCTTGTTTCTTGCCTTCTTGCTTGTGCTTGAGAGAGGGATTGAGAGAGTGTGAGGGAGTGAGGGAGTGATTGTGTGAGAGTGAGGGATCTTGGAGAAGAAGCTCTCCATCTTCTCTCTTCATCTTCCCCTCCTCTCTTCTCTTCTCTTGTCTCGCGTGTGGCTATGGAGGATGAAGCTCATGGGAGAGGGATTAAGGTTGCTTGAGCTTGCCTCAAGGATCGTGGAGCTACTAGTGTGCAAGAAAGAGGAGGGTACTCGATCGAGCATCAAGGTAAGCTCACTACACCCATAAGGTAGGCATTGTGTGTCGGCTATGTGAGAGGTAGCCATGGCCGCTCAGTTCGAAACACTTGAGCAATAAGTGGTCTGTAGATCTCGGGGTAGAGCTTGTAGTTTCCCTTCATTTTGGTTCCGTTTCTGAGACAGACGGAATCGAGCCTTGAGGGCCACGCGCATCAAATCGAGCATAGAAGTAGGGTTTGCAGCCCGAACTGGCGCTCCAGTAGCTAGGATATTTAGGAGGTTTTAATCCGTGAAACAAGTGTTTTGGTTTGTTGGAAGCATTAGTGTAGGACTACCATTCTGCATCTCTATTTTGCATTTTGGCTGCACTAGATTAAGGTTAGATTAGGTTAAGAAAAGAGAAAACAGAAGGTTTTGGCTGCTACTCGAAATAGGGAAACAGGGGACCGGATTCAAATTTCTGGGTAAAACAGGGAAAAGGGAACTGGCTTTAAGGTTTTGTAGTGCTAGGAAAGGACCTTAAGAGGCTTGGAAGGCCAGTGAAAACCTCATTTCACTGGCTAGCTTTGAGAGAGAGAGAGAGAGAGAGAGAGAGCTTTTGGTTTCCGGGAAGAGGGAGCGCTATCACGATTCTGGGTGCCATCAATTTGTGCTACTCCAAGTGAGTCTGGTGCTTCTTAGTAGTGCCCTAATCATATCTGGAAAGTCTCTTGTGATTGTGTATAGCAGGCGTCAAGTGGGATTGAAACGCGTTGGACCAGGTCTCAGTGGTCCGATTCCCAGAATCGGACCACCCGAGTCCTGGAGTCGGACTCCGATTCCAAGAATCGGACTGTCCGACTAAGGGAGTCAGACTGTATGCTAGTCAGACCATCCAACATTCAGATCAGACCAAACAAATTTAGAATCCAACCCCACTATCGGATCGAACAGTCCAATTGGATGTGCCACGTGGCACTCGGGCCGGACCATCAGACCCCACCTGTCCTACTGGTGGACTCGGACCACTCTGTCCGACTGCAAGAATCGGACCATCCGACTATTAGAGTCGAACCAGCCTTGTCCGATTCCCAGAATCAAACAGTCCGATTCTGGGAATCGGACCATCGTGCCAAAAGGAATGTAACATGTCCCCTAATATCACCCAGGACACGTTGTCGTGTTGCTGTGCATCCGAGTCGTATACACCTCCATTTCTTTTGTTGTGCATTTTTGTTAATTTCCGCGTGTGATTCATTGTTTGTGTGATGCATTTTAATAATCCGCATCCAATGTATATATTCCCTTAGTGCATGTGTATGATTTTGTTTGGATGCATGATGTGCGTGTATTAAAAAAATATGAAAAACTGATGCCAAAGGATCTTTGTCCTGCTGCTATTTGTTCTAGCTCTATGTGCAATGACAGTCTTTAAGATCACCACATGCTATACATCTCGGTATGAAGGTCAAAAACCAGGAACTTCAGGGTTGAGGAAAAAGGTTACTGTTTTCAAACAACCAAATGAAGTCACTTTTGTTTCTGCAGTCAAAGTTTGCTCCAACATGACAGCCTTGGTGCAAGTGTTTTGAAGATATGCTACAAGAAGGACATTTAAAGGAGGAAGCAGAGTTGCTGCAAGATATGCCTCTTGCAAATAATCTTGTTGCTTGGATGTCAATGTTAAATTAATGCAAAAGGCATGGTGACATATTGCTAGCACAGCAATGCTTTGACAAAAATTATGCTCATGTCAGACCTTTAAAAAAGTGCTGGAATGCGGGAAGAAGCTAATGAGATACAGAAGATGCGACAATGTTCCATGAGATTACATAAGAAGCTAGGAGAAGCTTTTGTTGAAATTGACCACAGACTCTATGGTTTTGTGGCAGGAGACAAAAGCTGCATGGATTCTCGAGACATATACACAAAAATCAAGAGATTGGAGTCTCAGATAAATGAGGAAGGTCGCTTGCCTAATTTTGACATGTGAACAAGAAAAAGAAAAACTAAAAACAGAGGAGAAAACGAAGGGGAAAAAAAGACTAATTCGAGAGAGAATTCGAATAGCGGATGGAGGGAAGAACAGACAGCCTGTGGAGGATACGTGGGGGAAAAAAGAATTTGAATGGGGAGCTTTTTCTGTCTCTTTTTTCTCTCGGTCTGTTTGGTGTCTGTGTGTGGTCTACCTGTGTACCGCGGGTCTGCATTTTCTGCCTCAGGGCTTTTCCGGGATGGTGGCAATTGTTGAAGACTGCGAGACCAGATCAGGTCGCCAGGGAACAGGGAATCCGAGATTCTCTGCAGAATCATAAACGGGGCGTATTCTTGATTGCTAGCAAAAAGATAACTGGGGAATGTTTTCTCATATGAGGCAAAGAGAGGGAGCTCTCTTTTGATGGGAACAGCCTGTTTTTGGTAAATCTCTCTGACTCTCATGACTCGGCTTCAGCAAAGACAGACGTCTTCCACAGTTATGGCGAAAACTTGAATACCTTAAGGCTTACACACAGACAGAAGAAGAAGCAACCATCATGTATCTCATGTTTTATACTAACAAGAATGGCGAAAAGGTCTACACGCTGCAGAAAGAGTCTCCGCTGGGCACTCCCACTCAATCAGCGCATCCAGCTCGTTTCTCTCCAGAAGACAAGTTCTCGAAGCACCGTGTTGTATTGAAGAAGAACTTTGGCCTGCTACCCACGCAAACATCCATGCCAGCCTACTAGTTGTCTGATAATACAGCGTATTCTTTGAACTACTTCATGGAGCAAACATCCTGGTACAACGATTTGGTCTTGGACCTCTTCTTCCCTGCAAAGTGGTCCCGTACACCACCCAGACATGGTTGAAGAATTACATTGCCGAGGTCATCTTATACTTTGTGGCAGGCGATCTCTAGTGTTGGTACATCTACTATTGGAAAAAGCATGTGTATTTCCAGGCTATGCCTTTATATGTTTCCTTGTCTACAGCATCAGAATACATGATTGAACAAGGCTGGACTAAGTGTTATCCTAAAATCAGCCATATTGGATTCCTTTACTACATAGCATGGTCGATTGTTTACCTTATGGTAGTAGAGTTTGTCATTTATTGGATGCATAGAGGTTTACATGATTGCAGACCCCTCTACAAATGACTACATGCAATACACCATATTTTCAACAAAGAGAACACTCTATCGCCATTTGCAGGGTTGGCATTTCACCCAGATAGGATTCAGCAGGCCTGTCCACATGTGATAGTAATTCTGTTTATACCGACCCACTTTATAACTCATGTTGCTCTCATATTTCTAGAGGTTGTTTGGATCACCAACATTCATGACTGTATCCATGGAAACATTTGGTCAATCATGGGTGCAGGCTATCATACCATCCACCATACAACATACATGCATAAATATGGAAACTTCCTGAAGCAGCAAAATCTCGTATGCATTTCTTGGCAGCCATGCTTATGTGGATGGATCTTTGGTCAATTTTTGTTGTTCCTGAAATGAGACAAACAGTGGCTATGGTTTCCAATTGAATACCCTTGATGCTCAAAAACAGGAGTTGGATTGCTGAAAATTTCTGCTAGTCTGATGTACCTACTGCTGTTGTGATCTGAATTTGATAGAAGATCTCTGAAAGCATCTGAAATCAGATGTGTGGAACAACAGAAGGATCACTGCACTAAAGGACATGCTTGACTGGATTATTAGTGCCATTATTCCGTTCAATGTAAAAGGCATTATACATCTGAATGTAAACAGTTTAAGAGTTACTTCCACCTAGATGCAATGCTGACTAAGAGAAACTTCAGATTTTTCTGTACATGAGTTTCCTGTAACTCACCTGACAAGGAATATAGTGAACTTTGGCATCAAATATTTGAGTTTTTCTTGTTAGCCTCATTTCTTGCTGTATCTTGAACCCCGTGTTCTACAGCCTTTGCGTGAACTCTCTGACATTTCTAGTGAACCCGACGTGAAAGTGCTGCGTCATCAGCAAGATGGGAGACTCGCAAGAAGAGATGACAGATGATAATGTCATGAAGAACCTGTTTCAGTCATTTACCATGTATATGCAGCAGCAAGCTCATGCAAAACGGGACAGTGATGCTATGGATGCTTTGAAAGCTGTCCAACAGGAGATGAAGCAGTTTAATGGCCAGCAAGTGTCAACTTACCTGCATTTGTATGAAGAAAAGATGAAGTTTTTTGGGGTTTCTCAAGATGTTTGGAGCCGCTACTTCTTGCGGATCGTGGTGCGCGCTCTTGAAGGTCGAATTGCAGAAATTCAAGAAGCACATGCGGGTTGGGCTAAATTTAAAAAGGCATTAAAAGATGAATATTTCCTGGAGGATACAGGTCTTATGAATCGCAGGAATTTTTTAGCATGGGTTTCTATGCCTAATAAGGGACTTTCTGTTACCACTCTTCTGCGAGAGTTTGAAAGCCGTTATGATTAGTTGGATGGGACTGAACAGCAAGCTTTGGAGATGCAGAAAGTGGAGTTATTTTTGCAAGCTACAGATGCTGATTTACAGGAAAAGTTGGATGATCTTTTGGAAGATCAAGCTACTGATTCAGGTTTAAAGACTGAGTGGAGACATGTCATTGATGCTGTGAATGCTCTTGTCAAGAAGCAGCGCAGGAGAGTAAGATTGCATCGAAATACAGGAACAGTTCCTGAAAAATCCTTGGAGACTTCTTCTTCTACCCCTGCTGCAACTTCTTTGCCTAAGCCTACTCCTCCTGTTGTGAATCCACCAGTTCCTGCTGCTCCAGTGCCCTTATCTGTAGATGATGTTATTAAAGGCTTGGCGGATTTGACAATTGAAGCAGTCAAAGCTGAAGTTGGTAAGTTAAAGGAGCAACTTATGTCAGTACCTGCTGTAGCACCTGCTCCAGTGACTGCTTTTCCAGCTGGTCAAAGAAAAGGGCGACGATGTATTTGGTGTGATAGTACAGAGCACCAACACTGCAGAGATTGTGATGCTTTTCAGGAAGCACGTAAGAAGAATGTAGTGTTCTGGGGACAAGATGGGAAGATATGGCTGACAGAGACTGGCGCTCCTCTTGACACAAACTTCGGTAAGGGAGGTATGAAGAAGCTTGTTGATGATATGGTTGCGCGATCAGCTTATGTGAGTGTTAGAGGAGATGCTTCAGCTTTTGGAGTCCAGCTTGAGCAGAAATCTGATGGAGACTCTACTTTATGGTCTTCTGCCTTGGAGATAGCGAGAAGAGGGAAAGTTCAAACTTCTACTATGACTTGTGTGGGCTCTAGCATCCGAGGAGAAACAGGATGGGATTCTCCTGTTGACAGGTATTCTATTTTTGCTTATATGGCTAAAACGCAAGGTTTAGATGCCATGGTTGAAGAAAAGAGAAGAAGAGATGAGGAGGGTCCTAGCTCCTCCAAAAAGACTAGAGGGGGTGACTTTGTTTCACCACCTGTTACAGCTCCACCTATGTCAAATTCTCTAGCTCAAACAGGTTCTGATCAACCAATGGGAGACAAGCAGAAAGAAAAGAAGCAACCAAGAAAAGAGCCAGGATTCAAGCTCTTGTCAGACCTTGATATGCAAACGGATATGAGTAAGATTTTTCATGAAAGAATTTTGAATAGTGAAGTCACTTTTACTGTTGGAGAGGCTCTTGGGATTGCTAGAAGAGAAATACAAGATCAGATGCAGGATTTTTTGCGGAGGAAACGACATGCGATGGAAGGACCTGCTTTACAGGGATTGTGGCATGGAGCTCTTGGGGAAGAGCATGATGATGCAGTGATGGTTGAGAATGCTTCTGTTAATCCGCAATTGGAGAAAATAGTGCAGCCTATGCAGTATGAAGATGATGAGACCCCTATTCTCATTCCTCGCAGCCATTTTTCACAAAGTCATTGGGCTAGAGCAACCACTGAGACAGTGGTAAGGATTGGAGAGAAACAAATTCCCTTGATTGCTTTAGTTGATCATGGTTCTGAGATTAATCTTATTGCTCGAGGTGTTTATGAGAGTGGCAAGTGGCCTATGGATGTAGAGCATGGCTGGCGCATGAGAGCTGCCAACAATACTTCTGGTGATATGTATGCTGCTTGTCCGAGTATCAGAATTTCTATTGGTAATGTTGAAGAGGATTATCATTGCTTTGTTCAGGATTCATGCTCTTATCCGATTGTTCTTGGACAGCCTTTCATTACAGAAGTAAGAATGGAAACAAAAGTGATGGATGATGGGTCAGCTTATGCGTGGATACGCAGTAAAGATGGTATGCGAGCTGTTCAGTTTATGACTGTTGGGGTAAATCATCCGAGAAAAAGGGACTCCTTGCGTGAGGCACCACTACCTGCGAAGGAGTTGGATTTTCATTAGGTACCGCTGTCTTGCGAGACGCCAGTGGTACGGAGCGGAGAAAAGAGGAGATCTCGCCTCGTGGCAGCCAGTCTTTCTCCAATAACTTTGTTGGGTTTACTTCAGATAGTTCAGTGAGTTATCAGAAAATTTCAGATTTGCCTAGAGCTGCCAGGCAGTACATTGGTCGTAAGGAGAAAGAGTTAAAGAATGCAGGTATTTTGCAAGCAGAAGAGCATGTGGATGGATTGTATGAAGGGATGTCTTATGTAGATACATTGTTTGAGATAAGAGCAATGCTGAAAACTGATGTATGCAAGGGTTCAAAGATCATACCTGTGCAAACCTTGGATATGTTTCAGGAAATTTTTGGTTTTATGCTGCAAACAGAGTTAGAGGCTGAGAAAACTCAACAAACTCAATTTATGACTGATCTTGATCAGCTAATAGAATTGCAGAGGGCTGAATTCATTCAGCCAACAGAGTTGAATGCAGAAAAGTTTCTGCATACAGAGTTTCAGGATGCATCTATGCAGTCCATAGAGCTAAAGGCTGAAATTTTTCAGTCAACAGAGTTGAAAGATGCTGAAAATTTGCAGAAATTGCAGCAAAGGAAAGAGTTCTTGAATGATGCCAAGGTTGACACAAAATATAAAACAGTTGATAAGAAGGTTAAGCCGGTTGCAGGGCCGCTTCCTTCTGATAGTGATGAACAGATTGAAAAAGCTATGAAGCAGCCTATGTTGAGGGATCCTGCAAATATTGGACATAAGTTTACAGCTGAAACTCTTGCAGAATTGAAGATTGGAAATGATGATTTTTTGCTTCCAGTGGAAAAAGAATGTTTTAGAGAGATGCTTGGACGTCATGGTAAGGCATTTGCTTTCTTTCCACATGAAATTGGCTGCATTAGTCCCGAATTGGTTGCACCTATGGTCATCTTCACTGTTCCTCATGTACCATGGAATATACGTCCTATACCTGTGCCTAAAGCACACTTGCCAAAGCTGATAGAGTTGCTGAATGAGAAGATTAAAATGGGGATTTTGGAACCCTCTTCTGCACCCTATTCTAACAGGTGGTTTACTGTACCAAAGAAGAATGGTACTTTGAGATTTATTCAGGATATGCAGCCCGTGAACAAAGTGACAATCAGGAATGTGGGAACAGGTCCAGTTGTGGATGAATTTGCTGAGGCTTTTGCAGGACGAGCCATCTATTCACTAGGTGACTTGTATTTAGGTTATGATCAGTTTCAGCTTGCCTTGGAAAGCAGGGATATTACTACTATGCGGACACCTATTGGTCTTGTGAGGATGTGTACCTTGCCTCAAGGTGCTACAAACTCAGTTGCTCATATGATGAATGCTATGCATAGAGTTCTTCGAGACTATATTCCGCAGTATACCATGCCTTTTCTAGATGATGTGCCTATTAAGGGTTGTGCAGAAGAAGAAAAGAATGAAAGTCTTGATTTGCGTGGATGTAGACAGTTTGTGGCTGATCACTTGAATGCTTGTGAACAAATATTGACACGATTAGAGGAGGTAAATTTGACACTTTCAGGGCTGAAATCTGTCTTTGTTGTTAATGAAGTCATCATAGTTGGGCATATGGTTGGATATTATGGCAGAAAGCCTTCTCTTGCAAAGGTGGATGCCATAAACAGGATTGCAGAGTATTGCTCGACTACTTCAGAGGTGCGGAGATTTGTGGGAGCTTGTGTATTTTACATGATTTGGATTCCTCATTTTGCTCATATTGCAGATGTTCTCTATCAACTGCTTCGAAAGGGGCAGAAATTTCATTGGGATGAGAAGCATTCAAAAGCCATGCGTAAGCTCAAGAAGCTGTTGCAATCAGCTCCTACTCTACGCAAGGCGGATTATCAATGTGGACGACCGATCATGTTGACAGTTGATACTAGCCCTATTGGCATAGGTTGGGCTGTGGGACAGGATGATGCTGATGGAAATAGGTATGCAATCCGCTTTGGAGCTAAAGTTCTTAATGAGCGACAAAGGAGATATCCGCAGATTAAAAGAGAATTGTGGGGAGTAGTCACTGCACTGAAGTGTGACAAAGGATATTTTATTGGAGCTTCGGTTATTGTGGAAACAGATTGTTTGCCTTTGCTTGGCATGATTACTAGTTGCTCGACTCCAGATATAGCGATGCTTCGGTGGATTGCCTATATCAAATCATTGAATCCAGAATTTCGACACATAGCAGGGAAAGATAATTCAGTTGCTGACATGCTTTCTAGAGCGAGATATGAGGATGAGGAGTCAATGCTTGCAGAAGATGATGAGACAGAGTTTGCTGCTTCTGTCCTTATTCATGATTGTCATGTATCTACTGTTGAAGCCTTTATTGAAGAACTTTATGTTGATGAATGGCTGCAAATTGGACAATATCTAAGTTCATTGACTCGAAGAGCTGATTGGACAGATGATGAATTTAAGAAAATCAGAAGGAAGGCTTATGGGTATTTCTTGAAAGATGGTTTTCTTTGGAAGCATCCAAGAAAGAGAGGAGGCTTGCCCTTGAGAGTAGTTTGTGATGTAGCGATGCAAATACAGATTATGCGAGAGTTTCATGAGAGCTCATGGGCTGGACATAGAGGTGTGTGGGCTACCTATGAGAAAATCAAAGAAAGATACTGGTGGAAAGGGATGTATAAAAATGTTTCTCACTTTGTGGAGACTTGCAGGGACTGCCAGCTTTACTCTTTAGTGCGACATCGTGATGAGCTGCATCCGACTTATCCACTATGTATGCATTACAAGTGGGTGGTAGACTTGGTTACTTTGCCAGTGGGACTTTGGCAGATGAGATATCTTGTCTTGGCTAGGGAGGATCTTACAAACTATGTTGAAGGTAGACCGTTGCGGACGAAGACCACCACTACAGTATGTAAATTCTTGTTGGAAGAAATATTTTGCAGGTATGGATGTATAGGCAAGATTACAGCTGATCGTGGAGAGCTAGATGCTGATGAAGCTAGAGAATTCTTCTCACGGCTTGGGATTAAATTGGCTCTTACTACTGCCTATAATCCAGAGGGAAATGGTAAAAGTGAAAGAGGACATCCGCCAATAGTTAAAGCATTGGCAAAAGCTTGTAGAGGTTGGATTGGAGATTGGTCGAGATTACTACCTTTTGCATTGTGGACTGATCGCTCTACACATAGTGTGACTACTGGATACATGCCTGCGGAGTTGATGTATGGGCAAAAACCTGTCATGCCTATTGAAATTTGTGCTCTCACTTGGAGTGTTCTTCCGTGGCATGAGAATTTATCAAGGGAAGAGCTGTTAGCCCTTCGGATCCGTCAACTAGAGAGAAGGACAGAAGATGTGCAGCTAGCCGTTGATCATTTGAAGGCAGCTCGTCTCAGAAATAAGGACAGGTTTGATTTAAGGCATCGCTTGAGGCCTAGAGCCATAAAAGAAGGTGATTGGGTTCTAGTCTATGACAGTAGTCTAGAAAATCAGCATAGTAGCATGAGAAAAATGGTTCAAAGATGGTTTGGACCGTATGAAGTGAAAAAGGTTTTTGACAATGGTACCTATGAGCTGGCTGAGTTAGATGGAACAACATTGAGGGTGCCTATTGCTGGAAAACGAGTCAAGATTTTCAAGAGAAGAGAAGATGAAGAATATGCACTTGAAGCATTGACAGAAGAAGAGCAGATAGGAGAAAGACAAGCAGAAGAGACAGAAGACATAGATGATGAAGCTGATGGAGAAACAGGTCTACTAGAATCAGAAGATGGACTTGACCTGTTTGTGGAGTTGAATGATCCTGGTTAGTTGGCACATCCGGAGGATGCGCAGGTTTAGAGGGGGTGGATGTCGTGTTGCTGCGCATCCGAGTCGTATACACCTCCATTTCTTTTGTTGTGCATTTGTGTTAATTTCCGCGTGTGATTCATTGTTTGTGTGATGCATTTTAATAATCCGCATCCAATGTATATATTCCCTTAGTGCATGTGTATGATTTTGTTTGGATGCATGATGTGCGTGTATTAGCAAAATATGAAAAACTGATGCCAAAGGATCTTTGTCCTGCTGCTATTTGTTCTAGCTCTATGTGCAATGACAGTCTTTAAGATCACCACATGCTATACATCTCGGTATGAAGGTCAAAAACCAGGAACTTCAGGGTTGAGGAAAAAGGTTACTGTTTTCAAACAACCAAATGAAGTCACTTTTGTTTCTGCAGTCAAAGTTTGCTCCAACATGACAGCCTTGGTGCAAGTGTTTTGAAGATATGCTACAAGAAGGACATTTAAAGGAGGAAGCAGAGTTGCTGCAAGATATGCCTCTTGCAAATAATCTTGTTGCTTGGATGTCAATGTTAAATTAATGCAAAAGGCATGGTGACATATTGCTAGCACAGCAATGCTTTGACAAAAATTATGCTCATGTCAGACCTTTAAAAAAGTGCTGGAATGCGGGAAGAAGCTAATGAGATACAGAAGATGCGACAATGTTCCATGAGATTACATAAGAAGCTAGGAGAAGCTTTTGTTGAAATTGACCACAGACTCTATGGTTTTGTGGCAGGAGACAAAAGCTGCATGGATTCTCGAGACATATACACAAAAATCAAGAGATTGGAGTCTCAGATAAATGAGGAAGGTCGCTTGCCTAATTTTGACATGTGAACAAGAAAAAGAAAAACTAAAAACAGAGGAGAAAACGAAGGGGAAAAAAAGACTAATTCGAGAGAGAATTCGAATAGCGGATGGAGGGAAGAACAGACGGCCTGTGGAGGATACATGGGGGAAAAAAGAATTTGAATGGGGAGCTTTTTCTATCTCTTTTTTCTCTCGGTCTGTTTGGTGTCTGTGTGTGGTCTACCTGTGTACCGCGGGTCTGCATTTTCTGCCTCAGGGCTTTTCCGAGATGGTGGCAATTGTTGAAGACTGCGAGACCAGATCAGGTCGCCAGGGAACAGGGAATCCGAGATTCTCTGCAGAATCATAAACGGGGCGTATTCTTGATTGCTAGCAAAAAGATAACTGGGGAATGTTTTCTCATATGAGGCAAAGAGAGGGAGCTCTCTTTTGATGGGAACAGCCTGTTTTTGGTAAATCTCTCTGACTCTCATGACTCGGCTTCAGCAAAGACAGACGTCTTCCGTAGTTATGGCGAAAACTTGAATACCTTAAGGCTTACACACAGACAGAAGAAGAAGCAACCATCATGTATCTCATGTTTTATACTAACAAGAATGGCGAAAAGGTCTACACGCTGCAGAAAGAGTCTCCGCTGGGCACTCCCACTCAATCAGCGCATCCAGCTCGTTTCTCTCCAGAAGACAAGTTCTTGAAGCACCGTGTTGTATTGAAGAAGAACTTTGGCCTGCTACCCACGCAAACACCCATGCCAGCCTACTAGTTGTCTGATAATACAACGTATTCTTTGAACTACTTCATGGAGCAAACATCCTGGTACAACGATTTGGTCTTGGACCTCTTCTTCCCTGCAAAGTGGTCCCGTACACCACCCAGACATGGTTGAAGAATTACATTGCCGAGGTCATCTTATACTTTGTGGCAGGCGATCTCTAGTGTTGGTACATCTACTATTGGAAAAAGCTTGTGTATTTCCAGGCTATGCCTTTATATGTTTCCTTGTCTACAGCATCAGAATACATGATTGAACAAGGCTGGACTAAGTGTTATCCTAAAATCAGCCATATTGGATTGCTTCACTACATAGCATGGTCGATTGTTTACCTTATGGTAGTAGAGTTTGTCATTTATTGGATGCATAGAGGTTTACATGATTGCAGACCCCTCTACAAATGACTACATGCAATACACCATATTTTCAACAAAGAGAACACTCTATCGCCATTTGCAGGGTTGGCATTTCACCCAGATAGGATTCAGCAGGCCTGTCCACATGTGATAGTAATTCTGTTTATACCGACCCACTTTATAACTCATGTTGCTCTCATATTTCTAGAGGCTGTTTGGATCACCAATATTCATGACTGTATCCATGGAAAAATTTGGTCAATCATGGGTGCAGGCTATCATACCATCCACCATACAACATACAGGCATAAATATGGGAACTTCCTGAAGCAGCAAAATCTCGTATGCATTTCTTGGCAGCCATGCTTATGTGGATGGATCTTTGGTCAATTTTTGTTGTTCCTGAAATGAGACAAACAGTGGCTATGGTTTTCAATTGAATACCCTTGATGCTCAAAAACAGGAGTTGGATTGCTGAAAATTTTTGCTAGTCTGATGTACCTGCTGCTGTTGTGATCTGAATTTGATAGAAGATCTCTGAAAGCATCTGAAATCAGATGTGTGGAACAACAGAAGGATCACTACACTAAAGGACATGCTTGACTGGATTATTAGTGCCATTATTCCGTTCAATGTAAAAGGCATTATACATCTGAATGTAAACAGTTTAAGAATTACTTCCACCTAGATGCAATGCTGACTAAGAGAAACTTCAGATTTTTCTGTACATGAGTTTCCTGTAACTCACCTGATAAGGAATATAGTGAACTTTGGCATCAAATATTTGAGTTTTTCTTGTTAGCCTCATTTCTTGCTGTATCTTGAACCCCGTGTTCTGCAGCCTTTGCGTGAACTCTGTGACAACGTCTTAGCGGTCCATCGGAACGAATGTCTAGAAAACTCCACCCGGCACTCCCATGAAATGTTACGGGTTTTGCGATCTAGGTCTTTCCGCATCTGCCACGTAGCGGAAGTATCCTGGCCTTTCCCACTTAGGATCGACCGTAATTTGGGTTTTCGTGATTGGTCATTAGCTAACAACAACTAGCATCAGACCCGAGCGAACTACTTTACGCAGAAACGCCAGGTCCGAAGTGGATTCACGCTGCACTTGGTTCAAGGAGAATGGGAAATGAGAGGGATGCAAGGCTCAACCTCTCTGCCATAAGGCATAGTCCCATTTTGTTCCCCTAAAACAACGTAAATCGGGTAAGACGTAACTCTAGGTCATCGCTCTCATTATTCATTTTGATGATGATGATCATCCCGCTGTTCTTCGAGATTTTTGAGAAAAGTTCCCGGCTAACCGGGACCCATGGCCCATCCTCCGCACTTTCCTCGGTTTGGTTTTAGTTATGTAATTATCTAACACATTAATTTGTTATATAACAATCAGCTTCTTTAATTAATCCCGTTAAGCATTGGTTCCTTCACGTAATCTTATCACGTGACATAGAAAAACAATATCAAGCAAGTTCTTTTTTTTACATTTCATCATTTTATCTGTGAAATACAAGGAGTTCCGCCCGTAGGCTTGTCCATAATCCGCTCACAGGCTATCCAGTAATCCCCATGGATCACTATTCCAAGCTTCCACTCGTAAACTAGTATGCGGACCTCGAGATCCAATCCCGAGTCACGTTAGCCTCTTGGGCAAGACCCAGAAGGCTAGGGATTTACGGCTAGATCCCCCCCTGCCACCCAAGCGTCCTCCTACTCCAAGTAGAGCTCAACGGAGAGACCTCTCGCGGCGGGGTTCGGTCCACGTTCCAGACGCGGTGAACAACCCCCTTGGTTAGGGTTAGGCAGGTAGTCAGGGGTAACTAAAACTGCCTCTTCCTTCAGGCCTTTAACCTGAAGTATAGATACTCATTTAATTTGTAATTCATAATTCAAACAAAGACCTAAAATCTCTAGCAAGCAAAAACATTTCCATTAATCAACCGTGTTTTTTGGCAAACTGCTAAGGAAGTGTTCTTTTCTTTTGAGTGTATCAGCACTCGTTCCCAAGGTGTCTTGTAAATTGGCAAGATCCTTTACATTTCGGTGTAGGGCGTACCTTATTAACCCAACTTGGTCAACTCTAAAGTTCCTTAGATATGCTAGTTCCGGTTTACAACTTTCCTTATTTAGAAGGATATCCAAAAATACGTCCTTTTGCAAGATAACTTGCGTAGGGATCTGCCATCCTTGATGAGGGTTTTTACCCTTTCTCCTTGTGAATCAATCACAATGTCGGGCCTAGGGTTTCTTTTTAAGGATTTAGGGGACAGCCCTAGCTCTTTATCTTTACGAAATTTTTTTTGACCCTACAATAAGGAAAGTAGTCAAGTGCTTAGGGTATGAATATTTCTATGTTTAGATTGGTTTGGATATCTTTTGGAAGGTAATATTAATTGTCTTGTCACAGTTTTGCTATCCTTGTGACAATTTACTTTTCAGTCAATACAGTTCAAATTAAACTTCCTTTTTCCTTGCAGATGAACTCATGCCAAATAACAAATATTTCCCTTGCTATGATGTGCAATTAGCAATGACAACTTCCTAGTAACTTGAGCAACAAAAGAAACCTTTCATGAATTTAATCATTTACAATGATTTGTTGCGAAGGGTATAAGACTAATGGTGCAAGATATAATTTCTATACCTTTAGGATTTAACTAAAATAAACTACTATAGTAAATGGGTAATCTTGCTCATAATTTATAATGCTTGATGCAATTCGAAGGAAACTAAGTTCTATACATTATCATTCATTCAAATAAACTAAACTCCTTCATTACAAGTAACTCAGACAAATATATCCTATCCCTAACAATTTCTCTTTGCATGATTAACTTAAAACCGAATTAAAGCCAAGAAGAAAAAACCTGGTTTTGGGGTGAGATATCCACATGGATACCGGGAGATGATCCTCCCACGGCTACGACTTGGACTTTCTTAGGAGGCATCGCAAATGTGGTCCGTCAAACGTGGAAGCAGCTTTACAACTCCTCCTTAGAATTTCACCATCGCTCCCTTGCACCGTTCGTCAAAAGTAGTTTTTGGAAGGCTCCCTCCTTGAATTCGGGAATTTTAAAGGGTGTTTTAGAAACTTTTACAACTAAGACCCATTGAAGCCATGGGGAAGGCTTAATGGCCTTTGTAAGCTCGCACGAACGAGAATAACAAGGTGTGGAAAAGACACAAGGTGTAGGAGAGCTTTAAGGGAAAATAATAGCCGTAAAGGTTATAAGTAAGGGTCTAAGGACCCTTAGGCAATTTAGGAGAAAAGGGGCTTATGAGGGTTTACACACCTAGGGGGGGAAATGATTCCGAGGCCAATGAGGAAGGCTAATTATTTTTTTTTTAAAAACACGGGGGTTGGGTTCCAACTATGGGAAGGGTTATATAATGCTTTAAACATAGGGGGTAATAAAAAGGGTTTTGTAAGGCACATGAAGGGGGTGAAAAGGGTTTTTGAAGCCCGTAAGAAAGGGCTTAAAGGTTAAATCACAGGGGGGGTGGGTTCGAAGCTAGGGAAAAGGGGCTTTTAGGGATTATACACAGGGGGAAAAGTAATAAGACCCTTAAGGCCTTTATGCTCTTGGGGGGAGTGACACCAAAGTGAAGGGAAGGGTTTTTTTTTGCACAAGGGTGAAAGGGGGCTTAAGGTTTTTTTAAAAACCCGGGAGGGGGGGGGTGAAAGGGGCTTAAGAGAGCCCCCCCTTGGAAGCTTATGAGCTTCTAGACTACCATGTGGGGGGTAATAAGGCCATCAGTTGACGGCTCAACCAGACAGCAGTGGCGGGCGCAAACTGACAGCAGGGCGATGGCTTCGATGGCGTCTCCTCCTTCAGTAGCACCATGGCATCCTCCTCTGTTCCTTTAGGCGGCACAAGCGCAGTTGCTCTCTCCCATGGCAAGATCCCCTCACTCCTCACGTATATCCAGCCCCCCCCTATGGCAGCGCCTCCTCTTATTTAAATAGGGGAGGGGAGGGAGATGCTTCCTCTCCAACGTGTCGCGAGGCATGGCCACAACACCCTGCGAGCTCCCACCGAGGAGCTTCCACATGGTTTCTATTCCTTCCCCTCCAGCACGACTGTCGACTGGGGGGGAATAAGGAAAAAAAATTTTGCATTTATCGTCAAGAAATTAATAAAATTGCCTTAACATTATCCCCCTTTCCTATAAGGGGTAGTTCACACGAGGAAGGAGATGTAGAACTTTACAAGGAAAAATAAGGATCTTTAGTTGACCCTGCCCCACAGACCTGACCCCCAGGACACAACCTTGAGCACCCCCAATACCCACTTTGACCATTAGAACCTTAGAGACCAATCAAACTTAGAGCAGAATAGAAAACGCAGCATAGACCTTCAAAAAGACCATAGAATAGCCGGGAACCGAACGTAGAACTCAAATCAGGCTAAGAATGTGGAGAGAAACAGAGTGGAGTTCGCATTAAACGCTTTCTGCATCAGCACTTCACTCTTGTGCTCCACTAAGTTTGCACTGCAAGAAAAGAGAAAATCTTGTTTTTGCACCAAGTACCACGAAAGCACTAAGCATAACATGTGAATAAGGATTGCAGCTGCTTTCAAATAACAAGAAAGACATCAGGATATCTAATAACATTAAGGAACCCACTAGTAGGAGAAGATCCCAAGACTTAGACAGGTGCCTGAGTGCCCTACTAGTAGGACCTGGAGAAGACACAAAGACACGAAAAGCAATAATATAGAGGATTGGACACTGCCGAGCTGTTTGGATTTATTAACAACCTCGTGGAGTTGGAAGCAGAAACAATGTCCAGATCAAGGAGGCGAATGAGGAGAGGACCAATTAGACTTAGGAGAATTTCCAACCTCAGTCTAGGAACTGGTCCACAACTACGATCTACTCACTAGGACCGTGATCTAGGGCAGACTTGTAGAGGAAGTGATAGCAAACCTGAAAGAAGAGAGAAGAGCAATCAAGAGAGCGCTAGAAGGCATAATTGCCTACAACCATGAGCAAAGGGCTAGAAGGCTATAGCAAGATGTAGATATGTACGAGGCTAGATGAGTGTCAGACCTAGCTGGAGCGGCCAAATCTGGATCGAATGTAGAGAGGGAACAGGCAACAGAGGCTAACATGACATTGAGTGAATTGGTAGCAAAGTGACTCTTGGACAATACGTCCGTTGAACAGAGCGCTACTGCCCTAGCCACCGCGCTACTATCGGGATTGGGAGTCACGCAAGGGGCTAAAGGGCAGGCTAGAATCCCCATCGTAGCAAAACAACTAGCTAGATACGAACCTAGCAGTGACCTGTACAGCTTCATGGAGCAGTTCGAGCAAGTATGTGAGGCAAATGGTCTTACTGACCCTACGTAGCGAGCTCAAGCTTTCGGCATGTGCTTAGGCAATAAGGGGAGGACCTGGTATTCTAGTCTAGATGACGCAGAACGTACAAACTTTGTTCACCTTAAGGGCCTCTTCATCAAAAGGTTTTCGGAGGCAGGGTATTCAGATAATCTCATTCTTAGGTTGATGAATATCAGTCAAAGGGAGAAGGAAGACATTAGGAATTACGTCACTCAAGTGCGTAGCCTCTACAAGAGAATCCCTGCCAATGAGCGACCCACCGAGAGGGCAGTGTCTACAGTGTTCATAAACGGGATTTGGAGTGAGGAGCTCTACAAGGCTTTGGCCAGTAACTCCACCTTGCAACGAGACGTGCTAGCTAGAGTTTTTGAGGAGGCAATATGCGTAGATGATCAACTTAGGGAACGCAGCATGAGGACTACCAACCGAGAGAGTGCAAGCCAAAGGGACCCTGAGAGATCAACTACTTCGGGGGGAATAGCAACTGCTAGTGTGCAGGATAAGGAAAAGAGTGTAGACCACGACCAGGGGATGGCAAAAATGAGAATGGAGATTGCATGGTTGCAAGAGCTGGTAAGGAAGCCTGTGAGATCACATGTACAATGTATATACTACAGCGGCAATCACCTCCCAGTTGAGTGCCAAGATCCTAGATCTCGGCCGTGCTCAAATTGCGGTAGATTCGTGCATGATGCAGTGCATTGCAAAATGCCGAGGGGATTCCCATACACGCAGCAGTACAACCCTCCATACTTAGGTAATAGGCCACCCAATTTCTTTGGGAGGGGAGCCTAGTTAGCTCTCCCAAGACCGACTGACTCAAGACCTGCCGTACCTAGGCTGGAGGTGAACCCAACCGGTATACCCAGACCACCAGGGCCTTTTGTAACCCACCTATCTAGCGATGCTCCTGTTCACTTTGTGGAGGAGCCTAATGAGGAAGAAACATATGTCAACCCTTACATATCCTATGATGAGGAGGGCAACCCAGTCCTAATGGACTATCGACCGGTACCGATGATGGCTTTAGGAAGAGGAAGAGGCAGAGGCTTTGGAGGGCCAAGCCAAGATCCATTCACATAGTGGACTTGCGACCACCTAGGCCACATTTCATCACGCTGCCCAGAACGAGAATAAGCTAACAAGGACATAGCGGATCTCCGATGCACAGAGTGTGGAATCACACATCTGTTTCCTGACTGTCCTAGGCGGAAGCCATCAACAAGCTCTGCCAACATGCCATCGGTGCCTTTGGGGCTTTTTGGAGTGGAAACCTATGACAGTGAGGATACACCCATCCCACTACATGTTATGACGCGACCTCAAACAAAATAGGCATGCATCTCTTTGCCAGGGCCAAGTAACCTTGACGCAACCTCAATAGGAAAGAAAAGCCACAGGAGACAGAAAAAGAGAACCGATGCAAAGATAACTCTTAAAACCGAGGAAGCGACTACGTTAGCAACAGGAAAGAGGTTCACAAATGCAAAGGCGAAGACCTCAGCTCCTAAGATAGTCGAGCTAGGGAGTGCGAAGGTAGGGGAATATCCCCATCCCAAACGGCAGCTCGAGGCTATAGCTAAGGTCAAGGAGTGGGTCAAGGACGCCCAAAAGCACCTCAAGGATGTTGAACCCATATTAGAAGATCCTATTGACGATTTCTCCAGCGTGAGCACACCAGTCTCACCTTCAGAACCACATGCTGCAAGCATACCTGCACCACTAGGGACAACTCAGCAGAAGCAAGGCCAAGGGGAAACTTGCCAGGGCAGATAGAATGCATGGCCTAGAAATGCTAGCCTCAGGGGAAGACAAGAGCCCAGTAGCCTCCTCACAACCTTGATGTCTACTCCAGTAACTCTAAGCTTGGAAGACCTGCTTAGGCAGAATCATTCCTTATGGCAGGAGTTAAAAGACTTGATGGAGGGACACACAAGACTTGCGGGTGCTGATCCGAAAGATCATGATGCAGTTACACAGATCCCAAGTCTAACTCTACACTCAATTCCTAAGTCTTTGCACATCAATGCTTTTTGGGAAGGCACTAAAATGCATGCAATTTTACGTATCCTAGCCTTAGGAGATATGACGCGAAAAGGAATTGTAGACACAGGCGCAGGTGTTAGTGTACTAAGCCATGTAGTCTTAGAGGCATGGGGAAACCCTCCTGTAGAGACTGCCAGGTTTAACGTCATGTTAGCAAATGGAATGAAGGTAAGACCATTCGGGGTCTTAAAGAATTGGCCAGTAAAGATTGCCGGTGTGCAGTTTTCCGTAAACTTCATTGTCATGAAGGGAGTGGATTACGACATACTATTAGGCCGACCTTGGATGAGGAATGTGCGTGTCATTGAGGACTGGGGCAATGGTTTGATTTTCCTAGGGAACAGAACTAGTGCAGTAAGGGTAGAGATGGACACTTGGAAGACGACCCCTGTTGACCTAGATGCCATCTCAGCTATGCTGAAAGGTGATACTCAAACGACCAAACCCTATGGATCACTCACTAAATATATTCCTTGCCCTGAGGATGAGAGGTATTGGATGCACGTTTTGGCAACCATTGACCTACCATTCTCGGATGAGGAAGAACTATATCAACAGGTTGCTAAAGCCGCAACCATGCAAATTGAGGAGCCAATTGTGCCAGTCTACATGATGGCAAGAAGCTCACTCAACCTAGGAAAACCAGCCTCGTTCCATATCCCAACAAGAAACTAGAGCTTCAGGAAATCGTAGAGTGTTTGACCAATAAACTAGAAGGCAACTTGGCTGCTCACTTAAAACCTCTATGTGATCTATTAGCTAAGCCAGAATGGAAATGGACCAAGGTCTACAACCTGAATTTGTTATATAACTGGGATTTAGTTACTGATGACAAGGAGACTGGAGAGGAAAGCTTAGGTGATGATGAGCAGTCAGAAGGACAGGACTCTGATGACGAGGAGTATGAGGACTATCGCTCTACGGGAGAGGAGAGTGAAGAAGAGATAGATACAATAGAGTACAACATGGAAGGAAAAGCGATAGAACAAATCAGGGTAGACTCGAGGCCTAGGAGAGGAAGAACCAGTCAGAACAAAAAAGGAGTCATGCGAATGGAGTGTGACAAATCCTGGCTAGAACACATAGGAGTCGTGGATTACGAGCAAGCTTTAGTGGCACGACCATGGGTAATCCCAGTGCTCAAGAAAGATGCACCTACTGAACTACGACCCCCTGGGGAAACACCTTCCTCAAGTGAGGGATGCGAGTTTAACTCAAAGTCGGAAGTCAGCACTGAGAGTGATCCCGAGATACCACAACCTTCTAAAGTCAAATGCACCAAGGGATACTTGCCAGTCCACCTAAGGCGCAGGAGGCTAAAGGAGGAGGCCAGGAAGTAAGCAAAGGACTCAGAAGCAGAAAGGCAAAAGAAACGGCAGGATCTACCCAAATGGTTTACAAAATTTAAAAAGGGTGACAGAGTGGTGATTCTGCTAGGTGCGAAAAGAAAAGGCCAAACTAGTGAACCGATTGAGGGACCCACCAAAGTCAAGAAAGTTAACTTGGCTGGGGAAGGTGAAAAGCCAAGACCTGTATTCATTGCAAATGACTTGACGGAGGATGAGGAGACCAAACTTGTTGCACTCTTGCAAGAGTAAATTGACATATTTGCCTGGAACTTAAGGGAGTTAACCCTAGGGTTGTGACTCATAATATCCCAATGGTCTCTGATGCAGTGCCAACGAAACAATGACCTTACCCCATGAATCCCAAACATGCCCATGTAGTAAAAGAGGAGATTGATAAACTCATGAGGGCAGGATACATATATGAGATCGAGCACATGGATTGGGTATCACCTATCGTGATTGTCATGAAGAAAAATGGAAAAATCTGAGTGTGCGTGAACTACAAGAAAGTGAATGCGGCTACAAAGAGGGATAACTATCCTTTACCTTACACCGAGCACATGCTTGAGAGGGTAGCAGGTAAAGAAGCCTACAATTTTTTGGATGGTTTCTCGGGCTATAATCAAGTGCAAGTGCACCTGGACGACAAGCACAAGATTGCCTTTGCCACGGAATGGGGTGTATTCGCCTACATTATCATGCCTTTTGGGCTGATGAACACACCTGCGACTTTTCAACGCCTAATTTGCACTATCTTTAAGGACATGGTTAGGCGCGAACTAGAAGTGTTTGTAGATGACTTATGCGTACACTCTAGTTGGGCCGAACACTTAGAGAAATTGAGAGCTATCTTTGAAAGGTGTAGGTTGTACCACCTCTCGTTGAACCCCTTAAAGTGCCAGTTCTGGGTGAAACACGAATGCATCTTAGGGCACGTAGTGTCAAGGAACGGCATTGCCACTGACTTTTCTAAAGTCAGAGTCATTGTTGACTTACGGCTACCGGATAACTACAAGGGAGTTCAGTGCTTCTTAGGAAACACTGGATATTATCGACGCTTTGTACTAAATTACCCACTAATTGCTAGACCATTGTACAAGCTGTTGATAGTGTTCGAGTGGACTGAGGAATGCCATTGCGCATATGAGGAGTTGAAAAAGGCTCTTACTACTACACCAATCTTACGAGCCCCAGACTGGAACATAACATTTCATGTACACATAGATGCCTCTAAGTTTGCTATTGGAGCCATGCTATGCCAGCCTGGTGAACATACCTTAGATTACCCGGTGAGTTTAACCAGCAGGCAACTCACAGAGACCGAGATGAACTATTCCATGACAGAAAGGGAGGGGTTGGCCATGGTATTTGCAGTAAAGAAATTTAGACATTACCTGTTGGCCACTCTCTTTGTCTTCTTTGTTGACCATCAAGCCTTGCTATATCTTGTGATCAAGCCTTGCGCTACGGGACGCATAGCTAGATGGTTACTCCTTCTACTAGAGTTTGAATTCTCTATGGTTGTACGCAAAGGAAAGCAGCATTACATGGCTGACCACATGTCCCGCATACCCACAGGAGAAGCCACTGGACAAGGCATACCTGACGATTTACCGGATGCTCACCTCTTTAACATGTCTAGCAGAGAGTGAATTGTTTAAAGCTGATTTGACACCGTATTGGGCCGATGACATAGTGCAAGTGCTAGAGAGCGGACTACCTAAGAGACCCATTGAGAAAGCCAGGCTGAGAAGACTTTTCCTGAAAATTCAGCCATACCAACTGATATCTGGCCAACTCTACAGGTTGGGACAAGACAGTTTATTGCGCAGATGTGTATGTGAGCACGAGATGCACGATGCATTGAAAGAAGCACATGGTGGAATCGTTGGAGGACACTTTAGTGGGGACACAACGGCCCGAAAGGTGCTACACTCCCAACTATGGTGGCCCACCCTTTTCCGCGATGCAGCTAAATTCGTAAAGCACTGCAATGAGTGCCAAAGGACCAAAGTGCCTATGTGGAAAGAAAAGATGGAGTTGACCCCTATCATAGCCCGACAACCCTTTGAAAAATGGGGCGTCAATTTTAATGGACCTATGAGTCCTATGGCACAATATTCCCAAGCTCGCTACATCATAGTGGCAACCGATTATCTAGCGAAGTGGGGAAAGGCATGAGTCACGAGGAAGAATGATGCTAGAACCACTACAAAGTTCTTGTGGGAAGAGGTCATTTCACGGTTTGGCTGTCCAATCGAACCTGTAAGCGACCAAGGCACGCACTTCATTAATGAGGTGATTTCCTAGCTGCGCTCTACCTTCCTAATAATTCATTGGAAGTCCTCTCTCTATTACCCTTAGGCTAATGGCCAAGCTGAATCCATGAATAAAATCTTAGTCAACGTGCTTACAAAGGTAGTGTCTACTTCAAGAAGTGACTGGGATAACAAGCTAATGGCGGCCTTGTGGGCCTATCGCACAGATTATAAAATGGCTGTAGGATAGATGCCTTTTAGGCTAACGTACGGAACTGAAGCCATTTTACCCTTAGAATTATTCATCCCTAGCTTAAGGATAGCAATCCAGGAGTGTTGGGAGGGAAGAGAGGCTTGGACCAATCGCTTAGTGGAGTTAGAGCGCCTAACGGAGACTCGACTTCTCACCACTCACTCTTTGATTTGTGAGAAGGCTTGACGAAAGATGTGGTTTGACAAGCATGTCAAACAACAAGACTTTGATCAAGGGGACCTTGTTCTGCTATACTCTATAAAAGGACATAAACAGAAGATGAAGTTTTGAGGGCTAGGGCCTTTCAGAGTACACATGATTAGTAGAACAAGGAATGTTGAGTTAGAGACACTTGAAGGTGAAGGAATAGGCTTTTTTAATGGCAGCCGCATAAAGAAGTACTATCCTCCTTCCCATCCATTACATGAGCAACCCATGCTAGAACCCCCAATGAACGTCTGCATGGCTACTATAACCGACCTTACAAATCAGGACAAAGAAGCAGTGGCACTGGCGTATCTACGAATCACAGTCACAGCAGGAGCGACGTATTCTTTCGATGCCTTGATTGATGAAGGTGCCGACTACAACATCTTGACGCATGACCTTTGGACAGGCATTGGTCAACCAAAACTACAGCCCACTAATGAAAAACTCACCCCGTTTGGGGGTAATGCTTATTCACTCCTAGGAAAGTGCAAGGTAGTCGTCTCTATCAAGTCTGAAAGTTTACCAACTTTCTTCCATGTGTTGCTTGACACTAACAAGCCAGTAATATGTCACTATTAGGTCGTACTTCCAAGAAGCAAACGAACTGTAATGTGGATTATAACCTAAACCGCATTCATCTTGCTATAGGCAATGTGCGTATAGTGACGACTTTCAACAAGGGTTGTCCTGACTCCTCCACCATTACGAAGCCACCGGTAGAAACCCCTACGACCACGCTTCAGCCCAAGTCTAAACAGAAGAAAACTAAGGCCTCATGCCAAGCTCTCGACCCTAGGCCCAAACCCACCAAGAGTGCTCACAAGGCCAATGAGTCCAAGCTTATATGGGTACCAAAACGGCAAAGACCACATCCGGGTAGACCACCCAAATGTGATTCTAAATGCCAAAATAATCAGCCATCACGGCCTAAGAGGCAGTCTAGACGCTATCGACGTAGACACACAACCACGCCGCGATGGATCCCCAAAGATCTCTTGCGAGCACAAGGATACTATGAGGGCAACTCCTGGATTTGGGTGCCTAAAAATGGTAAGTTTAAAAGCTCATCTACAAGCAATCTCACCCCAGTGAGGGAGGCTTGCACACATGGTGCCCAGGGCATAGTCAGCAAACCATTGCCCGCTGTGGCTAGTAAGCCCCAGCTCATCTATCGACCAAAGCAAATGCCACAAGCCTTAGACTTACCTAATCTAGAGAGCTTAAATACCCCCATGACTGCTCACTCAGAATCCAGCACAACTCCCATACCCCCAAAGCTTCCTACAGCACCTCAAAATGCTTTGGAGTGCAAAGCCACACCTGTGACACCAATGACAGAGTCACGACTATCCAGTCCATTTGCACCATTCCCACCAGTAGGTCTTAAACCTTCCTACGCGGTACGACCTTTTCTTTCCTTGGCTAAAGACCTCGCCGTGACTTCTGGGGATGACTTAGTAACCTGCATCAAGATGTTGGACAAAGCTTTCACTACATTCGCTAGAAGTTATGAAAGGCTAGACCTAGGTCTTCTTGACAAAACACTTGCTTCGGATGTTCGTGCATTACATGCACTTGGGAAGAATACGATGACCGGTAAATTCCCCAAAATTTCTGTTGAACTGATAGCAAACGATGAAATATCAAAGGAGCAAGATGCCCTCAGAAGACTAATCACTTCGTATCGTAAGCCTCCTTGTTCTGTTCGTGAGCACGAGTTGCAAGAGCTCACGTAGATGGCAAGCTCGTCTTCCACGTTCTTGCAGCAATGGTTTGCTCTAAGAATCCAATGGGAGAAAAAAGGTTGCCAGATAATGACCAGTGCTAAGCAACGCAGGGCAGTTAAAACCATCGAATATGACCCTACTTATGTGGCACCTATCTCATTTAGGGTTTTGGCCATCACCCACAACCAACATTAAGATAACCATGTGCTCACTCACCCTTACATTGACCAATTCCTTACGAAAGAGGAATTACATATTGCAAGCCGCCTTAAAACTGGAGATCCCTTTCACGATGTCTTGACCTACATCTCCCAAGTCTCCATCCAACCATCTACTCTTGATTGTCATGCCCAACTTGAATAGAATCCAAGCTTCTATGATTGGTTATTGGCTAAGTAAGTCAATCCACGAAAAACAGCATTTGCCTCGTACTTCCTATGCTAATCCTAGGAAGGATTCCTTGAAAGATCCAAGACCGGGGGGGGAGCAACGTGAGCAAGAGTAGAGCAAAATGAGAGTCAGCAAAATGAGAGTCATGCTATCTAGCAGAATGTTATGATTAATTGAGTTTCAATGGAAGATACTGCAAAGGGAAAACAATAGCAATTGCTTCAAGCCTCTAAGCAAGTATACCAATTTTTGACACATACATTTTTCTCTCAAATTTGAGTTTTGTTGGAAATAAGCCGATTTTTAAGCATTAATGTTGGCATGGTGTGTTGACAGGTAACCATCATGGCAGGACAAGGCAAAGGGGGCAAACTCCCATTTTCTAACAAAGAGATGACCAAGTTCGGCATCAGCACGTCGAGACACGAGGATTCAGTCAATTCACCTTCAAGCACACACTGAACCTGGATGAGGCCATCTTGGAGGAACCTGCAGTCAAAGAATTGGTGGACAAATGCCACCTCCACAAGTCTGTGGAAAAGGTGGGGTAGGCCGTGGATTACGGCATGTGTGCTGAATTTTTTAGGAACTTGTACAAGGGCATGAACTGTGGTACTGTCACATTGAGGACAGGGGAGGAAGAAAGAAGATTTGAAGTGCCCCTCAATGCGGCAATCTTAGAGAAGACCTTGGGGCTCATACCCAAGAAAGAGAGGCGACTGAGAAGGGATGTTTACGCCATGCTGGGGGTAAAGAAAGAAGAGGTGCACACAGTGGATGGAATCAGCTTGGCTGACATCCCAGATTCAGCAGTGAAGGTGCAAGAGAAGATGATCCACACACTCTTCTCGGGCCAAAGGTACAACGCGTTGATGAACACGATCGGGGTCCCATTGTTAGAAACCATCGCAGTAGGAGTCCCTGAGAGAAGGTAGACTGGAATGGGATAAATGAAGCAATGAAGGATGTTGGAGTCATGGAAGAGCAAGTTGCATATCAAAGCCCACAGCATCAAATCCCACCTCACCACGAAGGAGAAGAATCAAGTGAAAGAACGATAAGTGACAAGGGAGAACAGGAGGTGCCGCCTACACAAGCAAGCAAACCAGAAGGACAAAAGAAAGGGGACATGAGACAGAACGAAAGAAAAGAGGAGTCAAGCAAAAAAGAAGGAGCTGAAATCAAGAGGGCTCAAAGAGAGTCTAGGAGGGCTGAGGAAGAAAGAAGGAGGAAAGAGGAGGAAGAGCTTGCAAAGATAAGAGAAGAATCAAAAAAGGCAGAAGAGGACAGGAAAAGAAGGGTGAAAGAAGAATCTGAAGAGCAGAGACTGAAGGAGCTAGCCGAGTTGGCAGAGGCTACACGAAGATCTGTGGAAGAGACCCCCGGGGGTGGAGAGCTCAAACCTGTGAGCCCCCGTCATAAAGCCGAAGCTAGTTCAAGTGTGGAAGTAGCTCCAATGGTGGCTGTAGACAAGGGTAAGTCCCTACTACATCCACTTCCTTCCTCTTTTGTGCCTGCAACGATTGAAACCACGACTACAACCACCACACAACCCACACCTCCCCTTGACATGGCACAACTAATGAACATGATGCAAATGCTAGTGAGAAAAGTGGCCGAGATCGTGCCAGAAACCGGATTGAAAAGGCCCACTGCCACACATGCAGAGTCACAGCAAGACCCTAAAAGACAAAGGCTGGAGGCATCAACCACCACATGCCATACTCCCATGCCTGCCGACACTGACTATGATGCATATGTGGCTGAGCTACTGGCACAACTAGACAAGGTGAAGGAAGAGAAGAAAGTGGCCTTGATGGAGCTAGAAAAAGAAAAAGAAATGTTAGCTGCTCTTAGTCTAGAAGTCTCAAGGCAAGGAGCCGACCGACGAAGAGAAATGAAGGCCCTACAGGACCAACTAGTAGCAAAAGCAAAGGAAGCCCAGGACAACGAAAGCCGCCTTAGACAAAGGTTGGAAGACGAAGAGCAGAACCTGGTGGCAGAGCAAAGGATCCTAAAGCTACTAGTGCAGCAATACAATGATCTACAACAAAAGGTCGCTCAAGTGGAAACGCTAAGATAGCAGGTTCAGGAAGGCGAAGCCAGTACACCACAAGAACATACCATGGAGCTCCTTTTGTGGCAGTAGCTAGAAGAACAAAATAGATTAATAAGTGAAATCAAGTTTCTGAAGAGTGAAGGGCTAAGAATCTCAACAACAGAAGCAAAACGGCTACAAGATGAAGCACAAAGATTACAAGATGCGTTGGAGACCTCCCATGAAGGTGTAGAGGCCCTCATGGCCATGGCTTTCAATCAAAAAAGGCTATTCCTTGCTGAGATCCAAAGCCAAGAGCAGTTGGTGCAGGAAAAATTAGAACTACTGGCCGAGGTGCAACAAAGGCTCAGCATTGTAGATCAAGCCAAAGGGATTGCTAAAGAGCAGATGGCTCAAAAGTCAAGAGAAAGGAACCAATTGTGGTTTTTAACAAATGAGCAGCAACAGGTAGTGACCACCCTGGCAAGCCAACTAGAGGAAGAGAGAAAAAGGATGGAAGAAAGAGCTATGGATTGAGAAAGGAATATTCTTGATAGGGTGAGAGACTTGACCGAACGCTTGGCAGTGGCCTTCCTAAACACGGTACTCCATGTCACACAAGCTGAGGGCGATGATCTAGTGGAAAAGGTGAAAAGAAAGTTGGAGCTGACCACCCGAGCTCTAAGATATGGTCTTCAAGAGCGAGAGCTCCCAACGAGTACATGGATCACTAAGGAGCAACAATTCCACTACTTACATTGTACAAGCCTTTCCACTGCTGAGCTCAAGGAGCTAGGTTTTGAGGAGCATGAACAGCCACCACCACCACCGCCAATCATCCCATCTATGGTTGAGCGACATGTTGAAGAGGGTCCGGATTTTGAGCAAGGTGATGAAGAAGAGCAACAAAGAATGCCAAGTCCGCCTCAACCGGATCTCCCACAGGAAGAACCTGCAGATGCCCATCTGCCTGAGCGCATAGTTGCAGCAAGGAGAAGAAGACAAGAATTAGCTGAGGAGGCCCAACGCCGAGCACGCACAATTCCAAGACAACTTCCTGAAGAGCCCATGCCACTAAAAGGTGATGCACATCTTGTAGACTGGCCCCAGGAGTTGGTCATTTGGCATTAGCGAGAGTTCCAGAAAAGGCCATTTGAGCTCTCATTTGCTTTTCCACGCTCTCTGGACCGGGCCCTGCCTCTAGGAGTCTTATCCAAGATCAAGGATCTGGCTAATGAACTTGCAAACAGGTGGATTGAAGAGAGGAGCCTGATAATAACTAGGTGGCGACAAGCACCACATGATTACTGGGAAGATAAGGTCAATCTGGTTCCCAAAACCGTCCAAGGCTACGAGGCACAGCCGAAATGGTAGAGGAGGATTTGGGACACCAATTTTGATGCATGGACCGCCTTTTGCAGTTCCCTCCCCGAAGAGCGCAATTATCCTATCTACATGCCCTACCCCGTAGGCATGGCGTGGACTGTGATAGAGACTTGCATGGGGATTACGACTTCCCAAAAATATATAATGTAAATGCTAGGAGCCCTGAGGAATGCTTAGTGTTTAGGTTAGAAGATATACTTCCTTCTATAAATCGTTTCCTTGCAGACTTCTCTTCCTGCCCAGATCCAGCGTTTTTGACAACTTGTAATTACCTCCGACTTATCAAATTCCTGCTACTCCAAAAACCCACAGCAGAGGAAGCCCATCTCCCCCCACTCTTCTTTGATATCAACCTAGGAATAGATAGTAGAGCTATGCCTAGGTTAATGATGCGGGCTACTCTCCTTCCTTCCTTCTGTCTAGAGCTCTTAGAAAATATGAGTGACACCCGCTTCACAAGGTGTAATCACCCTTTCTTGTTAACCACTCCTCTGAGAGCTAAGGCCGATATTAAAGAATACCTACAAAGTCACGCATTCTTATCTCAATGCCTATGACCGGCCCGTGATTAAATGGGTGTGATATGCCTTGACAATTGTACTCCCTCTCTCATTCTCAAAAAAAAAAAGAAAAAAAAGAAAGCAAAGAGAGAAAAAGCCACAAGGAAACAAAGACAAGGTGACTGAGAGAAAGACAAGAGCAAAAAATAGCAAAGCTGAAAGATGAATCTACTACTAAGCAAGTTAACAAGGAGAACACTTCACATGTGCTTGCAATCTCCCTTCATTGTTATTGTGCACCACACTCACTGCATCTAGGGTTCTCCCTAGCCCCTTCCCCACTTCACACTTAGGGCACATCAAGGGCAAGACTTTCAGAACTATCACCCTAAGTTTTGTACCGCACCTCCAATGATGCATGAACTGGGTCCTCAAGTGTGGGACATTACCAAGGGCTTGCCCAAGGTTAGACCCCTCTCCTAGTTCCACTGGCATGAGCACCATGCACTACACAGTGAGACAGAAACACCCCCTAGGAAGTGCACAACTTTTCTTGCAGGTTATGTTCGTGTTTCAAGAACTGGCTGCTTGGCTAAAGAAGATCATCCATTACATCCTCCAATGACAAGGAGTTTTTCCATGAGTCGGACATGACTCCATTACTGCAACTTCAGGAGCTTCGCTGCGAAGGTTTAAATGGCTCAACAAATTTCATGTTGCCAATCATCCGCCTACTAATGGTTTCCATGACTGAACCAAATCAAGCATAAGGAAAACCCAGTGATGGATCTGCCATTGGCTTAGATTTTGGAACCTCATCTTCCAAAGATGCATGCCTACCGCCTCAAGATCTATGGATCGCTTATTGATTCCACAAGCCTGAAGATTTTCAATGCAAGGTTCAAGATCTTCAACTCAGCACTGAAGATCTTGAAATCAAACCTGAAGATCTTGAAATCAAAGCTGAAGATCTTGAAATCAAAGCTGAAGATCTTCAAATCGAAGACAAGGATCCTCAGGATAACAAGATCTTCAAAACAAAGACAAAGATCTTCCATGCGAAGACAAAGCAAACCTTTGTCAAGACAGAGTCTAGGGGCATTTCTCCAGGATAAATCCCTCCAACACCATTCTCCTAAGGTATTGCTTATTGATCAAGCATTTCTGTTGACCAAAGGATAACCGACTACCTATTTTCCACCAACCAATTGGAACCTCTATCCGCCGTCGCAGAATGGGAGCCACAACTGTGTGTGAAATTCCGAGCATTTTCATGAAGTATAAAGCACGCCGAAATCTCTCCTGGTCATCGTCATCAAACTCCATCACCTCTCATTCACAAGCATCAGTGCCATCTACCCACAAATTCCACCTAGCAATAGCATCATCTATCCCACTACTTCCCACCACAGTGCCATGGGACTGGCACTTGGCTAGGAGGGGGGTAATGTTTACCGTAGCACAGAGGAGTGGGAAATGGAAAAAAGGAAATAGCAAAAGGCGCAGAACAAAAAGAAGAAAAAGGCGCCTTAGCCGGTAACCAGATCCTGAAAAAATTAAAAGCACGGGCACAACCCTCAGGAAGTCTTAGAGTCGCCCAAGGAAAGTAAAAGAGTAAAAAGTGCACCATTAAGTGTGAAAGAGCTCCCGAATCCTTGTAAAAGAGTGCCAGGCTCACTCCTGTGCAAATTGTATGCATTAGTTGGGAATAGGATAGATTAGAACGGTGGGAAATGAGAAATCAGCCTAGGCTAATGGCCGGCCATGTAAAAGAGGGTATGAACGCCCATGAAAAGTAGGGCATGTATATAAAGTTCAAAAAGTGAATGAGAAGATCATTCTTGTGTGTGGCGAAAGGTTCTTATTCTTCTTCTCTTGTTTCTTGCCTTCTTGCTTGTGCTTGAGAGAGGGATTGAGAGAGTGTGAGGGAGTGATTGTGTGAGAGTGAGGGATCTTGGAGAAGAAGCTCTCCATCTTCTCTCTTCATCTTCCCCTCCTCTCTTCTCTTCTCTTGTCTCGTGCGTGGCTATGGAGGATGAAGCTCATGGGAGAGGGATTGAGGTTGCTTGAGCTTGCCTCAACGATCGTGGAGCTACAGGTGTGCAAGAAAGAGGAGGGTACTCTATCGAGCATCAAGGTAAGCTCACTACACCCGTAAGGTAGGCATTGCGCGTCAGCTATGTGAGAGGTAGCCATGGCCGCTTGGTTCGAAACACTTGAGCAATAAGTGGTTCATAGGTCTCGGGGTAGAGCTTGTAGTCCCCCTTCAGCCAAACTTCACTAAAGCTTAAAAATCTCATCATTTTCTCTCTTCCTCCACCTAGAGCAACCAATTTCCACTCTGATCTACTGTTCCAGCATCAAATCAAGGAGGGGAAGAACTTGGAAAGATTGAAGGAAGATCGATGACCCCAAACTAAGAAGATTCAAGTTCGACGTCAACCCAGACATATCCTTTACATAGTGTGTTTTCATACTGTCATGACTTGTGTCTCTTGACACACTGTAATCTTCTCTTCCACTTATAAAATCTAAGAATTTTAAAGTTGATTTGCTGCTATCCCTACAAATCCAACATGCGAGAAGACTCTCCATCAACTCGCTTCAAAGGAGTCAGGTTTCACACCTGGCAAACCCGCATCAAACTCATCCTAATGAGGAAGGGCCTCTGGGCCATTACCACTAGAAAGGAAAAGAAGCCTCGTGATGCGGACCTTGTAGCCACTTGGAAAAATTATGATGATATGGCTTAGGCAATTATCAAATAAGAGCTAGATGATAGCTATATCCACCATGTAAATAACTGTGATACTTCACATGATACATGGAATAGACTTGACACTTTGTTTGGTGCACAATCTAAGTCATCAAAGTATGGTCTCTTGATTGAAGTTTTCAAGCTTGAAATGAATTCCAACACATCACTTGCAACAAATCTAAATTAAATGGAAGGACTTCTAACACAACTTGCAGCAATCAACATTAAAATGAAAGAGGATGTTTGCATTGTTGTTCTACTTAAAAGTTTGCCTCCTGAATATAATAATGTATCGACAACTCTAATCAATATGCCAAACCCTGATCTTGTTGATATTCAAGCATCACTATTAGAGGAGGAAAAGAAGCTAAAAACTAAGGAAGAACCAAGCACCTCTAGAGATGAACAAGCATTATATGTTGGCAACAAGTATAAAGGCAAGAAGGAGTAGCTCTTCTATGACTTCTGCAAAAGGACTGACCACACCAATAAGTTTTGCCATGCCAAAAAGAGGTCCCAAAACGCCTATCTAGTTGCTATCAAAGAAGAAGAAAAAAAAGGAGCAAAAGAAGAAGAAGAATAAGAAGAATACCACCGGTCAAACCTCATCAGTCATTCTATTTGGATAGACTTTTTTAGCCTTGTAATGCCTAGCCCTAATGCTTCTAACATGAACTTGTAAACTCCTCATGTAGCCTTGTACTACAACCTTTGTACACTTTGTGAGGCCCCTGCTACAACCTCTGGATGTCCATCATGTTTGTGGTACCCACCCTTAGTCTTTTATGCTACAGTCTCTAGTGTTTTGCCATGTTTATAGTGTACCCACACTTTGCAAGTGTTGCTCTCACTAAAGCCTCTACACACTTTGTACTTCTTGTTGTGATTGAGGACGGGTGTTGAGATGTTTGAAATCACACCTACTTAATTCTCTTTGTAAGGAGCAGTGAGGGCTCAAGACTAGAATCCCATATGCAAAGTAGGAGAAGTGCTACCATCCAGTTTCCTATAAAGCATTGTACTTGCTCTCTTTTCTAATGCAAAGTCATAGTACTTTTTTCCTTCAACAAAGTATAAGTGTCATTGTCACTCAATACACAAGATTGTGTTTATGAGTCCAAGCTTCCATCTTGAAACCTAATTCACTTGTGTAACAATGAGTCATGTCAATGTCTTCATGAACTCACTCTTTCTTTTCCAACCTCCATGGCTTCTGCATCTGCCATGCTCTAGATCCCGCATATTTAACAAATATCCCATGTAAGCACAACTTCTTCATAAATTTCCTAATAAAAAATTAGCCAAAAGAGGAGTAAGATGCTCACAAGCTCCAAATACAACATATCATAACCACTTCTATACAAAGGACAAACCAAGATCTCATAACAACACTCCATGTGAGATAATCAAAGCCATGTAATTTGTCATCAATGGAATAATAGGAGGGAGTGATCTAAAGATAATAGAAATAGAAAAGAATGGAAAGAAGAGGAGGAGAAACAGAATACAACCAAACCAAGAGTATAGATTGTATCATAGAGTTTACATGTAATGGATAAGATGAAAATATACACCAAACATAGCAAAAATCAACTTAAAACACTATTTCCTAGCCCTACACAAGCATAAGTAGTGAGAACATAGAGGTTGAAGTCAAAACACAAGTACTAACTATGATAAATACCGTCATCTTGCATAAAAATAGGTTGCTTCATCCTATTGTCCCGAAAATGCAGATGATGGTAGATTACAAAACATTAGAAAAAAGAGTAGAAACTGGGTGGAAATTTAATAGAAGATGGTCATCCAAGCTGGAAAACTAGTTTGCAACAATCAATAATGGGTCCAATTAGTAATTAAAAAAGTCAAAACGCAGACCTCAAACAATAGAAAATTGAAACAATAGCAAGAAGGCTCAACATTTTTCAAAGCACCCAAGATCTCCAAAGTTATAGTTGCCTACTGTGAACTTGAACCAATTTGTATCATGGTCTTTCCATCAAGGTGGGACATGTTCCAATAATATAGATATAGATTCCAAGGAACCAAAAACTTGATTGACCCAATATGAGAAAAGTGAGAGAGAATGGGGCTCAAGAATCTACAAGCATTGTGCTAGGCAAGGGCTTACTCATTATGCTAACAAAACAATATCAATATATCTAGTCAGCCACAATGTATCTACTACTAATATTTTGAAAGGATTTTAAGACCTGATGCATCATCATCATCATTCTAGGACAAGCACCACATGCAACATGAGAAACATTGATACCCAAAAAAAGTAGGGAAGCATGCAGACTCACAAGATCTGCCCATGATCTACTTAAGGGCCTAGGAACTTGCTGAGATTATGTCTGAGATTTAAGCTCCTTCACATCACAAAGCATAGGATCATTATTATTTTCATACAATTTGATACCACTATCATTATGGTTTGCAAACCAATTGATCTACTTCCTACAACTTGTCTACATCCTCGGACAACAAGTAAAGCATTTTTTGTGGATAAAAAAGAACTTGCAATAGCACTGAAATAGCAAGTGAGGATATTTCAATTATTATTGAGATAGCAAGAAAAGCATTTCTCTGTGGGGATAGAAAAAAACCAACAAATGAATTGAAAAGACATCATGCCATACCTTTTTGAGACATTGGCAATGTATCAATTATATCTTTCTTGATCAATATGCTATATCTCTCCATCATCATGATGATATTTAGAATAAAAATTAGGATCACATCTATTTGAAAGAAAAACACCTATAATGAAATAGAAGGCAATGTTAATCTTTGAACAACTTACATGCAAAGGTCTTTTTGTGAGATATTGATCACATCTATGGTCCAAAAATTGACATTCATTGTTTACTGTGGCATACTACATGTTCATGCCTTCCTCCTATTTCAACATCACACAACCCTTAGGGTCTAGACTTATATTTTCTGCCTTAGTATAGGATGATTCTAAAATTGTATATCCACAATTCTAGCTCCACTATCTTCAGCACCCCCACCAAAAAATTACATTTTAGTCCACATTTTTTTTACATTGGTTAACCTTCTCTTCATCATAGTAAAGATGATTTGAAACAGGTTGCTCCACAAAATGACATTTCAATTCACAAGTTTTTACAATGGCCAACCTTCTCTTCGTCATAGTAGAAATGACTTAAAACACTCGATTACTCTAAAGAGTAGCCCCTTAAAACACTCTATTGCTCTAAACAGCAGTCCCTTTCTAAAAAGACTTAGGTTTCCTCCAAGTAAATGATGTGAACCCCCAATTTGCATACATGCTTCGCTAACATGACTTAAATTTTCTTCTTGGATTGCTTTAGTTTGGTAGATCATAGGAATGCTATTGTAAGTGCATATCCCTTAGCATACATGCTCACTAAAGAATTCCTCACAAAAGCCCCAAGTTATGGGCTTTGACATGCATCTCTTTGTCCTTCTCAATCACTCATGTTAATGTTAAGCTTTCAAAGTGTAATGAAGGTGACTACTTCTAGGGAAAGACCCTCATATTGCATGTGCCGAAGTATTCAAAGCTCCATCATTGTGTCCATACTCAACATAACTAGCAGTTATCACAATTGATGAGCCGGAAGCAAACACTTCTAACACTTTGTGAGCACAAAACAATTGGCACACATGATTAGCATACATGGGCTTCAACATCTATGTGTTTCCCCTTCTCAATTGCTCATGCTATGGCAAGCCTTCAAAGTGCAATGAAAGTGACTACATCTAGGGAAAGATCCTCATCTTGCATGTCCTAAGCATTTCAAAGAATAACACACTTGGCACACATTGTTGGCATATATACTTAGCAATGCATAGCTCACACAATATCATGATGTTCATTGTCCCTGGTGGACCTCAACATGTATCTATTCAGCCCTCTCAATTGCTCCTACGTTGCTGCAAATAGTAAAATAGCAAGGTGAGTGCATCTAGCCAAGGCCTTTGTCATGCATGTGCTCAAAAAGTTTCAAAAATCCATCATTGTGTCCATGCTCAACATACATGAATTCTATTGTTGCAACATGTGGTGTGATCACTTGCTACCTTCTACTTCAACAATGATAGAACAACACACTTATTAGACCCTTTCAAAAACAAGTCTCTAGAAAAAGAAGGCCTTTCTTGCATAATAGAATTAGACCTATTTAGTAGGGCTTACCTTGATGTTACAATTGGCATTCACAATAAGCATCCATGCTCACCAATGCAATACCTAGCATAATGTTATGGTTTTCCATTGTTTAGAACTTGCACAACTCAGCATGTATCTCTTCAGTCTTCTCAATTGCTAATATGATGCCACATGCTCCAAAATGGAAGTAAGGGTGACTACATTTGGCAAAGGCCTTTGTCTCACATGTGCTCGATGCATTTCAAAGCTTCATCACCATCTCTATGCTCAACATGCCAATAATTAGGTATTCCATGAAACTATCTTTAGTGTCAAAACCTCATTAAACCATTCTTGCAATTTTTCAAGCACACCATAGTGAGCATACATATTTATCAATGCAGTATCTAGAACAATAACGTGACTTTTTGTTAGAAATAACCTATATACCTCTCTAATTTTCCATTCTTTCTTACTCTTATGCTACCACAAGGTTTTAAGATTCACTATATTATGTCCCTATAGCTTTTTCTTCTCCCCTTAAAAAAGAAATCATAGGTGCTTATAAGATATACTACTACCATGCCTTCATCATTGCTTCCACCACCACCATCTTACACATCTCATTACAACAACTATGCATGGAAACAATTGAACTTGGAACCTAAAAGCAATGTCAAGCCTCCAAAATGACATTCAAAAGCTTTGAGAAACTTCTCCATTATGTTCTCAAAACTTTGAACTCACAAGTTTCCAACAAAATAAAGAGTCATAACATACAAATCTTTCGCTCCTACTTGCAAGCAAGAGCAAATATGAAAATTAGGATGTCTAGATCTTTGTCCAAGAACAGATGGCTAGTGCTAAGGGGATTGACCCTTTCTCCTCTATTCCTCTCACTATGCATTTACCCACTTGCCTCTTTGCCATAATTGATATCATCACTATGGCAACATCCACCTCTAAGCCTAACATCCAAGCCTTCATTGCTTGGCATATCACCAATACGGTCTACATTCATTATCTCCAAAATAGAACATCTTCTACATTCATTATTGCATACCTTGGCCTAGAGGGACTTATCATCCCACCTTGCAAATATGTTGCTAGTGAAAGTGCAACCAGCATTCATTTGATGATAGCATACTAGGCCATTGAATTACATTCACATTCCATGAGATCTTAGGGATTGTGCATTCCTTGACCTAATTCTAAATCTCCAACTACACCATAAGCTATGTCAAGCTATATGAAAATGTAGTAGCTACTAGAGACATGTTCTCTAGCTACATTAATTGTAAGTGACATGATGCCTCATGAAAACCATGTTTAGCAATATATGTGATCAATGCAATCCAAAGTATAGCATTTTGGGTTGAAATTTGATTAGGAATGTGGTATGATTCAGTAAAAGGTACACATTTTGCATACAGTATTACCATCACGCTCTCAAAAAATGGATTTTCTCTAAATCCTCTTTTGACATTCTCAGTATAAAAAGTAGCCTTCCTTTTTCTATGGCTCTGAGGCTACCAAAGATCTCAAGCTACAAACAAATGTGACATCAAATGGAGATAACCTTAACACTACATAAGGTCAAAGAAATTCAATGCTACTTCAACAAGCCCATTTTCAACAAATCCTAAAATCTATGAATTCCATGTAATAAGATCTTGAGTAGGTAGCATGTTAAATACCTATTGTGCTTCTACATGCAAACTACAATTAACATACATATTTCCAAAATGTTTCCAACATAACAAAATGTCTTCAACAGCATGTTTCAAATTTCTCATTGCACTTAGTGTCTCACATGAGTTAGAAAAAATGTTTTGAGATATTTGATTGGGTTCTTGTTCACCAACAACAAACTTGTGGCATGCTTGTTGCCTCTTCAAAAAACTAGCCCACACTATAAAATGGTGCAACACTATTGATGCTACAACTATGACATTCAATGATGCAATTCCACATCCATGTTGTGGAATATAGAAGAAAAAATCTCTGGTCAGCATTTCTTTGCTAGATAGTAGCAAGGTAGTGTTATGAGTGAATGGATACTCATGAATTGCATCCTTATTTCCACTCCAAATATATCATAGCCATTATGCTTGAGGTAGGTACACATGCTAGCAAGGAGATAGAAGTACTTTAATCGAAGGTGCAAGGCTACATCATGGCTGTCGAATGAATTGAAGTCCCTCGTCTGACAAGGATACACCAAAGGCAATAGCACTAATAGAGAAAAGTGGTGCGCAGATCGGTCGCAGATAGCTCATGTAGTGAATCCCTGAAGGTCCCCAAGAACAATGAACTCTACCTTTTTGCACAAAAAACAATGTAAAAGCATGCACGACAAGAGGCAAGAGACAAATTGGGTTCAATCTCCCCCATGCCTTGTGTGAGCGCTTCACAAAGCATGTATTTAATGTATATTTCTAATCTTCATGCTCAATAATAGCCCAATTACAAAAATATGACAAGCTTTTAGCTTTTGAGTTTGCTTTCTACAAAAATAGGAAAATAAAGCTAATGGACGGTGCCCATAGAGTCTGGCACGCCCAATCTCAATGTCCAAATAGAAATAACATACCCGGGCGCATAAGCGCATAAAAAATAATAATCAATAATCGATGTCTCAATAGACATAACAAAATATAGGCGTGGCGCCTATCAAAATATGGTCCAAATGTCGAATACCCGCTAGACTCCAATGCTTTCCTCCGCCACTGCTGCTATCTCTACACATCAACTGAAGCATTCACAGTCGTTAGTAAAATAATACAATTAAACCGACAAAAGTGAATACCTAGCAGTCTTCAGCTACATAAATAAATCAACTGGTTAGAAATAAATCCTAACCTTAATTTATTACAAGTGCGCACTCTAAACTCATAAACGTTTATTAATTTAATATGCATTTTGCGGAATCACCCGCTATGGAATCACCCATGTACACACTAAATTAATGAAACGCCCGAAAAGGACAGGCGTCCCCATCAACTTCTCGCACAAAGAATCCTCTTTGTGTATGAGCCCCGGTCATCTAAATTTACGGAATCCACCGTAAAACCTCACGGAATCCACCGTGGCACGGAATCCACCGTGGAATATGCCTCCTGGCATCATACCCCCGGGGTGGGATAGCAATTGACCTCAATTGCTATTAGCTCAATGTGGAGCTAACAGAGTGGGGAAAGCATTTAAGTCTCTAGCGTGCATCCATTGTGCTTCCTCTACAGGATGGTTCTTAAATTTTACTAAATATCTAGAATACCTTCGGCCAGTTCTAGTGGTCATGTAGTCAGTGTCTATGATGGCTTCTGGTTCAAGTATTTCAGTCTCTTCTTCTAGTAAAGGTAGGTTTTCATAAACAGGGTGGATAGGTAATTGGCCTCTAAATGGTCTCAATAAACTGATATGAAATGTATTATGAATTTTCCAATGAGATGGCAATTCTAACTTGAATGCATTATCATTAATCTTATGAATGATTCTAAATGGTCCATAGAATCTAGGAGCTAATTTGACAACTGGATGTCTATCTACACTTTGCAGTCTACGCTTTTCTATTCTAAGCCAAACATAATCATCAACTTTGAAATTCATGGCTTGTCTTTTCTTGTTGGCTTGTTTGGTATATGATTGTTGGGCTTTAGCAATCATATCCTTAACCTCATCAAAAATACTGTTATGCATAGTAGCAATATCATCAGCACTCTGAATTCTATTAGACAAAGATGCAACAGGTGTAGATAATCTATATCCATAAATGACTTCAAAAGGTGCATTCTTTGTAGATGTGTGCGGTGTATTGTTATATGAAAACTGTAATAAATGCAAATGAGTATCCCATGTCTGAGGTTTAGAGATAGTATATGCACATAAAAGATCTAGAATGGTGCTATTTGTGGCTTCTGTTTGTCCATTTGTTTCTGGATGAAATGCAGATGAGAAATCAATCTTTGTGCCTAGATTTGCAAACAGTGTAATCCAAAAATTATTACAAAATCTAGAATCTCGATCTGAAATAATCACTTTTGGCAATCCATGGTTAGTAAAAACAGTTTTCAAAAATAATTGTGCTGCTTGTGATGCTGTTAAAGTTTTCTTACATGCAATGAAATATGCTTGCTTACTAAATCTATCTACAATTGTCCAAATCATGTCATGGTTAGATTTAGTATTTGGTAAACGAGTAATGAAATCCATAGATATATGTTCCCAAGGTTTAGATGGAATAGACAAAGGCATTAATAATCCATACTGTTTACCATTATGTCTCTTTATTCTTTGACAAATCAAACATTCAGAAACGAAATTAGATACATCTGCATCCATATGCGGCCAATAAAAATCTTCAGTTAACATGTGTAATGTAGATATGATACCTCTATGACCTTGATATGGGGGACAATGAATTTCATTCAAAACAAAAGATCGGAATGGAATAGTAACACACAGTCTCTTTTCAAAAAACATAAATCCATCATTATATGATAATGAATCAACAGGAATGAAATTATTTTGAACTAATTTTTGCCAATCAGAATGAAAAGTAATATCTTGGTGATATGTATCTTTCATAGCAATCAAAGAATCAAAAGATATGATGGAAATATTATGAATTGCAGGTCTTCTACTCAATGCATCAGCAACTACATTTTCTTTTCCAGGTTGGTATTGAATGATAGGATGAAAACTTTGAATGAAGGAGGCCCATTTGATATGACGGTCAGAAATTTGGGGTTGGCTAAGTAGATGTCTAATGCTTTGCTGGTCGGTCTTTATCATGAATTCTGAACCCATTAAATAATGCTTCCATTGTTTTAATGCTTATACAACTGCTAATAGTTCTTTGTCATAAGTGGAATATTTGAGCTCAAAGGGTTTCAGTTTAGAACTAGAATATGCTATTGGATGGTTGTCTTGCATTAATACGGCTCCTATTCCTAATCCGCTAGCATCGGTCACAACTAGAAAGAATGGTCGGTTAAAATCAGGCAATTGTAGAACAGGGGCATTAGTTAATGCACGTTTCAGAAAATCAAAGGATTTCTGTTGAGTTTCAATCCATTGATAAACAATTCCTTTCTTAAGAAGTTTTGTTAATGGTAAAGCAAGTAATGAGAAATTACGTACAAACTTCCTATAGAAACTAGCAAGACCAAGGAATGAGCGTAATTCATGTACATTTTTAGGAACATGCCAATGCAATATTGCATCAATTTTCTTAGGATCAACTTTAATTCCTTCTTTTGATACAATATGACCTAAATATTCTATTTCCGTCTTAAAGAATTCACTCTTTTCAGGATTTGCAAACAATTGATTTTCTTTTAGTAATTGAAAAACTAATGATAAATGCTCATAATGCTCTTTTTCAGTTTGACTGAACACTAAAATATCATCAAAGAAAACAATCACATAATACTGATATTTCAGGAAGATACGGTTCATCATTCTACTAAAAGTAGTAGGTGCATTAGTTAATCCGAATGGCATGACTAAGAATTTGTAATGGCCAAACTGTGTTTTGAATGCAGTCTTAAATATGTCGGATCTATCTAACCTCACCTAATGATATCCATACTTAAGGTCAATTTTACTAAATATAGAATATCCTTGCAGTTTGTCCATAAGGTCATCAACTCTAGGTATAGGATATATATTCTTAACAATGATCTTATTTAATGCTCGGTAGTCAATACACATACGATAAGTATTATTCTTTTTCTTGACTAAAAGTACAGGTGCACCGAATGGAGAACTGCTAGGTCGAATTAGGCCTCTATTTAGTAATTCTTCAACTTGACTCTAGATTTCTTTTTGCTCTATTTGATTGTGCCTATATGGTGCTTTGCAAGGTGGTTGTGTGCCAGGAATTAAATCAATCTTATGGTCTTCTGGACGTGAAGGTGGTAAACCTGGTGGTAGGTCTTCTGCAAAACAATCCTTAAAATATGCAAGAAATTCCTTATGCCTAGGATGCATATGATTTTCCTTTGCGTGCAATTCATTCACCCAAATGAGATATGATTTAGTATTCTTGCGTAGTGCACGTTTTGCTTGAGTATGTGAAAGCAGTGGAAAAATATGAGATGCATGCACACCATATAATGTAATAGATTTTCCTTGAAAATTAATATTCATTGTGTGCGTGGAATAATCTATATTTGGATTATGCTGGTGTCTCCATGGCATTCCTAAAATAATGTCGCTTGACTGTAATGGGACAACTAAGAAATTTCTTCTTTCAATGTATGGACCAGTTTGAATTTCTAAATCTTGTACTTTTTGTGTGTCATTGTACCTAGTGCCTAAAAATGCAGCTTTTATGCGATAGTGCGTAGGTACAGTATGCAATTTCAATTCCTTTACCAGTTTTACTGAAATAAAGTCATGGGTACTACCATCATCATGCAAGATAGTTCTTTCCTTTCCATGCACCATACATTTGATAGTCAATAATGAATGTGGAGTAGGCATACCTGGTATAGTGTCGGAAGTAGTAATAGGATCATCCTCATCTTCAGTGAAATCTGGCATATCCTCATGCTCGTCTTCGTCCATGGCTCCAAGATAGTTGATATGTGCTGGTGGCTTCTTTGAATGACAATTTGCTGCGAGATGCCCTGGCTGGTGACACTTGTAGCATACTATTGGCTTGGCTTTGGTTACATTATTTGCAATGGCTGGAAGTCTGGGTACATTTGGATTTGCTTGTGGAATAGGTTTAGGATTTGGATTGACATTGGATGGTAATGCAGGTGGTTTAGGCCAATTCTTGCAGAAAGATGGTGATGAGAAACGACCTGGATTAAACCTTCTAAAATTGAAATTGAATTGTTTAGATCCATAATTACTGTTGGCTTGGAATTGCTGTGGTCGTCTGTCTCTTCCGCGTAACTTATCTTCAGTGTCGTGAGCTAAGGAGATGGTGTCTTCAAGGGTAGCAGGCTTGAACATGTTCACTTCAGCATAGTAATGTCCAAGAAGTCCAGACATATACTTCCGTTTATGTGTCGTCTCTGGTACATCTTCAAGCATGCGTAGCTGTAGGAGTGCATTCCAAAAACGCTCTGTATACTGTGGAATAGGCTCACGATCTTGCTGTTGAAGTAAATCCCATTGCTTGATAGCCTTCTCATGAAATTGCGGTGGAAAGAAATTCTGCATGAATTTCTTCTTGAAATCTTCCCAAGTAGCAGGACATTCTATGCTCTTGCGGACTACGGTCCACCATAGTGATGCTCTGTCTATTAGATGATTAGTAACACACTTGATTTTATCTTTTTCGGGATAAGTTTCCTCATGGAAATAGTCATCAAACTGGCTAATGAATGATAAAACAGTCTTTCCTTCTCTTATGCCATTGAAAGTGCGAAACTTGAAACTCCGTTTACTTATCTTGGATTCCTTGCGAATGGTTTGTGCTTCAAGAGTGGCGTCGATGGTACGTCGAATCAAATCTTCACCTTGAGGTTCTTCTTTGTCGGTGGATGCTCTTTGAAGTTTTGTCAATTGCGCTTGCAATGCTTGCCTAGCCCTTCGCTCTTCTTCCAATTGTAGCATGATTAGATCCAGCTTTTGTTCCATGGTAGGCTCAGGTAGGTCGTCTTCAGCCATAGGATCATCCATATGTGGGGTAGTCATCCTGTAAAACTCAACAAACCTTTCTCACTCAAAATCAGGTTAGCGGGATGAGCGTAGCTCAAATTTTGGGGTTACAAGGCTATGTATTTTTGGGTATTTCTTTGTATATTTTTCAGAAAATCTGCAATATTTCTGTATCCGTTTGCTGAAAGTACTTCAACGAACTTGTGGATAGGTAGAACAGCTTGCTACGAACAACTTTCCAGTTCAGAGTTTTTGCATACGAACAAGTCTTCTAGGAGTTTTAAGCACTAGTCAGTTCTGATTTAGTCTGACTTGCAGAGTTGCAGACTTAGCAGACTTGCAGAGTTGTTGACTTGCTGAACTTAGGCCGACTTGCTGAACTTGCAGAACTTGATTCCAATTGACTTGCTGAACTTGACTTTGACAACGCAGGACCTGGAGTTTGTGGACTTCCTTGTCCTGTGTGATTTGCAAAACTCGGCTTAACTTGACTTGGGTAATTAAGCTTAATAGCTTAATAGTTGATCAGGCGGCGTGAATTTTCGTGGGGGGGGGCGTTTTTTATCATGCAAAATTTTCGGGGCTACACTCTGATACGCCCTGATGAAATTGAGAGGTCTTAAGCTTCCCTTAAGCTTTTAAAGCTTTATAATTAAGCTTTTGATTAAGGAGATTAAGAAGTTTGCTCACTGTTTTCAACGACTTGATGAAGGGAATGTATGAGTGGTCCTTCGCCTGCACAGCCTGGTCCTTCGCGATCTGACAGTGGAAACAGGGGTTCTTGATCACCAGAAGTCTGCCTGTATCAACGGTTCGCAACGAGATTGACTGTAGAGCCCGTTTGTTCCTGGAGCTCCGCCTTCACCCGAGATTGGTAGCGATTGGAAGCTCTTGATCTCTGCTCCGCTCTGATACCACTGGTACGCAGATCGGTCGTAGATAGCTCACGTAGTGAATCCCTGAAGGTCCCCAAGAACAATGAACTCTACCTTTTTGCACAAAAAACAATGTAAAAGCATGCACGACAAGAGGCAAGAGACAAATTGGGTTCAATCTCCCCCATGCCTTGTGTGAGCGCTTCACAAAGCATGTATTTAATGTATATTTCCAATCTTCATGCTCAATAATAGCCCAATTACAAAAATATGACAAGCTTTTAGCTTTTTAGTTTGCTTTCTACAAATAGCCCAATTACAAAAATATGACAAGCTTTTAGCTTTTTAGTTTGCTTTCTACAAAAATAAGAAAATAAAGCTAATGGACGGTGCCCATAGAGTCTGGCACGCCCAATCTCAATGTCCAAATAGAAATAACATACCCGGGCGCATAAGCGCATACAAAATAATAATCAATAATCGATGTCTCAATAGACATAACAAAATATAGGCGTGGTGCCTATCAAAATATAGTCCAAATGTCGAATACCCGCTAGACTCCAATGCTTTCCTCTGCCACTGCTGCTATCTCTACACATCAACTGAAGCATTCACAATCGTTAGTAAAATAATACAATTAAACCGACAAAAGTGAATACCTAGCAGTCTTCAGCTACATAAATAAATCAACTGGTTAGAAATAAATCCTAACCTTAATTTATTACGAGTGCGCACTCTAAACTCATAAATGTTTATTAATTTAATATGCATTTTGGGGAATAACCCGCTATGGAATCACCCATGTACACGCTAAATTAATGAAACGCCCAAAAAGGATAGGCGTCCCCATCAACTTCTCGCACAAAGAATCCTCTTTGTGTATGAGCCCCGGTCATCTAAATTTACGGAATCCACCGTAAAACCTCACGGAATCCACCGTGGCACGGAATCCACCGTGGAATATGCCTCCTGGCATCAAAAAGTCCCAATGTTGTGCCTCTTTGCCACATTGTACATGATCATGAAGCTTTTCACCTCACTCATTTCAGCTAGGCATGACTACGTCCTCTTCTTTGCATGCTTGATATACACATGCTCACACACACACACACGCACACACACACACACACACACACTCTCTCTCTCTCTCTCTCTCTCTCTCTCTCTCTCTCTCTCTCTCTCTCTCTCTCGGAGGTGATATACCAAGAATGTGCTAACGTGTACTAAGCATTATGTTGAGAATGTACTAATAATATGTTGACGGTGTGCTAACAATGCTACGAGTTCACTGAAAAGGTGCTGATATGCACTACGAATGTGATAACAATGTGTATAGTCACACAAGTGCTCTTGTAACTTTTTAGGTGCTACTTGGGTAGAAGATTCATAGGTTTATAAATGTAATCATCTCTCTCAATTTGAATTTGAAAAGCATCCTTTTTTCGTGCAAAAATCGTGTCTCTATTTTCCAAAAAATAAGGATTAGCTCTTTCATTGCATTTAACCACATATTTAGGAATTTGGAAATTTTCATAAAGTTTGGAAATTCCTAATGTGATTAATATTTGGACACATGGTTAACTCTTATCCCCTTGAAGGTAAAATTTTTTCTAGATACCATACAAAAATCACCCCAAGTCCCACTCTCAAATATGGGGTTAAGATTTAGCCACTTGGTCAAATCTTTACTCCTTATTTAAAAGTGGAACATGGGAGATTCCGAAATTCTCTAATATGGTATTTTTTGTTATTGGGTTGACTTGTGTTGTTGCTTCCAACATGTAACTAATTACAACATTCTATCATAGGTATCTATAGGACTGTCAAATTGTGACTTGGCCAAGTAAAAGTTTCACTTGGAACCTTCAAGGATTCAAAGGGGCTTCATAGGGATATGTGGATATTTATTTGAGATCATCAACATATTGAGTGCACTCTTCTTAAAAAAGAACTCCTCCTTTGAGTTTGGCTACTTGATGAAAGTGATAGTATTGAGAGCATCAAATACTAACATGCTTTGAACCTCACCCACCTCTCTCTTGTACTATGGCACTCTAATCCTTACAAGATGTTGAAAAACTAAACCAAAAGCTCTTGCTTGACCTCTCTTCCATTGTATTGTGTTCATGTATTGAAATATTTCACAGCATTTAATGATATTCTTCATTTGAAATATTCATCAATAGCTAAATTACCATTCTCAAGCCAATGCTTCTGTCATTATTTCTATTATTTATTTTCTTTGTGGCTTTGTACTCCCAAATATTTTGATGTGTTGGGGATGAAAAGAAAATAGATACGAAGCACCATCCAAGACTCAAATAAGTAAATGCTCCAAAGAAGCAAAAGTCATTACACACCTCAAGCCAGAAAAAAAACGATGAAACAAGGATCATTGTACACATATTGGAAGCACATATATTCAATCAAGGCCTCCTTATAGCTCAATCCAAGATACAGCATCACAAAGTTTGTGGCTGCAATCAAAGGAACATAATATATAAGGGCATGTTTATGGTGCAAGTCACTTGTCTATGAATTTGATGTCTATTACTTCAAGAGGAAAACTATGGCACATATAGTGTGCTAAGGACTTGCTAAGAACATGTTTATGTGTGAAAATAATGTGCTACAAACTTACTAGCAGTGTGCTATAATTGTGCTAGTAATTAGCAAATAATCTACTAGGAGTGTGCTTAACAATCAGGACAAGCAAGCATATTGAGTATCTAAAGTTATGAATTTTTTATTATTTGCAAGTGAATTTTTTTTTCTTCCCAACATTGATCATAAAGGAATATTTAAATAAAATGAAAATGGAATGTGGGGCATATCTTGCTAGAAAATTAATATAACCCTAAGTAGTTGTGGCCATTATATCATCATTTAAAAAATCATTAAATGAGATTAGGAAAGTATCACAAAATTACAAGTCACTTCCTAGAATTGAAACAAGTTTAGTAAGCCTCTTATTATACTAATTTTACTCCAATCCCATGCCTTTTCACTCTTTTTCCTTTCCACTTTTCATGAATTCCTCGTGAAGTCCTCATGCTACATGATACTTTTTGTTTTACAAAATGTTTACATTCAACAACCTAGTCAACAAACCTAGGGATCACATAGACTATTTAAGGATGTGAAGCTTTCATGTTACATGTCCCAAACATGGTTATGATGCATATATGTCAATACAAATGTTTAAATTATGTGCATTTTTTAAAGGTCCCTTTTTATAGTTCATCCTACATGCTAAAAGCTTTATGTTCATTTGGTTTGTGCAATCTAGCACCATTTTTCTAATACTCCCTCTTGGGAGGAAGCCTATAATCTTAATTATGTTACACAAGGATGTGATTCATGATCTGATTCTTTAATCAAGCAATGTTGTAAATCTATAAGCAAATAAGTATATATGTGGATATGCTTGAGTTTTTTTCCAAGTAGGCATGGATTTTGGTGTGTTAATTCATCAACCTCCTCTCATGAGCCTCTTCTATTAAAATAGAAAATCACTTAAAGAGAATGCAAGGTAGGTGTAAGGCATGAAAATCACCACCTAGTGAATGGCATGTTATAGTTGGGGAGAGAGAGAGAGAGAGAGAGAGAGAGAGAGAGAGAGAGAGAGAGAGAGAGAGAGAGAGAGAGAGAGAGAGAGAGAGAGAGAGATAGAGAGAGAGTGATGAGATTTATTGGCACAACTAAGTTTTTGGCACAGATTCATACTTAATAGTTTGTTAAGTATATATATCCCACAGATTATTATACACAAACTAGCTACTTATAGGCCAAGAAGAATATTTTTTAAACTTCGTTTGCACACTTGTTTACATCACAATTTGAAAGCTGACATAGAGGTACCAAGTTGAAAAATTTTCATGATATTAAGCAAATCACACATTGTGCTGATATAAGGTGTATGTTACCCTTGGAGCTTTTGGTTGTGTGCTCATAATGGGGGCATCAAACATAATTGGAATCAATCGTGGGAAATTAATGTTTCCTTGAATTCAGAGCTCCCTTCCCCACCTTTGCACAAAATGGGTTTTAACCTAGGAATCTAGAACAAATGGTGAAAGAGATGTGATTATATACAAACATGTGAAATTTGAATGTTGACATTATAACAAATGGGGAGATTTGATCATTCTAGAAATATGTAAACACTATCATTCTATTATACAATGTGCTATTTTTTCCCTTTTTCTCAATTGATGCCATGCATGTCTAAAATATTATTCTCATTGGACATTTCCTAGGCCAAGCCTTAGGAGAATCATTGTGACCACCAATGTCTATAATAACCACTTAATTATCAATCAAGTAGTAAGTAAGGACGAGGATTTGTATGGAAGATCATTCAACTATTCATCCATTTGCTTTGCTTACCCTAAGTATCAACATGAAATATCTCACACAAAAATGACATCATTGATATGCAAAAGTAGCCCATATCCCATGGCAATCTAGAGGTGGAAAATATTGGCTTTGTGATGTTGTGATGTGTGTGTGTGTGTGTGTGTGTGTGTGTGTGTGTTTCATGTTGTAGGACTTATCTTTGATGCCACAATGCCATCCTAATTTGGTAATAAATGGATGGATTGGGATTTTGAAAAAAATAAAAAAATGGGGAAATCTTGATTGTGGCTACTGAGGTAAGAAAGCATAATAAGGGCTAATATAGGGGGCCACAAAGTAAATGTATGTACTCACTAAAGAGGATAATAGGTCCTTCATTTATCAATTGTCTTAGTAAGATGTGTGTAACATGTTTGTGTAAGAATATGTTTATCTAGACTATTTGATACAATACTTAAATACTGTCAAATACTTAAGCATACTTTTCCATTGATTCTTTAAAGATTTGACCTTCTCCTTTGAATGATTTCAATGTCATTGTGATGCCTTATGTACACTTCTTTTACAAAGATACATCAAGAATTCATTGGAATGTGTGATTTGAATGTTTTCAATGTTACTATAATGCCTTACGTCTTAAAGAAACATCAAGAACTCGTTGGAATTGTGATCTTTTAACATTGATAATATTTTTTAAAAAGAATCGCTTAGCCATTGTAAGTGTTTAATGTAGTATCCCCTAAGCTTGGTGGGATTTTATAGAATATTATGTGTAGAGCACATTGTTTATTATGCACAAGGTGCACTTTCTATCTTCTTTTGGGCTGCTAAAGAAAGCTATTGCACATGAGTGTGTTGGAGTAATGTTCTTATATAGGATCCTTAAAGTTTGTGTTGGGTGTCTATGAAGGCATTGCAAACACAACAAATAAAGTTTTTTAATACACTAACAATCATCCATATTGGGGAATATTAAAGTAGCACAAAACATAGGAGGGAACAAAATACCCAAAAGCTTAAGGTAGACAAACAAACTCACAAAAAAGTTGATGGACTTTCTTTATCAAAAAAATTAGTTAAAATGAAATATTGTAAGCCAAGATCCATTGTGGCACTTCAACCAATTATAATAACATCCCTTATGTTGAATTCTAGGATATCTAACATACCACAAAAATGTAAAACTAATAACCTATTTCCACTAGGGTATGGATTACAAATAAGATGGCCTCTTGGTTGGAGGTTAGTCTTGATGTAGAAATCCTAATGGGCCATGGTAAAGGGCAAGGTCCAAAGTGGTTTGAAACCATATCATTTTGACACAAAGTAGTGAAACAATTCTCTTATTTAGATTTTATTTAGCCTTGTGCAACTTCTTACCCTTGCGAAATAAATATTGTCATCATAAAAGAGAATAAGATAGTACATTGGAAAAACAAGACCAAGAAGCATGAATTTTTTTAAAAAAAATCAAGAACAAGGCACACGAGAAATAAAGAACATTTTAACCCTTTGTAAAAGAGCACTAGGCTCCCTCCTATGCAAGGCTCCTATACAAGTTGTAAAAGAAGAGGCACATGCAAAGAAGCCATGAGAATAGGAAAAATAATAAAAAATAAAGTGGAAAAGAGGACAAAGACTGATTGGCTGGTTATGGAAATGGGTTGGGTGCCCAAGGGGACAAGGGCATGTATAAAAGTCATAAAGTGAATGGATAAGTTCATTCTTGGTGTATGTGCATACTAGCTCTCTTTTTTTTCCAACTCTTGCTTCCTTCTAGTGCATGAAAGAGAGAAAGGGAGTGTGAGAGAGGGAGAGTATGAGTGTATGAGAGTGAGGGACCATGGAGAAGCTCTTCTTCTCCTCTCTTCTTTTTCTCATTCTTCTCTTCTCTTTTCTTCCACGAGTGGCTATGGAGGTTGGACGTTGGAGCTTGGAGCTTGGAGACAGAGCTTGCTTGAGCAAGTACCTTGAATTGTGGAGCCACCAAAGGATTCAAGAAAGAGGACTACAATGATCAGATTCAACGGTAAGCTCACAACATCCTTGTGCGAGAGCATGCATGGCTATGTGAGAGGTAGCCATTGTCACTCACTTGAAATACTTGAGTTGATATGCAATCCATAGGATCTTGATGGTTGCTAGTGATAGCTATGACATTTTGGTTCTATTTTGCGAGCGTTTTGCTAGGACAAACTAATTTAAGCTTGACTGCTTGCGTGCTCCAAATGGAGCAACAAAGTAGACATTCATTTCTAAAATGGTGCTTGATTTAGGTAGAAAGCAAGGGAGTCGAAAGGTGTTCGATCTCCTTTACCAGATAGTTTAGGTGTTGGAAGATTTAGGAATATTAGTTAGATAAGTGAGGATGATTTTCATCAGTAGGAGACATTAAGATTTGGGAAATAGTGAAAAAGAAAGAAAAGATCAGTTTTTGTGACAACCAGGAAACAAGGAAGTAAAGAAAGAAAGGAAGAAAGATTTTGAATATCTTGGAAAAAATCAGATTGTAGGGAAAGAAAGAGACAGAGCATTAAAAGGAGACAAAAGGGGGGAAACACAATATTAGTGACTTTGGGAATCTCCCAATTCCCATTTTTTGAATACTAAAAAGGTGGCACCCGCATAACATGCCCATAAGTTTCTCAAAACCATATGATGTGACCTATCATTGGAAAGTGCTTGAAAAATAGAATCTATTGAGCTATAGAGCGCTCGATTTGGAGTTATAGTGTTCAAGTTATGACAAATCCAAAGATTTGACCATGTGTCCCAAACTTATGGGAAATTCCCATATTCCCCAATATGGTGTTGGGAAGAACTCATTTGAGTTTGTGAAAGATTGAGAGAGAGAGTAATAGGTTAGGAGAGAGTAAGGGGCCAAGAGATCAATAGCAATCCATGTGTCAATAGCAATCCTTGCTAACTGGTGAATGAGGACAAGATCATGCTTAGAACACAATATTAGTGAGTTTGGGAATCTCCCAATTCCCATTTTTTGAATACAAAAACGTGGCTCCTAGATAACATACCCATAATTTTTCCAAAACCATATGATGTGACCTATCATTGGAAAGCACATTAAAAATGGAATCTATTGAGCTATAGAGCACTCGATTTGGAGTTATAGTGTTCAAGTTATGACAGATCCAAAGATTTGACCACATGTCCCAAACTTATGGGAAATTCCCATATTCCCCAATATGGTGTTTTAGGCACATGTGTGATTAACGATTCATTCTCATGGATTTTTTGTCATTGAGTGTGTTTTTCCCACCAATCGGATTATGTTCATGGGCCTCAAATGGTCAAGTTGTCCTAACCAGAACTCGGATGGTCACTCAGATAGCAATAAGTCTATTCGGACAATGGTCTCAAATGCTTCAATTGTCCTCTTGAAGACACCATCTCTCAGACTCAAACGAATGCCCCTATCTGAGTTAGGGACCTACCCTTTCAAACAAGCCAAATCCACGAATCAAATGGTCAAACCTCGGACTCTGACAATCAAAGGCGTGCAACTTCGATGTTTGAATTGGAAGATTACCAAGACCATTACACATTCTTAAGGACCATCCAAACCCCCCAACCATACCAATGCATAAGCTCAGTATCGAGTGACCCTAGGAAACTGTAAGCATAACCATAAAACTAACCAATGCCATAATTTTCCTCAATTGGTCCAAGAATTGAACAAATAAATCAATCACTTGTTGCAGCTTGCTACCTAATAGAAACACTATTTGATTGCCTAGTGGGTGTGTGAATGATTTCACTGAAGGTTTCACATTGCATTATAGGCACTTAGGTGCATGAGAGAAGTGGAAAGTTTGATTGTGCATAGCTCACCCTGTATTGTACCATCCAAGTGTGTGAGTACGTGTAAATCTAAGAAGTGATTTCATTAACAAGGAACACACTAAAGGGGAAATAAGCTAAGATATTAACCCACCAATAGGACTTGCAACATCCCTGGGACCACAGGGATAGACCACAATACTCAACACTGATAGTAGATGAATAGCCTTAAACCCCCAACTGAAGAAAGGAACAAACCATAATTAGAGACATGTCCTTAGCCAATCTAGTCATTCTCATTGACACCTTAGTGGTTTATGAGACTGCCAACATGATAGGTGTTAGCACAAGCAAGCAACCAAGACCTCGACCTAGGAGAATTTCCAATCGACATATAGCAACTCAAATCATGATACAATTGTCAAATGAAAATAGCATACCATGGGAGATCTACAGATGAAATCATAGAACAATCTCAAGGAGGAGAGGATGCTAGGAATAGTTTCATTGCAACCCTTATCTAGCTACAATGAAGAGCAACATGCTTAGAGGCTATGCGAAGAAATAGAGCTTAACAAGGTCCAACGAGTACTAGTCATCACAAGTAAGGACATAGCCAGAGGAAATGTCAATAGGAAGTGAGAATTAGAGGTTGCTCTTACATTGAGTGAGCTCCTCACAAAGTGGCTATTAGATAAAATTGCCACAGAGCAAAGTGGGGCAACCCTAGCAACTACATTGCTAGCTGGACCTAGGGATCACTCCAAATTCTAGAAGCTAGACCAAGATACCTATAGTTGCAAAAAAAATTGAGAGCTATCAAATAAGTAACAATTCTTATAGCTTCATTAAGAAGTTTGAGTGAGTGCATGAGACAAACAGTCTCATGGACCTTGCTGAACATGCTCAAGCTTTTGGACTTTGCCTAGGAGATAAGGGACAAAGTTGGTTTACTAGCCTAGACAGCACTGAGCATAACAACTTTTACAACCTAAAGGATCTTTTTATTAAAATATTTTTTGAGGCTAGATATTCGAACAACCTCATTGCCAAGTTGAGGAATGTTAGTCATCAAAAGATAAGGAGGAAATCCAAGACTATATCATCACATAAGAAGTCTCTACAAGAGGATTCGAGTGACAAAGTGATCCAATGAGAGAGCAGTATCCATTATGTTTATTGATGGAATTCAAAATGAAAAACTTTTATAAGGCCTTAGCTCTAGTAACTCAAAACTACAAAGGGATGGGTTAGTTAGGGTCTTTGAAGATGCAATATACATGGAAAACTTGTTGAGATAGAGAAGCTCAAGAGTCGTACCGCAAGAGAACACCACCTCTAGGAATATTGAGACAACCATAATCCTTAGTGATTAGTCAATCCATGGCATGCAGGATAAGGGAAAAAACATAGACCAAAACCTAGAAATAGCTAACTTGAAGTTATAGTTAGTCAAGCTACAAGAGATGTTGAGAAGGCCAATGTGACCCCATGTGCAATGTGTGTCGTGTGGTGGGAGCCATCTCCTAGCTGAATGACCCGACCCTAGATCATGGCCTTATGCTAACTACGGTAGGTTTGGACATGATGCATTGCACTAGTGATTGATAAGAAGGCTCCCATATCAACAACCCTATACTAATCTTTATTATCTAGGGAGGAATAGGTAGCCCAACTTTGGAAGAGGAGCTTCATTAGCTCTATCTCAATGCCCAATGACTCAAAGCCAACTACCCCTAAGTTGGACATCAATCCCATAGGAATCCCAAGGGCACCTGGATCCGTAGTGACCCATCCACCCAATGATGCCCCGATACACATTGTAGAGGAGCCACTAGAGGATGAAATTATATGAATCCTCATGTCTTCAACGACAATGAGGGTAATCCTATACTGATGGAATTTAGACCAATGTTGATTATGGGTTTAGTCAAGGAAAGAGGTAGAGGTCTAGGAGGGGTCCTAAACCAAGAGCCACTAGCATGTTCGACTTGTGGACATCCTGAGCACATTTCATCTTGTTGCCATGAAAAAGAGAAAGCAAATAAGGACAAGGTCAACTTAAAATGTCCAGAGTGTGGAGTTACATATTTGTATGCTAATTTTCCTAGACAAAACCCCTCCACTAGTATGGAAATTGTTTCTTCAATACCACTTGGACTCTTTAGCATCGAAACACTTGATGATGAAGTCACACCAATCCTAGTCAACATCATGACCAAAGCTTAGACAAAGTAGGCTGGTATCTCATTGCCTAGACCTAGCAACTTATATGCAACATTTGAGGGAAAAAGGATTTGAAGAAGGTTAAGAAAGAGGGTGGATGCTAAGATAACACTCAAGACTAATAGTGCCACTACACTAACCAAAGAAAAACAGTTTATGAATGTAGAGGCAGAAACATCTTCTCCTAAGATACTGGCAAGGGAAAGTGGAAAGGTTGGAGAAATACATCGATTCAAAACACCAATTAGAAGTTGTAGATCAAGTCAAAGAGTGGGTGAGAGAAGCTCAAGCACATTTGCAAGATGCATAGCCTATCATGGAGGATGATATTAATGAGCTCTCTAGCATGAGTCCACTAGTCTCCCCTACACAGTCAAGAACAAGAGGCACATCAATAACCCATGTAGCACCACACATGCAAAATCTAGATGACGTGGAGACACCTTAGCTACCTAATAGCATTGGCAGAAAGGCTTTGAGTTAGAGGAAAAGGAAAAGGTTAGCAATTTTCTCACAATACTGATTTCAAATCTTGTAACCTTGCCATTAGGAGAATTTTCTTAAGTAAAACCTCATATTATGGAAAATGTTGAAGCAGTGGGTAAAACAACCCAATGAACATGAAGCCATTGACTTGGCAGACCTTGATGCAAAGATGCATATACCAAGTGTTGGAGCTATATATAGCTCACGCTATCTAGACTAGGTCTCAACTATATATATGTAGATTGTGATCAATATGATATAGTCTTTGGAAATGTATATGATATGTCTCTTCTCTCTCTATCGTGTCTCTACATATCTTTTCTCTCTACATCTCAACTTGATATCAGAGCTATCAATATTGACTACAACCAATTCCATGAAGAAGATAATCAAGAAGTATACCTATGTAGTATCTCTTCAATTCTTGATTCATGTTCTTTTCATGCTTAAAATTGATGTATTGTATACGTTACGAACATCTTATGTTTTGAATTTTAAGCATAGAAGAAGTTCACTCCAGTATTATCGATCATCGTTTAGATTGTAGATATGTTGAATTGTAGATATACTTTGTCTAGACACCCTGAAAGTTTCTATTTGGGAAACTCTTAAGGACTCACAAGCTTTCTTTCCATCAAATCTATGCTTAATTTGGAGTTTTGTGTCAAAAGTTATGCCCATTCAGGTAAAGTGGACTTGAAATAGGAAAACAAATAGGACAATAGCTTTTTGTGCAAGCTTCTAAGACCCAAGTTTTGTCACGATTACTCACTCTTGTGTTTCTATATTTCTGCCAAAATTAGCAAGATCATCATCTATTCTTGGCTAGAAAGTAAAGCATTAACGTTTTGAATGTTATTCATATTTATCAGCTATGTTGGACTGATTTCTTCTCTCACACATTTTGTTTGTTTTGGGTTGCTTTATTCTGGCCCACGTTTCATCTATCCTGGGTATCTTTCTTTTGGAGTATGCTTTTTGAACGAAACATCTTTCCTTACAGCATAGCTTCTATGTACTATTTGTTGTGCTACACTTTCATCTTGTCATTTCATATATGATGTGCAAATTTTATGATCTCATATTGTACATATTCTCTCAGCCAGCTATGTCAAATTCTATAATCATCAAGGGATTTCCTTTTGGACAGCATTTTATTCCTCACTTTCAAGGACAAGGATTCCTTGTGTGGAAAGTAAAGATGCTATTAATTCTTGAAAGCAATGACTTGCATCATATTGTTCTTGGTAATTATGAGTGCCTCAACCAATTAATTAGGCTCATGATAATATTATTGTAATTGAAGGACCTATCTTTGAAGAATGGAAAACTATTTATAATGAGTGGGTCAGAAGTGACAAAGTAGCTCATTCGTATATTCTTTCTGTTCTTCAAGAATCTCTTATCTTTAATGTATGTAATCTTTCAACCTCACAAGCTATATAGGAGTATCTGATAGAAAATTTTGAGAATAAATCTATTATAAGAATACATTATCTTCGTAGTCATCTCCCTAAGTTACAATACAATATTGGAACTTCTATGATAATACATATTGAATCATTCAAGAACATTATCAATCAACTTGATGCCACTGTGCGATTCTATTTCTCCACGAAACCAATTGGTAACATAGATTCTTGATATTGTAAAGGATCCTGCCTATGATAATATTGTCACCATATTATCTAAAAAAGACGGGATTAATTTTGATCAAGCTTGTATATCTTTGATTGAACATTCACAATGACATAAATGATGACACAAAAATCAAGAAACAATTATGATCTCACAAGAGGACAGATTGTCAAAACAAATTGACCAAGCTTTACTTGCTCGAAGGCATCCCTTTCAACATTCTACACATTGTAGGAGTTGTCATGGTGGTAACTTCTCTTGTCTCAAGTTTCCTAATAGACATTGTTCTTATTGCAATAGAAATGGTCACACTATAGATGATTTCTAGGCAAAAAATATGATGAAGAACATGGGATTACAAATAAAAAACCATGTTTATCCAGAGATTATTCTCCTTATGACTACTGGAGAAAGAGTGATCATCCAACCCATCTATGTTTTAAGAGGTGTTTCGGTTCAGATCGTAATAGAGCATATGCTGCTATACATGACAACACTATTGAAAAAGCAAATTGTGTGAGTTATTCTATCTCTCTTAAAAGGATACTTCATGTTTTAAAATTGTGTGATGGATCTCTTTTTATTATTGATTATATTCATATGGAAAACATGACATATCAATCCCAATGGTTACATAATTATCATTCTATTCTTGTCAAGAAATTGGTTTGTCTTGCGCTGACACAACCTGTCAAGTCAAAGGTATAGGTGATTTATATATTGGCACTCTTTATTCAACAAGAATTCTACATGGAGTTTTACATGTCCCAAATCTACAAAAGAATCTTCTTTCAGTTGCAAGACTTGTGGATCTTGGTCTCTTTGTCAGTTTTGACCATACCAAGTTTAGCATTGAGAAAGATGGCCAAACCATAGTTGTTGCTTCTCGAAATGGTAATATTTTTGAGTTATCTTTAATTCAATATGTTGCAAATATTGCTAGAGCTCCTGGCAATCTTACCAACAAAATATGATATCATCACTTTGTTCACTCTATTTTTCTAAGCTTGTCGATCTTTATCGATGTAACCTTGTTCAAGGTATGGAATTCAAAGCTCCTCCTCATATGGGTATTTGTGAATATTGTGCACTTGGAAATAATTTTCACAAACCCTTTTCCATTTCCAGTACAGCTTATTCTTGAGATTTTCTTAATCTTATTCACATTGATATTTGTGGACCTTTTTTTCCATCAAAATCTCAATATTGGTATTTCATGACTTTTATTGATGACTTCTCAAGATACACCACTATTTTTCTCTTGCGACACAAACGAGAAGCTTTATTAACTTTGAAGAAATATAAAAAAACTACAGAACTTCGTACATGGTCATCGCATCAAGAAACTTCATAGTAATAATGATTGAGAATACATTTCAAATGATTTTGATGATTATTGTAATAATCACGATAGTCATCATATACGGTTCCCTACTCTCCTCAACATAATGGTATTGTTGAATGTAAAAACATTACTATTCTCAATGACATGCAATGTATGCTCACTCATTATGGCTTATCTCAATGTTTTTGGGCTCAATAAGTCTTAACAATAGTATTTGTGCAAAATCATATTCTTACAACTGCTCCTTTTGATAAAACAGATATTACTACTTGGATAGGTGAAACTCCCTCTATTTCACGTTTCAAATTTTTGGATGTATTGGTTATATTCATGTACTCAAAGAGACTCGCAGAAAACTTGATCCTCCGAATGTGAAAGTTATTTTCATTGGATATTCACCTTTTTCTAAGGGATACAAGTTTTATGATCCATCTTCTAGAACGTAATCATAAGTCATGATGCTATTTTCAATGAGCAGCACATGGTCTAAGGAGGATGCTGGGCAAATGTGGTCACTAGAGGATATTGATGATACAAATTTACTCACTTCTTTTCCTTTTATGTATGATGATGAACCTCCTTCATGAGATAATATTGACTCCTCAAATTAGGATTCACAATTGATCCGAGAAAGTTACAAAAAAATATTTGTCTAACACTTTTTTGTTTTTTTGTACATTTGGAGGTTTGAAATAAAGAAGAGGGTAGGAACAACCTCTTGGGAAATCCAAGAAATCACTCGATAGAAATGTTTCATGGACCGGTTTACCAAGGGGAGGTGAAGAGTAAAGATCAATGGAGGAAGGTCAAGGAAAAATGTGTAATGTGAAAAGCAAATACATGAAATAGATTTGGAGCCATTCGAAGGGCATGTGAGGCTCATAATGTCATGGCTTTGGAGCCTTATGATAATTCAAACAAATGGGACCCTTCTTGGAAGCATTAGTGAAAGAAAAATCAGGCACATGATTTTGTAAGATTTTTAAAAATACTTTCATCACTCTGATCCAAAAAGACTTTTCAACATAAAAATTATAGCGTGTAAGCTGAAGTTTTGGCTGGTATTTTTTAAATAATTTTTTGGAGATATGGCCAAAAATGTGGACGCCAACTTTTTCAAACTGCGGTGGAGACCACCTCACAATTTTATACACACCCGCACTTTCTTCCCCACACTTAACACTTTCATAAAACATCATTCATTAGACTCCCAACCCTTTCCCCTCTCTTCTTCTCTCTCTCAAGCTAATAAACCATTAGAATTTCCCTCCTGAATCACCCTCAAATCATCCTTAATTGTAGTAGTAATGTATGAATTCTCACTACTCTCTCTCCATTATTGCTAGATATGATCTTATTTTATGAAGATTCTCTATATCTTTTTATAGGAGAGCTCTTGGACTCAAGCTATGGGGGGAGAATGGAGATAACTCACCTACGATGGAACTTGATTAAGTACAAAATTGGTCAACAAAACATCTAGATGGAGCTTCCACATTGGTGGAACCGCCTTAATGCAGCTTTGGTAGTGTTAATTCCTATTCTATCTTAAGCTTCTCCCTAAATACTCTCAAGGCCTATATAAAGATGCCTTCTCCTTTGTAATTTGCAAGAGAGAGCCAAGAGGCCTTCTTCAGCCCTATTGAGCCTTCCTCATTCTCTCTCATGAGCTTATGCAGCTCATTCCCTTATTATAGCTTATACATGCTCTATAGTGTAATAAGCCCATGTTATTGGTGTCCATATTGTGTATATTGGTTATGTCTTGAGGATTCTCCATCTCTTGTGCCCTCTCAAGTTTTATTGATTCATATATTTTTTGTAGTTCTCTCTCTCTCTCTCTCTCTCTCTCTCTCTCTCTCTCTCTCTCTCTCTCTCTCTCTCTCTTAGTTTTCCTCTCATAAGCTCCTCTCGCTCTTGCATAGCGTCCTAGTCCGCTCTTCCACAACTAGGTGATGCCCTTACCTCATTCACTTAGTGGCAAAAGGGAGTTTAGCATAGTATAGAGGCTGCCATACCAAATTTCCTTCATCATAAATTGGTGCCCTTGCTGAGGACATTCTCATCAACAATTCTCTACCTCCTATGCGGAACGATACAATACATAGTGATGCATCCTCTACAACAAGTGCTCCAAGTGGCTCTTCTCCAACGCCTTCAATAACTCTTTTTGAAGCTGGTCAAAGTCCACGACTCCCACAATGGTCTCCCAAGGAAGCCTAAGAAAGGAAGTATGCCTATCGGATGACGGCATGTATGCGGACGAAAGGTGTTCACCTTAGAAATTCCATTCTCTCACAACGGAAAAAATCATGTTGCCATGAATTGCTAGATTCTCATCATTGTGGTGAGTGTTTTGCAAAAAAAGTAAAGGCCCTTCTGGGAGGTCCTCATCTCCAAATCATCAAATCCCTCTCTCTCTCTCTCTGGCCTAATCCACATCAAAGGAGGACAACTATGAATGAGCTCTGTGGAGTTTTGTAGAGGTGAAAAGTATGGAGACTACCTTCAACTATTGCTAGCTCGAAGGTTGGGTGTGGTTGAAAAGATGCCCATCACACCTTATGAAATATATATCAATGAGGATGGATACACTAAGGCAAGAACAATCACTAGTGAGCAAATTCTATGTATAGCAAAGTTGGTGGGTTCCAGAAAGAAACACTCTGGGGAAAATCCTTTATAATTCAAGAAAGTGCATTCCCTCTACTCCCTTAAGTAGTCTCCACTTATGAATAATAATAATGGCCCAAATTTCTACATCTTCGACTGTGTAAAAAATATTTGGGATAATGTATGCATCAAGAGGAAGATTTTCTTCTAGCAGCATCTTGTCATGTACTTTTGGGCTAAAAGATTAAGGGAGATTCTTGTATCACTAGAACCTATAATCTTCCCGGTGCTAGACTATGATGCATCCTTCAATGTACATGTCTTTATTTTATTATAATAGTTTCAGATGAATCACCGCTAGTAGTATGGACCAATCCAACCTCTTGCTATGCAAACTGTGCATATTGTAGCCAGCACAAAGCTTAGATTCCAAGGCATTATTAGAAGCATACTAGGGCCTAGACATCTTGTTGAAATCAATGCATTTGTGAACCCATTTATCCTTCTCCCCATAAAATACAACTTAAGTCTAGACGTGTTCATCTTTGTACTCTACTAAGGCAACATGGCATTTCCAAGCTTCTTTGGGCGCAATGGGAAAAATGCAATGGATTTTTTGGACAACCTTAAGATGGCCTTTCTTTTCTTTGGGAGGGATGATGAAGCATTAAATTTGAGGGCTTTTCCTTTCATGCTCAAGGAAGAAGCCAGAATGTGGTTCCAAACTCTGAATCCGACCCAAAGAGCTGAATGGAAGGGATTGAAGGTAGCTTTCTTGCAGAGATTTCAACAAACTAACTGAGCTGAAGAGTTATGGTAATGGCTTTTGGCCCTCCATCAAAGTGATCCTTATGGTTATGTAACTTATGAGAAAGGGTTTTTGAAGCTTTGGAGGCAATGGTGAGACTCACCGAATCCTAGTGAGAGAGCTCCAAATTGCCTTCAATAGGATCGATTTATTTCATGTTTGTACCCCTTGCTTAGGAAGAAGGTAAAGGTGAAATTTCCAAAAACTTTTGAAGATTCTTTGAGAATCACTAGGGAAAAGAATCGAAAGATTCTCTACCAATGTAACGTGTCCACCTATAATCTTCTGGACACATCTTAGTAGTCCATCCGAAAGGATGTCTAGAAAGCTCCGCCGGGCACTCCTATGGAATGTTACAGGGTTAGCAATCTAGGACTTCCCGCGTCTGCCACGTAGCGAAAGTATTTCAGTCGTTCCCACTTAGGACCGCCGAACTGAATTAGGGTTTTCCCTATTGGTCATTTCCTAATGGCAACTAGCATCGAACCTAAGCAAACTACTTTACGTAGAAACACCAGGTCCGAAGTGGATTCACGCTGCACTTGGTTCAAGGAGAATGGAAAACAAGAGGGATGCGGAACTCAATCTCTCTGCCATAAGGCATAGTCCCATTCTGTTCCCCTAAAACAGCGTAAATCAGAATCATTTATAATTTAAACTCTAGGTCAGCGCCCTTTTTCTGCTTGTATCCTTTGAAACGATCTTCTTGCTGTCCATCATGATGACTAAGAAAAGTTCCCGGCCAACTGGGACCACCCATCCGTAGGACGGACCTATGGCCACATCCTCCGCACTTTCCTTGGGTTGTTTTAGTTATTTAATTACCTAACACATTTAGTTGGGCATGTATCAATCAACTTCCTTAATTAGCCCATTAGGAACTGGTTCCTTCACGTAATCATAGCAGTTGACATAGAAAAGCAATGTCAAATAAGTTCATTTTCAACAGGTTATCAAATTTATCTTTGAAATACATAAAGTCCAGCCCGTAGGCTTATCCATAATCCGCTTGAAGGCTATCCAGCAATCCAGAGGGATTACTAATCCAAGATTCTGCCCATAGACTAGTATGCGGGCCTCGAGATCCAATCCCAAGTCACGTTGGCCTCTTGTGTAGGGCCCAGAAGGCGAGGGATTTATAGCCAAAGCCCCCTCTGGCACCCAAGCGTCCTCCTGCTCCAAGTAATGCTCAACGGAGAGACCTCTCGCTGCGAGTTCAGTCCACCTTCCCGGCGCGGTTAACAACCCCCTTGGTTAGGGTCAGGCAGGTAGTCAGGGGTAAGTGAAGCTGCCTCTCCCTTTAGGCCTTCAACCTAAAGCATTAGATATATTTTCATCCTTCAATTATTTGAGTAACAAAGCAAAACAGTGCTCTTAAAACTATTACAAGCACAATCATTTCCATTGGTCGTTATTTGGCCAACTGTTAAGGAGCGAATCCTTCTTTCAGAATACATCCAGCACTCAATCCGAGATCAATTGCGACTTGGCAAGATCCTCAAGGGTTTGTTTGTTAACCCTATATCCTTGGGTTAGGGCCGTACCCTATTAACCCAACTAAACCAAAACCTTAAGTGATATTAGCAGTAAATATGTTATTTCAAATTATTGATTGGTCTTTTGCTTCCATGAAAATATCTAATCCCCGTATCTTGGTCACTTTACCCAAGAAATGTACTATATCAGGACAATTATTCATCCTCTTGCAAGATAAACTTGCATAAGAATCTGCCAATCTCATTCCGAGGAATTGGCCATTCCCTTGTGATCAAATCACAAGTTCATGCGACTCTGCAACTTGTTGCATAAGTGTCACATCAAACTATGGGACTATTCTACCCATCAATGGTGTCTTCTAATCATGGTATCATGATTAGATATAACAATCTGTTCCTGATTGCATTAGGCCGACATTATCGGTCCTAGGGTTCCGAGTTTCATCTTTTTAGCAAGAGATCCTTAGGGTAAAAACCCTAGATCTTTTCTTGCAAGTATGTCCTATTGTCCCTACATTCCGTAAATGCGAGCAAGTCTTTAGGGTATAGGAGTTTCAGCTTTGGCAATATGAGTGACTAGGTCACGTCCTCAACGTGTTAAATCATAGTTAGTTCTTTGGAATATGTTGCATTGAATTAACCCTTCCTAAACGAGTCTCTTGCGATTTTTAGGTATTTAGGTTTAAACCAATTTAACTTGTCTAATCTTGAAGATAATTATGCTACCATTTTCGTAACCACATGATATAATGCCTACGTATAAGTTGATTCACAAGTCCTAACTTTTCGGGTTAAGATCAAAGCATAGGTTAAGTTATAGCATAATTCCAATTCATCATCCTATAACATGCAAACAGAATTCATGCTACTAAGCTTTGGGATTTTATGTTTAAACATGCAGTCTTTTTCTACTTTCTTTTCTGAATGGACTTTGTCGTATGTTGAACTTACACACCCTTTCGTTGATTTAAGTTTTTAGGCCACTTGCCTAGAGTTAAATCTTCTTCATGCAGCCCTAGAAATTTCCTACAGTTGCTAGAAACTTTCTATAACGAATCATTTCGAAGAAAATATGTTCAATAATGTGATATGTGTTTTATTCCTTCCATGCTGAAGTGTACTATCATAATTCCATTTTGTAAACATGGGCATTAATTAATCTAATTAATGCATAAAACCAACTTGCTAGACATGCATAGAAATCTTATGCTTGCTTTATTTTGTTCGTTTTATTGGAAAAAAAATACTAATGACCGAATTCTTCCATGGTGAGCTCTTTCCTTTAAATTAGTCAAAGTATTTTAGTAGAAAGATGCATCCTATCTCCAAAAATGATCCATTCACGATTGAATTATAACGACGTAAATGAGAATTAGGAAGAAAAAAACCTGGACTTGTGGTGAAATGTCCACATGGATGTTAGGAGACTATCCTCCTACGGTTGTGCCTTGTGCTTTCTTAGGAGCCATCGCGAATGCGGCCTTTTCGTCTTGGATGCAGATTTATGACCTTGGTCGTCTCATTTGCACGCAAAAATCCCTTTGTAATTCCACCATCCTTTATGAAATTTTTTCCTTCCTTTCGTAGAAGCTTTGGTGCAAATTGTATACACGTAAAGGGGGAAAAGAAAGTAACTTTTCGGTATGTAAAAAGGGAGTAAAGAGGATGTTTTGCGAAGGTCAATAGGAAGGGGGTTCTAAGGGACCCCGAGGTTAAGATGAACCTTTGAGGGACTTGCAATAAAAAAAGGGCTTAAAGGACCGTAAATCAATATGTGGGGAAAAACCCACGGGGAGGGTTTTAAATCCTGGGGAGGGTGGAAAAGAGGTTATAAAACCCTTAGAGAGGAAGGCTTAATAAAGCCATGGGAAGAGGAGGCTTTGGATTACAGAGGGGGGAATGGGAAATAGCTCTTGGTCTCTTGGTGAAAAGGAAAGGGGGGAAAAGCGGTGTAAAAAGACCTTAAAGAGGGTTTTGTTTTGTATGTGGAGGGGGGGGGGGGGGGAAAGGGGGCTTAAAGGACCCTCCCCCTTAGAAGCTTTTAAGAAGCTTAGAAGCTTCTAATGGTTTGTGGCCCAGCACGTGGCCGGACTGGGGATGACAGCCAATACACGCATGCGGTGGCGTATGACGGCGGCTGATGGAAGGCAATGGCACTTGGCCCACAGGTGGCAGCTTGCAACGGCGGCCAGGTAGCATCTCATTTTCAACGGCAGTAGCAACAGTGTCTTAGATCCTCCCTCTCGATGGCAATGACGAGCTGGAATCCCCCTAGCTATCTTCCATACCAAGCTTATATAGGTGAGGGAGGGGGATCCTCCCTCCCCTACGCAGCACCCTACATGCCTTCGCCCCCTCCATGGCACCTAACAGGGATGCTTAATCATCCCGATTTCCCTCCCTCTCCCCCAGCACAACAGTCGAGTGGGGGGGGAAGGGAGGGAATTAAAATAAATTTCAATAAATTTCAACAATTATCCATTTGGATTTCTAGTAAGAGGAGGTTCTCATGAGGAGTGTGGTTTTTTTAGAGATTGGAATTGTTCCATTCTCTCCTCCTTAGAGGAATTGAGATGTCCTCATCTCGAGATCAACTGGGGATAGTGATGGTTGAGAGTGCTTTCATCTATCCAAGTGGCATCGTCCTTGGGATAATCTTTCCACTGGACGAGGCATTCTCTCAAGGTTTTGGATCTCAGTTGTCTCTCCCTAACATCTAAGATCCTGTCAGGCCTTAGTTCAAGGACTCCTTAACTAGGCATTACAACTTGTTGGTCATCGAGTACATGGTTAGGATTAGGTACATACTTCTTCAATAGGCTGATATGGAATACATTATGAAACCTTTAGGTTCTCAGGGGGTTGCAGTCTATAAGCATTAGGTCCTAGGCACTTGAGGATCTTGTACAGTCCACAATACCTTGGACTTAGCTTCATGTAATCTCCTAAGGACAAGGAACTCTTCTTTGGACGTACTCGCATGAAGACCATATCTCCTTTCTCCAAGATTCTATCTTGATGCTTTAAATCTGCGTATGCCTTCTGTCTATCCTTGGCGGCTTGGATGTCCTGTCTTATTGACTTTATTTGGTCATCCATCTCTTCCGACATGTGCCTTGAAGCTTCAACACTTAAGGTTGGATCTAAGAAGTTTAGGGGACTTTGACAGTCATGACCATACAATGCTTGAAAAGGGGTCATTTGAATGCTTTGTTGGTAAGAAGCATTGTAGGCAAATTCAACCAAAGGAAAGCATTGAATCTACCTTTTTGGCTCACGATAGCAGTGCACCCTAAGCATATCCTCGATGACTTGATTGACTCGCTCTGTTTGGCCATCCGTTTGGGGATGGTATGCGGTGCTAAAACAGAGTTGAGTCCCAATGGCTTCAAAGATAGCTCTCCAGAAGTGTGATGTGAAGAGAGAGTCACGATCATTAATGATTCTTCTGGGTAGCCCATGTGGCTTGAATATCTCCCTAATAAACAGCCTTGCAATGTCTAAGGCTTTATAGTTTGTCTTTACTGGAATAAGGTGTGCAACCTTAATAAGCATGTCAACCAAAACCATGATGGAGTTGTATCCCCCCTGAACTTGGGGTAGGCCAACAACAAAGTCCATACTAATGAATTCCCATTTCATTTGGGGAATGTCAAGTTGTTGCAACTTCCCTAGCATCTTGACATGTTTGGCTTTGATACGTTGACAAGAAAAACACTCGGTGACATATTTGAGAATGTCACCTTTAGGCCTTTCCCAATAGTAGCTCTTTCTAACTGCATTGAGAGTCTTGGCATAGCCAGGATGTCCTGAGAAAGGGGAATCATGAGCTTCCCACAATATCTTCTGCTTAAGTGACTGGCTTGCCGGTATACATACTCTTGTTCTGTAGTAGACAAGTCCACTATTGATAGAGAATTCATGATACTTAGCCTACAGCTTTTAGTCCTAAACCTTGATAGAGATCTCCCTTAGCATCTTTTGATAGGCTAGATCATGGCATGCTTCCTCTCCAGCTAACTCAAGTATTGGGTTGTTTGGCATGGATACTTTTGTGGGTAGAGATCTAGCTATTGATGGATTTTGCAAGATTTGAGAATTAAGGAATATCTTGCGACTGAGTGCATCGGCAACTACATTCTCTTTTCCTAGTCGGTACTTGCTTTCAAAGTCGTACTCCTCTAGCACTTCAATCCACTGGTGTTGCCTCATGTTGAGCTCGTTCTGGGTAAAGATCTACTTGAGACTCTTATGATCAGTCACTAGAGTAAACTTGTTACCCAACAGGTCGTGTCTCCAAAGCTTTAGAGCATGGATGACAGCTAACAATTCCAGATTATGGGTAGCATAATTCTTCTCATGGATCTTTAGTTTCCTTGAAGAGTATGCTACAGGATGACCTTCCTGCATGAGCACACATCCTAAGGCAAGTGTGCTAGCATCAATTACTACCTCGAACTCCTTGCTGAGGTCTAGAAGTTTTAGGATAGGTGCTGATACCAAACTTTGCTCAATCTATCAAAGCTAGTTTGTTCGGGAGTTGACCATGCAATGGAAGTTTGCTTCTTTAGTAAGTCTGTCAGAGGTTTTGCAATCAAAGCATAGTTTTTTATGAAGACCCTATACCATCCTGCCAATCCAAGAAAACTATGTATTTTTTTGACAGTTGTTGGTATTGGCCATTCCATCACATCTCTAACTTTGGCTGGGTCCACTGATATTCCTTCCACTCATACGATGAATCCCATATATTCAATCTCACGTTTGAAGAATGCACACTTCTTCATCTGAGCATACAGCTTATGTGCCCTCATTGTCTCAAGGAAAATTTGAAGTTGAGACTCATGATCTTCCTCCTGTATGAAATAGACTAAAGTGTCGTTGAAGAAGACGAGTACGAACTCATCAAGATATGGCCTAAAGATATCCTGCATTAACCTGTTGAAGGTGGCAGGTGCATTCGTAAGCCCAAATGACATAACTAGGAACTCAAAGTGCCCATATATTGTGTTGAAGGCCATCTTTGGGATATCTTTATCCTTGATTCTTATCTGATCTTAACCAGACGTGAGATCAATCTTGGAGAAGATATTCGCACTCTAAAGATGATCAAGAAACTCATCTATTCTAGGAAAAGGGTACTTGTTCTTGATAGTTGATTGATTCAATCCTCGATAATCAATACACAATCGAAGCATTCCATCTTTCTTGTTTTGGAACAGTACTGGAGCTCCCCATGGTGAACTAATAGGATAAATGTAGCCCTAATTTAGTAGTTGCTTGAGTTATTCTTTTATCTCAATTTCTTTCAAGATAGACATTCTATAGGGTCTTTTTGCAATTGGCGCAGCTCCTGGTACTAGCTTGATCTCATGATTCACTTCCCTTTGAGGTGGGAGTTCTGTTAACTCTTCAGGAAATACGTCCGCATATTCCTTTAGCCATGAAGGTCCTTCACTAGAATCCTACTTCTGATCTAAATTTTTGAGCTTAATCAAGTAGACATGTAGTCCTTAACGGACTCCCTTTATGATCCGAGATGCTTTGGCCAATTGAATTTTTGGCACTCCAGCCTCACCTTGAGTTGTGACCAATTCCCCTTCAGAGTTTCAAAAGGAAATTTGGCCCTTTCCACAATGAATGTGGGTGTCATTAGGCTTAAGCCAATCCATTCCAAGTAGACACTCATGGATACCTAAATTCATGACTCTGAATTTGACCGAAGTCATCTTTTCTCCTAGAAAGAATTCCACCTTAGAAGTTTGCCTGGTACAAGTAACCTCACGACCATTTTCCAATTCCACAAGCAAGATAGGTGCTTTTATTATGCCTATTTCTACTCTTTTTGCACAAGCTGGTGAGATAAAGGAATGTGTACTACCACAATCAATCAAGGTTTTGAAACCTTTACCTTGATAGTCTGACGCTGTCTAAATCACCGAGAACTGCCAATTCGGCCCTTTCTTGTGAAGAGGGGCATGGACTGTTGCCCTTTCAAACTCGGCTTTCATGGTCGGATCTTCTTCTTCTTCGCACATCTCCCTGTTGGCAACTGTAACGTGTCCAATAGTATCATCTAGGACATGTCTTAGCAGTCCATCGGAAAGAATGTCTAGAAAGCTATGCGAAATGTTACGGGGTTTGCGATCTAGGGCTTTCCGCGTCTGCCACGTAGCGGAAGTATTGTGGTCGTTCCCACTTAGGATCGATCGAAATTTGGGTTTTCCTGATTGGTCATTTTCTAATAGCAACTAGCGTCAGACCCAAGCGAACTACTTTACGCAGAAACGCCAGGTCCGAAGCGGATTCACGCTGCACTTAGTTCAAAGAGAATGGGAAATGAGAGGGATGCAAAGCTCAACCTCTTTGCCATAAGGCATAGCCCCATTCCGTTCCCCTAAAACAATGTAAATTGGTTAAGACATAACTCTAGGTCAATGGTTTTGTTGTTTGAATCCTTTGACGATCATCCCGATGTTCTTCGAGATTTGAGAAAAGTTCCCGGCCAACTGGGACCATCCAACCGTACCCATGGCCCATCCTCCGCACTTTCATCGGGTTGTTTTAGTTATGTAATTATCTAACGCATTAATTGGATATGTAATAATCAACTTCTTTAATTAAACCGTTAAGCACTGGTTCCTTCACGTAATCTTATCACGTGACATAGAAAAACAATATCAAACAAGTTCTTTATTAACATATCATCATATTTATCTTTGAAATACAAGGAGTTCCACCCATACGCTTTGCCCGAAGGCTATCCAGTAATCCACAGGGATCACTTTTCCAAGCTTCCGCCCGTAGACTAGTATGCGGGCCTCGAGATCTAATCCCAACTCATGTTAACCTCTTGTGCAGGACCCGAAAGGCAAGGGATTTACAACCAGAGCCCCCTTGGCACCCAAGCGTCCTCCTGCTCCAAGTAGAGCTCAACGGAGAGACCTCTTGCGACGGGTTCGGTCCACGTTCCCGGAGTGGTCAACAACCCCCTTGGTTAGGGTCAGGCAGGCAATCAGGGGTAGCTGAAACTACCTCTCCCTTCAGGTCTTCAACCTGAAGTATAGATATTCATTTAATTTGTAATTCATAAATCAAACAATGCTCTAAAATCTTTAGCAAGCACAAACATTTCCATTAACCGATCTTGTTGTTGGCAAACTGCTAAGGAATGATTCTTTCCTTTAGAATGCATCAACACTCGTTCTAGGGTGTCTTGCAACTTGGCAAGATCCCTTATATTCTGGGTTAGGGCATACCCTATTAACCCAACTTGGTCAACCCTAAAGTTCATTGGATACTTTAGTTTCCGGTTTTTTTAACCTTCCTTAGTTAGAAGGATATTAAAGAATACATCTTTTTGCAAGATAACTTGCGTAAGGATCTGCCATCCTTGTTGAGGGTATTTAACCTTTCTTCTTGTGAATCAATCACAAGACCATATGACTTCGTACTTGGTGCGCAAGTCCTGCATCGTAATATGCAATGAAACAATCCGTTTTAGTTTCTTTAGGCTAACGTTTGTCAGACCTAGGGTCTCTTTTTAAGAACCTCAGGGACAAACCCTAGTTCTTTTACATTTACAATTTATTGACCCTACAATCAGGGAAGGTAGGCAAGTATTTAAGGTATAAACATTTCTTGGTTTTTTTAAATCATTCCCAATGCATACTTCACAGCATAGGTATTTCTAAGTTTATATTAATTTGGTTAACTTTTAGAAGGTAGTATCGAGATCACCTCGGCAGGATTTGTTATCTATGTGACAATTGATTTTTTAGTCCTAAACTTTATTGCTTTGAGGTTAGGTAAATTCAATTAAACTTCATTTTTCCTTGCGAACAAAACTCATGCCAAATAAACAATCTTTTCCTTGCTAAGATATGCAGTTAGCAATGATAACTTCCTAGAGTTTAAGCAACGTAAGAAACCTTTCATGAATTTCATCTTTTATGATGATTCGTTGCAAGAAAGAATAGGGGTTAATGGTGCAAGATGCAGTTTTTATTCCTTCAAGATTTAACTGGAATATACTACTTTAGTGGGTAAATAATCTTGCTCATAATTTGTTTCAGTGCATAAGGTTATTTGAAGGAAAACTATGTTTTATATTTTATCCATTTTGCATGTTCAACTAAACTAAATTCTTTCATCATAAATAACTAGGACAAAATATATCTTATCCCTAACAATTCATCTTGCATGATTGAATTAAAACCGATATAAAACCAAGAAGGAAAAACGTAGTTTTGGGGTGAGATATCCACATGGATACCGGGAGATGACCCTCCCGCAGCTACTCTTTAGACTTTCTTAGGTAGCATCACAGTTGTAATCCTTCGAATGTGAAGGCAACTTTACACTCCTTTTTTGAAATTTCACCACCGCTTCAGTACTCTTCTTCTTTCTTTCGAGGCAAGGAGCCGTTAAGGGATTAACCATGAGGAAGGGTTAACAAGACCTTTAAGGTCTTAGCTTCTTCGAAGAGGGAAAGGTTTAGAAAGCCTAAAAGAGAAGGCCCTATAGGGATTTATATGCGGGAGAAAATGGTGTGCGTGAGTGTGGTTTCAAAAAACATATAAAGGCCTTGGGAGATCTTTGGGCTTGGGGTAAAAGGTATAGGAAGGGGGATTTTTGGAGAGGTTTTTGGGACACAGAGTAGTAAAGGTTTTAGGGATTTTAACCCCGGGTGAAAGGGAAAAGGTGAAGGGTGAAGGGCATATAGCACGGGGGAAAAGGGTAATAAGGCTTTTCAAGCCTTAGTTCATTTTGGGGATTCCATCCATGGAAAGGGTTTTATGGGGGCTCCACGGGAAGGCTTAGTGGTTCCACGGAAAGGGTTAAGGGCTCCCCGAGAAGGTGCTTAAGGGAGAAAGGGTTTAAGGCTAAATCAGGGAGTAAAAAGGTTTTTAGAAGGCGCATAAAAGTGGGTGAAAGGTTTTTGAAAGGCTCATCAAGGGGTGAAAGGTTTTTGTACAGCCCAGGATAAAGGCCTATTGGGTTTTAGCACGGGGCAAAAGGATGAGGAAAAAAGGGATATGGGGGGGTGAAAGGGTTCTAAGGGGATAAAACCGGGAGGGGGGGTGAAAGGATTTATGAAAGTATAGGAAGGGGGCTTAAGGAGTCCCCCCCTTAGAAGCTTCAAGAAGCTTCTTGAAGCTTCTGTGGGTTCACAGGCCCACGTGTGGAGAGGGAGTGGAGTCACTTCATGACAACGGATGTTTGATGGCAGCAAAGACGACTGCAGTTGGCGGCAGGGCGGCTCCTCCTCTTCCACAGCAAGCTCCCTCACAATAGTTTGGCGTTGGCATCTACCTCACGGCGAGCGGGTGGTAGTATTTCCTTGTCTTTTGTGCCTCTCCCTCCTTTTGTACCCATTAGCCTGTGGCCCTCCCTCATTTATATAGGGGAGGGGAGGGAATCCTCCCTCTCAAGCATGTCACTATGCATGCCTGTGGAGCCGAGCAAGCTCCAGTGAGGAGCTTGCTGGCTCCTCTATCCCCTTCCCCCTTCCAGCACAATGCGCTGCCGTGCGAGAGGGGAAAAAAAAAGTACTTGATATATATTACATTCTCCCCCCCTTAGAGAAATCGAGAAGTCCTCATCTCGAGATAAACTGGGGATATTGATGGTTGAGAGTGCCTTCATCTACCCAAGTGGCATCCTCTTCTGGATAATCTTTCCACTGGACGAGGCATTCTCTCAAGTTTCTGGATCTTAACTGTCTCTCCCTAACATCTAAGATCCTATCTGGCATTAGTTTAAGGACTCCTTGACTAGGCATTACAATTTGTTGGTCATCAAGTACATGGTTAGGGTTGGGTACATATTTTTTCAATAGGCTGATATGGAATAGATTGTGAACCTTTAAGTTCTCAGGGAGTTGCAATCTATAAGCATTGGGTCCTAGGCATTTGAGGATTTTGTACGGCCCACAATACCTTGGACTTAGCTTCTTGCAATCTCCTAAGGATAGGGAACTCTTTTTAGGGCATACGCGAATGAAGACCATGTCTCCTTCTTCGAAGACTCTTTCTTGATGCTTCAAATCTGCGTATGCCTTTTATCTATCCTTGGCTGCTTGTATGTCTTGTCTTATTGACTTTATTTTATCATCCATGTCTTCCAACATCTGTCTTGAAGCTTCAACCCTTAAGGTTGGATCTGAGAAGTTTAGGGGACTTCTGCAATCATGACCATATAATGCTTGAAAAGGGGTCATCTGAATGCTCTGCTGGTAAGAAGCATTGTATGCAAATTCTACCAAAGGCAAGTATTGAATCCACCTCTTTGGTTCTCGAGAGCAGTATGCCCTAAGCATATCCTTGATAGCTTGATTTACTCGCTCTGTTTGGCCATCCATTTGGGGATGGTAGGCAGTGCTAAAACAGAGTTGAGTCCCAATAGCTTCAAAGATAGCTCTGCAGAAGTGTGATTTGAAGAGAGAATCATAGTCACTAATGATTCTTCTAGGTAAACCATGTAGTTTGAATATCTCTTTGATAAACAATCTTGCAATGTCGGAGGCTTTATAGTTTGTCTTTACTGGAATAAGGTGTGCAACCTTGGTAAGCATGTCAACCACAACCATGATGGAGTTGTATCCTCCCTGGACTTGGGGTAAGCCTACAACAAAATCCATACTAACGAATTCCCACTTCATTTGGGGGATGTCAAGCGGTTGCAGTTTCCCTGGCATCATGACATGTTTGGCTTTGATACGTTGGCAAGACAAACACTCGGTGACATATTTGAGAACGTCACCTTTGAGCCTCTCCCAATGGTAGCTCTTCCTAACTGCATTAAGAGTCTTAGCATAGCCAGGATGTCCTGCAAAAGGGGAATCATGAGCTTCCCACATTATTTTCTACTTAAGTGACTAGCTTGCTAGTATACATAGCCTTGTTCTGTAGTAGCAAAGTCCATTATCAATGGAAAATTCCTAATACTTAGCTTGCAACTTTTTATTCTGCTCCTTGGTAGAGATCTCCTTTAGCATTGTTTGGTAGGCCAAATCATGGCATGCTTCCTCTCTAGCTAACTCAAGTATAGGGTTTTTTGTTTGGCATAGATACTTTTGTAGCTAGAGATCTGGCCGTTGTTGGATTCTGCAAGATTAGGGAATTTAGGAATGCCTTGCGACTAAGTGCATCGGCAACTACATTCTCTTTCCCTAGTCGATACTTGATTTCAAAGTCATATTCCTCTAACACTTCAATCCACCAACGTTGCCTCATGTTGAGCTCGTTCTGGGTAAAGATCCATTTGAGACTCTTATGATCGGTTACTAGAGTAAACTTGTTACCCAACAAGTAGTGTCTCCAAAGCTTTAGAGCATGGATGACAACTAGTAATTCCAGATCATGCGTAGCATAATTCTTTTCATGACTCTTCAATTTCCTTGAAGAGTATGCTACTGGATGACCTTCCTGCATAAGTACACACCCTAAGGCAAGAATGCTAGCATTAGTTACTACCTCGAATTCCTTATTGAGGTCTGGAAGTTTTAGAATAGGTGCTGATACCAAACTTTGCTTCAATCTGTCGAAGCTATTTTGTTCGGGAGTTGACCATGTAATGGAAGTCTGCTTCTTTAGTAAATACGTCAGAGGTGCTGCAATTAAAGCATAGTTTTTTATGAAGACCCTATACCATCCTGTCAATCAAAGAAAGCTATGTATCTCTTTGACGAATACTGGTATTGGCCACTCAAGCACATCTCTCACCTTGGCTGGGTCTACTAATATTCCTTCAGATGAAACTATGAATCCTAGATATTCAATCTGATGCTTGAAGAATGTACACTTCTTCATTTTTGCATGCAGCTTATGTGACCTCATTGTCTCAAGGACAATCCGCTGTTGAGGTTCATGATCTTCTTCCTGTTTAGAATAGACTAAATTGTCATCGAAGAATACAAGCACAAAATCATCAAGATATGGCCTAAAGATGTCCTGCATTAACCTATTGAAGATGGCAAGTGCATTCATGAGCCCGAATGACATAACCAGGAACTCAAAGTTCCCATATCTTGTATTGAAGGCCATCTTTGGGATATATTCTTCCTTGATCCTTCTCTAATAGTAACCTGACCTGAGATTAATCTTGGAGAAGATCTTCGCACCTTGAAGACGATCAAGAAGCTCATCTATTCTAGGAATAGGATACTTGTTCTTGACTTTTGATTGATTCAACCCTCAGTAATCAATACATAGTCGAAGTGTCCCATCTTTCTTTTTCTAGAATAGTACTGGAGCTCCCCACGGTGAATTGCTAGGCCGGATGTAGCCCTGATCTAACAGTTGTTTGAGTTGTTCCTTCAGCTCGATTGCTTATGGTATGGACATTCTATAAGGTCTCTTGGCAATTGGTGCAGCTCCAGGCACTAACCCAATCTCATGATGCGCTTCTCTTTGAGGCGGAAGCTCAATCAACTCTTCAAGGAATACGTCCGCGTATTCCTTTAGCCAAGAAGGTCCTTCATGAGACTCTTCCTTTTGATCTAACTTATTGAGTTTGATCAAGTAAACGGGTAATCCTTTTCTGACTCCTTTTATGATCTGAGATACTTTGGCCAATTGGATTCTTGGCACTCCTGCCTCACCTTCAGTTGTGACTAATTCCCTTTCAGAGTTTCGAAAGGAAACTTGGCCCTTTCCACAGTGAATGTGGGCGTCGTTTGGGCTTAAGCCAATCCATTCTGAGTAGACACTCATGGATACCTAAATTCATGACTCTGAATTTAACCGAAGTCTTCTTTCCTCCCAGAAAGAATTCCACCTTAGCAGTTTGCCTGGTACAAGTTACCTCACGGCCATTTGCCAATTCCACAAGCAAGGAAGGTGCTTCTACTGTGGCTATTCCTAGTCTTTTTGCACATGCTGGTGAGATAAAGAAATGTGTACTGCCACAATCAATCAAGCTTTTGAAACCTTTACCTTGATAGTCTGACGGTGTCTGAATCACCGAGAACTGGCAATTCGGCCCTTTCTTGTGTAAAGTGGCATGGACTGTCGCTCTTTCGAATTCTGCTTCCATGGTCGGGATCTTCTTCTTCTTCTTCTTCTTTGCACATTTGCCTATTGGCAATGCAGGCGGTTCTTCCTCTTCCTCGGGTAGCGGCTCCTTGGCCATGGCATGTTCCTTGGAAAGGCACTTGGCGATGTCCTCCACCAAGCTTGGGACATTGCCTCTTGAAGTTCGTTGCAGTGGAAACAACGGAGGTTTCAGCCATTACTTTGAGTAGGAACAAAGTTATTGACGTTATTCGTCCTTGATTTCTTTCTTTGTCCCTGATTATGACCTTGAACTCTCTTCATTTGAGGTCTGAATGCTCCTCTGTTCGGGTCATTATAAGACCAAGTTTTGTTATTGCTTGGTCTAGCTTGTACCTCCTGAATTATAGGCGCCGCTCGAATGAGTGCATCTTGAAGATCTAATGGACGCATAGATTCGAGATGGGTATTTACTAGTGGATTTAAGCCCGCATAAAATTTGGACACCTGCTGTGTCATGTCCATCTGTGGCGCATACTTTAAAAGTGAGACAAATTTAGAGTAGTATGCGTCAAGAGTGAGTCCTAGCTGTTTTAGCTCGTAGAACTCGTTCATTTTCTGCGTGCAATATGCAGGTGGTAAGTATCTTCTCTACATGGCTTTCTTTAGCTTCTCCCAGGAAACGGATCCCTCTACGATCCCTTGATCCCTGCCCCATTGCTTCCACCAAAGTCTGGCTTCACCGGTGAGCTTTAACTTGGCAAGCATAGCCTGATTGGCGGGTGCAGTACCGGCTGCTTCAAAGTAATCCTCCATGGATTCAATCCAAATTTCAGCATCAGCCTAGACGAATCTGCCTCTCCCCTCAAACTCGGGTGGCTTAATCTGCTTGAGAAGGAGCTTCTTCTCCTGGATCACAACAGTACTTGATGTAGGAGGCGAATTTGGAACCTATACCTCGGGTTGTGCCTGGTTTTCTTAACATTATTATACGATAATTGATGTTAGCTTATCTTTAATTCAGCTATCTCGTAAACAATGTAGCTACTTAACTTTTTATCAACTCTTATGCACAGCCAGACATTGATAAAAAGAAGTCTTTATTTGTATATACATGGGCATAGCCCTTTCGAATACAACGTTTCATGTGATGATAAACCAATTGTTACATTTAGTTTGGGGAGAACAACGTTGTATTGCATTTATCTACAGGAACTGTGTAATAGTAAGGTTTTGGGTCATGGATCTTCAGGAATCGATAAGTCATTGGAAGTTCAGGATATCCTTTCTGTTGAAATCCATACTTCTCATGGCGGCCCAACACTTTAATTTTGTCGGTGGGGATTACACAGGTTACTTTCTCATATACATATGAGTTCATTTCAACCCTCCGACCTCGAATATGTAAAGTTGAATTTACGTGAGCTTCCACAAAAACGAACAGCTTCACGACTTTTAAGTCTTCCAACCACTTGATCCTTTTTAGGTTGGTCTGTAGATAAGCAAACCGGTGGGTGGTTATATAGTAGATTCCTGAAGCACCCGTCCATCTTCGTTCCATGTACAAAGGTAATGGATTATAAATCTGCTCTAGGATGTTCATCATCCCAATTCTTTGTCTATAAAGCGAAGAATGCATTGCAGTCATAAACATGACTCGAAATACCAAAAACTTGTTCCACGCTTCATAATTCTGCAAGACAGCATCGAAGGTAAGGAAATGTTTGGACAACAACAATTTCTTTACTTCATTTCAGTGAGATTTCATAAAAGCAATTTCGTTGTTGGTCGCCGGCTCTGATACCAACTGTAACGTGTCCACTAGTATCATCCAAGACACGTCTTAGAAGTCCATCACAAAGGATGTCTAGAAAGCTTTGCCCGGCACTCCCATGGAATGTTACGGGGTTTGCGATCTAGGGCTTTCTGCGTCTGCCACGTAGCGGAAGTATTCTTGTCGTTCCCACTTAGGATTGACCAGAACTTGGGCGGGTGCAGTACCGACTGCTTCAAAGTAATCCTCCATGGATTCAATCCAAATTTCAGCATTTGCTTGGACGGACCTGCCTCTCCCATCAAATTCGGGCGGCTTAATCTACTTGAGAAGAAACTTCTTCTCCTAGATTACAGTAGTACTTGACGTAGGAGGCAAACTGGGGATCTGTACCTGGGGTTGTGCCTGGATAAAGGTTTCTTAATGTTATTACACAATAAACGTTGTGATTTATACTTCATTTCTAATTCAGCTATCAACCAAGAATCCTAACGTCTTAATCTTTTTATCAATTCTCATCGACAAAACAAACATTGATAAAAAGAAGTCTTATTGTATTTATATGGGCATAGCCCTTTCGGAATACAACATTTCTTGTGATGATAAGCCAAATGTTTGTATTTAGTTTGGGGAGAATAATGTTGTATTACATTTATCTACAGGAGCTGGATCATAGTATCGTTTCGGATCATGGATCTTCAAGAATCGGTAAGTCATTTGATGACTAGGGTATCCTTTCCTTTGGAACCCATTCTTCTCATAGCGCCCCAACACTTTGATTCGGCGGGGATTACACGGGTCACTTCCTCATAGACATATGAGTTTAGCTCAACCCTCCGACCTCAAATATGCAAAGTCGAATTTACATAAGCCTCCAAAAAAATGAACAGCTTCACGACTTTCAGGTCTTCCAACCACTTGATCCTTTTTAGGTTTGTTTGAAGGTATGCAAACCGGTGGGTAGCTATATAGTAGATTCCTGAGGCACCCGTCCATCTTCATTCCATGTACAAAGGCGATGGATTATAAACACGCTCTAGAATGTTCATCATCCCAACCCTTTGTTGATAATCCAGGGAATGCATCGCAGTCATAAACATGAGACGGAACACTAAGAACCTGTTCCATGCTTCATAATTCTGCAAGACAACATTAAAAGTAAGGAAATGTTTGGAACATTAAACATTTGCTTTCCCTCTGATACCAACTATAACGTGTCCATGTGTAATCTTCAGGACAGGTCTTAGTAGTCCATCGAAAAGGATGTCTAGAAAGCTCCACGTGGCACTCACATGGAATGTTACGAGGTTGGTGATCTAGGACTTCCTGCGTTTGCCACGTAGCGGATGTATTCCAGCCGTTCCCACTTAGGACCGACCTGAATTAGGGTTTTTCCTATTGGTCATTTCTTAACGGCAACTAGCATCAAACCTAAGCGAACTACTTTACGCAGAAATGCTAAGTCCGAAGCGGATTCAGGCTGTACTTGGTTCAAGGAGAATGGGAAACGAGAGGGATGCGAAGCTCAACCTCTTTGCCATAAGGCATAGTCCCATTCCGTTCCCCTAAAAAAGCATAAATCAGAATCATTATAACTTAGACACTAGAGGTCATCGCCCTTTTCCTATTCGTATCCTTTGAAACGATCTTCTCGTTGTCCATCATGATGATTGAGAAAAGTTCCCTGCCAACTGGGACCACCCATCCGTAGGACGGACCTATGGCCACATCCTCTGCACTTTCCTTGGGTAGTTTTAGTTATTTAATTACCTAATACATTTAGTTGGTCATGTATCAATCAGCTTCTTTAATTAGCCCGTTAGGCACTAGTTCCTTCACGAAATCATAGCACTTGACATAGAAAAGCAATGTAAAATAAGTTCCTTTTCAATAGATTATCAAATTTATCTTTGAAATACATAAAGGCCAGCCCGTAGACTTATCCATAATCCACCCGAAGGCTATCCAGCAATCCACAGGAATTACTAATCCAAGATTCTGCCCATAGACTAGTACACGGGCCTTGAGATCCAATCCCAAGTCACATTGGCCTCTTCTGCAGGGCTCGAAAGGCGAGGGATTTATGGCCACAGTCCCCCTCTGGCACCCAAGCGTCCTCCTGCTCCAAGTAGCGCTCAACCGAGAGACCTCTCGCGGTGGGTTCGGTCCACCTTCCTGGCGCAGTTAACAACCCCCTTGATTAGGGTCAGGCAGGCACTCAGGGGTAACTGAAGCTGCCTCTCCCTTCAGGCTTTCAACATGAAGCATTAGATATCTTTTCATCCTTTAATTCTTTGAGCAACAAAGCAAAACAGTGCTCTTAAAACTGTTACAAGAACAATCGTTTCCATTGGTCGTTATTTGGCCAACTGCTAAGGAGCAAATCTTGCTTTCCGAATTCATCCAGCACTCGATCCTGGATCAATTGCGACTTGGCAAGATCCTCAAGGGTTTGTTTGTTAACCCTATAGCCTTGGGTTAGGGCCGTACCCTATTAACCAAACTTAACCAAAACCTTAAATGCTATTAGCAGTAAATATGTTATTTCAATTTATTAATTGGTCATAGCGTGAAAGTGTCCGAGAGATAGCTCTTGGTCCGCCATGTCTTTGAATCTCGCCATCTGATTTGGAGACATATGCATGAAGATCTCTTGTAGCTCCTCATCTCTCATCTCTCGACTCATCCTAATGATCTAAATATCCACAAAGGTCACCTGCACAGACAAAAAATGATGTTAGCATAATCAATATAAATCATACAAAGCATAACAATATAAATTTTTTAAAAATTATCTTTCTTAAAGTGCATATTGTATGTACCCTTATAAGTGATTCGTCAAGGAATTGAGTATGTAGATGCTCCAAATATGAAGTATCCTATGGTCCCATGTCAATCTCCTGACACAACTCTGCATACATTGGAAGGTTGATAAACATGTCACCAAAAAAGGACGAGTTCACCTCATTCTCAAAGAATTCTTGGACTATTGTATTTCCATCATTGTTACCCGATGTTGGCTCCTCTACATGCTCCAAGCTTTCGGTGGCCTCCACCCCTTGCAATACCGACCCCTCTATTTGCATATTGTCCTCATTTATGCTTGGAACATTGCTTTGATCATGTACTCTTGCACTTCGGGGAGCTAAAGGTATAACATACCACCATCGAGGTTGTCGGAGATTTGGATAGAAATTTACATATTCACAATCACGTACAAGAGAGATTTAACTATTATGGCATGTACCATGTTGTAATAAAATTAAAAAATACATGAGCTCATGCACCTGTTCACAATGAGCCAGCAACACAAATGTGTCGTGCGAATCCATCCATTTTTTTTCAAAATCTATTTTGAGAAATCCAGATGGACCTCATCGAACTGTTGCTCGAGCTCCTTGAAGTACCACTTTGAACCACTACACATCGAATAGGATCATGGAGAAGCTACGGTAATCCACCATGGTAATACTTTGCAAGTTTCCAAAATACTCCATCTAATCTATAACTGTGTTTGGATCCGTTGCACGTCATTCGCTCTCTTGCTCGAACCTTGCCATGATACCACAATCAGTTGTGGAGTGCATTTTGTCAATACGCTCCACGCAAAAATGTTGTTCGCGTGACCATGCTACACTATATATTTTGTACTATACATTGAAATACTCAATTAGTTGTCGCATATAAAATATAGATACGACAAATCCTAAACACGTCATCACCTTTGGACTATATCCCCTTGAGAATTCCCACTCCACGATTGAGACCTCCACCCCTTTGCGAGACGCTGTGCTCAAAGCTTCATGTAACCATCGCATTGACATAAATTGCTGCATCTCCTCCATGCCCTTGGGATATCAAATTGGTTGATGGCCCATATTACGTCAAAATTCAAATTGCGCTTCCTCTCGATCTTTCCTAGCTTACTGGTACCTAACGAGCCACGTTTCCATAGAGGCATGGTGCAACATACAAAAGCTATTCACTTTCTCCTCCATTGCAGCATCCATTCTTTTTTCTACCCCATTTCCAACTACCATATCTCTGGTCAGTCTAGCATCGTCCTTCAACAACCATCGCATACTGTTGTCTGAATCCACCATTGATAGCCATTGTGAAATATGCACTAGTGCCTCAGACACGAACCAACCTTCAGCCATGCTACCTTCTAGCCGAGCTCATTGTCGCACAAAGCCTTTTAGGGTTTTCATGAAGTGCTCCAAGAAGAACATCCATCGCATGTGGATAGGTCCATCAATCTCCACTTCATCTACAAGATGCACAAGAAGCTAGATTTGTATCGTAAGCATGGTGGTAGTCAGGTATTTTTCAAAGAGACATACCGTCTCCACTACTCCCTGCCTCGGAGATTCAATAGAGGACGTCTTAATCTCCTTCTGTGAGATCCATTGCACTAAAGTAGACAACTTGTAAATTGCCCCACGTATTTCTGAAGTAAGGCATCTTGCGATCCTGATTGGTAGTACAAACTGCCACAAATGAGAAAGCATTATGAACAACGGCTACACTCCAAATAGCAAAATATGCAAGGCACTTACAATCCATTTGTACTAAAAACTTGACATATCTTATGCCAATCCTGGGATTTTAGCCTTGATAATTGGTCATCTTTAGAAGACGCAGACCTGAGAGAACACATTATACCCGTCGGGAGTACAGATAGACTTGACTATTTGCTTCACAATGCGCTCTTCTTTAGTGGACAAAACCCAAGGAGCGCAAGGTAGCTGCAAGCGACCATCAACACTCGATTGCAGCCAAAGAGTCTCCATCTTGCTTACCTTCTTTAAATCCATGCATGCCCCTATAGTGTCTCTTTTCCCTCTGATGTGGTCCCACAGCAAGCTGCCCATGTTCTTGAAAATATGCATGGGATCCAACAAGTGGTTGATCTATAAGTGGGTCCAATATGGCAACTCGTAGAAAACTGAGAACTGTCGCATTCCATTTGGATGTAGCTCTGTGTGGACCATTTTCACCTCGTACCAGCTTTGGGCATTCATACGTGCTGGAGATCGTCCAAGAAAATCTTCCCTGAGTTCATGACCCTTTGGCAAGAAAGCAGTGTGTCTTTGATATACAATCTTCTTCATGGTTTGTGACCTTTGGGAATCTAACTGTGGCCCGCATAATGGAAATGCATGATAACCTGAGGTAACTAGACCTATCCCAACACCTCTATCCAATGAAAAAAAACTTGAATAAGCTATGATAAATATTATCAACGAGAATGGAAGCCTACTTACATTAGCACTCTTTGAATCCCGAAAAGTCATACATCATTCACATGAGAATGGCTCGAATATTGGCAGACCATCGACCATCACACTTGCTCATATTTTGCATAGTGATCCCCTCCTCCCACAAAATCTTAAGCTCATTGACTAATGGACAAAGATACACATCCATATTTTTGACTTTGTAGCGGCAGGGAACGAGTAAGCTAAGGATGAGATGTCCTTTCTTTGTAGAAAGCAATGGAGGGATATTGTAGTTGACAAGGACTATAGGCCACACATTGTAAGAAGTTGAGCGCAGACCGAATGGGTTCATGCCATCCATTGCAAGACCGAGCCAAAGATTCCTTGGCTCTCGAGTAAAGCGTGGGAAGGTAAAGTCAATGTGGCCCCATGCGCATGAAAAATTTACCAGCCACACCCAATCTTTTTATATATGGTATTCAATTAGCTTCCAAATACAATGCATGATTGATATAAACTTTTCTTACCATTTGCTCAAAATCTAAGATCTCTTATCAATGATCTCAGATTGAAACTCGATGTGGGAGCTTTCGCTCAACCGCCAAGACCCACGGACCGCTTATTGCTTCAAGTGTTTCAAGCGAGCTCTAATGGCTATCTCTCACCTAGCCAACGCACCGTCGATCCTACGTGTGTAGTGAGCTTACCTTGATGCCAATGCGAGTAGCCTCCTCCCTCGCACACCTCAGTAGCTCCACAATTCTTGATGCTAGCTCAAGCATCCTCAAGCCTCCTCCATCTCCAAGCTCCATCCTCCATAGCCTCGCACGCGAGAGAAGAGAAGAGAATAAGAGAAGAGGAGATGGTGAAGAGCTTCACCCACTTGATCCCTCACTCCCACACACTCACTCCCTCACACTCTCACACTCCCTCTCTCAAGAGCACACACAAGCAAGAAGGAGAGAAGAAGAGAAGAAGATGAGAGCTCTTGTTAGCCACACACCAAAGAATAAGCTTCCATTCATTTTTTTGAACTTTATATACAAGCCCTAAAATACCATGGGCACCCATCCCCTTTTTAACAATTGTGGCAAGGTCCGTTTTCCATTTTACTCTTCTAGCATTATGCCTTTAGCCTACACCCATCTAATATTTTACAATTGGCACAGGAGGGAGCCTGGTGCTCTTTTACAAGAGTTTTCCAAGTTTTTGAGGCGCCTTTCATTTAAAATTGCACTTTTTGTCCCGCCTTAGCTTTAGCAATCGCTTGCGTGTCTTTGTGGTGCGCAGATCGGTCGCAGATAGCTCACGTGGTGAATCCCGGAAGGTCCCCAAGAACAAAGTACTCTACTTTTTAGCACAAAAACCCATGTAAAAGCAAGCACGACATGAAGCAAGAGACAAATTGGGTTCAATCTCCCCCATGCCTTGTGTGAGCGCTTCACAAAGCATGTATTTAATGTATATTTCCAATCTTCATGCTCAAAAATAGCCCAATTACAAAAATATGACAAGCTTTTAGCTTTTGAGTTTGCTTTCTACCAAAAATAAGAAAATAAAGCTAATGGACGGTGCCCATAGAGTCTGGCACGCCCAATCTCAATGTCCAAATAGAAATAACATATCCAGGCGCATAAGCGCATACAAAATAATAATAAATAATCGATGTCTCTATAGACATAACAAAATATAGGCGTGGCACCTATCAAAATATAGTCCAAAGGTCGAAAACCCGCTAGACTCCAATGCTTTCCTCCGCCACTGCTGCTATCTCTACACATCAACTGAAGCATTCACAATCGTTAGTAAAATAACACAATTAAACCGACAAAAGTGAATACCTAGCAGTCTTCAGCTACATAAATAAATCAACTGGTTAGAAATAAATCCTAACCTTAATTTATTACGAGTGCGCACTCTAAACTCATAAACGTTTATTAATTTAATATGCATTTTGCGGAATCACCCGCTATGGAATCACCCATGTACACACTAAATTAATGAAACGCCCGAAAAGGACAGGCGTCCCCATCAACTTCTCGCACAAAGAATCCTCTTTGCGTATGAGCCCCGGTCATCTAAGTAAGTTTACGGAATCCACCATAAAACCTCACGAAATCCACCGTGGAATATGCCTCCTGGCATCATACCCCCGGGGTGGGATAGCAATTGACCTCAATTGCTATTAGCTCAATGTGGAGCTAATAGAGTGGGGAAAGCATTTAAGTCTCTAGCGTGCATCCATTGTGCTTCCTCTACAGGATGGTTCTTAAATTTTACTAGATATCTAGAATACCTTCGGCCAGTTCTAGTGGTCATGTAGTCAGTGTCTATAATGGCTTCTAGTTCAAGTATTTCAGTCTCTTCTTCTAGTAAAGTTGGGTTTTCATAGACAGGGTGGATAGGTAATTGTCCTCTAAATGGTCTCAATAAACTAATATGAAATGTATTATGAATTTTCCAATGGGATGGCAGTTCTAACTTGAATGCATTGTCATTAATCTTATGAATGATTCTAAATGGTCCGTAGAATCTAGGAGCTAATTTGACAACTGGATGTCTATCTACACTTTGCAGTCTACGCTTTTCTATTCTAAGCCAAACATAATCATCAACTTTGAAATTCATGGCTTGTCTTTTCTTGTTGGCTTGTTTGGTATATGATTGTTGGGCTTTAGCAATCATATCCTTGACCTCATCAAAAATAGTGTTATGCATAACAGCAATATCATCGGCACTTTGTATTCTATTAGACAAAGAGGCAACAGGTGTAGATAATCTATATCCATAAATAACTTCAAAAGGTGCTTTCTTTGTAGATGTGTGCGGTGTATTGTTATATGCAAACTGTAATAAATGTAAATGAGTATCCCATGTCTGAGGTTTAGAGATAGTGTATGCACGTAAAAGATCTAGAATGGTGCTATTTGTGGCTTCTGTTTGTCCATTTGTTTCTGGATGAAATGCAGATGAGAAATCAATCTTTGTGCCTAGATTTACAAACAGTGTAATCCAAAAATTATTACAAAATCTAGAATCTCTATCTGAAATAATCACTTTCGGCAATCCATGGTTAGTAAAAACAGTTTTCAAAAATAACTGTGCTGCTTGTGATGCTGTTAAAGTTTTCTTACATGCAATGAAATATGCTTGCTTACTAAATCTATCTACAATTGTCCAAATCATGTCATGGTTAGATTTAGTATTTGGTAAGCCAGTAATGAAATCCATAGATATATGTTCCCAAGGTTTAGATGGAATAGATAAAGGCATTAATAATCCATACTGTTTACCATGATGTCTTTTTATTCTTTGACAAATCAAACATTCAGAGACAAAATTAGATACATCTGCATCCATATGCGGCCAATAAAAATCTTCAGTTAACATGCGTAATGTAGAGATAATACCTCTATGACCTTGATATGGGGGACAATGAATTTCATTCAAAACAAAAAATCGGAATGGAATAGTAACACACAGTCTCTTTTCAAAGAACATGAACCCATCATTATATGACAATGAATCAACAGGAATGAAATTATTTTGAACTAATTTTTGCCAATCAGAATGAAAAGTAATATCCTGGTGATATGTGTCTTTCATAGCAATTAAAGAATCAAAAGATATGATAGAAATGTTATGAATTGCAGGTCTTCTACTTAATGCATCAGCAACTACATTTTCTTTTCCAGGTTGGTATTGAATGATAGGATGGAAACTTTGAATGAATGAAGCCCATTTGATATGACGGTCAGAAATTTGGGGTTGGCTAAGTAGATGTCTAATGCTTTGCTGGTCGGTCTTTATCATGAATTCTGAACCCATTAAATAATGCTTCCACTGTTTTAATGCTTGTACAACTGCTAAGAGTTCCTTGTCATAAGTGGAATATTTAAGCTCAGAGGGTTTCAGCTTAGAACTAGAATATGCTATTGGATGGTTGTCTTGCATTAGCACGGCTCATATTCCTGATCCGCTAGCATCAGTCACAACTAGAAAGAATGGTCTGTTAAAGTCAGGCAATTGTAGAACAGGGGCATTGGTCAATGCACGTTTGAGTAAATCAAAGGATTTCTGCTGGTTTTCAGTCCATTGATAAACAATGCCTTTCTTAAGAAGTTTGGTCAGTGGTAAAGCAAGTAATGAGAAATTGCGTACAAACTTCCTATAGAAACTAGCAAGACCAAGGAATGAGCGTAATTCATGTACATTTTTAGGAACAGGCCAATGCAATATTGCATCAATTTTCTTAGGATCAACTTTTATTCCTTCTTTTGATACAATATGACCTAGATATTCTATTTCTGTCTTAAAGAATTCACTCTTGTCAGGATTTGCAAACAATTGATTTTCTTTCAGTAATTGAAAAACTAATGTTAAATGCTCATAATGCTCTTTTTCACTTTGACTGAACACTAAAATATCATCAAAGAAAACAATGACACAATATTGATATTTTAGAAAAATACGGTTCATCATTCTACTGAAAGTAGCAGGTGCATTAGTTAATCCAAATGGCATAACTAAGAATTCGTAATGTCCAAACTGTGTCCTGAATGCAGTCTTAAATATGTCGGATCTTTCTAGCCTCACCTGATGATATCCAGACTTAAGGTCAATTTTACTAAATATAGAAGATCCTTGCAGTTTGTCCATAAGGTCATCAACTCTAGGTATAGGATACCTATTCTTTACAGTGATCTTGTTTAATGCTCGGTAGTCAATACACATCTGATAAGTATTATTCTTTTTCTTGACTAAGAGCACAGGTGCACCGAATGGGGAACTGCTAGGTCGAATTAAACCTCTATTGAGTAATTCTTCAACTTGAGTCTGGATTTCTTTTTGCTCTATTTGATTGTGCCTATATGGGGCTTTGCAAGGTGGTTGTGTGCCAGGTATTAGGTCAATCTTATGGTCTTCTGGACGTGATGGAGGTAAACCTGGTGGTAGGTCTTCTGCAAAACAGTCCTTAAAATATGCAAGAAATTCCTTATGCTGAGGGTGCATATGAGTTTCTTTTGCGTGCAATTCATTCACCCAAATGAGATATGATTTAGTATTCTTGCGTAGTGCACGTTTTGCTTGAGTATGCGAAAGCAGTGGAAACATATGAGATGCATGCATACCAAATAATGTAATAGATTTTCCTTGAAAATTTATATTCATTGTGTGTGTGGAATAATCTATATTGGGATTATGTTGGTGTCTCCATGGCATTCCTAGAATAATGTCGCTAGACTGTAATGGGACAACTAAGAAATTTCTTCTTTCAATATATGAACCAATTTGAATTTCTAAATCTTGAACTTCTTGTGTGCCATTGTACCTAGTGCCTAAAAATGCAGCTTTTATGCGATAGTGCGTAGGTACTGTATGCAATTTCAATTCCTTTACCAATTTTGTTGAAATAAAGTCATACGTACTACCATCATCATGCAATATAGTTCTTTCTTTTCCATGCACCATACATTTCATAGTCAACAATGAATGTGAGGTAGGCATACCTGGTAAAGTGTCGGAAGTAGTAGTAGGATCATCTTCTTCTTCAGTGAAATCCGGCATATCCTCATGCTCGTCTTCGTCCATAGCTCCAAGGTAGTTGATATGTGCTGATGGCTTCTTTGAATGACAATTTGCTGCGAGATGCCCTGGCTGGTGACACTTGTAGCATACTATGGGCTTGGCTTTGGTCACATTATTTGCAATGGCTGGAAGTCTGGGAATATTTGGATTTGCTTGTTGAATAGGCTTAGGATTTGGATTGACAGTGGATGGTAATGCAGGTGGTTTAGGCCAATTCTTACGGAAAGATGGTGATGAAAAACGACCTAGATTAAACCTTCTAAAATTGGAATTGAATTGTTTAGATCCATAATTACCGTTTGCTTGGAATGGCTGTGGTCGTCGATCTCTTCCACGTAACTTATCTTCAGTGTCGTGAGCTAAGGAGATGGCGTCTTCAAGGGTAGCAGGCTTGAACATATTCACCTCAGCGTAGTAATGTCCAAGTCCAGACATGTACTTCCGCTTATGTGTTGTCTCTGGTACGTCTTCAAGCATGCGTTTCTGTAGGAGTGCATTCCAAAAACGCTCTGTATACTGTGGAATAGGCTCACGATCGCGTTGTTGAAGTAAATCCCATTGCTTGATAGCCTTCTCATGAAATTGCGGTGGAAGGAAATTTTGCATGAACTTCTTCTTGAAATCTTCCCATGTAGCAGGATATTCTATACTCTTGCGGACTACAGTCCACCAAAGTGATGCTCTGTCTATCAGATGGTTAGTAACACACTTGATTTTATCTTTCTCGGGATAAGTTTCCTCATGGAAATAGTCATCAAACTGGCTAATGAATGATAAAACAGTCTTTCCTTCTCTTATGCCATTGAAAGTGCGAAACTTGAAACTTCATTTACTTATCTTGGATTCCTTGCGAATGGTTTGTGCTTCAAGAGTGGCGTCGATGGTACGGCGAATCAGATCTTCAGCTTGAGGTTCTTCTTTATCAGTGGACGCTCCTTGTAGCTTTGTCAATTGCGCTTGCAAGGCTTGCCTAGCTCTTCGCTCTTCTTCCAATTGCAACATGATAAGATCCAGCTTTTGTTCCATGGTAGGCTCGGGTAGATCGTCTTCAGCCATAGGATCATCCATATGTGGGGTAGTCATCCTGTAAAACTCAACAAACCTTTCTCACTCAAAATCAGTTAGCGGGATGAGCGTAGCTCAAATTTGGGGTTACAAGGCTATGTATTTTTGGGTATTTTCTTCTTCAATTTTTAGAAATTCTGCAATATTTCTGTCTCCGTTTGCTGAAAGTACTTCAACGAACTTGTAGATAGGTAGAACAGCTTGCTGCGAACAACTTTCCAGTTCAGAGTTTTTGCATACGAACAAGTATTCTATGAGTTTTAAGCACTAGTCAGTTCTGATTTAGTCTGACTTGCAGAGTTGCAGACTTAACAGACTTGCAGAGTTGTGGACTTGCTGGACTTAGGCCGACTTGCAGAACTTGCAGAACTTGATTCCAAGTGACTTACTGAACTTGACTTCTGGAGTGCGTGACCCGGAGTATATCGACTTCTCTGCCCTGTGTAACTTGCAAAAAGCCTTAAGCTTGAGTAGTTAAGCTTAAGCTTAAGTGATTAAGGGCTTAAGGAGGACTAGCAGAGGCCGCCGTTTTTTTCGTGAAGGGGGGGGGGCGTTTTTTTAATGACGCGAAAATTTCGGAGATGTCTTCTTGCAAATCGATTTGAATTTTGGAAGCTTAATAAGCTTCTTAAGCTTTCTCTAAGCTTTATTGAAAGAAATATTGATAAAAATAATGGAGCTTATCTCTGTAACTCCACGACTTGATGAAGGAGGTGTTTGAGTGGTCCTCCGCCTGCAGAGCCTGGTCCTTCGCGATCTGACAGTGGAAATAGGGGTTCTTGATCGCCAGAAGTCTGCCTGTATCGACGGTTCGTGACGAGATTGACTGTAGAGGCCGTTTGTTCCTGGAGCTCCGCCTTCGCCCGAGATTGGTAGCGATTGGAAGCTCTTGATCTCTGCTTCACTCTGATACCACTGGTGCGCAGATCGGTCGCAGATAGCTCACGTGGTGAATCCCGGAAGGTCCCCAAGAACAAAGTACTCTACTTTTTAGCACAAAAACCCATGTAAAAGCAAGCACGACATGAAGCAAGAGACAAATTGGGTTCAATCTCCCCCATGCCTTGTGTGAGCGCTTCACAAAGCATGTATTTAATGTATATTTCCAATCTTCATGCTCAAAAATAGCCCAATTACAAAAATATGACAAGCTTTTAGCTTTTGAGTTTGCTTTCTACCAAAAATAAGAAAATAAAGCTAATGGACGGTGCCCATAGAGTCTGGCACGCCCAATCTCAATGTCCAAATAGAAATAACATATCCAGGCGCATAAGCGCATACAAAATAATAATAAATAATCGATGTCTCTATAGACATAACAAAATATAGGCGTGGCGCCTATCAAAATATAGTCCAAAGGTCGAAAACCCGCTAGACTCCAATGCTTTCCTCCGCCACTGCTGCTATCTCTACACATCAACTGAAGCATTCACAATCGTTAGTAAAATAACACAATTAAACCGACAAAAGTGAATACCTAGCAGTCTTCAGCTACATAAATAAATCAACTGGTTAGAAATAAATCCTAACCTTAATTTATTACGAGTGCGCACTCTAAACTCATAAACGTTTATTAATTTAATATGCATTTTGCGGAATCACCCGCTATGGAATCACCCATGTACACACTAAATTAATGAAACGCCCGAAAAGGACAGGCGTCCCCATCAACTTCTCGCACAAAGAATCCTCTTTGCGTATGAGCCCCGGTCATCTAAGTAAGTTTACGGAATCCACCATAAAACCTCACGGAATCCACCGTGGAATATGCCTCCTGGCATCACTTTGCTCTTTTTCCATGCTTTTTTTGCTTTTTCTTTCATTTTCCGCCATCTTGACTCGGGGTTAATATTAACCCCTCCTAGACGGGTGCCAGTTCCATGGCACTTCTGTGTTGTTGCAGAGTGGTAGGCAGTTGGACAAATGATGATGTAAAGGGGAGGGCCACGTGGAGATTCAGGTGCTCGTGGAAGCTGAGGAAGGATGGTTGTCGGAGAAATTAAATGGATAGCGAGTGATTGACGAGGCCTCCAAAGTTGGTGGTTTATTACTTTCTATGATGCCTGACACGAGAAGGTGATGTGCTCTACCTAAGGGGAGTGTCTACCGTACTGTGTTAGTGTATTGTGCTCGTGCTAGTGGAACGGGGAGGTGAGTCTAACCACATGCAAGCTTGGGTGATGTCCGACACTTGAGGACCCCATTTGTGCCGAGGGAGGTGCAGTGCAAGTGGCTTAGGGTGACAGGTCTAACCATAGGCGAGTGTTACCTCCCTAGGTATTTCGTGCCCTTGATGTGCCCTAAGGGTGAAGTGGGGGAGCAAAAGGGGCTAGGGGGTTAGGAGTAGAGCTGGCCGACCGAAGCCACCAGGCACGCCTAACTTGAGAACCCCTAGGTGCAGTGATAGTGTTTATGTGGTGATTGTGTGCTTCTACAAGTGAGTGCTTGTGTTGTCATGCTTTCTACTTTGCCTTTCATTCTTAGCTTTTCTCTTTTTGTATGTTCTTTGCTTTTCTTTTCTTTTCTTCTCTTTTTTTTTTGGTTGTTAATAAGGGAAGAAGTTACAGAGGGGGATATGGCTACTGTTGCTCACTCTGATCATGTTGGGAAGGAGGTTGGGGTTTGTGGGATCTATTAAGGAAGGGTCGGCTTTGCAGATACGTACGTAGATCGAGGCGGGTTTGGAGTGTGGTGGTGGAGAGGAAGGGATGACTACAAGTCAAAAATTGGTTGTCACTCATTTCCTCTAAAAGGGCTAGGAAAAACAAGGGTAGGAGCGTGGCTCGCATCATGAGATGGGCCATGGCACAACTATCAATCATGTTAGGATCGAAGAAGAGAGGGGGTAGGTTGCGCTCTTGCGGAGTGGGATCTATCCTAAGGATAATTCTAAGTAGGCGAAGGTAATTACAAGTGGTGATAAACGCTGGGTCAGGGCAAGAGGAGAATGTGTCTAGGAAGTGTACAATGTCATTACATAGATCGCTAGGGGTGAAGGTAAGAGAATCCTTGTAATTTGTACAATTAGGGTTGTAGATGATTGGGAAATCATACCTTCCATGGGCACTTGGGTCAAAATCGACTCCAATCCTCTGAGGGTACGGCATGTGAGTGGGATCATTATGCTCGGAGGAGAGTGCATTGCAAAAGGTCATCCAAGTGTCCATATTCATCAAACATAGCCTTCTCCTTCACAGAGGCTGGCTTTCGAATCCTGGCACAGATCTTGGCGGTCTGAATACCTTGTTTTGCCAGTATTTGCTGTCTACATTGCTCCATGCAGTCGGATGCTGCTCTCTTTCCAGCAAGCACCTATCTCTAAGCCTTCCTGCGACACCTATCACTTCGTCCACCACTTTAATGGGTAAAACTCTTTTTAAGTTCGTGGGGAAGCTGAAAGCGAAGTCATAGGGTTGTCTATTCAGCTCCTGCTACTCCAAGGCAATGATGTTTGCTTGGAAGCGCGCAAGGCGCTCTTCTAGGTTGGGCCAAATTGACACTCTAGCCGCTATCACTAGCCAAGCCCTCTGTCTAGCCTTGACCTCTTCAATAAGCTTCCTTTGCCTTTCTTCTTGAGCGGCTGCTCTCTCTACGGATGGGTTAGTGGTGGGCAGCTGGTCTACTAGTGGTGGCAAAGGGGGTGGATGGACCAACTCCTCTTGAGGCCCCATTTCAAAACTGAAGTCGGTCTCATCCCCCTCTTGCTGTATTGCCTCTGCTGTGAAGCCTAAGGAGTCAATCTCCTGGGGAGATAGCCCTGCCTCTAGTAGTGAATTACGTTGTTCTTCCAGGCTTGGGCTGGCTCTTTTCATTCGAGTCGGCAGTTGTAGTCCTACTTTTAGTGCTCTGCGTGCCATGCCTAGTTTCTTGCAGGCTGTTTCCATGGTCTTGTTGTCTTCTGGCACTGTTACGTCCAGCAGGGTGGTCATGAAAGCACGTTGTTAAGCATTGAAGCTCATGAAGATGGCACCAGCCATGTTTTCTGCCATCAATTTATCTTTCTCCAACTATCCTATGCGTTGGGCGAGAGTCTTCACCTGCCTTTCATTGTGAACGGCCCACTCCTTGGCCTTCTTTCTCATATCCTCCAAACTCTCACCTTACCTTTGAGCCAGCACTGTCAGTCCACTGCTCTTGGTTTTGCATGTCCTTCTTCAGCTGCACCTGTTTCTTTTGCTCCGCACTCAGCTCCTGTTTTGACTTTTCTATCTCTTGCTTATACCTACGAGCCCTCTCTTCTTGTACCACCTCCAAGTCATTCGCTGCCTTATGATCTTCTCCCCCTGGGCCTGCAGGTCCTTGCAAAATCCTATAAGTTCATCATTTCGTTGTCTTAAAGATGCCATGACCTCGGCGTCTTCACTGGCCTTGGTCTCATACTCGGCCTCCGCATCCTCCTTTTCCTAGAGCTGCCCTTTCAGCTCATGTAGTTCTCTCTGAGCTACGGCTAGCTGCCTCGTTGTTTCTAGTTGGTAGCTCTAGCCTCTTTCTCAGCTTCCAGCTCAACAGTCGCTGCTTTCTTCTCTTCCTTCGCCTTTTCTAGTTGACCTAGCAGCTACTTCACGTATTCATCATATTCTTGTGTTGCCATGCCTGTTGTGGGGATGGAGGTGGTGGAAGTTTTTGTTTTTTGTCTCTTTGGGTCCCTTTGCGACTCTGCATCAGCAGGTATAGGTCTCTTAGTTTCGGGTGCAGAGGGCGTGACCTCTCCTCCTTCTTGACGCATATGCTTGTCAACCAAAAACTGCACCCACTCCAATACATTGCTGAGATAGACCTTGGGAGTGGAGCCTTGGGTGGCGGTGGTAGTGGGCGTTGTCATGATGAGTGGCTGGTGTGGTAGGTACAAAGAGAGGGGGAATTGGCGCCATTGGTTCTTTGCATTTTCCTTGTGCTGGGGGTGGGGGTGTGATTTCTGGTACATTGGTACTGGGACCAGGTGCTTCTATTCTGTGTGGGCTCTTTGCGCCCTCCTCATCTCTTTTGTGCTGCTCCTCAATGGAGTGACGGGTGGCCAATGCTATTTCTTCCTCTTCCTTTCTTCTCAACTTCTCTTCAGTCCTCTTCCTCTCCTCCTCTACCTTCTTTGATTCCATCTTAGCTAATCTTGCCTCCTCTTGCTCCTTCTTTTTTCTCTCCTCCTCATCCCTGAGCGACTCCCTCCGAGCCCTCTCCAGATCTTCTTTTTCTTTTTTCTTGCGCTCTTCTTCCCTCTTTCCATGCAGGGCTTTCGTTCTTTGTTCTGTGTGCCTCTGTGGGCTGCCCTGGGACTCTCCCTCTTCATCTTTGTCAGTCTCTGTTTCATCTGAAGACCTGTGATGTTCTTCTGTGTGAGGTGGGGGTTGTGATAGTGACTCGTCACTTCCTTCTTCATCTGCCTTCTTATCTTCTTCTTCCCATCCTTGCCCTAGTGCTTCTCGGATTATGGTAGTAATGACGACTCCAAACCCTATGGTTGAGGCTATGGAGGATGATGCCTTGCGTTTTGATCTGGACAATGGGGATTCTCCTCCAGCCGCTCTTCCTCCCGTTGCTAGAGCCTTAGCTGAAGCCTCTATGGTTCTCCTCACAAACCTGTTCAGATTTACCTCGTCCAGTGATTGTGCCGCAATGCTGTCAAGCAGAGGCACGTTGATGCGGCTCATTATGGTGTTGTACCTCTGGATCGAGAACAAAGTGTGCACCATTTTTCCTTGCCGCTGGATATTTGGGTTTGGGATGTCTACCAAGCTAATCCCATCATTGGTATGGACCTTCACCTTGTCCATTCCCAACATGGCGTAGACGTCCCTCTTCGGCTTTCTTTCCACTTTATTTGGCAGCCCAGTGCCCTCTCCACCAATTTCGGTGTCAACTCAAACTATACTTGCCGGCTGGCTTCATTCTCGCGCACCCTGATGGTGCCTCTATTTCTGTTAAAGGTGCACAAAAAGTCGGTGCATTGGGTGTAGTCCACCCTTTGGCCCACTGCTTCTAGGTATTTCTGGCGCTCTGTCAGCTCTTCGATGGCCACATCTTCAAGGTTGAAAATGTGACGGAACTTCAACTAGATAAAGGTTCTAGTCTCCACTGTGAGCCCGTACTTCGCTTGCTCCTCCTCCGAGAAGGGGAGCTTGCCAGCCTTGTCTTGGCTTGCCATGATAGATGCCTGCAAGTTCAGCCATTTCCACTATTAGTGCTTTTTGACAAGTAACTTGTTGAAAGAAGAAAAGCGTAGCAGATTTTATTGATCTGAAATATTTTGAGTATAGCCTTAACTTTACTTTTCAGACTTTTACCATTACATTTTACCATTGCATTTCAACTTTTATTGACATTTCATACTTGTTTCACTTTTTAAATTCCACCTTACCCCGTCCCCCTTTGGAACGAGAAGAATCCGTCCCAGGATTGGAGGTTGAGAGGACAAGGGCATTCAGCATACAGAGCACTACAACAAAAAGGCCTCATAGACGCACTTTTAGACGCGATTTTTGAATATAGAGAAAATCTTACGGGCGCGTCTATCCACCCGTCTATTTGCGGGTCTACCGTGTCACGTCTATAATCGTATTTATGAACGAATTTACACGCAAAAATAGACGCACAATAGATGCACATATACAGTGTGAATACATTCACATAATAAACCAAAATTACTATTTATTTAATTCATTTTGCGTATCTATTAGCGCGTCTATTTTGCAGTTAGATGGGCATATAGACACGCTTATAGACGCACTTTTACAAGCACCGGTAGACGCGAACGGAAAACAAAAAATCTCATTTTTTAAAACAGATATTTAATTTCTTTTTTAAATTTTAATTATCTAGCGCGTGTATAAGTGCATGTACTTTGCACTATACAGCACGTATAAACGCGTATTTTCTGCAATTTAGACGCGCGGATAGACACACAAAACAGAACTGGAAAAAGCAACCACATGCTCTCTGGTTTTTTTTTTCCCCCTCCCATACATTAGATTGTGCATTTGGGAAAAAGACATTGTATATTATGGGCATGAGAATTCAAAATAAAAGTCCATGTATTCATTATAGATCAAAAGCATTTACATGGAAAGTTTAAGTGCTTGCAACCTAAAGCGTGGCCGCAAGCAGTAGGCTCAAAGATGGATCATACATATACAAGAAAACAAGGCCTCATGAGGAGGTATGGTGCTCCTCTACGAATCTGAAGAAGAAATATCTTCGCTAGTACCACCATGGCTACTAGCATCGCTATCCCCCTCCTTGCTATGCTCCACATCCGGGTTCGCCTACACACACAAAAGATCAAGGTTGCTTACGTAGACATGGTGGAGAAAAAGTTATAATTAGCTATACTTTTAATAGGAAAGTAAGAAAAACATACCTCCTCTGGCTATCGAATCCTGATAGCTTGGTTGTATTGGTCCTCAATGATGAGACTCTCCTCATAGAAGTGAAGCCATGTGGCTATGCGGTTATGCCCTCGATGGTAACCTACCTCTCTAGGGGTAGATATCCTACCAACGATAGTAGTCTGCAAAACAATTATGAGATATACAAACAATTATGAGACACAATATATTAGAATAAATTATATAAAGAATTGAAATAAATATAAATTTTAAAAAACTAGAAATCAAAATATACTTACAAACTCTGTCTCCCACGACTCTCTGCTGCCCGATCCGTAATGCGACGATCCCATTGTTTCCATTTGGATCCGTTGCGCCTCTGCGTGCTGGCAACTCTTCACTTTCTTTACTGCTTTCTTCTTGGCTTTCTTCCACTCTATGCGGTGGCACATAGGTGGTTGGCTATAGGCTCCACGCCCCTCCTCCTGCCTCCGCAGTAAGTCCTTAGCGCATGTCATGAGGTGGGATCTTTTGTTGTGAAGCATATCCCTCACTTTTGTGCGTCCCCAATCATCCGAGAATCGCTGACCCTCACGATTTGGGTACCTGCTATGGACTACCCTCAACACCTCCTGCCACAAGCCGCTTTTCTGATTTATGAAGGCAATGAAACAATCTTTATACGTCGCATGCACGACGCTCCTCATGTACGCCATTACATCCCTTCTTTCATCATCATGGAAGATGCCACCAGCATCTGTAAATCTATAGTATTGGCGTACAACCTCCTCTACGTGATCTACTGGTGAGGGTGATTGCTCGCCACCTCCTAGGCAACCCCCACACAAGCCTCGTCCTCCCCCTCGACTCTCCCTCCTCCCTCTCTATCGACTACCCTTTGCCTCACTGGATGCACGTGCTTCAGCTGATGCACGTACAGGTGCTACACGTGGAGTACTTGCATATGGAGTACCTGCATGTGGAGTACCTACAATTGGAGTTTGGGAAGTAGTGCTAGGCAAAGACGTCAGAGGCGTTCTAGACATGACACTGAACACCTCGTCTGTTGTGGGAGAGCGGCCAAGGTGTTTGGTCATCTCTCCCATGAAGTCTTCCCTACTAGGGAAACCTCCAAAAAATGCATTGATCCCCTTGCCAAACGAGGCCAATGTATCATTCATGCGATCCAAATTATCCAGGTCATTGCTAGATGAACCAGGATACAACATTTGTAAAAAAAACAGAGGAAAAAGACAAATTTGTTTATATACAAAAAATCATATATTACCTACATTTTCAAAGAGCTATCTTTAGACATTGAGCATAAAACTTAAGTGCTAGTGCTTCTCATAAACAAGAAAACTGATAAACACAAACATAGGATTGGTCACATTCATCATTGCAAAAATATATTATTTTTTATCAGAGCTAGGAGAGCTGGCACGTGTATAACCGCATCTAAATTTCAGGTTAGACGCGCTCTCAAATGCGCTCCCAAAGTCAATCTTCTGTTTAGCGTGTCTATATTCGCATCTGAGATGCAGTATAGACACACTGTCAAACGCAAATTCCAAGTCAATATGTGCGCGCGTGTATCATTGCGTGTAGATTGACCTACACATGCGCTAGCACACGCGCTCTAAGACGTGCCCTCAAACACAATGAGAGGAAACATTTTTTTGCGTCTATACCTGCGTCTACACTGAAATGTAGACGCGCTATCAGACGGGCTCAATCGGCTGATTTTAGCCCGACGACCGCCATTGATGATCTACAAAATGCTATACATAATGGAATCAGAAATCCTAAATACACAGATAGAGCAGAGAGAGAAAGAGAGAAACAAAGAGAGAGAGAGAGAGAGAGAGAGAGAGAGAGAGAGAGAGAGAGAGTCACCTTGGGTGTTTGGTATGGCGGGTGGTGGCACTTCTTTCTTCTCCTTCTTCCTCTCCTTGGTAAGTTACCCTCCCTTGATGCTTGCTTGCTTACTTGCTGCTTCTTCTTGTTCTCCTCTCTCTTGTTCTCTCTTTCTTCCTCTCCTTGGCTTTCCTTTTTCCCTTCTTGTGTGTTTAAAATGAAAGAAGAGGTGAGTCATGAGGAGGTGAGGCATGAAGAGACTGGATGTTGGCTAAACTCAAGCTTCAGAACCGCAAAAAATGCAGGAAAGGAAAGGTCCAGTTTGAGAAGAAATGATTTAAGTATGGTTTGAATTTTGACATGTGCGTCTATTATTGTGTATATATGCGCATCTATTATTCAAGTAGATGCGAGTATAGACGCGAACATAGACGTGGAAATAGATGCCAATATAGACGCGTATGTAAACGTGGATATAGACGTGCATTTAGGCTTTATCATAATTTTTTGTTTTTAAGATAAGTTTTGATAGTGAATTCTTATCATAAGTTTTAATGTATTTATGATGATTTTTGTATATTTAAAATTGAGATCTTAGAATAATTAATACACTAGCTTTAAGTTTTTATTTAAATATATGAATATCAAATATTTTGATGTTATCATAAACTAGGTTTAATCATGTCGTCGTCATCACCTAGTGCGGTGCATGCTGATGAGTCAATGAGCACATCCTCAAGTGAGGATGAAACATTCGCGTCTATACCTGCATCTACACTGAAATGTAGACGCGCTATCAGACGCGCTCAGTCGGCTGATTTTAGCCCAACGACCGCCATTGATGATTTACAAAATGCAATACATAATGGAATCAGAAATCCTAAATACACAGACAGAGCAGAGAGAGAAATAGAGAAACAGAGAGAGAGAGAGAGAGAGAGAGAGAGAGAGAGAGAGAGAGAGAGAGAGAGAGACTCACCTTGGGTGTTTGGTGTGGCAGGTGGTGGCCTTTCTTCCTTCTCCTTCTTCCTCTCCTTGGTAAGTTACCCTCCCTTAATCCTTGCTTGCTTGCATGGCTACTTCTTCTTGTTCTCCTCTCTCTTGTTCTCTCTTTCTTCCTCTCCTTGGCTTTCCTTTTTCCCTTCTTGTGTGTTTGAAATGAAAGAAGAGGTGAGTCATGAGGAGGTGAGGCATCAAGAGACTAGGTGAGGCATGAAGAGACTGCATGTTGGCTAAACTCAAGCTTTAGAACTGCAAAAAACACAGGAAAGGAAAGGCGCAGTTTGAAAAGAAATGATTTAAGTATGGTTTGAATTTTGTTGTGTGTGTCTATTTTTGTGTGTATATGCGCGTCTATTGTTCAGGTAGACGCGAGTATAGATGCGAACATAGATACGGAAATAGACGCCAATATAGACGCGTATGTAAACGCGGATTTAGATGCACATTTAGGCTTTATCATATTTTTTTGTTTTTAAGATAAGTTTTGATAGTAAATTCTTATTATAAGATTTAATGTATTTATGATGATTTTGTGTATTTAAAATTGAGATCTTAGAATAATTAATATGCTAGCTTTAAGTTTTTATGTAAACATATTAATGACAAATATTTTAATGTTGTCATGAATTAGGTTTAATCATGTCGTCGTCATCACCTAGTGCGGTGCATACTGATGAGTCAATGAGCACATCCTCAAGTGAGGATAAAACATTGCGTCTTCATAATCGAGATGCATGGCTACAACGAAAAATTAAATGCATGTGTGATTGTTGTTGAGGGTGTATTTTTCAAGCACGTCGAATTGCAATGTCACACCTTAGCTTGTATGGAGAATGAAACCGAGAAAAATCACTGGTATTCATTGTTTTTTTTTACCACTAAGATTGCTAGTCTATGTTACGGGAACTATATATCAACGTACATGAAACTCCCTTTTGTGGTTGAGCAGGATGCAGTGCCACATCCTTAGATGCTCCCTCCCGGGCATTGAGAGGCTGCAAAACATTGACACGAGGAGGCAAAGTCTTCAAGAAGAGTAGAGACTGACGACCATGATAGTAGCCCTCATGAAATGCCCCATCAAGTCGTAGAGGATGAGATTTTGGACAACATGGTACACCATCTATTTTTGCAACCGGTTCAGGGAGAATATCACTCTACGAAGCCAGATGATCCACTATATGTAGCATCATCTACTCCGTTGTATGAAGGTTATACGTAATCTGTTCTTCGTGCGTTCGTCGAGATATTTAACTTGAAAATAATTTATGGATGGAGTAATGTCAGTTTCGATGCGTTATTGAAGTAGGTATCACTTCAGTTTGGCTTATGAATCATAATATTAATTGTTCTATTTTGAAATCAGACAGAAATATATGTTGGTGGTTTTTTAACTCACTTTTAAAAATATATGTAGGTTATTATCACAAATGCTTCCAAAAGGAAAAAAATTGCCAACTAAGAGAGAGCAAGCAAGACATTACTTGACATCTCTAGGAGGCCTCGATTATGTCAAGATCCATGCATGTGTCAACGATTGTGTCTTATTTTGTGGGATTCATGAGTTCGCACAAGAGTGTCCTGTTTGTGGCGAATCAAGATACGAAGTGGAGATGAAGTCAATGGATGTGCCTTGTAAGGTTTTGCAACATTTTCTGATTGTTCCACGTATAAAACTTATGTTCAAGTGTAAGTCTATTGGAAATCTCATGTCATGGTATGCTAGTCATCATTCAAGTGATGGAAAATGGAGGATCCCTACAGACACACCGGCATGGCAACTTATAGATAATTTGTGGCTTGTTTTCAAAGAAGAGCCAAGAAATTTGAGATTTGGTTTAGGTATGGATAGAATCAATCCATTTGGCATCAAAAGCACATCATACAGTGTATGGCCAGTGGTATTGGTGAACTATAATATTCCTCTATCCATGGCAATTAAAAAGGGACATGTAATGTTGTCCCTTCTGATTCCTGGAAAGCACAAGGTAAAAAACATGGACATTTACTTAGAGCCTTTGATTGTTATGGGAAGGTATTGAGGTGCAAGATATAAGTGCATTTGCATCCTCTAGAGATTTCACATTGAAGGCCATGTTGTTGTGGACCATGCATGGCTTTCCAGGATACGGAGAGTGTTCAGGTACATGTATATAGCTCTATATTTGAAATTCAAGACTTGAATCAATTGCATTTTATTAATTCACTTGTTTTTTCAAGTTTAACCACATTAGGATATCATGCATGTCCTATTTGCGGTCGCTCTCTAGTTTCCTCTAGGCCGGCACGTTTAAAGAAGGTTATCTACGACAATCATCATCTATTTCTTCTTATTGACCATCCCAAATATGTTCTCCCTACTAATGGAATGACTCCACAATCTCTAACCATTCGAGATTAGAAGGAGAGATGGATTAATGCCGACAGCCACCCTCCACTCTGCCTGAGTCGGTAAGAAGTGCATTTCTCTCGATTGACTTTAAAGTATTTAGCATGATGAATTGTTTACATAATATATTATTTGTTTGTTAGGTTCTCTATATTTTTTAATCTTCCATACTGGACTGAACTCAAGATCAATCACCTGTTGGACCCCATGCACATATTCAAAAATGTTGTATCTACATTATGGAATCACTTGATAAGGGCTCGTGATTCAATTAATGTAAGGGAGGATTTACGTAACATTGGTCGCACGAGACGAGCTTGGCCACGCATTGGACCCAGAGGAAAGATTGAGCTACCCCATGCACCTTGGATGTTGTCAAAGAAGGAGGAAAAAATAGTGAAGGAACAAATATATAGCTTTTGAACACCCACAGGATGTATGAGATGTCTCAAGGGATCCTTCATAAAGAAAAAGAAAAGAGGTGTGGAGCAACTATCTAGTTTGAAGTCCCACGATTGGCACAAAATGATTCAAGTAAGGGTATCTCTAACCATGAATATAGTAGTTAGTGGAGTAACTATGTGTAAACTTTGGGGTATGATGACTTTTTCCTCAACTAATCATTTGATCTATGAATATTATTTACATTCAGTTCGTACTTCCTACTAGCATATCCCATTGTGTATCCAAAGATGTATGTGATATCATTTACAAGATGGGAGAGCTTGTGAGATGTGTATACATTGTATTTTTTCATTATATATCTTTGAATTTCTACACAAAAATAAACAAGCACATCATACATCTTGACAGATACGTGAGCTCGAAGGAAATTAATCCAAACACATTGCAAGATGCTCGAGTATTATCTGTTGAGGTGGTTTGTTTGGTGGAGGAAATTTTTCCTCGATCCATTTTGACTACTCAGTTACATTTACTCGTACATTTGACTGATCATAAGAGTCTCAAGCCAATCTTTATCCAGAACGAGCTCAACATGAGGCAACGTCGGTGGATTGAAGTGCTGGAGGAGTATGATTTTGAGATCAAGTATCAACCATGAAAAGAGAATGTAGTTGTTGCCGATGCACTCAGTCGCAAGGCATTCCTTAATTCTCTAATCTTGCAAAATCCATCAACAGCTAGGTCCCTAACTACAAAGGTATCTATGCCAAACAATCCAATACTTGAGTTAGCTAGAGAGGAAGCATGCCGTGACCCAGCCTAGCACTTTGTGGGGCAGTTCATGTAAGGTGGATGTTTTTTCTTGAGCGCTTCATGAAAACCTTGAAAGATTTTGTGAGGCAAAAAGCACGGCCTGAGGGAAGCATGGCTGAGGGTTGGTTAGTGCAATCATCCCTTGTTTATATCTCTAAATATCTTGCTGAAGTGGATCCCTCTCAACCACGACTATGGAAAGATGATGAAGACTTGAGGATGACCTCTATAGTACCTCAAGGAAAAGGAATGAGTAAAGTGCTAACAAAAGAAGAACTTCCTAAGTTAAATAGTTTTTGTGTACTCAATAGTGATGTAATGAGCAAATGGGTGACACTATATAATGAAGCAAGGGCAAGAAGAAAAAGAGAAAGATAAGAATTTTGCACTAGATATGGACGTAATGTCTCATTTCCAGATCATCTAAATGCGCTCCCACGTCATATTGATATAGATTGGTTACATGAGGAAATGGAGAGAATGGAAAAAGAGGAGGAAATTAATATATCTCAAGAAGAGTGGGAATACGCATGAGGTTGCTTATCAAAGGTGAGACATACTATCAATTAATTTTTTTCTATAAGTTTTATTTTATATAAATAATTGACATGTTTGATCTTTTATCTTTTGCTACTAGTGCACATTATTCAATGCACTTTGGTGTGAGGGTAAACATCTTCGAACCCAATGTATAGATGAAAAGAGAAATACCCAAGATTGTGGTGTCCTTGCTCACTTCAAGGATGCCAATGGTACCATGGAAGGTTATTGTGGCTTGACCCAAGATATTCTGAAGCTTGACTTCAGACGATTCTTTATATATGTACTAGATGTGAAGTGGTTTAAAGAAGTGGTAACAAATGGTGGGCATTGCACAATCAGACATCATCCAAGTGGTTTTGTAATCATTGACTCTACAAAATTTCACCAAAACAAGAATGACACATTAGTACTACCTCAACAATGCGAGCAGATATATATGAAGGCTAATTTTTTAATATGTATACATGTGATACATATACACAATATAATAAGTATTTAAGTTTCTTGCTTTTGTTTTTCAAATACAGGTTGTATATCATCCAATGGTAAACAATAACTGATGGTGGTATGTCATCCCTATATCTAATCGTTCAAAACCAATATATGGTAATATTACCGATATGGAGATAGCAGATGACAATCCAACAATTAATGATGATGTGTATGATGACACCATAATGGATGATATGCGTGATATAGTACAAGATGAACCTTCACGAGGATGTTCAAGGAAATGCAAAAGAAGACAATAATGTGATTGTCGATGATATTGATGAAGTTATTGAACAATATAGCAACACACCTGATAGTGGGATAGACTTATTTGTTCCGTTACCTCTTGGTAACATAGACCTAGAAGTAAATAGTTTAGCAAGGGCTGATCTCATTGAAGATGAGATGGATCATTCACTGTAACATACTTAATTTGCTTAATGATTCAATGTGTATTCCTAATTCTATGGTTTTTATCATGCACACACATGCATACTCAAGAATCAATAGTCAAGTTTAAAGCTAAATTGAATTTTCTATAATAAAAGGGAAGTATTTTCTATCATCTTCAAGTAGAGAAATTACGGGATACATATTGCAATGCTTGCTACTAATTGTAAGGTTTCTGTCACTTGCCGCCAATTACTTATATCAGACTTGTCAACTGGAGGAACTGCCATTCATTAGAGAGCAATGAAAAAGTAATTATTGACTCTATTTTTTTAATTCAATGATTCAATGTGTATTCTTAATTCTATGGTTTTTATCGTGCGCACACGTGCATGCTCAAGAATCAATTTCAGGTGGTTAAATAATTATTAACTTTGGTTTTTTAATCCATTCCAAGGGAAATAAAATATCAATAGCCTATCCTTTATGTGAATTCCAATTTTAGGTGGTTAAATAATTGTGCGTCTGCTGGCGCGTCTATGTTGGTGCCTATTTGCGCGGATATATAGATGCAAAATTCGCATCTATTTACACGTACTTTTACATGCACATATAGACACAATGATAGACGTGCCCGACTTTGTGTGTCTAACATGCGTGTCTATGCCTCGTTTCTGTTGTAGTGGAGCGTTGGTCTATTTGCGTAGGAGCCAAGCATAGAAGTTGGGGTTGTACTCTAGCTAAGCTTCACAGTCTAAATCGAATGGATGGATATCCACGTGGGTGATCTATGTTAGAACATCGGTTAGGAGATCTCCAAAATCGACGTGACTAGCAATGTGGAGTTCTTCCTCTTTTAAGAGGCGGTCAAGGTAGGGATGCCCCTTGATGTGCTCTTCCATGGGTCGGCCACAAAGAGTGGTTAATACTCGATACGAGATTGGCGTGACGTAAGTGGGATCGTACTCTGCTGTTTTGATTGTGCGGCGCTGCTCAGCATTGGTCATTATGTGGCACCCCTCGACTTCCCATTGTACCCTAAGAGTGTACCAATGCTTCAAAAACGTGGAGTCAGTATCAGCTAGCTTGGATAATTCTGTGATTTCATGATTAGTGATAGCAGAAGCGGTTCCCTGATCATAGGATGTGATGAGACGTTGTTTAATGGCTTGCTCTTTGGAGATCTCGCTGTTGAGCAACTCAGCAAGCAGCAGAGTGAGAAGCTTTTGCAAATGCGAATTCAAAGGTCTCCCAAGAGCAAGGCATATTGCACACTTTCGTTGCAAAGGGTTCTTCTAATAGACCTAAGTCCAAGTGGTCGTAGCTGAGGGCTAGCGACACGAAGGTGGCATCGAGTCATTTAATGCATTCCACCACGTCATCCTCGATGTTCTTAGCGAGGTCGGCGGCTAGTGCTAGAAAGGATTTTCGTTCATAGGAGGGTGTAAGGCTGATAGGTGGTCGAGGTTTGACAGAACAAGAGCTTTTGACAACGAAGATGGGCGGTTGGGAGGGTTTGTGAGTTTGTGGTTGGGCCGCTTGGATGTTAAGTGGATTAGGAGTAGCCACAACGGAGGGGTTGCTGCATTCAGGTTGAGTTGGGGAGGCGGATTAACTTTGGTGGGTGATGACTCTCATGATAGAGCCTGCGGTTCGGGCCAGTAGGCTTCTGGGACTTTCTTAGGCCTAGGCATGGATGAGGCGGATGGTTGTGGTTCGGGAGAGCACTGTGGCTTGTGGGTTTGGTTTATGGGATGCGGTTTGATCAAGCTTGAGGGTAGGGTATGAATGGTGCCTTTGGCCGTGTGGGCCTTAGGGATCCACAGCCAGGTATTTCCCTCGTAGTTGCCTTGCACATGTAAGAGGGCTTTAGGGACCCATCATTGCTTGATCATGCAGTGCTTTCTACGACTGTGTCTTGGCCTCCTAGGGCTAGAGTTTTTGGTCCTACGAGGATAGGAGTGTCGACTCCTAGGCGGCGGTTGCGGCTATTTGGGCTTCCATTGAAATCTAGGCTGTTGAGCCCGATGTTTTGCTACTGTGGGTTGTGATTCTTGAATACTGGGAGGTGGCGGCCGCGCACTATCCCCCTTCGTAGATTTGGTCATGGAGAATTCTATCGGTGGCTTTGCGGACGATGATGAAGTCACGCAACCCTTGCTGAAAGCTATAACAATGCGAACGTTGCCTATTGCGAGGTGGATGCGCTACGACTCATAATCAACATTGCAGTGAGTTTGCTATTTGAAAGTGCACCCTAGCAGCGACTCCATGCCCACGTCTTTAGCATTTGGCAACATGTAAAAAATCATTGCGACAGTCTCAAACTCGATAGAAACGGCTACTTTGCACTTGCCGAGGAGTGCGTAGGAATGGGCCCCATATGGGCTTAATTTAGCATTCGTGGGCTGAAGTGGTGGTCTACCAAGTTTGGTCCAATGATTGTGAGTTAGGACATTAAGGTCCCTCATTGATCAGAGCATTGAAAGTGCAGGTTTGTTTTGCAGTGACCGTTGTCGTGCTGCTGCGCATCCGAGCCGTATACACCTCCATTTTTTTTTGTTGTGCATTTGTGTTATTTTTTCGCGTGTGATTCATTGTGTGTGAGATGCATTACGATAACTGGCATCCAATGTATATATTCCGTTAGTGTGTGTGTGTGATTCTGATTGGATGCATGATGTGTGTGTGTTAGAAAAATATGAAAAACTGATGCCAAAAGACATTATCAAGCTGATAATTTCAATGATGATCTCTAAGAAAAGTGCAGGGAATTGTGGAATCAAAGGAAGCTTTGTGGAAGCCGATTATCTAATGAAATAGAGTTGAAGGAAGTCTCTCAAAAGCTGCTTAAGCGAGTAAAGGAATCCTTCAACGGGGCTATTAACAACACTAGTGAAGCACTGAGGGAGCATTTTGCCACCCAATCCTCAAAGCCGAAGTCGAAGTTTGTGCGCAGATCACCCATCGTAAAGCTGACTGTTAATGGGGCAATTCATGACTCCAAAGATACCCTACGTTAGTCCTCAAGGTCAAAATCAAAGTTGGTTGCATAGATCTCCTATGGGTGTAAAGAAACTAGAGTTATTCTTATCAAAGAGGAGTTTTTTTTTAAAGCTCAGCTAAAAGAGGAGAAAGGGAGACTAATTTTGGTCTGAACCGTTTTTGGGGGAAAACTAAGGAGCGTCTTGTACCTCAAGGATTCAAACTGTTTTGGAGATTTACTGCATGCTTTTTTGCCCCCTACCAGTAAAAGGAGTTGTTGTTGCGCATTCTTTCAGAAGGAAGACTTCATCTCGGAAAAACCATATGGAGTTGAGCTAGCGACAGTTGATCATTCGAGTTGGCGATGGAGAAGCAGCTTCATCATCGACAAAAGTGACATCCAAGACCTGTCTCTGCTCGGTTTGAATACAAAAATTGAGTTCCTGTGTAAGATTGGGCACTCAGGCGAGGCCCTTAACCTCCTCCCTTGCACAGGCTCCGCCCTTTCGCACGATGCCTACTGGCTCCTCCTTCGCCTTTGCCACAAAGTCAAGTCCCTCTTCACAAACCAGTTCGACGCTGAGCAGATTTGATAGCGATTGACTTACAGTTCGCACCCCTTCTCGCCTCTATTAAGAAGCCTCTCGCCTCTATTAAGAGAGGCTTCGAACTATAGAGAAGTGCAAGGCCTTGTTGGGAGAGCACGAAGCTTTGAAAGCGTGGCAAGAATTGAGAACTGCAGAGCTATTGTCACGAATTCAACCTAATGGGCACTCTGAAAACCGGAGGAAAGCTGAACGAAATGACAGGGTCTCTGTCAAAGAAGACACTTCTTGGTCTTAAGGCCAGTTGATGGAATTTGGAGAACAGGGCTGAGGAGCTTGGGATCAATAGATGTTATGAGACGTGGATGAGCGTGGACAACCCTTTCATTGATGAGCTTTTGCACCCACTGCTGTCTTCCGTGGCTGCCTTTGGTTACTACTCGCTTTGCAACAGCAAGAACAGAGGCCTAGCAATAGCAGCGACAGCGCATCAATTAGGAAGCTAATTGAAGAAAAACGGCTCTTCAAGGACAAAGAGGCAGCTGTTTGGTGAATTCTTACAGACTGAAATCACGACTAAGCCATTTAGACTATCAGTCAACCATGAAGATGGTGATTCTACTTGCATGTAGAGGAGGAGGCTGAAGAAGAAACAGTCTAGCAAAAAGTCGAGTGATAAACTGCAAATTGAATTATCTGATTTAAGCCGCAGAGCAGAACAAAATGATGCCCCAGTCAATGTGAAGGAATGTCGGCTGGATGGCCAAGGAAAAGAATTTACTGGCTTGCGAAGAAGCAATCGGCCGAAAGCATTGGTCATTGAATGCAATAAAAACTCTTTTCTAAATAGGAGATCACTGACATCAAAGGTAGGGGAGAACATTTCTGAAGATGAGGTCCACAGTTACAAAGTCAAGCTTGGTAATATGTGGGTCCTCCCACGATTGCTTTGCAAGGCTCTAATGTACCCCTTTCAGCTGTACCAGATCTAAATGCCAGTCTGCCCTCTGCCAGAACTCATCTCTTCCCCTCAAAAGCGAGGAGTGAACAGTCCTGTTACTATCTACAAAGAGCAGAAAGTTTTTGTACCAAGAAAATCTGAAATGCTGAAGTCTTCTTGAGGTACTACTTTTGCGATGATTCTGCTCAGCTGACGGCCTTTGATTGATTCTTCCAACCTCCTGGTACCTGTTTAAGAACGAGATTGCACTGCTTTGAGATCCCATAAATTACTGGTTTTTCGTATTTGATAGAAACCTCTGAGAGCATCAGAAATCAGATGTGTTGTAAAATAGCTAGTTCTCTGCACTAAGGGACATGCTTGACTGGATTATTAGATAATGCCCATTATTCTGTTCAATGTAACTATCATCATACACCTGAATGCAAAATAGTTTATGAGATACTTCAACTTTTTCTGAACATGGATCTCATGTAATTCACTCGACAAGGAATATAGTGAACTTTGGTATCAAAAATTCGATTTATTCTTGTTAGTCTCTTCACTTGTTGCAACTTGAACTCTGTGTTCAGCAGCCCTTACACGAAATCTATGACATTTCTGGTGAACCTGACGTGAAAGTGCTGCGTCACTTTTCAGCAAGATGGGAGACTCGCAAGAAGAGATGACAGATGACAATGTCATGAAGAACCTGTTTCAATCATTTACAACCTATATGCAGCAGCAAGCTCATGCGAAACGTGATAGTGATACCATGGACGCCTCGAAAGCTGTCCAACAGGAGATGAAACAGTTCAACGGCCAACAAGTGTAAACTTACCTGCATTTATATGAAGAAAAGATGAAGTTTTTTGGGGTTTCTCAAGATGTTTGGAGCCGCTACTTCTTGCGGATCGTGGTGTGCGCTCTTGAAGTCCGAATTTCAGAAATTCAAGAAACACATGCTGGTTGGGTAGAGTTTAAGAAGGCATTAAAAGATGAATATTTTCTGGAGGATACAGGTCTTATGAACCGCAGGAATTTCTTAGCATGGGTTTCTATGCCTAATAAGGGACTTTCAGTTACCGCCCTTCTGCGAGAGTTTGAGAGCCGCTATGATCAGTTGGATGGAACTGAGTAGCAAGCTTTGGAGATGGAGAAAGTGGAATTATTTTTACAAGCTACTGATGCTAATTTACAGGAAAAGTTGGATGATCTTTTGGAAGATCAAGCTACCGATTCAGGTTTAAAGACCGAGTGGAGACATGTCATTGATGCTGTGAATGCTCTTGTTAAGAAGCAGCACAGGAGAGTACAATTGCATCGTAATACAGGATCTGCTTTTGAAAAATCCTTGGAGACCTCTTCTTCTATCCCTGCTGCAAGTTCTATGCCTAAGCCTACTCCTCCTGTTGTAAATCCACCAGTTCCTGCTATTCTAGTGCCCTTATCTGTAGATGATGTTATTAAAGGCTTGGTAGATTTGATGATTGTAGCAGTCAAAGCTGAAGTTGGTAAGTTAAAAGAGCAACTTATGTCAGTACCTGTTGTAGCACCTGCTCCAGCGCGATTGCTTTTCCAGTTGGTCAAAGAAAAGGGAGATGATGTATTTGGTGACATAGTAAAGAGCACCAACACTGCAGAGATTGTGATGCTTTTTAGGAAGCGTGTAATAAGAATATAGTGTTCTAGGGACAAGATGGGAAGATATGGTTGACAGAGACTGGTGCTCCTCTTGACACAAACTTTGGTAAGGGAGGTATGAAGAAGCTCGTTGATGATATGGCTGCGTGATCAACTTATGTGAGTGTTAGAGGAGATGCTTCAGCTTATGGAGTTCAGCTTGAGCAGAAATCAGATGGAGACTCTGCTTTATGGTCCTCTGCCTTGGAGATAGCGAGAAGAGGGAAAGTTCAGGCATCTACTATGACTTGTGTGGGCTCCAGCATTCGAGGAGAAATGGGATGGGATTCTCGTGTTGACAGGTATTCTATTTTTGCTTATATGGCGAAAACACAAGGTTTAGATGCCATGGTTGAGGAAAAGAGAAGAAGAGAAGAGGAGGGTCTCAGCACCTCCAAAAAGGCTAGAGGGGGTGACTTTGTTTCATCACCTATTACAGATCCATCTTTGTCAAGTTCTCCAACTCAATCAGGTCCTGAACAACCTATGGGAGACAAGCAGATAAAAGAGAAGAGGCAATCAAGAAAGGAGCCAGGATTCAAGCTCTTGTCAGACCTTGATATGCAGACGGATATGAGTAAGATTTTTCATGAAAGAATTTTGAATAGTGAAGTCACTTTTACTGTTGGAGAAGCTCTTGGGATTGCTAGAAGAGAAATACAGGATCAGATGCAGGATCTTTTGCGGAGGAAACGACATGCGATGGAAGGACCTGCTTTAAAGGGATTATGGCATGGAGCTCTTGGGGAAGAGTATGATGATGCAGTGATGGTTGAGAATGCTTCTGTCAATACGCAATTGGAGAAAATAGTTCAGTCTATGCAGTATGAAGATGATGATACCCCTATTCTCATTCATCGCAGCCATTTTTCACGTAGTCATTGGGCTAGAGCAACCATTGAGACGGTGGTAAGGATTGGAGAGAAACAGATTCCTTTGGTCGCTTTAGTCGATCATGGTTCCCAGATTAATCTTATTGCTCGAGGTGTTTATGAGAGTGGCAAGTGGCCTATGGATGCAGAGCATGGCTAGCGCATGAGAGCCGCCAATAATACTTCTGGTGATATGTATGCTGCTTGTCCGAGTATCAGAATTTCTATTGGTAATGTTGAAGAGGATTATCATTGCTTTGTTCAGGATTCTTGCTCTTATCCAATTATTCTTGGATAGCCTTTCATTACAGAAGCAAAAATGGAAACAAAAGTGATGGATGACAGCTCAGCTTATGCATGGATACGCAGTAAGGATGGTATGCGAGCTGTTCAGTTTATGACTGTTGGGGTAAATCATCCGAGAAATAGGGACTCCTTACGTGAGGCACCACTACCTGCGAAGGAGTTGGATTTTCATTAGGTAGCGCTGGCTTGGGAGACGGCAGTGGTACGGAGCGGAGAAAAGAGGAGATCTCGCCTCCTGGCAGCCAGTCTTTCTCCACTAATTTTGTTGGTTTTTCTTCAGATAGTTCAGTGAGTTATCACAGAATTTCAAATTTTCCTAGAGCTGTCAGGCGGTACATTGGTCTAAGGAGAAAGAGTTGAAGATTGCAGGTATTTTGCAAGCAGAAGAGCATGTAAATGGACTGTATGAAGGGATGTCTTATGCAGATACATTGTTTGAGATGGGAACAATGCTGAAAACTGATGTATGTAAGGGTACAAATATCATACCTGTGCAAACCCTGGATATGTTTCAGGAAATTTTTGATTTTATGCCGAAAACAGAGTTAGAGGCTAAGAAAACTCAGCAAACTGAATTTATGGCTGATCTTGATCAGCTTACAGAGTTGCAGAGGGCTGAAACCTTTCAGCCAACAGAGTTAAATGCTGGAAAAATTCAGCATATGGAGTATGAGGCTGCATCCATGCAGTCCATAGAGTCGAGGGTTGAATCCATTCAGCCAATAGAGTTGAATGCTGAAAACTTTCAGCATACAGAGTTTCAGGCTGCACCCATGCAGTCCATAGAGCAAAGGCATGAAATCTTTCAGCCAACAGAGTTGAGAGTTGCTAAAAATTTGTAGAAATTGCAGTAAAGAAAAGAGTGCCTGACTGATGCCAAGGTTGACATGAAGTATAAAACAATTGATAAGAAGGTTAAGCCGGTTGCAGGGCTACTTCCTCCTGATAGTGATGAGCAGATAGAAAAAGCTATGAAGCAGCCTATGTTGAGAGATCCTGGAAATATTGGACATAAATTTACAGCTGAAACTCTTGCAAAATTGAAGATTGGAAATGATGATTTCTTACTTCCAGTGGACAAAGAATGTTTTAGAGAGATGCTTGGACGTCATGGTAAGTCATTTGCTTTCTTTCCTCATGAAATTGGCTGCATTAGTCCCGAATTGGTTGCGCCTATGGTCATCTTCACTGTCCCTCAAGTACCATGGAATATACGTCCTATACCTGTGCCTAAAGCACACTTTCCAAAGCTGATAGAGTTGTTGAATGAGAAGATTAAGATGGGGATTTTGGAACCCTCTTTTGTGCCCTATTCTAACAGGTGGTTTACTGTACCAAAGAAGAATGGTACTTTGAGATTTATTCAGGATATGCAGCCCGTGAACAAAGTGACAATCAGGAATGTGGGAACAGGTCTAGTTGTGGATGAATTTGCTGAGGCTTTTGCAAGACGAGACATCTATTCTCTAGGTGACTTGTATTCAGGTTATGATCAGTTTTAGCTTACCTTGGAAAGCAGGGATATTACTACTATGCGGACACCTATTGGTTTTGTGAGGATGTGTACCTTGCCTCAAGGTGCCACCAACTCAATTGCTCATATGATGAATGATATGCATAGAGTTCTACGAGACTATATTCTGCTGTATACCATGCCTTTCCTAGATGATGTGCCTATTAAGGGTTGTGGAAAAGAAGAAAAGAATGAAAGTCTTGATTTGCGAGGATGTAGACAGTTTGTGGCTGAACACTTGGTTGCTTGTGAGCAAATATTGACACGATTAGAGGAGGTAAACTTGACTCTTTCAGGGCTGAAATCTGTCTTTGGTGTTAATGAAGTCATCATAGTTGGGCATATGGTTGGTTATTATGGCAGGAAGCCTTCACCTGTAAAGGTGGATGCCATAAGCAGGATTGCAAAGTATTGCTCGACTACTTCAGAGGTGCAAAGATTTGTGGGAGCTTGTGTATTTTACATGATTTGGATCCCTCATTTTGCTCACATAGCAGATGTTCTCTATCAGCTACTTCGAAAGAGGCAGAAATTTCATTGGGATGAGAAGCATTCGAAAGCCATGCGTAAACTCAAGAAGCTGTTGCAGTCAGCTCCTACTCTTCGCAAGGTTGATTATCAGTGTGGACGGCCAATCATGTTGACAGTTGATACTAGCCCTATTGGCATAGGTTGGGCAGTGGGACAGGATGATGCTGATGGAAATAGATATGCAATCCGTTTTGGAGCTAAAGTTCTTAATGAGCGGCAGAGGAGATATCCGCAGATTAAAAGAGAGTTGTGGGGAGTAGTCACTGCACTGAAGTGTGACAAAGGGTATTTTATTGGAGCTTCAGTTGTTGTGGAAACAGATTGTTTGCCTTTGCTTGGCATGATTACTAGTTGCTCGACTCTAGATATAGCGATGCTTCAGTGGATTGCCTATATCAAATCATTGAATCCAGAATTTCGACACATAGTAGGGAAAGATAATCTAGTTGCTGACATGCTATCTAGAGTGAGATATGAGGATGAGGAGTCAATGCTTCCAGAAGATGATGAGACAGAGTTTGCAGCTTCTGTCCTTGTTCATGATTGTCATGTATCTACTGTTGAAGCCTTTATTGAAGAACTTTATGTTGACGAGTGGCTGCAAATTGGACAGTATCTAAGTTCATTGACTCCAAGAGCTAATTGGACAGATGATGAATTCAAGAAAATCAGAAGGAAGGCTTATGGGTATTTCTTGAAAGATGGTTTTCTTTGGAAGCATCCAAAGAATAGAGGCGGCTTACTCTTGAGAGTAGTTTGTGAGGTAGCAATGCAGATACAGATTATGCGAGAGTTTCATGAGAGTTCATGGGCTGGTCATAGAGGTGTGTGGGCTACCTATGAGAAAATTAAAGAAAGATATTGGTGGAAAGGGATGTATAAAGATGTTTCCCACTTTGTGGAGACTTGCAGGGACTACCAGCTTTACTCTTTAGTGCAGCATCGTGATGAGTTGCATCCGACCTATCCACTATGTATGCATTATAAGTGGGTGGTAGACTTGGTTACTTTGCCAATGGCACTTTGGCAAATGAGATATCTTGTCTTGGCTAGGGAGGATCTTACAAACTATGTTGAAGGCAGATCTTTGCAGATGAAGACCACCACTACAGTATGTAAATTCTTGTTGGAAGAAATATTTTGCAGGTATGGATGTATAGGCAAGATTACAACTTATCGTGGAGAGCTAGATGCAGATGAAGCTAGAGAATTTTTCTCACGGCTTGGGATTAAATTGGCTCTTACTACTGCCTATAATCCAGAGGGAAATGGGAAGAGCAAAAGAGGACATCCACCGATAGTTAAAGCATTGGAAAAAGCTTGTAGAGGTCGGATTGGAGATTGGCCGAGATTACTACCTTTTGCATTGTGGGCAGATGGCTCTACACATAGCGTGACTACTGGATATATGCCTGCAAAGTTGATGTATGGGTAAAAACCTGTCATGCCTACAGAAATATGTGCTCTCACGTGGAGTGTTCTTCCATGGCATGAGAATTTATCAAGGGAGGAGCTTCTAGCTCTTCGGATTTATCAACTAGAGAGAAGAACAGAAGATGTGCAAGTAGCAGTTGATCGTTTGAAGGCAACCCGACTTAGAAACAAGGACAGGTTTAATTTGAGGCACTGCTTGAGGCCTAAAGCCATAAAGAAAGGAGATTGGGTTCTAGTCTACGACAGTAGTCTAGAGAATCAGCATAGTAGCATGAGAAAAATGGTTCAAAGATGGTTTGGACTGTATGAGGTAAAACAGGTTTTTGACAATGGTACCTATGAGTTGGCTGAATTAGATGGAACAGTATTGAGGGTGCCCATTGCTGGAAAACGGGTCAAGATTTCCAAGAGAAGAGAAAATGAAGAATATTCACTTGAAGCATTGGTAGAAGAAGAGCATGTAGAAGAAAGTCAAGTAGAAGAAGCAGAGAATATGGATAATGAAGCTGATGGAGAAACAGGTCCACTAGAAACTGATGAAGGACTCGACCTATTTGTGGACTTGAATGATCCTAGATAGTTGGCTCATTTGGAGGATACGCAGGTTTAGAGGGGGTGGATGTCGTGTTGCTGTGCATCCAAGCCGTATACACCTCCATTTTTTTGTTGTTGTGCATTTGTGTTATTTTTTCGCGTGTGATTCATTGTGTGTGAGATGCATTACAATAACCGGCATCCAATGTATATATTCCATTAGTGTGTGTGTGATTCTGATTGGATGCATGATGTGTGTGTGTCAGAAAAATATGAAAAACTGATGCCAAAGGACATTATCAAGCTGATAATTTCAATGATGATCTCTAAGAAAAGTGCAGGGAATTGTGGAATCAAAGGAAGCTTTGTGGAAGCCGATCATCTAATGAAATAGAGTGAAGGAAGTCTCTCAAAAGCTGCTTAAGCGAGCAAAGGAATCCTTCAACGGGGCTATTGACATCACTAGTGAAGCACTGAGGGAGCATTTTGCCACCCAGTTCTCAAAGCCGAAGTCGAAGTTTGTGCGCAGATCACCCATCGTAAATCTGACTGTTAATGGGGCAATTCATGACTCCAAAGATACCCTACGTTAGTCCTCAAGGTCAAAATCAAAGTTGGTGCATAGATCTCCTATGGGTGTAAAGAAACTAGAGTTATTCTTGTTAAAGAGGAGTTTTTTTTAAAGCTCAGCTAAAAGAGGAGAAGGGAGACTAATTTTGGTCTGAATTGTTTCTGGGGGAAAACTAAGCAGCGTCATGTACCTCAAGGATTCAAACTATTTTGGAGATTTACTGCATGCTTTTTTTCCGCCTACTAGTAAAAGGAGTTGTTGTTGCGCATTCTTTCGGAAGGAAGACTTCATCCCGGAAAAACAATATGGCATTGAGCTAGCGACAGTTGATTATTCGAGTTGGCGATGGAGAAGCAGCTTCATCATCGACAAAAGTAGCATCCAAGACCTGTCTCTGCTTGGTTTGAATACAGAAATTGAGTTCCTATGTAAGATTGGGCGCTCAGGCGAGGCCCTTAACCTCCTCCCTTGCACAGGCTCCGCCCTTTCACACGATGCCTACTGGCTCCTCCTTCGCCTTTGCCACAAAGTCAAGTCCCTCTTCACAAAACAGTTCGACGCTGAGTAGATTTGATAGCAGATTGACTTACAATCTGCACCCCTTCTCGCCTCCATTAAGAGACAACTTCAGACTGTAGAGAAGTGCAAGGCCTTGCTGGGAGAGCACGAAGCTTTGAAAGCGTGGCAAGAATTGAGAACTGCAGAGCTATTGTCACGAATTCAACCTAATGGGCACTCTGAAAACTGGAGGAAAGCTGAACGAAATGATAGGGTCTCTGTCAAAGAAGACACTTCTTGGTCTTAAGGCCAGTTGATGGAATTTAGAGAACAGGGCAGATCTGGGAGCAGATGCGACAACTAATAGTTTATTGAGGAGCTTGGAATTAACAAACGTTATGAGACGTGGATGAGCGTGGACAACCCTTTCATTGATGAGCTTTTTGCACCCGCTACTGTCTTTTGTGACTGCCTTTGGTTACTACTTGCTTTGCAACAGCAGAACAGAGGCCTAGCAATAGCAGCGACAGCGCATCAATTAGGAAGCTAATTGAAAAAAAACGGCTCTTCAAGGACAAAGAGGCAGCTGTTTGGTGAATTTTTACAGACTGAAATCAGGACTAAGCCATTTAGACTATCAGTCAACCATGAAGATGGTGATTCTGCTTGCATGTAGAGGAGGAGGCTGAAGAAACAGTCTAGCAAAAAGTCGAGTGATAAACTGCAAATTGAATTATCTGATTTAAGCCGCAGAGCAGAACAAAATGATGCCCCAGTCAATGTGAAGGAATGTTGCCTGGATGGCCAAGGAAAAGAATTTACTGGCTTGCGAAGAAGCAATCGGCCGAAAGCATTGGTCATTGAATGCAATGACAACTCTTTTCTAAATAGGAGATCACTGACATCAAAGGTAGGGGAGAACATTTCTGAAGATGAGGTCCACAGTTACAAAGTCAAGCTTGGTAATATATGGGTCCTCCCACGATTGCTTTGCAATGCTTTAATGTACCCCTTTTAGCTGTACCAGATCTAAATGCCAGTCTGCCCTCTGCCAGAACTCATCTCTTCCCCTCAGAAGTGAGGAGTGAATAGTCCTGTTACTATCTACAAAGAGCAGAAAGTTTTTGTACCAAGAAAATCTGAAATGTTGAAGTCTTCTTGAGGTACTACTTTTGTGATGATTCTGCTCAGCTGACGGCCCTTGATTGATTCTTCCAACCTCCTGGTACCTGTTTAAGAACGGGATTGCACTGCTTTGAGATCCCATAAATTACTGGTTTTTCATATTTGATAGAAACCTCTGAGAGCATTAGAAATCAGATGTGTTGTACAATAGCTGGTTCTCTGCACTAAGGGACATGCTTGACTGGATTATTAGATAATGCCCATTGTTCTATTCAATGTAACTGTCATCATACACCTGAATGCAAAACAATTTATGAGATACTTCAGCTTTTTCTGAACATGGATCTCATGTAATTCACTCGACAAGGAATATAGTGAACTTTGGTATCAAAAATTCGATTTATTCTTGTTAGTCTCTTCACTTGTTGCAACTTGAACTCTGTGTTCAACAGCCCTTACATAATATCTACGACACCATTATATGGAGGTATGCGGGCTCTACGGCTTCCTCATCCTCGTCATCAATCTCAGTGATTGTGGCCACTCATACCTTGACAGGCAGTTCTAACATCGGAGACTACTTTGGTCAGGACATTGACGAGAATCTTATTCGTGGATTCTGCGTGACCGTTTGCTTGAGGGTAGTATGGAGATGATTTGTGATGGATAATGAGAAAGGTGGACACGAGATGCGCTATCACTTTGTTGATGAAGTGCATGCCCTGATCATTGACGAGTTTGATGGGGTAGTCGAATCACGAGATCACTTGCTTCCATAATAACTTGGCAGTCGTCCTAGCATCATTTTTACATGTGGCTCTTGCCTTTGCCCATTTAGTGAGGTAATCTGTGGCTATACTGATGTAATTTTCTTGTGAGTACTGCGTCGTAGTACTAATGGGTCCTATGAAGTCGATTCCCCATTTTTCGAAGGGTTGTCGAGAAATAATTGGGGTCAACTCCATCTGATCCTTGCGAATTGGGACTTTTGTCCGCTGGTACTCGTCACAATGCTTGACGAATTGCATGGCATCGCGGAAAAGTGTGGGCCACCACAGTTGAGACTACAGCACCTTCCGTGCTGTTGTGTCTCCGCTAAAGTGTCCTCCCGCAATCAGCCTTGAATAACTCTCTCTCGCTAGATAGGTTAAGTAGATGGGCATCGAGTAATTCATCAACGATACCTTGTCTAGCGGCTTCTCTCGTAGGGAGGCATGACATATGATTAGCCATGTAATGTTGTTTTCCCTTTCGTACTACCATGGAGAAATCGAACTCTAGAAGTAGGATGATCCATTGAGCTATGCGCCCTGTAGCGCAAGGTTTAGATCAAGGCTTGATGGTCCACGAAGAAGGTAAAGGGTGTGGCCAAAAGATAATGCCAGAATTTCTTCACAACGAACACCATGGCTAATCCCTCTCTTTCTGTTGTCGAGTAGTTCATTTCCATCTCAGTGAGTTGTCTGCTTGCAAAGCTCACAGGATAATCTAAGTTATGTTTGCCAGGTTGGCACAACACTGCCTCCACGACAAACTTAGAAGCGTCGATGTGCACATTGAAGGTAATGGTCCAATCCGGGGCTTGTAGAATTGGTGCTGTTGTTAGAGCCTTTTTCAATTCTTCGTACACTTGTTGGAATGCCTTGGTCCATTCAAAGACGATCAACAACTTGTATAATAGTCTGGCGTGATCAACGCTTAGTTCAGTACAAGCCGCTGATAGTACCCCGTATGGCCTAAGAAGCATTGAACTCCCTTGTAGTTAATTGGGGGTGGAAGGTCAACAATAACCCTGACCTTCGAGAAGTCAGTGGCAATGCCATTCTTTGACACCACGTTCCCTAAGATGCATCCGTGCTTAACCCAAAACTAGCACTTTAAGGGGTTCAAGGAGAGACGATACAAGCAACACCGCTCAAAGACTGTGCGGAGTTTGTCTAAGTGTTCGCGAGTGGACACAGAGATCGTCAACAAAGACTTCTAACTCCTTACGAAGCATTTCCTTAAAGATGATGCACATGAGACGTTGGAAAGTGCAGGGGCATTGGTCAACCCGAAGGGCATGACTATGTAAGCAAAGATGCCCCACTCAGTGGCGAAAGCGGTCTTGTGCCTGTCCGCATGATGCACTTGCACCTGGTTGTACCCTGAGAAGCCATCCAAAAAACTATAGGCTTCCTTTCCTGCCACCCTCTCAAGCATGTGCTCAGTGTATGGCAATGGATAGTTATTCCTCTTTGTAGCATCGTTCACCTTCTTGTAATTGACACACACTCGGATTTTTCCATTCTTCTTCATCGCAATGACTATGGGCGATACCCAGTCTGTGTGCTCAATTTCATAAATGAATCGAGCTCTCATCAACTTGTCAATTTCCTCTTTGATAGCATGGGCGTGTTTTGGATTCATAGGGTATGGTTGCTGCTTAACCGGCATTGCGTTTGGCGTCATGGGCATGTTGTGAGTCACGACACTCGGATCTACCCCCTTAAGCTCCTCTAAAGACCAGGTAAACACATCTATATACTCTCGCAAGAGAGTGACAAGACTCGTTTCTTCTTCATCAGTCAAGTCATCGACAATGAATACTGGTCGGGGTGTTTTCCCTTCTTGGGCTAAGTCTACCTCCTTGACTTTGGCTGGTTGGTCCCTCGATTGGCTCGCTTGTCTACCCTTGATGTTTGGCACCTAACAAAACTATTGCCCTATCCCCTTTTTTGAATTTCGTGAAGCATTTAGGGAGGTCTTGTGGCTTTCATTTTTCTTCTGTTCGTATATCCCTGGGTTGCTTTGCCTTTTCCTGCCTTAACCATCTGAGCTTCAGGTGGATGGGTAGGTCCCCCTTGGTACGTCTGGTCGTGGGTGGCCTAGGGATCTCTGGATCACTATAAAAAATAACTTCCGATTCAGAGCCAAACCCTCCGTCTTCGCTAGAAGAGGTGGTCTCACCTGGTGGCCGCAATTTAGATGGTGATTCAGCCCTAAGTACTAATGTCGTTCCTGGCTGGGCTAGGCGTGCTTGCTCAAGGTCTATGGCTTCTACGTGTTCCAACCAAGCACGATCACATTCCATGCGCATGAATCCTCGATCTACCCTAAAGGTCTGCCTTTTCTGCGGCTTGGAGTTTGCTCGTATCTACTCAATTTCTTGTCCTTCAGTATCGTATTCTATGGTATCTACTTCACCCTCGCTCTCATCACTAAATGATTGACATTCTTCATATTCGTCGCTAGAATCTTTGTCATCTGACTGCTCGTTGTCTCCTAGGGTTTGGTATGTCTCGTGTCGTTGGTCAGGAACTAGGACCGAGTTATACATGAGGTTTAAATCATGCACCTTGGTCCATTGCCACTTGGATTCCTCTAAGAGATCCTGGAGTGGTTTGAATTTTGCAGCTGGATTGCCAGCTAGCTTGTCCATTAGGTATTCTAGTATCCCCTGGCGTTCTCTTTTGTTGGATGGTACTTGGAAGGTGACAGGCTTAGGCTTTCCATGGAGGCTTCCTGCCATCATGCAAACTAGTATAGAGAGTGTTTCGTTAGACTTGCCGATCATTTTGATGGCTTTCTCATACGCCTCATGATCTGAGAATGGTAGGTGGATTGTAGCGAGAACGTGCATCCAATTCTGCTCATCCTCTAGGCATGGGATATACTTGGTCAAGGGCCCATAAGACTTCTTTACCTGAGTGTTACCCTTGAGCATAGCAGAGATGACGTCTAGGTTGACTGATAAGGTCTTCCAAGTGTCCATCTCTATCCTTACGGCATCCGTTCTATTTCCAAGGAAGATCAAGCCGTTACCCCAATCTTCGATGACTCTAGCGTTGCGCATCTAGGGTCAGCCTAATAGGATATCGTAGTCCACTCCCTTCATGACTATAAAGTCAACAGAGAACTGGACACCTGCGATCTTCACTGGCCAATTCCTAAGTACCCCGAATGGCTTCACTCTCATACCGTTTCCTAATGTGATATTAAACCTAGCAATTTTGACAGGCAGGTTTCCCCAAGTCTGAAGCACTGTGTGGCTAAGCACACTAACCCTAACTCCCGTGTCTACGATTCCCTTTCTTGTTGTGTCCCTAGGGCTAGGACCGGTAAGGCTGCGTGCATCTCAGAACCTTCCCAAAAGGCATTGATGTGCAAGGATTTAGGCATAGAGTGCAGCATCAAACTTGGTATTTGTGTTTCTGCATCATGGTCTTGAGGGTCTGCCATGACTTGCTCTCGTAACCCTTCGATCCATTGCTTAAGATCTTGCCATAGGGCAGGATGTTGCCTAAGCAGATCTCCCAGGCTAAGTGTTACAGGGCTAGTCACTAGCGTGGTCAAGAGATCATTGGATACTCATTCTCTCTTAACCTGGATTGTCCTGGCCCATGGCCGTGTGACTGATCTGCGGCTCTGTAGCATCAAGGCTTGGTCTTAGTGGTACTGCTTGTGGCGCGGTTGCTTCTACCAACTTAGGTTGGGGCGGTGCTATTGGCGTGCTTACGCTGGAGAGATCATCAATCTCATCCTCTATGATGGGCTCAGCGTCCTTGAGATGCTCTTGAGTCTCCTTCATCCATTCCTTCACCTTTTCTATGGTCTCTAAGTGTCGCTTCAGATGCGGGTATTCCCCTACCTTAGCACTTCCCTTTTCGGCCGTCTTAGCGACTGAAGTCTCTACCTCTGCGTCTGAAACCTTCTTTCGAGCAGGCAGAGTCGTAGCACTCTCAGTTTTTAGTGCGACTTTAGCTTCCGATCTCTTCTTCTTACGCCTGCAGCTTTTCTTTCCTATCGAGGCTGCGTCAAGATTGCTAGTCCTGGCAGAGAGATGCCAGCCTGCTTCGTTTGGGCTCGGATCATCCTCCAATGGGATAGGTATGGCCTCCCCATCGAGGTTTTCGACACCAAAGAGCCCCAATGGGACAGATGGTACGTTGGTTGAGCTAGAAGATGGCTTTCGCTTTGGGCAATCTACCAAGAGATGGGTGATTCCGCACTCTGCGCACCTTTGGTCAGCCTTGTCTTTGTTTTGCTGGTCTCTTTCAGGGCAGCGTGATGAGACATGATTGGGGTGACAACAAGTCCAACAGATGACTGGATCTTGCGTCTCCCCTCCTAGGCCTCTACCTCGTTCTCTTCCTAACACCATCACCGGCACGGGTCGATAATCCATGAGGATAGTGTTGCCCTCATCGTCATGCGAGACGTAAGGGTATATATATGTTTCTTCCTCACTTAGCTCTTCCACGTAGTGGACTGGAGCATCACTCGCTGGATGGGTCACGTAAGGACCAGGTGGTCTAGGGATACCCGTAGGATTTATTTCCATCCTAGGAACGGCTGGCTTCATATCGTTAGGCGCATGAAGAGCCAATGGGGCTCCCCTTCTGAAGAATGGTTGCGGCCTGCTCGCTAGGTAAGGTTGGCCGTAGGGTTGTGAGTACGGAAGTCTTCTTGGTAATCTACAATGCGCGATGTCATAGCCAAATCTGCTGCAGTTAGCACAAGGTCTTGACCTAGGATCTTGACACTTGGCTGGTAAGTGGTTTCCGCCACAGTACACGCATTGGGCGTGCAGGCGCGTTGGTCGTCTCAACATTTCTTGCAACGTGGCTAATTCCAACTTGACATTAGCCAAGCCTTGGTCTATCTCAGTGGCCTTCCCCTTATCTTGGGATGATGGGATTGATCACTCACTAGAGGCTGACTCTCTCTCTAAACCTCGCGAGTTGGTCTCCTCTACGTTCAAGCCCTTGGAGTTTTGCTCCTTCAACTGATCATCGACTTTGATGGCTTCCTCAAACACTCTAGCTACCACGTCTCGTTGCAAGCTTGAATTGCCCGCCAAAGCCTTATATAGCTCCTCGTCTCGAATTTTGCTGATGAATACAATCGAAATTGCTCTTTCAGTCGGTCACTCGCCTAGAGGGATTCTCTTGAAGAGACTCCTCACATAGGTTACGTAGTCGCGGATGTCCTCCTTCTCTTTCTTCTTGAGGTTCATCAAGGGTACTAGAAGGTTATCGGAGTATCCGAGCTCGGGAAATCTCTTGATGAAGAGATCCTTGAGGCCATTGAAGTTGGCTTGCTCTACAGCATCTAGGCTTGTATACCATGTCCTACCCTTGCCGCCTCGGCAAAGCCCGAATGCTTGCGAGTGTTGAGTTAGGTGGTTGGCCTCGCAGACTTGCTCAAACTGCTCAACAAAGCTGTATGGGCCGTCATGGGGTTGGTACTTGTCGAGTTGGTTGGCAACAATTGGTATTTTGGACTAGCTCTTTGAGCCTTGGTTCGCCCCTAGTCCTGCGAGCAGTGATGTCGCTAGTGTGGTGGCACTCTGCTCTACTGCTGTATTATTGAGCACCCGCTTCATGAGAAGCTCACTCAACGTTAAGTCTCCCTCTAGTGCTCTCTCATGGTCCGTTTGGTTTCAGCCAGCTTAGTTTAGCACTCGCTGCACCTCATGCAATTCTATGCTTTGCCTTTGGCTCCTAGCCTGTTGATCCCTATTTTACTCGGCTATGCTCTGCAATGCTTTGCGGGCTAGCCTTCTCTCCTCTTCTAGATCTACGATGATTGCGTCTGATGTCCTGCCGCGGTGCTCCTACTGAGCACACGCGTCATAACTGCTCACCAACTCTGCTGAATAGCATCTAGGAATACGTTCAAATCAAGCTCCTCATTAGACCGATGGTCTGAGCTCTCTTCTACCATGGTCGAGTTCTCGCGCTCCACTAAGCTATCGATCATGTTGAATAGACTTGACAGATCCACGTCGTTGGCGCTCCTTGCTTGTTCCTACTCTGTGCTTTGATTGTTTGTCTATGTCTTGGTTCTCTCCTGCTGGTGGGTTCCTTGAGTGGTTTTATCTGAGTGAGTTCCTTGAATTATTAAATACAATCCTCAATTTATGATCACTCAGTGTGTGTCATTTCTCATGCACTTATGGTCAATCAGGCTTTCAACTTTCTTATGTGTACTTCAATTGCGGAATTCAATGTGAGTATGGCAAACAATCTCTATATGCCTTACGTGCCCTTGTCTCATCTCAGGCCTGATAAGCTTCGTCGCTCAAGTCCTGGCCGTTCTAGTGGATTCTAGGGTCTGCACTACTTCTTGCTATTCACTCAGGGGTCGATCATAGGTCCTACGATTCGATTTCCGTTCTCAACGTGTCAGGTCGCTAGGGAGTGCTCCAACACTGTCCCCCTGTCCCTTGGTCGTGACTCCTACGTCGAGAACTGCCTACAAGGCGTTCGCTATGTTGTCCTAGAGCGGGTTGCGCTTCTAGTCGGTTGCGTGGGTCAAATTTTTATGTTTTTTTTTTCTGCCTAAGGGTGTGTCCAATTCTGAGAATTGGACGTCCGATTTTCCAATGGTTTGATTCTCAGAATCAAACCAGGTGGGTCCAATTTTGAGCTATCCGATTCTCAGAATCAGACAGGGGTCAAGTGTCCGATTTTTGAAAATCGGACAAGTGGTCCGATCGGACCAAGTGGGTGGTCCGATTGTTGACGTGTCCTAATCCGTGGATCCAATTCTACGAATTGGACAGCCGATTACCTCGATCGGACGAGACGTCCAATCGGATAGGTGGTCCGATTTCCTATGGTCCGATTTTCAAAATCGGATGGGTTGGTCCGAGTGGTCCAATCGGACAGTTGTCGGAGCATCCGATTCTCGGAATCAGTCGGACGTCCGATTCTGAGAATCAAACGTCCGATTCTAACATCCAATTCTCAGAATCGGACACTGGATCGAATGTCCGATCCCGCCGACCTGAACGCACTTTCGAGCATGAAATCGTAAAAAATCTTAAGGTATTGATTATTACAAGCTACAAGATTCAACAGGAATGATACTGGAGTGATGGGGAAGAGATCTATATACCTAGAGATCGTTGATAGCAACGTAACTCCTCGCACTAATCGATCGAAACGGGTCACCCAAGCTCTCTCTCTCTCTATGTCTCTCTCTCTCTCTCTCTCTCTCTCTCTCAACTAGTTGCAAATGAGGATTTCCCTACCCTCCAAGAACTTATATTCCTGTTGGACATTACTCGGATGTTACCGATCACTCTCCTTGCGATTCGTACACATTCAAATGAGCCTTTCCTCCATTTTCCACTCATTTTTCCTGATTTTCTCCCTGTTTTACAGCAGCAAACCGTATGCCTTTCAGGTGCGATTTCCTAATGTTAGCCCACTCTAAACGAAACAAGAATCGAAAGCAAAAAATTGAAATAATTTCCCTATGTTTTCCAATCATCAAACAACCAAAATATCCCAAAATACTTAATTGTTTTGAAGATTAAAAACACCCAAACTTCCTATCTATCTCAAAGCTCCGTTTCGGCAATGAATCCCCTACTTCAATGCTTGTTATGAGGTGCGCAAGTGCTCAAGCTTGAATACGTTGGTCCCGGTAATGGAACCAAAATGTGGGAGCTTTCACTCAATCGCCGAGACCCACGCACCGCTTATTGCTTCAAGCGTTTCAAGCGAGCTCTAACGGCTATCTCTCACCTAGCCGTCGTGTCGTCGATCCTAAGAGTGTAGTGAGATTACCTTGATGCCGATTCAAGTAGCCTCCTCCCTCGCATACCTCGATAGCTCCATGATTCTTGATGCTAGTTCAAGCATCCTCAAGCCTCCTCCATCTCCAAGCTCCATCCTCCATAGCCGCACGTGCGAGAGAAGAGAAGAGAAGAAGAGAAGAGGAGATGGTGAAGAGCTTCACCCACTTGATCCCTCACTCCCACACACTCACTCCCTCACACTCTCACACTCCCTCTCTCAAGAGCACACACAAGCAAGAAGGAGAGAAGAAGAGAAGAAGATGAGAGCTCTTGTTAGCCACACACCAAAGAATGGGCACCCATCCCCTTTTTTACATGACTGGCCATTGTGGCAAGGTCCTTTTTCCATTTTACTTTTCTAGCATTATGCCTTTAGCCTACACCCGTCTAATATTTTACAATTGGCACAAGAGGGAGCCTGGCACTCTTTTACAAGAGTTTTCCAAGTTTTTGAGGTGCCTTTCATTTAAAATTGCACTTTTTATCGCAGCTTAGCTTTAGCGGTCGCCTGCGTGTCTTTGCTCTTTTTCTGTGCTTTTTCTACTTTTTCCTTCATTTTCCGCCATCTTGACTCGGTGTTAACACTCGCTAAAGCATTGTACGTGTTCTATAGACAATCGATGTTTTTGTCTAATTGCCATCTTACATTGAGAGCAAGGACATGGGACATGCTGATTAAGATACGCCTCATGATCTTGAACATCATGACCTTCATCGTTTTCCATTTTCTCTACATTATGACAAAGTATTTGTTTTTGTTATCATTCTTTTTTTCTTTCTTAAATTGTTTGAGAAGGGATTTCTTCTCTTATAACTCATAAAAAATTAACATATGTAAAGTCGCCACCCACCTAACAGATTAACGTATATTCGAGTGTTTCTCGTCTAGTGGTATTGCACCAGACCTCGTCACCACTCTCTCTTTGTTTTTTATCCATTCATCTCTCCTCTCCTTCCATCTCTCTCTCTTTTTCTCTTTCTTTATTATGCTATATGTTTATTCCCTCTCTCTCGTTACTTCTTCCTTTTTTTCTTCCTCTCCCTTTCTCATTTCCTTTAACAAAACATATCTCTATCTCTACTATCAATTTTCTTTAACAAAACATCTCTCTCTCTCTACCACTACCAATAACACTACCACTACCACTACCACTACAATAAACAAGAAAAGAAGAAAAAAAAACAACAACAACTACTACTATTCTAACAACAACAATAAACAAGAAAAGAAGAAAAAAATACTACTACTACTACTACTACTACAACAACAAACAAGAAAACTAAATAACAATAAACAAGAAAACCACCACTACTATTACAACCACGACTACGACAACTATGACTACGTCTATGAGTACCATTATGGCAAACCACTACCACTACCACTATAATAAACAAGAAAAGAACAAAAAACAACAACAACAACAACTACTACTACTACTACAATAACAACAAATAAGAAAATAAGAAAAAACTACTACTACTAAAACAATAACAAACAAGAAAACTACTATTACTACTACTAGTACTACTACTACAATGAGGACTATGACCACAATTACGACAACCACAACAACTCTCTCTCTCCTACCACTACCACTACCACTACCACTACCACTACCACTACCACTACCACTACCACTACCACTACCACTACAATAAACAAGAATAGAAGAAAAATCAACAACAACAACTACTACTACTACAACAACAACAATAACAAACAAGAAAAGAAGAAAAAACTACTACTACTACCACTACTACAACAATAATAAACAAGAAAACTAAACAAGAAAAGAAAAGAAAAACTACTACTACAATAACAACAACAATAACAAACAAGAAAACTAAACAAGAATAAATAAGAAAAGAAAAAAAAAACTACTACAACAACAACAATAAAAAAAAAACAAGAAAACCACCACCACCATTACTACTACTATAACCACAACTATGATGACTACAACTATGACTACGACTACCACAACAATAAACCACTACCACTACAATAAACAAGAAAAGAAGAAAAAACAATAACAACAACAACTACTACTACTACTACTATAATAACAACAAATAAGAAAACAAGAAAAAACAACAACAACAACAACAACAACAAAAAATAAGAAAACTAAACAACAATAAACAAGAAAAGAAAAAAAATTACTACTACTACAACAATAACAAACAAGAAAACTACTATTACTACTACGACAATCACGACTACGACGACTACGACCATGACTACGACTACTATAACAACAACAAACTAGAAGAGAAGAAATTAAACAACAACTACTACTATCACTACTACTACTACTACTACTACTACCACAACAACAACAAACAAGAAAATAAGAAATTAAACAACAACTACCACTACCGCTATTGCTACCACTACCACTACCACTACCACTACCACGATAACCACAAAAAAAACAAACAAGAAAATAAGAAATTAAATAACAACTACCACTATTGTTACCGCTACCACTACCACTACCGCTACTATGACTACGACTACGACTACCACAACAACAATAAACAATAAAAAAAGAAAAGAAGAAATAAAACAATAACAATAACAAAAACCTCTCTCTTCCTCTCTCTTCCTCCCTCTCCCTCTCTTTCTATCTTTCCCTATTATGTTTAATGTTTTTTTTCTCTCTGTCTCGTTTCTTCTTTCCTTTTCTCTCTTCTTCTCTCTCTCTCTCTCTCATTTCCTCTCTCTCTCTCAATACACATGATTTTTAACAAAAACAAGTAAAAGAAAAAGAGAAAAAACAAAAACAAAGCAAGAAGGAACAATGCACTCACCGTAAAGGCCCGAGGATGGGTTCGGTGGCTCCTCTTCGCCCTCTTAAAATTCCTCCTCTTCTTCGCAAAGAGCGGCGGTGGCGGTGAGAAGCTTTCCTTCTCCCTCATTCTCTCTTTCTCTCCCTCTCCCTCTCAAATGCAAGATGGAGTTTGCTCTCCCTTTCACTCTCTCTTTCATTTGTTTGCACAAAATAATGTGCTTGGGTTTGGGCCCATGTTTTTTCGTCTGAGTATCGTCGCTATTTGCGTCACTAATAGCGATGCCACTATTTTGCGTCAGAAAGTGTCGTCGCTATGCCTCCGTATCCTTGTAGTGAGAGCAAGCAAAAACATGCTCAATCCATGAACACTCAATGGATCTATCACCCAGAACTCCAACCCAATACTAATGGGGTTTACCCGAATACCTCCAGTGCACCACCTGTTAGAGATGCGGGATCTAGAGCATGGCAAAGGTGGAAGCTATGGAGGATGGAAGATAAAGACACAACTCATGTTGACATGACAATGTAGAAAACTGTTACACAAGTGAATTAGGTTTCAAGATTGAGACTTGAACTCATAAACACAATATTGTGTATGGAAAAAAATGACACAGACACTTGACAGTAGAGACAAGTATTATTGCATTATTATCATATGAAAGTGATAGTTCAAGTACATTATTATATAGAGTTCTTTGGTAGCACTTAACATCCACTGTGCATATGGGATTTTGTCTCTCTTCCTAGAATGGATTGCATCTTCCTAGCCTAGCTGTCCTATACAAAGGGACTAAAGTAGATGTGATTGCAAATATCTCAATACCCCTCCTCAATCACAACCAAAAGTACAAAGTGTGCATAGGCTTTAGTGAAAGCACACCTGCAAAGTGTGGGCACACCATAAACATGGCAAAACACCAGACGCTGTCATAGAAAACGCTAAGTGTGGGTACCACAAACATTATGAACATCCAGAGGCTGTAGCCGGGGCCTTACAAAGTGTACAGAGGCTGTAGTACAAGGATAACTAAGGAGTTTTACAAGTTTATGTTTGAGACATTAGGTCTAGGAAACACAAAACTAAAAAATTATATCTGAATAGAAGGACTGATGAGGTTTTTCCTTCTCATGGTGGTCTTCTTCTTCTTCTTCCTTTGCTCCATTTTCTTCTTCTTCTTGGACTGCAACTAGATAGGCCTTTTGGGACCTCTTTCTTGCATAGCAGAACTTCTCAGTGTGTCCGGTCCTTTTGCAGAAGTCATAGAAGAGCTGATCCTTCTTGCCTTTGTACCTGTTGCCAACATATAATGCATGCTCATCTCTAGAGATACTTGGTTCTTCCTTAGTTTTTAGCTTCTTTTCCTCTTCTAATAGTGATGCTTGGATATCAACAAGTTCAGGATTTGGCATGTTGATTAAAGTTGTTGATACATTATTATATTCAGGAGGCAAACTCTTAAGTAGAACACTATTGCAAACATCTTCTTCCATTTTAATGTTGATTCGTGCAAGTTGGGTTAGAAGTTCTTCCATATAATTTAGATGTGTGGCAAGTGATGTGCTGGACTTCATTTCAAGCCTGAAAACTCAATCAAGAGACCATGCTTTGATGATTTAGACTGTGCACCAAACAAGGTGTCAAGTTTCTTCCATGTATTTTGTGAGGTCTCACAGTTATCCACATGGTGGATATAGCTATCGTCTAGCTCCAGTTTGATAATGGCATGGGCCTTATCATCGTTCTTTTTCCAAGTTACAGCAAGATCCGCATCACGAGGCTTCTTTTCTGTTTTAGTGGTAATGGCCCAGAGGCCCTTCTTCATCAAGATGAGTTTGATGTGGGTCTACCAGGTGTGAAGCTCGATTCCTTTGAAATGAGCAGTTGGAGAGTCTTTGCCCATGTTAGACTTACAAGAACAGTAGCAAATCAACTTCAGGAATTTGAGATTTATCAGTGGAAGAGCAGATTACACTGTATCAAGAGACACAAGTAATGATAGTGTGAAAACACACTATGCGGAGACTATGTCTGTGTTGATGTTGAGCTTGAATCTTCTTTGTTCATGGTTGTCGATCCTTCTTCAATCTTTCCAGGTTCTTCCCATCCTTGATTTGATGCTGGGACAACAGATCAGAGTGGTAGTGTGTTGCTCCAGATGGTAGGAGAGAGAAAATAATGAGATTTTTTAGCTTGAGTGGAAAATTGGCTATGGTGGATTTTAGGGTTTCATGATAGGGGTCTGGTTTTTTGCTGATTGCAGGAGCTACGGTTGATCATTTTCAAAACTTTTTTTATGGAAATGTAGCTCTTTTCAAGGCCTATCAAAGCCCTATGATCCTCATCCAGATTGCGGCATGTAGCAATGGCGGGAGCAGCTCAAACGTCAAGAGGCGCAGTCTTGACAGCAGCGACAAATTTCCGCAATGTCATTGCATACAATGGCCAATGTCGAGCTGTGTTGTGCCATGATGATTCATATGAAGTTGAGGAACAAGTTTGTAGAAGAGAGCAGGGAGAGTTATACCCTCTATTGCAAGATATAACTCCTCAAAGTTGGCAGGGTCTATCTGGCTATGGTAGACACCAGGGTAGCAACTGTGTAAACTCACAATGCTCAGCTATGGAGTGGCCAATGCTAGGCTCTTAAGTGATACAGAGAAGCCTTGGGAGTTAAGGAACAAATGTCTAGAAGAGAGAAGGTTCAAATATGACCTGTGGAGAGAGATCCATGAGCTTCAAGTTGACAGGGTGCTGCTAGCTATGGCTGCCAAGGAAGGTCAAGTAGAGATGGAGGTGAGAAATGGAACCATGAGCTGAACTTGAGCTGACCTGAAGTTAAGAGGGACTTAGAGAGCAGAGAAATGAGTTATGCCATGCTCGATTGGGCTCTGATACCATGTTAGAGATGCGGGATCTAGAGGATGGCAAAGGCGGAAGCTATGGAGGATGGAAGATAAAGACACAACTCATGTTGACATGACAATGTAGACAATTGTTACACAAGTGAATTAGGTTTCAAGATTGAGACTTGAACTCATGAACACAATCTTGTGTATGGACAACAATTACACGGACACTTGATAGAAGAGACAAGTACTATTGCATTATCATCATATGAAAGTGATAGTTCAAGTACATCATTATATAGAATTCTTTAGTAGCACTTAACATCCACTATGCATATGGGATTTTGTCTCTCTTCCTAGAATGGATTGCATCTTCCTAGCCTAGCTATCCTATACAAAGGGACTAAAGTAGGTGTGATTGCAAATATCTAAACACCACCCACTACACAAAAAAACACCCACACGGCCTTTGAAACATAAGCTCCATTACGAGAAACAAATAAGAAATACTCCAATGACCAACTCATAGCAATGGCCACCATAGCTCAGCAGTCCACTCCAATCATACCCAAACACCCATAGGCCTTAAACCATTTTATCAATGCCAATCAATTCTTGAATTGGCATCTAATATGGCCATGAACACAAGAGATGACTTAGTGACCTGTATCTTACAATTGGACTCAACTTTCACACTATTTGCTAGAAGCTATGAATGCTTGGACCTAGGTATGCTTGACAAACAAATAGCAAGGATGCATGCTCCTTGCCTTGAACACCACACCCAAGTTTGACTTTCAAATATGAGTAAAGATTTGGCCATGTGGCTAAAACTTAATCCATGCTTGAAAGTGGGACTTGGAAAGACAATCTATATAGTAATTAGGGTAGACTCCACTTTCAAGGGGACAAGACTTGATCATGTGGCCAAATATTAACTATGTTGGGAATTTCTAAATGATATGAGAATTTCCAAATTCTCTAATATAGTATTCTTGTTCTTGGGAGGAATTTGAACTCATATTCACAAAAACTTTCATGATTGTAGAGAAGTTGACTGCCACTAAAATTTCCTAAGAAAAATCCTTAAACCAATGGTTAATTATGTCCTTCAAGAAAATCAGAGTTCCAATGTTGTCCAATGGACTTGCTGAGCTAAAAAAGCTAGCTGAATTTGAATCCACTTTTCTATAGAAATGGTACTCTCTTTGCATCCAATGGGAACAAGAAGCTTCTCAAATCATGACTAATGCAGAAAAAATATGAGCCAGCAAGACTTCCAAATATGACCCCACTTATGTGGCCCCAACTTCATTTAGAGTGCTGGCCATGGCACAAAATAGCCCATTAGAAGAAAATGTCATATTGAATCCATACTTAGATAGGATCTTGACAAAAGAATAACATCATGTTGCTAGCAAAATGAACTTAGGTGATCTCTTGACCGATGTCTCTTGACCTATATCACACATGTGGGCATTTGTCCACAAGACATGGACCATCATGCTAGATTGGAGTATAACCCAAACTTCTACTATTGGCTCTTGAAACATTAGAGCTCATCAAGAGCATTCCAAATGCCATTATCCCTTCATTGTCCAATCCTAGAAAGGATTCACATTGTTCCAAGAGGGGAAGAAGTAAGGTAAAATTTCTTCATGAAGTTCTTGTGTGGAATGTATGGATTGTTTGATATCGAAAAAAATTTCATTCCTTGGTTTATACATTTCACTATTTGATAATGTTTTCTTCTAACTACTTCACTTTTAAGCAAAAATTATCCTTCAAAGAGAACTCATTTGAGTTGTTGTGTTATACTAGGGGTCCAAATGGTAGGACTACCGCATACTATATTTGATTCCTAGTTTTTATAAATATCAAACTAGGCTAGAAGGTGGTCAAAATTAAGTTATTGATCAATTATAGTTGATTTCATGGGGATTGATGCACTAAGAAATAATGTTTAGAGGACTAAGAATAAGAATTTTGAAAAAGTTCATAAAAAAGGGATGAGAAGCAAATCCATACCAAGTGGCCATGAAATAAATAAAATAGACCCATGGATCCAAGTTTCATCCCTAGGGTGGTAGTTTATGGCTCTTAGGATACTCTATATCTACATTTAGCATGCATCGTACTTGATGTGTCTTTTAAATCATGCTCTTGACTTGTCAAAAGGTTGATGTGCTATCACATGGTCCATTACACTTGAGGGACTTTATATTAATATTGGTATACATTCTAGATTAAGACATACAAGGTTGCATCCTTGAGGATGATGGGACATTAGAGTCGATATTGAATGGCTCTCCTAGCCATGATAATATAGTGAATAAGTTTTAGGCTTTGGGACTATTTAGGAATTTAGGTCATGGCACTATGACTAGTTGATGGGATCTTGCTTTATAAAGGGTTCCATGGCACTTGGGATTGTTATCTGGGATTAGTTATATACTTGGATTCTTAATTTCTTTTGAGAGCTAGCTAGCTATAGCTAGATGCAACCTTCAGCCTTTCAGCTTATGTTAAAGATACCTTATAGCCCTTGCAAATAGATAAAATGTGTATCCTACCTAGAGTAAATTTAAGGGCTGAAGACTTTATCATATATAGTACCTAAGAAAAGTAACTAATAATATTAACTTTAATGTGTAACTATTAGTCATTGTGTTACTAAGAATATTAACTTTAATGTGAGACTAGTCGTCATTGTGCAACTAAGAATATTAGCTTTAATATGTAATTATTAGTCATGCAAAATCTTATTAAAAACATAATATTAGTCATATTCCAATAATCTAGCCATATAGATGTAATACAATGTATTGGCTTGTTTTGTATACGATTGCTGGGCTTTGGCAATCATGTCTTTAACCTCATAAAAAATAGTAGCGTGCATATTAGCAATATCATCAGCACTCTGAATTCTATTTGATAAAGATGCAACAGGTGTAGACAATCTATAACCATAAATCACTTCAAACGTTGCTTTCTTTGTAGATGTGTGTGGTGTATTATTATATGCAAACTACAGTAAATGCAAATGTGTGTCCCATGTCTGTGGTTTAGAAATAGTGTAAGCACGTAAAATATGCGAAATAGTAATATTAGTGGCTTCTGTTTGTCCATTAGTTTCAGGATAAAATGCAGATGAGAAATCAATCTTTGTTCCTAGGTTAGCAAATGAAGTAATCCAAAAGTTGTTACAAAATCTAGAATCACGGTTAGAAATAATAACTTTTCGTAATCCATGATTAGTGAAGACAGTTTTTAAAAACAATTGTGCTGCTTGAGATGCTGTTAAAGTTTTCTTACATGGAATGAAATATGCTTGTTTACTAAATCTATCTACTATAGTCCAAATCATATCATGGTTAGCTTTAGTATTAGGTAAACCAGTAATAAAATCCATAGAAATCTGTTCCCATGGTCTTGATGGAATAGATAAAGGCATAAATAATCCATACTGTTTACCATGATGTTTTTTAACTCTTTGAAAAATCAAACATTCAGAAACAAAGTTAGATACATCAGTGTCCATATGTGGCCAACAAAAATCTTCAGTCAATGTACGCAAAGTGGATATGATACTTGTATGACCTTGATATGGAGGACAATGAATCTCATTCAAAACAAAAGATCTAAATGGAACTGTAGCACATAATCTCTTTTCATAAAACATGAATCCATCATTATAAGACAGTGAATGAATAGGAATCCAGTTATTTCCAACTAATTTATTCCAATCAGCATGAAAAGTAATGTCCTGATGATAAGTATCTTTCATAGAAATTAGAGAATCAAATGATATAACAAAGATATTATGAATGGTTGGTCTTCTACTTAATGCATTGGCCACTACATTTTCTTTACCTGGTTGATATTGGACCTGGTTGATATTGGATAATAGGATGAAAACTTTGAATAAAAGCTAACCATTTGATATGTCGGTCAGATATTTGGGGTTGACTAAGGAGATGTCTAATACTTTGTTTATCAGTTTTAATCATAAACTCAGAACCCATTAAGTAATGTTTCCATTGTCTTAAAGCTTGTACAACATCTAATAATTCTTTATCATATGTGGAATATTTAAGTTCGGAGGGTTTCAGTTTACAACTAGAATAGGCTATGGGATGATTATCTTGCATAAGTACGGCTCCTATTCCAGATCCGCTAGCATCAGTAACTACTAAAAAGAATGGTTTATTAAAATCAGGTAGTTGCAATACAAGAGCATGGGTTAATGCATGTTTCAATAAATCAAAAGATTTCTGTTGATTATCAGACCAATGATAAACAATACCTTTCTTTAAAAGTTTAGTCAAAGGCAAAGCAAGTAATGAAAAAATTCGCACAAATTTCTTGTAAAAACTAGCAAGACGTAGAAAAGAACGTAACTCATGCACATTTTTAGGTATAGGCCAGTTCAATATTGCTTCTATCTTCTTAGGGTCAACCTTAATACCATCTGATGATACAATATGACCTAAATATTCAAATTCTGTTTGAAATAACTCACTCTTTTCAGGATTAGCATACAATTGATTATCTTTCAACAACTTGAAAATTAAAGACAGATGTTCATAATGCTCTTTCTCATTTTTACTAAATATCGAGATATCATCAAAGAATACAATAACACAATGCTGATATTTCAAAAATATATGATTCATCATTCTACTAAATATAGTAGGTGTATTAGTCAATCCAAAAGGCATCAGTAAAAATTCATAATGACCAAATTGTATTCTAAATACAGTCTTGAATATGTCAGATTTATCTAATCTCACATGATGATAACATATTTAAGATCTATTTTACTAAATATGGTAGAACCTTGTAGTTTATCCATAAGATCATCGACCCTAGGAATTGGATATCTATTCTTTACAGTAATCTTATTTAGGGCACGATAATCAATGCACATACGATAAGTATTATTCTTCTTCTTTACTAACAAAACAGGTGCACCAAATGGAGAACTACTAGGTCTAATCAATCCTCTATTTAATACTTCCTCTAGTTGATTTTGGATTTATTTCTGCTCTATCTGGTTATGCCTATATGGTGCTTTACAAGGTGGTTGTGTACCAGGAATTAAATCTATTTGTGGTCTTCAAGACGTGAAGGAGGTAAGCCAGGTTGTAGATCTTCAACAAAACAATCTTTAAATTGTATAAGGAATTCTTTATGTCTAGGATGCCTATGTTTTTCTTTAGCTTGTAGTTCATTCACCCAAATTAGATAAGATTTACTACTTTTACGTAATGCACGTTTAGCTTGAGTATGGGTAAGCAATGGAAAAACATTAGATGCATGCATACCATACAATGTAATGTTTTTTCCTTGAAAATGAATGTTAATTGAATGCGTGGAATAATCTATATCAGGATTATGCTGATGACGCCAAGGCATACCTAAAATAATATCACTGGACTATAATGGTACAACTAGAAAATTCCTTCTTTTAGTATATTCACCAATTTGAATTTCTAGATCATGCACCTCTTGTGTTCCATTATACCTTGTGCCTAAGAATGCTAATTTAATACGATAATGCGTAGGAAGAGTTTGTAATTTCAATTCTTTCACTAGCTTTGCAGAAATAAAATCATGTGTACTACCATCATCATGCAAAATAATCTTTTCTTTTCCATGCACTAAACATTTCATTGTCAACAAAGAATGTGGAGTTGGTATACTTGGTAAAGTATCCAAGGAGTAGTAATGTCATCCTCATCTTCATGTTCTTCATCTTCCATTGCTCCAAGATAGTTGATATGGACAGGTGGCTTCTTCGATTGGCAATTGGCTGCTAGATGTCTAGGTTGATGGAATTTGTAACACACTATAGATTTGGCTTTAGATACATTGTTTGCAATGTCAGGAAGTCTAGGAATATTAGGATTTGGTTGTGACGATGGCTTAGGGTTTTGATTGGTATTTGATGGCAAAGCAGGTGGTTTTATCCAAGACTTACGGAAAGATGATGAAGGGAAACGACCTTGATTGAATCTTCTAAAATTTGAATTGAATTGCTTAGAACCATAGTTACCATTTGCTTGAAATTGTTGTGGGCGCTTGTCTCTTCCTTGAAGCTTGTCTTCAGTATCATGAGCTAAAGAAATTGCATCTTCAAGAGTTGCAGGCTTGAACATATTGACTTCAGCGTAGTAATGCCAAAGTAATCTAGACATATACTTGCGCTTGTGAGTCGCTTCGGGTACATCTTCAAGCATGAGTAATTGGAGTAAGGCATTCCAAAAGCATTCGTTGTACTGAGAAATAGGCTCACGATCTCTTTGCTGAAGAAGGTCCCATTGCTTTATGGCTTTTTCATGGAATTGTGGAGGAAGGAAATTCTGCATAAACTTCTTCTTGAAACTCTCCCAAGTAGTGGGACAATCTATGCTCTTACGGACCACGGTCCACCAAAGAGATGCTCTATCCACTAAATGATTAGTGACACACTTGATTTTATCTTTTTCAGCGTATGTTTCCTCATGAAAATAATCATTAAACTGACTGATGAATGCAAGAACAGTTTTTTCATCTCAAGTGCCATTGAAAGTACGGAATTTGAAATTTCTTTTACTTATCTTTGTTTCTTTGCGGATGGATTGAGCTTCGAGAGTCGCAATACATCAGATAAGATCTTTAGATTGTGGTTCCTCTTTATCGGTAGTCAATCTTTGTAAATTGGCCAATTGAACTTGCAATGCTTGTCGGGTCTCTTCATTCTTCGTCCAACTACATCATAATTAAATCCAACTTTTGTTCCACCATAGGTTCAAGAATATCACCTTCAGCCATTAAATCATCCATATTTTGTTCTGTCATCCTGCAAAACTTCAAAAGACCTCACACTCTCAAAATCCAATTAGCGGGATGAGCGTAGCTCAAGATCGGGTGTACAAGGCTTATATATTTTTGTTTGGCTTTCACAGTCTTCGTCTTTGGCAATTGCGGGATTTGAAATCTTTGAAAAATCTGTGTTTTGACCTTCTGCGTGTGCTGAAACTGGTTCAGCAAGTCTGTGTTTGCGAGTAGAATCTTCCAGGGAACAACTTTGCAGTTCGGTGCTTCTCCGCAGGAACAGTCCTTATAGGAGTTTTGAGCACAAGTTTGTTTTGACTTCAGGCGACTTAACTGACTTCGGTAGTTGCAGAGCTTATGAAACTTGCTGAACTTTGAAGATTTAGAAGATTGGTTAGCTTACTAGCTTTAGTGACTAAAGCTTATGAAAATTTTTATTTGAGGACGCCGATATGCTGACGCCGAATTTGATGCCGCCAAACACGTCCCCTTGCTGCCTATTGACAATTTGATTCTTGAAGCTTTTTTAAAGCTTCTAGCTAAGCTTTATAACCTTTAAACTTAAGATTTGAAGCTTAAGGAAAGATATGGAAGTTACTCTTTTCTCTGTACAAGGCGACTTGAAGAGAGGGATGTAGGAGTGGTCCTCCGCCGTTACAGGCTGGTCCTTCGCGATCAGAGGCTATAAACAGAGATTCTTGACCGCCAAGAATCCACCCGTATCGACCGTTTGCGATGAGACTGACCGTAGAGCTCGATCGTTCCAGGAGCTCCGCCTTCACACAAAATGGGTAGCGATTGGAAGCGCTCGATCTCACCTTTGCTCTGATACCATTGGTGCGTAGATCGGACGTTGTATGCTCACGTAGTGAATGCTGGAAGGTTTCCAAGAACAAAAGAACTCTACTTTCTGCACAAAACTCAAGGTAGAAAGCATGCACGACATGAACAAGAGACCAATTGGGTGCAATCTCCCCCCATGCCTTGTGTGAGCGCTCCACAAAGCATATATTTTATGTATTAATCATCTTCAAGCTCAAATAATGGCCCAAATTACAAAATAGCATGCTTTTGTCTTTTAAGTTTGCTTTAGCACAAAATAGAAATAAAGCTAATGGGCGGGCGCCCAAAGAGTCATGCATACCCAATACAATGTCCAAATATAAATATTATAATCATACACCCATGCACATACAAAATAATAAATAAATATTCAACGCCTCAATAAATAGGCGCGACAAAATATAGGCGCCATGCCTAAAGTATGTGCCCATATAAATGATAACTCAAATACACGCTATCCTCCAATGCTTTCCTCCGCCCCACTGCTGCTATCTCTACACATCAACTGAAGTATTCACAATCGTTAGTAGAATAATACAATTAAACTAACAAAAGTGAATACCTAGCAGTCTTCAGCTACATAAATAAATCAACTGGTTAGAAATCAATCCTAACCTTAATTTATTACGAGTGCGCACTCTAAACTCATAAATGTTTATTAATTTAATATGTATTTTGCAGAATCACCCGCTATGGAATCACCCATATACACGCTAAATTAATGAAACGCCCGAAAAGGATAGGCGTCCCCATCAACTTCTCGCACAAAGAATCCACTTTGTGTATGAGCCCCGGTCAATAAAGTTTACGGAATCCACCGTAAAACCTCACGGAATCCGCCGTGGCACGGAATCCACCATGAAATATGCCTCCTGGCATCAATAATCACTAAGCTTTTAAGCAGGATCATCTTCATTGATACCCATGGATTTATTTTTGATGATCCATAATGATATCTCTCTTTTGGAGGTGCCATTCAGATTTTTGTTTTGTGTTTAGTGTGTATGTGATGATTATTTTGCTCTATGCTAGGGTCGAAGTGGTTGGATACTCAAATTGTTCAAGAAGATATCTTTTTGGAGATATGTGGAGATGATGATGGATGGATAGTTCAAGATGAACAACCTCTTATATCCTTTACAAGTTTGTCATGCTTTTTTGTTTATAATTTTTGTTAATAGATAAAGATATTTTCCTTTTGTTGTAATTCTTTATTAGATGCAAGCTATGAGTTGGGGTCCTTCTTGGATAATGTTCTCTAGAAGATACTGTGGAAGATCAAGCTGAGCTATAATTTGCAATTTATTCTCTTTTTCTAAGGTTGTGAGGACCATCCCTAATTAAGTGTGGGGATATATTGAGACTACTGAAATGACTTCATTTTGTGGCTGATTTTTGTTATTTTTATGGACTAAATGGTTGATTTTTGATTGATTTTACATGATGATTGATTGTTTTGGAAGTGTTTTTTGAGAGTGTTTTGGATAAGGTTGATTAGGTTTGAGAAGCTCATGATAGTTTTTAGAGGAGATATGATGTTTTGACATATTCTGTTGATGTTTTGATAGTGTCTGATTAGTTCTGACTGGATCTGTTGAGCTTCTGTTTTGTTTTGTTTTCTTTCTATATGAGAGGATAGAATGATGATTGATGGAGTTTTGAGAGTTTTTGGAAGCTTATTGAATGATTCTTGATGGTTTTCAATGGTTTTAGTTGAGCTAAATGCTTTCTAATGACCTTGTGTATGGTAGTGTAGACCCTCTGTTGAGCTTCTCTACAGCCTGTCTCTGTTTTGTTTTTGTTCTATATGTCTCTATAAGTGTTCTGTGGGATGAATGTGTAGCGTGGGAAAAATTTTTAACCTTGGAAAGATATGAATACAAGTTCAAAATAAATCAAATAAGTGGAAAAAGTAGCAGCTAAAGACTCAAGTGAAGACTGAAGTGACAATGATATTGTTGAGCTACGAAAGGACACTGTAGCGGCTTTGGTGACCCTTCATATCAAACATATCTCTTGGGAGCCGTAACCACGACCAAACAAGGGTTATGGATAATTATTATTGATTATTTAGATATACCTCCAAGAGAGAGAGAGAGAGAGAGAGAGAGAGAGAGAGAGAGAGAGAGAGTGTGTGTGTGTGTGTGTATGTGAGCCAATTTTTCATGCAAAAAAATGTATCCATGAAACACCATATTAGAGAATTTGGGAATCTCCCATCATGTCCCACTTTCAAATAAGGGGTAAATATTTGGCCATTTGACTAAATCTTAACCCATGCTTTGAAGTGGGACTTGGAAAGAAAACCTATATAGTAATTAGGGTAGACTCTACTTTCAAGGAGGGGGGACAAGATCTGACAATGTGGCCAAATATTAACTATATTGGGAATTTCTCAATTCCCTAATATAGTGTTATGAGTGATATATTATAAAAGAGAATATGAAAACTAAAACTATTAAAGATGAATGCTATGTGATTATTTCCATTCAAACTGGAGCATTTCTTTGTGTTCTCTTTTTCTTTTGACGAAGAATATGAAGAATGTGTTGAAGTTTTGTTGTGATAAATCCATGGGAGAATTGTTATATGATGTTGCATGAATATTTGAGAAGATTGGTGTTGTTTTTATTGTTGTGGTTGATTAAAATATGAAGAACATGCTTGTTGATGATACAAGATAGGTTTTCTTGTAGTAGATTCCTCGTTTTCTTGGTGTTTCTCTTAGAGCTCCATGCATGTAGATATAATTAATCTCAAAAAACCCCTAATTTGTGATTAGCAAATGCAATCGGATGGTACCACTTTTCCTCCTATAATTGGGATAAAAAGTAGTTAATGCTATACATCATAGCCACTAAAAATACATAAAATGTCTCATCTCTTTTATATGCTTTTACGACTAGGGCTTTTTTCGATTCCTTCTTCACATCCTCGAAGGATACTTGACACAGATCACTCCAAAAAAATAGTAAAATAGGACGATAGATTCATCAATGGCAATGTCCTCTTACCTAGTCCATTAATAAATTATCAATAGTATCTGTGCACTTCTTTAGGAGTATGTGGCAGATTCATAGTGATCATAACCTTTATCTTCTCTAGAGACAAGCCAAGCTAACCATATGGCCCAACAAAAATCCATAGGGCACTCCAAAGATGCACTTTCTTTTATTAATAGCAATCCAAAACTCCCTACATTGCTCAAAACATTTTCTCAAAATAATCGGGTCTCTCTCCCTTGTGGTGGCAACCCCAATGTCATCACTAAAGACCTTGAGCTCCTTTGGGAAAATGTCATTGAAAGTTTTATTAGATGTACATTGCCAAGACCCTGGTGCATTCTATAATCCAGAAGCCATAACATGACATGCAAAAGGTCCCAAATATAGTGATAAATGCAGTCATTTTCAATTTGTCTTCCTCTACGATAGCCATTCGGTTATAACCAACAAAGTAGTTTATAAATGAATAGATATCCCTACCCACTAACTGATCTAGAATATGATCAATAAATGGTAGTGGATAGTAATCTTTGATCGTCTATATATTGAGCTCCCTACAATCTACGCAAAGATAGATTTGGATTTTTTTCTTGATAACTATCAATGAGCACCACTCCATGTGTTGTACAAAAAATATCAAGCTAGCTTTACGCAATTTTTGTACCTCCTCAAATAATCTGTCCCTTAACTCAAAAGACATATGTCTCAGTTTTTATCAAACACGATGACTACTTTCCTTTAGAGGAATATTTTGCACAATTAGACTAGGAGGAATACTCCTCTGCTCATCATATCTCTAGGAAAAAATATCATAAAATTCTTAGATCAAGGAGACAAAGTCCTTCCTCTCTTCTAGATTAATCATATATTATAATTTAATCGGTCGTGGCTCATCCAACGTATCGAGATCTAGCTCAATCACATCTACATCTCTAATTATGTCTTGAGCTTCTATTGGCTCATTCAGAGTCATCTAGTAGACATGTTTTGTAGTGGACCTCTCTCTTGATTCATCACTTTGATGAAGTCTCACTACTAGAAGGATTCTCTAATGCATCTAATATTCTCAAAGATAAGGGTACCCTCTCACTTTGAGGACATTCAGGATATGCATCCACTATTACCATCTAGTACCTTTGCCAAAAGTCAAATGACCAGTGGGTATATCAACTTGACAATTGGATTGCAAATACATGGCCTTTCTAATAATACTTTATAGCTTGGTCGCCCTACAAATATAATACCCCTAAAGTACAAAATGCATTCCAAATTAGCAATAGTCACATGAACTTTGGTAATGAAAGCTTTTGGTTGTCTTAGATTGTCATCAATTATTCAAAGAATTTTGGAGGTATCCTTTTGGATTTTGAGTCCTAGCCATTCCATCAATTCTAAACTCATAATTTTGATGGAGGATCCTGTATCTACAATGGCATGATCCATTAATATACTATTAACATATGTGACCACCCTTGGACAATGCTTTTAAGTATATTCAAACTAGTCATCTTTCACACATGCTATTTCTAAGGATTTCATGATATATCCACTGTGAAGGATATTCTCCAACTCTTATACACTCCTGGAGATAACTTGATTAGCTACATGAGGTTCATGTCGGGCTTTACCTTGCAAAGAGAATTAGCTAAGTTAAATTCATGATAATTAGTAATGGTTCTCTTTTGTCACCATACCATTCTTTCTCTTTGTCATTGAATAGGCTTAGGTGCCTCTTTCTTAGCTTTTACCTTCTTCTTTGGTAACTCCTTATTGGAGTCTACTTTGCCATTAGTAGCTTTTAGAGGATTAGCTTCCACATCATGATTAAGAACTTGTGTCCCCTTCTCATCCTATTTAGGGTTTGCCTCAATAGGTCTTCCCTTATCCCAATCGCCTTCTTTAACCTTCTATCGTCTTGTAATGGCTCACAAATCGGAAGCCTCAGTGGTATTAACACACACAACTTCAATAATGTTGATACCACTACCACTAGGTAGCTCTTCTAGGATAGCTTTTTCTTTACAATATTTGCTTTGGCCCCTCATCCTGATGGAGGTTATTCCCTTATGCTTGATGACTAATCGTACATGGTTGCTTGCTCTCTTGTGCAAGAGAGATAATCTTAGTCTAGCAAGTACTAGCTAGATGACCAGACTTCCCACATATGTTGCATTTGACATTAGGAGAGTTTCTCAGAAAGTGTTGATCACCACACCACTTATATCTAAATCTTGATGGACCACTCTCTTTAGGATGTTAACTTATTATTAAGTTTTACTAATTCTTTAGAAAATTAACATCTATAGTTATTTTTCTATATTGGTTCATTATCATATTGATATAATTCTTCATCATGTCCTTGACTTTGCCAAGAAAATTTGACATAGTAGACTCATAACTATGATTATCTACTTGTCATTCAAATGGCCTAACCACCTAGTTAGGTATCAGCCCCGCTAATTAATTGGCATGAAATTAGGGTTTGCCATTTGGCTTCCATTATTTACTGGAAGCATTTGGCTAGCCATTAGCATAACAACATTAGGAGGATGCATCAACATGGTCACATTTTGCATTACGCTTCCTTTTCCATTCGAATTAGTCATAGGTGTACTAGTTGTATCCTCAGGGGGGTTCACTCTATATATCACGTGCTCAAGGCCTATGTATAAATATCCTTATTTGTGAGTTTTTTGGAATAAAATATAATCCTTTTTATTTGATTTGTAAGCATTCCCTTTATATGAAAACCTTATGTATGTAAAAATATATAAACATTGTATTTTTTAACCCTTTATTTTGAACTCATGTGATATATATATATATATATAGATATTTATAAGTGACCCCATCCCTCCTCCCCCCTCCCCATGAGGTTGCACCTTGACTTCCACTAATCAATGCTAAATTTGTTTCCAATGCCTAGACTCAAATTTAGGTTTGTGTAGATAGGTAGGCTACTTGTAACGATGACTCTATCTCCTCTCCTTGCACATAGATAGGTAGGCCACATGGAACCATTACACTATCTTCTCTCATTGTGTAATAATTTAGGTTTTCTCTAGATACATAGGCTACTTGTAACCATGACTCTACCTCCTCTTCTTGTGTAATAGCAGTGTCTATATCAACAAGAGTAATATTACTCAACTGCACTTGGATATTGAAATCTAATCCATGCAAAAAGTACTCCAATTGGGAAACACGTGTCAAGATTGTGGGAGAGAAGGAAGGAGTCTCACTTGTAGCTTTCTTGCTTGCACAATGGAGGAATACACACAGAGGTGGAGGCTGAAAACAGTTTTCCTCTTCTTAGTTGTGTAAGCCAAAAAGAACTCTCATACAAAGAAATAGATATCCACTTACTTCACAGGCTTTAAGGCCTTGTTGGACTTGGTTGTTGTAGAGGGAGTAATCCTTAGGCCTCTTTTTCTTGTCAGTGTGCCTTTGAGTTTCTTTCAATAGCTAGGAGACAACATCAGTAATTGTCAAAATGCTAGGTTAGGTTTAAAAGTATTTCGGTCCTTGACCAAATCATATTCTTTGATAGGATCCATAGGTTTCTCCAATTGACAAGAGAATGGGACCACACTCACTTTTATCTTTCATTTTTCCTCCTGGAGGAGTGGTAATATCTAGACCTCTTCTCCTTGAGGAGGTATTTGTGCATCCTCTATCTCTTGGAACTCTGGTCGTATCTTTTCAATTGTCTCTATAGCTCTCTGTGGCTCTGTAGTTGTGCTCTATACTACATTGTTCTGTGCTGCATTGTTCTTTTTCTCCTTGGGAAGGTTGAAATTCACTGTCTTGGTAGAAGGAACGTTCTCTTTTGGAACTACAGGTTCTCCTCTCTTTGCATGCGTTATTGTGGCAACTTTCAATTCTACCAAATTGGAAGCATGTTATTGGGTCTTCTGTTGGGTGTCAGAAGTAGCTTTGATGGGAGCGGGACTTAGATAGTTTTTTTACAGTGTGGGCTTCTCCTTTGCATCAATTGCATAAGGGCTTGCAATCCATAGACCTTCTAGGGTTTGGAGAGTTTGGTGAGATACATCCCTTTTCTCCACATCTTTAATACTTAACCTCTAATCCTTGGCCACTAATAGACTATCCTCCTTTATAACTCTAAGAGAGTAACCTCCTTCAATGGAAATTAGGACCGAACTCCCTAGGCTTTGGTCTCGAATGCCTTGCATTGTCATTTTGGATTCTAGCAAGTTGAGTCTTTCTTCTTCATCTTTCTTTCTTCTATTGTGCATCCCCTTTAGAAATTAGATATCCTCTGTATGGTTCTTTCTCAAACAGTATGAACAAAAGGCTCTAGGAATGGTTGGTCTTTGGGTACATTCAATGTTTAAATGTCCCACTTGATGGCACTTTCCACACTATGTATTAGAACACATCACATCTCTCCCACCTCCTACAAGAGTGTATATGTTGGTGATATTTATCTTTAGCATCTGTTCTTGTAATATATTAAATATAAAAAAAGATTTTTTTTCGCCCCTCAACGGCTTTTGGTGCTGGTGTGTGTGAGGGGAGATGGAGGAGCCACCAAGCTCCTCGCTGGAGCTTGCTTGGCTCCCTCGCCATGCAGCTTGACAGGTAAGGGGGGGAGGATTCCCTCCCCTCCCCTATTTAAAGAGGGAGGGGTGCTCGAATAAAGGGGGAAGAGAGGAAAAAGGCTGGGATTATCGGGTTTTGCCGTGAGGAGCTCGTGAGGCTGTTGTGACGGCGACTCTGGGAGGTCCATTGTGTGGAGGAATGGAGAGGGTGAATGGTGCTGCTGCGCCATGTGGAGGGAAGGAGGAGGGAGCTGCGTCACGACATCTACCCCGAGCCCAAATGCCGCCTGCTATCATGAGGGTTGGCCGTCATCGTCAAGCTCTTGTTTGCCACGTGTTGTAGGCCCTAAGCCTTAGAAGCTTCTTAGAAGCTTCTAAGGGGGCTAATTAAGCCCCCTTTCACCCCCCCTTATATCCCTTTTAACCTTTTCACCCCCCCCTCATAACTCTTTTTTTTCACAACCCCCTAAGCTTTTTTTTTTAAAAATCCCCCGTGTCCCCATTACTTCTTTCTTTCCCCCCGTGGACCCCAAATCCAAACCATCATCATGGGCCCCGGATGTTGTCCCGTGAGGAGTAGAGAGGAATAAGGTGGGGGAAGATAAAGAAGAGAAAGAGAGGAGTGAAGGAGGAAGAGTAAAGTGAAATAGGGTGGGAGAAGATAAAGAAGAGAAAGAGAGGAGTGAAGGAGAAAGAGTAGGGTGAAGGAAGGAATAGAGTGGGAAAAGATAAAGAAAAGTAAGACAGGAGTAAAAGAGGAAGAGTAGAGATGGAATAGAGGGAGGTAGAAGGAAAAAAAAAAGAGGAAAAAGGAGGAGTGAAGGTGGAGGAGTGGGGAAGGAGAAGAAAAAGGTAGAGGAAGTGCAAGGGAAGAGAATAATTTCCTTCTATACTTTTACCCCAAGCCAAAGTTCTCCAAAGGTTCATGTGGTTGCAAAACCATACGCATCCATATACTTTTTGCCAAGTATAGACCCTATAGGGCCTTCTTAGGCTTTGTAAATCTTTCCCTCTCCGAAGAATCTAAGAATCTAAAAGCCCTATCATTCCTTCTCGCGATCAACCATTCAAAGGGCACCTTGCCTCGAAAGAGAGTCGGTGGAAATCTGGAAGAAAGAGTAAAAAGCTACCTTCACATTTGAACTGTGATGCCGCCTAAGAAAGTCCAAGGAGTAGCTGCGGGAGGGTCATCTCCCGGTATCCATGTGGAAATCTCACCCCAAAACCAGGTTTTCTTCTTGGTTTTAAATCGATTTTAAGTCAATCATGCAAAGAGAAATTGTTGAGGATAGGATATATTTGTCCGAGTTATTTATAAAGGAGTTTAGCTTATTTGAATAAATGATAATGTATAGAACATAGTTTCATTCGAATTGCATCATGCATTATAAAGAATTACGAGTAAGGTCATCTACTTATTATAGTAGTATATTTCAATTAATTCTTGAAGGTATAAAAGCTTCATCTCGCACCATTAACCCTATTTCTTTAGCAACAATTCATCATGAAATTCATGAAAGGTTTTTTTTCTCGTTACTCAAATTACTAGGAAGTTATCATTGCTAACTGCATTTCTTAGCAAGGAAAAGATTATTATTTGGCATGAGTTTGTTTGCAAGGAAAAAGGAAGGTTAAATTGAATACATCGACTGAAAAATCAATTATCACAAGGATAACAAATCGTGACGAGGTGATCAATATTACCTTCCAAAAGATAACTAAACCTCTAAACGTAGAAATACCATGTTGAAGAGAAAAATACGCCTCAAAAATGATTTAAATACCAAAGAAACATTTATACCTTAAGCACTTGACTACTTTCCTTATTGTAGGGTCAATAAATTCGTAACGATAAAGGACTAGGGTTTGTCCCTAAGGTTCTTAAAAAGAAACCCTAGGTTCAACATACGTCAGCTTAAAGAAACTTAAACGGATTATTTCAATGCAGGACTTGCGCACCAAGTACGAAGTCATGTAGTCTTGTGACTGGTTCACAAGACGAAAGGGTATAAAAACCTCAACAAGGATGGCAGATCTGTCAAGATTGTGGGAGAGAAGGAAGGAGTCTCACTTGTAGCTTTCTTGCTTGCACAATGGGGGAATACACACAAGGGTGGAGGCTGAAAACAGTTTTTCTCTTCTTAGTTGTGTAAACCAAAAAGAACTCAAGTACAAAGAAATAGAAGAACCCTATATATGGGTCTCAAACCAAACTCAACTAACTAAGGTGGCATACTAACTGAGCCACGAACTAGAGTAGATAAGGATAGCTATCATGTAGCTATTATTCATGGGTGATGTACCAACCGCGTCTGCAAAACTGACAAGTCGGTGACATAAATACACAACAGTCACCCTGGCGTATCACGAGTGGAGCTCGATATCTCAACAAGATCCTTACGCAAGTTATCTTGCAAAAGGACATATTCGTGGATATCCTTCTAAATAAGAGAAGTTATAAACAAAAAACTAAAGTATCTAATGAACTTTAGGGTTGACCAAGTTGGGTTACTAAGGTACACCCTAACCCACACTATAAAGGATCTCGCCAAGTTACAAGACACCTTGGGAACGAGTGCTGATACACTCAAAAGGAAAGAATAATTCCTTAGCAGTTTGCCAAACAACACGGTCGATTTAATGGAAATGTTTGAGCATGCTAGATATTTTTTAGCACTGTTTGAATTATGAATTATAAATTAAATGAATACCTATACTTTAGGTTGAAGGCTTGAAGGGAGAGGCAGTTTCAGTTACCCTCGACTGCCTGCCTAACCCTAACCAAGGGGGTTGTTGACTGCGTCGGGAACATGGACCGAACCCACCACGAGAGGTCTCTCTGTTGAGCTCTACTTGGAGCAAGAGGACGCTTGGGTGCTAGGGGGGCTCTGGTCGTAAATCCCTCGCCTTCTGGGTCCTGCGCAAGAGGCTAACGTGACTCGGGATTGGATCTCGAGGCCCGCATACTAGTTTACGGGTGGAAGCTTGGAATAGTGATCCCTGCAGATTACTGGATAGCCTTCAGGAGGCAAGCCTACGGGCAGAATTCATTGCATTTCAAAGATAAAATGATGAAATGTTAATAAAGAACTTGCTTGATATTGTTTTTCTATGTCACGTGATAAGATTACGTGAAGGAAGGAGTGTTTAACGGATTAATTAAAGAAGCTGGTTGTTACATGTCAAACTAATGTGTTAGGTAATTACATAACTAAAACAAACCGAGGAAAGTGCGGAGGATGGGCCATAGGTCCGTCTTGCGATTGGGTGGTCCCGAATAGCCGGGAACTTTTCTCGAAAATCTCGAAGAACAACGGGATGATCATCAAAATGAATAACGAAAGTGATGTTCTAGAGTTATGTCTTACCTAATTTACGTTGTTTTAGGGGAACGGAATGGGACTATGCCTTATGGTAGAGAGGTTGAGCTTTGCATCCCTCTCGTTTCCCATTCTCCTTGAACCAAGTGCAGCGTGAATCCACTTTGGACCTGGCATTTCTGTGTAAAGTAGTTCGCTCGGGTCCGACGCAAGTTGCTGTTAGTTAATGACCAATCAAAAAAACCCTAATTCCAGTCGATTCTAAGTGGGAACGGCCAGGATACTTCTGCTACGTGGCACACGCGAGAAGACCTAGATCGCAAATCCCATAACATTCCATGGGAGTGCCGGGCGGAGCTTTCTAGACATCCTTTCCGATGGACTGCTAAGGCGTGTCTTGGGTGATACTAAGAGGACACATTACAGTTGGTATCAGAGCCGACTAATAACGGAATTACTTTTATATATCTCAATAAAATGAAGTAAAGAAATTGTTGTTCTCCAAAAATTTCCTTACCTTCAATGCTGTCTTGTAGAGTTACGAAGCCTGGAACAAGTTTTTGGTATTTCGGGTCATGTTTATGACTGCAATGCATTCTCTGCTTTATAGACAAAGAATTGGGATGATTAATATCCTCGAGCAGATTTATAATCCATCACCTCTTTACATAGAACAAAGATGGATGGGGACTTCAGGAATCTACTATATATTCGCCCACCATTTTGCTTATCTACAGACCAACCTAAAGAGGATCAGGTGGTTGGAAGACTTGAAGGTTGTGAAGCTGTTCGTTTTTGTGGAAGCTCACGTAAATTCAACTCTACATATCCGAGGTCGGAGGGTTGAGATGAACTCATATGTATATGAGGAAGTAACCCGTGTAATCCCAACCGACAGGATTAAAGTGTTGGGCCGCCATGAGAAGTATGGATTCCAACGGAAAGGGTATCCTGAACTTCCAATGATTTATCAATTCCTAAAGATCCATGACCCAAAACCCTACTATTACACAGTTCCAGTAGACAAATGCAATACAATGTTATTCTCCCCAAACTGAATGTAACGATTGGCTTATCATGAAACGTTGTATTCAAACAGGCTATGCCCATGTAAATACAAATAAAGACTTCTTTTTATCAATATCTGGCTGTGCATAAGAGTTGTTAAAAAGTTAAACATGACGCAGTAGGTGTCCAAATTTTGTGCGGGCTTAAATCCACCAGTAAATTCCCGTCTCGAATCTATGCGTCCATCAGATCTTCAGGATGCACTCATTCAAGCGGCGCCTATAATTCAGGAGGTGCAAGCTAGACCAAGGGGTAACAAAACTTGGTCTTATACTGACCCGAACAGAGGAGCATTCAGACCTCAAATGAAGAGAGTTTAAGGTCATAATCAGGGACAAAGAAAGAAAGAAAGGACAAATAATGTCAACAACTTTGTTCCTACTCAAAGTAATGGCCGAAACCTCTGTTGTTTCCACTGCAACGAACCCAGACACTTCAAGAGGCAATGTCCCAAGCTCAGTGGAGGACATCACCAAACGCCTTTCCAAGGAGCAGGTCGCGGTCAAAGAGCCGCCACCCGTGGAAGAGGAAGAACCGTCTGCATTGCCAATAGGCAAAGATGCGAAGAAGAAGAAGAGGAAAATCCGACTATGGAAGCAGAATTCAAAAGAGCGACAGTCCATGCCGCTTTACACAAGAAAGGGCCGAATCACCAGTTCTCGGTGACTCAGATACCGTCGGACTATCAAGGTAAGGTTTCAAAACCTTGATTGATTGTGGCAGTACACATTCCTTTATCTCACAAACATGTGCAAAAAGATTAGGAATAGCCACAGTAGAAGAACCTACCCTGCTTTTGGAATTGGTAAATGGTCGTGAGGTAACTTGTACCAGGCAAACTACTAAGGTGGAACTCTTTCTAGGAGGAAAGAAGACTTCAGTCAAATTCAGAGTCATGAATTTAGGAATCCATGAGTGTCTACTTGGAATGGATTGGCTTAAGCCCAACGACGCCCACATTCACTGTGGAAAGGGTCAAGTTTCCTTTCGAAACTTTGAAAGGGAATTAGTCACAACTCAAGGTGAGGCAGAAGTGCCAAGAATCCAATTGGCCAAAGTATCTCGAATCATAAAAGGAGTCAGAAAAGGATTACCCGATTACTTGATCAAACTCAACAAGTTAGATCAAAAGCAAGAGTCTCATGAAGGACCTTCTTAGCTAAAGGAATACGCTGACATTTTCCCTGAAGAATTGACTGAACTTCCGCCTCAAAGAGAAGTAGATCATGAGATTAGGTTAGTACCTGGAGCTGCACCAATTGCAAAGAGCTCTTATAGAATGTCCATACCAGAAGCAATTGAGCTGAAGGAACAACTCAAGCAACTGTTAGATCAGGGCTACATCCGGCCTAGCAATTCACCGTGGGGAGCTCCAGTACTATTCCAGAAAAAGAAAGATGGGACACTTCAACTATGTATTGATTACCGAGGGTTGAATCAATCAAAAGTCAAGAATAAGTATCCTATTCCTAGAATAGATGAGCTTCTTGATCGTCTTCAGGGTGCAAAGATCTTCTCCAAGATTGATCTCAGGTCAGGTTACTATCAGATAAGGATCAAGGAAGAAGATATTCCAAAGATGGCCTTCAATACCAGATATGGGCACTTTGAGTTCCTGGTTATGTCATTCGGGCTTACGAATGCACCTGCTACCTTCAATAGATTAATGTAGGACATTTTTAGGCCATATCTTGATGATTTCATGCTTGTCTTCTTCGATAACACTTTTGTCTATTCTAAACAGGAAGAAGATCACGAACCCCAACTTCGGGTTGTCCTTGAAACAATGAGGTCACATAAGCTGTATGCAAAAATAAAGAAGTGTGCATTCTTCAAGCGTTAGATTGAATATCTGGGATTCATAGTATCATCAGAAGGAATATCAGTAGACCCAGCCAAGGTCAGAGATGTGCTTGAATGGCCAACACCAGTATCTGTCAGAGAAATACGCAGCTTTCTTGGATTGACAGGATGGTATAGGGTCTTCATCAAAAACTATGCTTTGATTGCAGCACCTCTAACGGATTTACTAAAGAAGCAGACTTCCATTACATGGTCAACTCCCGAACAGAATAGCTTCAACAAATTGAAGCAAAGTTTGATATCAGCACCTATTCTAAAACTTCCTGACCTCAATAAGGAGTTCGAGGTAGTAACTGATGCTAGCATTCTTGCCTTGGGGTGTGTACTTATGCAAGAAGGTCATCCAGTAGCATACTCTTCAAGGAAATTGAAGCGTCATGAAAAGAATTATGCACCGATCATAAGAGTCTCAAATGGATTTTTACCCAGAACGAGCTCAACATGAGGCAACGTTGGTGGATTGAAGTGTTAACACAATATTAGTGAGTTTGGGAATTTACCAATTCCCATTTTTTGAATATTGAAAAGGTGGCACTCGGATAACATGCCTAGAAGTTTCTCAAAACCATATGATGTGACCTATCATTGGAAATTGTTTGAAAAATGGAATCTATTGAGCTATAGAGCGCTCAATTTGGAGTTATAGTGTTCAAGTTATGACAAATCAAAAGATTTGACCACGTGTCCCAAACTTATGGAAAATTCCCATATTCCCCAATATGGTGTTTGTTGGAGGAATATGATTTTGAAATCAAGTATCGACTAGGGAAAGAGAATGTAGTTGTCGATGCACTTAGTCGCAAGGCATTCCTAAATTCCCTAATCTTGCAGAATCCATCAACGACCAGATCTCTGGCTACAAAAGTATCGATGCCAAACAACCCTATATTTGAATTAGCTAGAGAGGAAGGATGCCATGATTTGGCCTACCAAACAATGCTAAAGGAAATATCTACCAAGGAGCAGAATCAAAAGTTGCAAGCTAAGTATCAGGAATTTTCCATTGATAATGGACTTGTCTACTACAGAACAAGGCTGTGTATACCAGCAAGCCAGTCACTTAAGCAGAAGATAATATGGGAAGCTCATGATTCCTCTTTCGCAGGACATCCTGGTTATGCTAAGACTCTTAATGCAGTTAGAAAAAGCTACCGTTGGGAGAGGCTTAAAGGTGACATTCTCAAATATGTCATTGAATGTTTGTCTTGCCAACGTATCAAAGCCGAACATTTCATGATGCCAGGGAAACTGCAACCGCTTGACATTCCCCAAATGAAATGGGAATTCATCAGTATGGATTTTGTCGTAGGCTTAACCCAAGTCCAAGGAGGATACAATTCCATTATGGTTGTGGTTGACATGCTTACCAAGGTTGCACACTTGATGCCAGTAAAGACAAACTATAAAGCCTCAGACATTGCAAGATTGTTTATCAAGGAGATATTCAAGCTACATGGGTTACCTAGAAGAATCATTAGTGATCGAGATTCTCTCTTCACATCACACTTTTGGAGAGGTATCTTTGAAGCTATTGGGACTCAACTCTGTTTTAGCAACGCCTACCATTCCCAAACGGATGGCCAAATAGAGCGAGTTAATCAAGTCATCGAGGATATGCTTACGGCATACTGCTGTCGAGAGCCGAAAAGGTGGATTCAACACTTGCCATTGGTTGAATTTGCCTACAATGCTTCTTACCAGCAGAGTATTCAGATGACTCCTTTCCAAGCATTGTATGGTCATGATTGTCGAAGTCCTCTAAACTTTTCTGATCCAACCCTAAGGGTTGAAGCATCAAGGCAGATGTTGGAAGACATGGATGACCAAATAAAGTCAATAAGACAAGGCATACAAGCAGCCAAGGATAGACAAAAGGCATACACAGATTTGAAGCGTAAAGAAAGAGTCTTCAAAGAAGGAGTCATGGTCTTCATTCGCGTACACCCCCCCTGGACCCCAAATCCAAACCATCATCATGGGCCCCGGATGTTGTCCCGTGAGGAGTAGAGAGGAATAAGGTGGGGGAAGATAAAGAAGAGAAAGAGAGGAGTGAAGAAGGAAGAGTAAAGTGAAATAGGGTGGGAGAAGATAAAGAAGAGAAGGAGAGGAGTGAAGGAGAAATAGTAGGGTGAAGGAAGGAATAGAGTGGGAAAAGATAAAGAAAAGTAAGAGAGGAGTAAAAGAGGAAGAGTAGAGAAAGAATAGAGGGAGGTAGAAGGAAAAAAAAAAGAGAGGAAAAAAGAGGAGTGAAGGTGGAGGAGTGGGGAAGGAGAAGAAAAAGGTAGAGGAAGTGCAAGGGAAGAGAATAATTTCCTTCTATACTTTCACCCCAAGCCAAAGTTCTCCAAAGGTTCATGTGGTTGCAAAACCACACGCATCCATAAACTTTTTGCCAAGTATAGACCTTATAGGGCCTTCTTAGGCTTTGTAAATCTTTCCCTCTCCGAAGAATCTAAGAATCTAAAAGTCCTATCATTCCTTCTCGTGATCAACCATTCAAACGGCACCTTGCCTCGAAAGAGAGTCGTTGGAAATCCGGAAGAAAGAGTAAAAGCTACCTTCACATTCGAATTGTGATGCCGCCTAAGAAAGTCCAAGGAGTAGCTACGGGAGGGTCATCTCCCAGTATCCATGTGGATATCTCACCCTAAAACCAGGTTTTCTTCTTGGTTTCAAATGGGTTTTAAGTCAATCATGCAAAGAGAATTTGTTAGGGATATGTTATATTTGTCCGAGTTTTTTATAATGAAGGAGTTTAGCTTATTTGAATTAATGATAATGTATAGAACATAGTTTCATTTGAATTGCATCATGCATTATAAAGAATTACAAGTATGATCGTCTACTTATTATAGTAGTATATTTCAGTTAATTCTTGAAGGTATAAAAGCTGCATCTCGCACCATTAACCCTATTCCTTTAGCAACGATTCATCATGAAATTCATGAAAGGTTTTTTTTCTCGTTACTCAAATTACTAGGAAGTTATCATTGCTAACTGCATTTCTTAGCAAGGAAAAGATTCTTATTTGGCATGAGTTCGTTTGTAAGGAAAAAGGAAGGTTAAATTGAATACGTCGACTAAAAAATCAATTATCACAAGGATAATAAATCGTGACGAGGTGATCAGTATTACCTTCCAAAAGATAACTAAACCTCTAAACTTAGAAATACCATGTTGAAGAGAAAAATATGCCTCGAAAATGATTTAAAGACCAAAGAAATGTTTATACCTTAACCACTTGACTATTTTCCTTATTGTAGGGTCAATAAATTCGTAACGATAAAGGACTAGGGTTTGTCCCTGAGGTTCTTAAAAAGAAACCCTAGGTTCGACATACGTCAGCTTAAAGAAACTTAAACGGATTATTTCAACGTAGGACTTGCGCAGCAAGTATGAAGTCATGTAGTCTTGTGACTGGTTCACAAGACGAAAGGGTAAATAAACCTCAACAAGGATGGCATATCCTTATGCAAGTTATCTCACAAAAGGACGTATTCGTGGATATCCTTCTAAATAAGGAAAGTTATAAACCAAAAACTAAAGTATCTATAATGAACTTTAGGGTTGACCAAGTTGGGTTAATAAGGTACGCCCTAACGCGGACTATAAAGGATCTCGCCAAGTTACAAGACACCTTGGGAACGAGTGTTGATACACTCAAAAGGAAAGAATAATTCCTTAGCAGTTTGCCAAACAACATGGTGGATTTAATGGAAATGTTTGTGCTTGCTAGAGATTTTTGAGCACTGTTTGAATTATGAATTACAAATTAAATGAATACCTATACTTTAGGTTGAAGGCCTGAAGGGAGAGGAAGTTTCAGTTACTCTCGACTGCTTGCCTAACCCTAACCAAGGGGGTTGTTGACTGCGCTGGGAACGTGGACTGAACCCGCCACGAGAGGTCTCTCCGTTGAGCTCTACTTGGAGCAGGAGGACGCTTGGTACCAGGGGGGGCTCTGGTCGTAAATCCCTCGCCTTGCGGGTCCTGCGCAAGAGGCTAACGTGACTCGGGATTGGATCTCGAGGCCCGCATACTAGTTTACGGGTGGAAGCTTGGAATAGTGATCCCTGCGGATTACTGGATAGCCTTGGGGCAGATTATGGACAAGCCTACGGGTGGAACTCATTGTATTTCAAAGATAAAATGTTAATAAAGAACTTGCTTGATATTGTTTTTCTATGTCACGTGATAAGATTACGTGAAGGAACCAGTGTTTAATGGATTAATTAAAGAAGCTGGTTGTTACATGTCAAACTAATGTGTTAGGTAATTACATAACTAAAACAAACCGAGGAAAGTGCGGAGGATGGGCCATAGGTCCGTCCTGCGGTTGGATAGTCCCAGTTAGCCGGGAAATTTTCTCAAAAATCTCGAAGAAGAGCGGGATGATCATCAAAATGAATAACGAAAGCGATGACCTACAGTTATGTCTTACCTAATTTACGTTGTTTTAGGGGAATAGAATGGGACTATGCCTTATGGCAGAGAGGTTGAGCTTTGCATCCCTCTCATTTCCCATTCTCCTTGAACCAAGTGCAACGTGAATCTGCTTCAGACCTGGTGTTTCTGCGTAAAGTAGTTCGCTTGGGTCCGACGCTAGTTGCTGTTAGTTAATGACCAATCAGGAAAACCCTAATTCTGGTCAATTCTAAGTGGGAATGGCCAAGATACTTTCGCTACGTGGCAGACGCGGGAAGACCTAGATCGCAAATCCCGTAACATTCCATGGGAGTCCCAGGCGGAGCTTTCTAGACATCCTTTCCGATGGACTGCTAAGATGTGTCCTAGGTGATACTAAGAGGACACGTTATAGTTCTATAATCACATCCATAAACTCCTTCTTGATGCCGGCGACTAAACTGGACAAGTAGTCCTTCATATTTTCATGTCCTAGAGTACTTGTAGTAGGGTTTTAGGAAGCTTATGTGATCACCGCAAAAGCTCGTTGGGTTGATCTAGATGGTCCTCTATTCCAGTTCTCATTCAAATATCCTATTGAAAATGAGGGTTATTGATTCCAGGTGGTAGGATTCCAATGTTGTTGAATTGCCATTGGGGGAACTATTTGAGGCCGTTGTTGTTGTAGTGAACCATCATTTGAGGCACTATCATTTGTGGCCACCACTGTGGATTCGGTGCATTGTACTACGACATTGTTTGCATTTGAGGATAGAGATAGTGTTAACCCTCAAAAGAATGAAGGTGGAAAATTCGGAAAAGCTAAGCAGAAGACAAAGACAAGGGCCAAGGCAAAGAGAAACGGAAGACAAAGACGCACAAGGAGAAGAGTCCTAAATAAAAGAGAAAGGTGCACAAGGAAAAGTGCAAGTCAAAACTTTTGTAAAAAGGCGCAAGCGCATCAGGGTTTAATTCAAGAAGCGCCAGGCTCTACCCATGCAATTTGTAAATATAGATGGGCGATGGAAAGGAAGATAGGAAGATAGAAGGACAATGGGAAAAAGGGACTAGGCTACGGCCGGCCATGTAAAAAAGGGGAAAAGGAGATGACCACCCAAAAGGGATTTAGAGTTTTGTATATAAAGTTGAAAAGTGAATGAGAAGCTCATTCTTGTGTGTGGCCAAAAGTAGCTCTGCTCTTCTTCTTCTTCTTCTTCTTCTTCTTGCTTGCTTGAGCTTGTGCTTGAGAGAGGGAGTGTGAGAGTGTGAGGGAGTGTGTGTGTGAGGGTAATGGACCGGGGAGGAGAAACTCTCCATCTTCTCCTCTCTTCTTCTCTTCTCTTCTCTTCTCTTTTCTTGCTCGTGGAAATGGAGCTTGGAGCGTGGAGCTTGGGGATGGAGCTTGCTTAAAGCTTGCACTTGGATCGTGGAGCTACCGGAGTGCGCAAGAGAGGAGGTAACTCAATTGGCATGGAGGTAAGCTCACTACACTTATAGATATGGATGGCGCATCGGCTATGTGAGAGGTAGCCATTAGTGCTCGGCTTGGAACGCTTGAACAATAAGCGGTCCGTGGGTCTTGGCGGTTGAGCGAAAGCTCCCATAGGTAGGAAACTATCCCTGGGATTGCATTTGGTGGGTATGCCATTCCTAGCATGGGAGGGGGCCCCTCTTTGTCAGGTCATTGAGAGCCTTGCTTCAGCCTCATCATATAGTTTTGCACCTTCCACTGTAGCTTGCAAGTTGCCTGGTCTTCTCAATTCCACAAATTTGTGAGCTTCTAGTTGTAGGCCTTTGAGGAAAACTCCCTTCTAAATACCTTTATCCAAGTGATGGTTAGTCCATCTCTTTAGTATGGATTCCATTCACGAGACATAAGCTTCTACTCATTCATCAAAGGAGTGACTTAGGTTCATGAACTCCTCTCATATCTCCTTTTTGAAACCTTCACACCTAAATTTAGTGAGGAAGGCCAAATTCAAGTCATTCATGTGCCAAAAGTTCCTGCTTCTTATCTCTATTGCCAATCAATACTAAGGGTTTTTGTCATTTTTAGCCACACATGCTACCATAAACTCTGCTACATGAAGATCATGGTCTTCATTGTACTCTCCCTTAAAGATGGGCAATGGGACTACATTCACTAGCCTGTCAATATTTCCAAGACGGATCTGACTAGGAAGGGGACCTCGAGTTGCCATGGGGACTTCTATAAAGAGTGCCACTAGGGCGTCAAAGGAGGCTTTTGCTACTAGCTCCTTCCCATATTTGATGTTTTCCTTCTCTCTTCTTACGTTGGTGAGTGAAATGAGCAACCGAGGACATGATGCTTCATCAAGTCAAGTGGGGTAACACATGCAATTATCATTTTTTTTGTCTTTCTAATACTAACCCATAGCGAGAGTCCGGTTGATAAATGAAAATCCCAAGTGATACCATGCATGTTCCACACGTGGTTGATAAATTTTATTTTTGAGACATGTGCTTCATACAGGAAGAGGAGAAAATGTGTTCTTGTTTCCGATTTTGAGTCCTCGAGTTGAATTTTGTGTGGCAAGGGGCATGTTTGCCATTTAGCAATTGAGAGGAAGCAAGGGCAACTTGAAAATTTAAGGAAAAAACAAAAACGTGAGTAGCTTTTTTTGAAAAAAGAGAAGAGGTGTTCAACACAACGTGAGAGAGAGAGAGAGAGAGAGAGAAAGAAAGAAAGAAAGAAAGAAAGTTATATTAACGTCTTCTAAAGACCAAAACTGGAGAGAGAGAAGAAGAAGAAGAAGAAGAAGAAGAAGAAGAAGAAATTTGTAGCTGAAGCTCAAAAGAAGAAGCACAAATTGTCAAAAGAAAGAGACTGTGAAGCTGAAGTCATTGAAGCTGTGGAGCAGGATGGCGGGGCTGCAGTCCATGGGATGATGCGAGTTCTCATTTTCTAGATGATACTAATAGGATTCTTCCTTTGTTTGGTTTTCTTCTACTGCTTTGTGGAGTAGAGAGTTTGTAGATCAATTTTGATGCATGGACATGAATGAAAGATAGCAGAGGGTTGTTTTTTGTCCTGTTGAGAGTGATGCATGTTATTTGTTGAGTGAGGCTACCCGTCAGTAGAGAAGAATGGAAGTGAGGGGCCTCTACATCTAAAACTGGGTATAAGGCATGGAATATGTATTATGAGCAAGTGTTGAATGCACGGGTTTGAGTTAGTGGAAATCTGAAAGAATTCACAGCCAAAGAAAAAAATGATCAGTGTTTGTAAAGTTCGAAGCTCCTAAAACTCTTCATCAATGCAAGATTGTACTTTTAGAACAGAGTATTTGTGTTTGTTGTATAGAGCATGTAGGAATTTATGACTGTAGACTGTGCAAAGCTGTTTCATGGCAGCAAATCAAAGAATTTGGCTCTGAGTTGCTCTAGAGAATTATAGATTGGAAAGAGAGATACAACTTTCCTTTTTGAAGCTTGCAAATCTGAAGTTTGGTTAAAAAGTTATGAATTGTTCTATGTAACGCTTCATGAAACAATTTCTGTGGTCTATGAGGAAATATGTGAATTCAACAGCTTCTACAACACCAGCTTGGTTTCCCATGGAAGTCATCATGATTATCCATTGATATATCAATGTAATCTTGGTTTTGATGCAATAATGGAATGTCTACAGCAGTGAAATGCTTATAGCCATTGAATGTGTTGAGATATCGAGCTCCACTCGTGATATGCCAGGGTGACCGTTGTGCATTTATGTCACCGACTTGTCAGTTGCAAATGCGGTTGGTACACCGCCCATGAATAATAGCTAGATGACGGCTATCCTTATCTACTCTAGTTCATGGCTCAGTTAGTATGCCACCTTAGTTAGTTGAGTTTGGTTTGAGACCCATATATAGGGTTCTTCTATTTCTATGTACTTGACTTCTTTTTTGGCTCACAACTAAGAAGAGGAAAACTGTTTTCAGCCTCCACCTTTGTGTGTATTCCCCCATTGTGCAAGCAAGAAATCTACAAGTGAGACTCCTTCCTTCTCTCCCACAATCTTGACATGGTATCAGAGCCTTGTTCGTGGTAAGGAGCTCAAGAAAGCAAGCCAAGTTCGTGGTGTTCTGGTAAGAGGACCAATGTTGCTTTCATTTTTCTATTTTGGGAGCAAGTCTCTGCAAGTAGCACAGCCGCAAAGTGAAAGAGTGCATTGTCTCAGATTGAGACGCCCTTCGTGGTGTAGCAAGAGGGCATTATATACTGTGGGTAAGGGCTTTAGCCCTTAAGTGCTCTGTTTTTGTTATTTGAGGCCATTTCAGGGCCTGTTTTGGAGGCAGAAGTTTTCTGTACGCACTCAGGAAAAGGCCCTGTTTTATGTTGTGCGACCATTATTCTACAGGTCAGTGAAAAGTTACTGTAGAAATTGCATCGTATGCCTATGCCTAGAGACATTGGGAGTTACAGAATCATCCTTGTTGCCTGTTGATGCAAAATCGTCACTAGGAAGTGACTGTGTGGTCAAATACCACTTTCGTCAGTTTTGTAGATTTGCCCTTGTGAGGTTGAAGCTGTGTTCTTTGCAGTGACAGAATTTTTTGCAGTGTTCTGTAATGGCATCTGATTCTCTTTCACAGATTGTCACTGAAAAGCTTGACAAGAACAACTTCCAAGCATGGAAGTTCAGAATGACAAATTTCCTTATGGAAAAAGGATATTGGGAATTCGTTGCAGGAAATGAAGAAGAACCAACTCTTCCTGATGTTCCCAATCAACAGCAAATGCAGGCATTTAAAGCATGACATGAGAGAGCCAGGAAAGTTATGTACTGGCTGTCTATCAACATTTCAGACTCTATGATTGTGCATATTCAAGATGCAAGTACGCCAAAGGACTTTGTCAAAAATGTATAGCACAAATACGCAAGCCAGGAAAATGCAGCTCAAGCAAGAGTTGCACAATGTGCAAAGAGAGAGCATGACCATCAATGACTACCACATGAAGGTGAAGAATATTGCAGATGCACTTGCTTCCATTGGGTTGCTAGTGGAAGATGATGTTTAGTTTCTGTGACCTTGAATGGTCTAGAAAAGGATTATGCACAATTCCCAATATCCATGTCTGTCCGTAAAAGATTTTCTGATTTTGAGGAGCTGATTGCTCTTCTAATTTCTGAGGAGCAGAGAAATGGTGGTGCATCTTCTTCAGGAGGAACTTCAAAAGAAGCTGTCTTCTACTCAAATGCTGGAAGAGGTAGAGGCTGAGGTAGAGGAGGCCATGGTAGAAATCAAAATATGCAGCAAACTCAAGAAAACCAGTCCTATGGAGGAGGACATGGTAACTCTAGAGGCAGGGGGAGCCAAAGAGGTCGTGGTGGATGGCAAAGAGGCCAAAATGCAAACAACAATGTTGAATGCTACTGCTGTGGTAAAATGGGTCATATGACTAAAGACTGCTATAAAAAGCAGAATGACATCATGAATGGAAAATTGCAACAAGAAAATTATGCATCTTCTAGTAGATAGGGTGATGACAGAAATGAGCATTTGTTTATGGTACAGCACATGACCAATTCTGTGACAAGTGCAGAAGAAAGCAACGATGTGTGGTATGTTGACTCAAGTGCATCAAACCACATGACATGTCATGCAGAATGGATGCAGGATGTAAGGAAAATGGAAAAACAAGGATTTGTGGAGACTGGTGATGATACTGCACATCCTATTGTGCAGATTGGAAAAATTCCTTTGTCTATGTAGGATGGGAAAAAGAAATACCTGTCGGATGTATTTCATGTCCCGAATATCACCAAGAACCTAGTTTCTGTTGGTCAAATGGTTGAGCAGGGCTTGCATGTCAGATTTAATTCTCATGGGTGCTTTGTTGAGGATATGAAAAATAAATGTCACTTGATAGCAAAAGGAAAGAAGAAGGGCAAAATGTTTACGTTGGATGCAGACATGCCTGAATTGAGTGCAGCAATGTGTGCACATGGGATCGGTGTAGTTGCAGATATTGATATCTGGCATAAACGCATTGGCCATGTTAATGTACAGCGACTTAAATCAATGCAAGCCCAAAATATTATTGCAAGATTGCCTAAATTCAAGGTTGCAGAAATGCATAAGGTATGTGAAGCCTGTAAGTTTGGAAAACAGGCAAGGAAACCATTTCCTAGACATGTTCAAGAGAGTAAGAAGCCATTGGAATTAATCCACTCTGATGTGTGGACTACTAAAGCTGCATCTGTTGGAGGCTGTCATTATTTTGTCACTTTTATTGATGACTATAGCAGAAAAATTTGGGTGTATTTTATGAAAAAGAAAAGTGAAGTTTTTGGGCATTTCAAAACTCTTAAAGCTATGGTTGAAAAAGAAACAGGTGTGCAGATAAAATGCCTAAGGTCAGATGGAGGGGGAGAGTACCTCTCAAGTGAGTTTGCAAGGTTCGTGCAGGAGCATGGCATAAAGTAGCAATATTCATGCAGTCATACCCCACAACAAAGTGGAATTGCAGAAAGAAAAAACAGGCATATTGGAGAGGTATCTTGTGCCATGCTCAACGAAAAAGACTTGCCAGATTTTTATTGGGCTGAGGCAGTTGCTACAACAGTCTACATAATGAACAGGACTCCCACTGCAGCAATACATGGCATGACTTTAGAGGAGAGGTATACTGGTAGGAAACCAGATATTTCTCATTTGAAAATTTTTGGCTGCATTGCTTATGTTCATGTGCCAGATGAGTTGAGATCCAAGTTGGATCCAAAAGTTGAGAAGTGCATCTTTATTGGTTATTCTCTACAACAAAAAGGGTATAGATGCTATAACCCTTCTACTCATAACTTTACAGTGAGCAGAGTTGTTGTTATTGATGAGATGAGTAGCTGGTATAAACCAGTAAATGTGATTGATAATGTAGATGCACAAAATGGTAATGCTGCACAGAATTCACAGGCGTCCTCTAGCAGTAAATGTGATGAGTAGCTGGTATAAACCAGTAAATGTGATTGATAATGTAGATGCACAAAATGCTAATGCTGCATAGAATTCACAGCAGTAGTCACAAGATATTAGTGGACCTGGAGCGTCCTCTAGCAGTGGTTCACATTCTTCGCCATGGACAGGCAGATTGAGATCAGGAGAATCTTCTCAAAGCAATGCAAATAGTGGTATGCAAGTATCACAAAAAGGAAAAGAGAAGGTAGATCAGCCCATGTTTGATGTGAATGTAGGTCACTCTTATGTGGATGGTGAATCCAGTGGCTCAGAACAGAGCATTGATGATGAGTTGGGTATTCCTTCTATTGTTACACTTGGAATAAGGAAGACCAGGGATATTTTGAGAGCATCTGGGAGTGAACCTACTTTGCGCAGGTCTACCAGAGCTAGGTATCCTGTGGATAGGCTGAAATATGATGGATTTAAAGCCATTTACTATGCATATATGGTCAAAGTGATATAGGAACCAGAACCCACTTCCTTTGAGCAAGCCATGGGAAAATAAAAATGGGAGAAAGTCATGGATGAAGAAATGGATGCCTTGGAAGCAAATGCTACATGGGAATTGGTACCTTTGCCTAAAGATAAGAATGCAATTGGTTGTAAGTGGGTTGTAAATGGATCTATGAATAGATACAAGGCAAGATTAGTAGTCAAGGGGTATGCACAAACATATGGCATTGATTATGAAGAAACATTCAGTCCGGTTGCAAGGATGGCAACCATAAGAGCAATCATTGGCTGCATCAAAGGGATGGTCTTTACATCAGATGGATGTAAAGAATGCCTTCTTGCATGGTGATTTGCAAGAAGAGGTCTATATGGAGCAGCCACCAGGTTATGTGCATGCTATTCATCCTGAGTTTGTTTGCAGGTTGAAGAAAGCCTTGTATGCCTTGAAGCAAGCACCTAGAGCATGGTCTGACAAGATAGGACAGTATCTTGTCACTATTGGATTTCAGATTTCCAAGGCACATTTCTCACTTTATGTGAGAAAAATAGAAAAATGTATTATGCTACTTGTCATTTATGTTGATGATTTGATTATGATAGGTGACAGTGATGAAGATATCCTTCATGTGAAAATGCTATTGAAGTAGAAGTTTGAGATGAAGGATTTGGGAGAGTTGCGTTATTTCTTGGGTATTGAGGTGATTAGATCACCAAGTGGAATACAGCTCTTACAGAGGCAGTATGGATTGGACATGCTGTCCAAATATGGGATGACAGGCTATAACCTATTTCAGTTCCTTTGGAGTAGAGTGTGAAGCTGAGCGCATATGCAGGTGAGCTTCTGGAAGACCCTACTATGTACAGATGCATAGTAGGAAGTTTGATTTATATGACTATTACCAGGCCATATTTGAGCTATGTTGTTGTATTGGTAAGTCAATTTATGTAGGCTCCAAGGAAACCACATTTGGATGCGGCCGTATACTCAGGTATGTGAAGTCCACATTCTAGTATGGACTATTTTATGAGATTGGGGTTCAAATATAGTTGCATGGATACACTGATGCTGATTGGGCTGGTAGTATTTCTGATAGACGATCTACCAGTGGATATGTGTTCTCTTTTGGGAGTGTTGTAGTCACTTGGAGCAGCAAGAAACAACCTACAGTTGCCTTGTCGAGCACAAAGGCTGAGTACAGGGGTGCAACAATGGCTGCATGTGAGATAGCTTGGTTGCATAAGCTACTTTATGATATGCATCAGTCTACAGATGGGCCAGTTGTCATTTATTGTGACAACATGAGTAGTATACACTTGGCAAATAACCCAGTCTATCATGCGAGAACAAAGCACATTGAGGTGCATTATCACTATGTGCGGGAGAGGGTTTTGCTAGGTCTCATTGATCTAGTTTATGTTAGCACAGAGGATCAGGTAGCTGACATATTCACAAAGGCACTGGGCGTAGAGAAGCTGCGCAAGTTCAGAAACCTACTTGGTGTGCAGGAATTGGGATTGAGCTCGAGGGGGAGTGTTGAGATATCGAGCTCCACTCATGATATGCCAGGGTGACCATTGTGCATTTATGTCACCGACTTGTCAATTGCAGATGTGGTTGGTACACCGCCCATGAATAATAGCTAGATGACAGGTATCCTTATCTACTTTAGTTCATGGCTCAATTAGTATGCCACCTTAGTTAGTTGAGTTTGGTTTGAGACCCATATATAGGGTTCTTCTATTTCTATGTACTTGACTTCTTTTTGGCTCACAACTAAGAAGAGGAAAACTGTTTTCAGCCTCCACCTTTGTGTGTATTCCCCCGTTGTGCAAGCAAGAAATCTACAAGTGAGACTCCTTCCTTCTCTCCCACAATCTTGACAGAATGGGCATGGGAAATTTCTGTGGAAAGCTTTGATTACCTATGTATTTGGTTTGTATTTGTGTGTGCTTTGAGGAAATAAGAATAGAGAGGGTCTACAAGTGATTTTGTACTACTTGACGCAATCATGCTTTGTGGGGTGGTTTGCTGGGTGGAGTTGCCATCCCTAAAAAAATAGGAATCGTGTGAATCTAAAAGCTTGTGTTGTCAGAATCTCTACCATGGTTGTTTCAGCATCAAATTCTCTCTAGAAGTGGTAAAATTTGAACTAGAAGGTTTGAACTGTCTCAATGTTGTGTTGAGGTATCAGTGAGGAGTGAGTGATCGGGAATTTTTGATCATGTGTTTGGTGGTGCCATCTCATGGGTTTTGTTGAGGTGAGATCCTCGATCTTTATCTTGTGGTGTTGTCTTGGGGGTTGTTAGAGGCCGACTACCCAATTCACCTACCATAGATTGGTGTCCCAACTGAGGATCTCCCGTGTTGAAGATGTCTTGCTGATCTTATCAGTTGGGATGTGTAAGGCTTGGGAACCAACCTATACACAAACTCAAGCATGGCGGCTTTTGGATATGAACCCTTCTTTGGTACTAAAAATGTGGATGCTAATGAGTTCATCAAGAGATTGGAGTGGATGGCTTACTAAGATTGAAGAGACACTGATGCAGATAATCTTTGAATGATTAGCATGTTTCTTGAAGGTTCTACAAGATTATGGTGGAACTTGGTGCATGAAGAGACAAGGGCAAATTGGAATAAATTCAAAAATGAGTTCCTTACAAGGTTTACAACTAAGCAAACTCTTGAGGGTTTATGGAAATGTTTGGAAAAGATGTTTCAAGGGGAAAATGAGGAAGTGTCTAAATTTCCAACAAGATTTGAAGCAAAATGGATAGAAATTGCATAGAGTATGGAGCAACCTCCCATGATGTTCTTGAAAAAGGACAAGTTTGTCTCATTGCTCGAACATGAAATTAGATAAAAGATTATGATCAAAGACCATGATACATATGAAGATACAATCAAAATAGCCAAAGAAAAGTAAAGGAAAATACAATTGAGGCTAGATCAATCAAGAGGTATTGCTGTGCATGCATTTTTACGGCATAATCAAGTTGACAATGTTGCAAGAAATGCAGGACAGCAAGTTGTAAATACTCATAGGGCATTTGAAAGAGTGGAGAATGGAACTCAACAAGGCCATAGAAAAGTTGATGATGATGTGATTAATAAACTGGAGGAACAGTTGGCAAATCTGAATTTGGAGGAACAGCAAGGCACCCTCAAATGCAACCTAGATTTAGAGGACCTCCAAGAATTAAATGGGAAAACTTTGAATGCTTTAATTGTATAGAGAGGGGTCACATTTCTCCTGATTGCACTTAACCAAGAAGAACAAGAGGGGAGATGTATCCCATGCCACAAGGGAATGCTAGGCAAGATACTAGACCTCAAAAAGAACAAAGGCAACTTAAAACAATTAGGCAAAAATTGGAAAGAAGACCTGATAAAGGCACATCGGGTATGAATTTGATTGAAACCAACATGTCTGATGATGGGGAAAATGCAGATATTTTTGCTAACAAGAGATTCAGAGAGAGGGATACTGAAATTAAAACTCAAAGGGCAACAAGGATTAAAAAGGGATAACAGGTTGCAGATTATTCAAAAACCAGTAGGAAAGCTAGACCACGAAGGAAGATTCAAACGGGGAAGTTTGCTTTGGGAGTCAATCAAATTCCTTACAACCTACTTGAAGATTTAAAAGGTAAAAAGGCTGATGTTACATATGGTCAACTACTACATATGAACTCATCTTTGATGAGGCAATTGAAAGTAGATGAGAGATTCGATGGGGATGCACAACGAAAGGTGGTTGAGACAAGGAGAGGCTCAAGCTTTCTTCATTCTCTTCTTCTTCAATATTCTCCCACCATATCTCAAAAACAATCCACACACTAAAATGGTATCCTCAAAAGATAGATGCCCCCAAACTTAAGGACACTTTACATACAACAATATGATAAGGCTTAGACTATGCCTTAGACTTTGGCTTATTTCTCAACACTCCCCCTCAAGCTCAGAATGAGCTTGCACACATAAGACTCCAAGTGCACTCTTGAAGTACTCAAACTTATCTTTACCTAATGCTTTGGTAAAGATATCAGCAACTTGGTCATTGGTCTTCACATGGACCAAGTCAATCTCTCCATCAATGACTTTTTCTCTAATGAAATGATAGTGCACTTCTATGTGTTTTGTCCTTGCATGATAGACTGGGCTCTTTGCCAACATAATGCTGCTAACATTGTCACAATACATAATAACTCCACCATCAATCTCTATCCCCATGTCATATAGGATCAATCTCAGCCATGTCTTCTCACATGCTGCCAATGCAATGCCTCTATATTCTGCTTCAGTGCTTGATAAAGCAACTGTAGGTTGCTTCTTACTGCTCCAACTTACCATGGATGATCCAAATGAGAATGCATAGCCACTAGTAGATCTTCTATCCATAGAGCTACCTGCCCAGTCTGCATCTGAGTATCCAAATAGTGTAGGCTTGATTCCTTTTTCATAAAACAGCCCAAATCCAGTTGTCTTTTTCACATATCTAAGAACTCTTCTTACTACATTCAAATGAGATTTGCATGGTTTTTTCATAAACTGACTTACCAATCCAATAGCGTAACTCAAGTCTAGTCTTGTAATGGTCAAGTAGATAAGACTACCAACCATCTTTCTGAACATAGTAACATCCTCAACATAAGATCTATCATCCATCAACTTAGCATTTTGATCCAATCGTGTATCAGCCGGTTTGCATCCTGTCATGCCATATTTTTCCAACATCTCCAATGCATATTGCCTTTGTATCAGCCATATACCATGAGGTGTTTCAATAACCTCAATACCCAAGAAGTATCTCAACAAACCAAGATCCTTTATATCAAACTCTTTATGTAACCCATACTTGACTTCAGTAATCTCCTTCTCAAGTGTACCTGTAATAATGAGATCATCAACATAGATGACCACAACAACCATACCATCTTCTTATGCCTCACATAAAGTGAATAATTAGCTTTGCTCTGCTGAAATCCCATACTACATAAGAATTTGCTGATTCTATCACACCATGCTCTTGGTGCTTGCTTCAGTCCATATAAAGCCTTCTTCAATCTGCATACATAATGTGGGTATTTTGGATCCACATAGCCCTCTGTTTGATCCATGTACACTTCCTCTTCTAAGTTTCCATTCAAAAATTCATTTTTCACATCCATTTGATAAAGCTTCCAACCATAGATAGAAGCCAAAGCAATTACCGATCTTACTGTCGTCATTTTAGCTACTGGACTCAATGTTTCTTCATAGTCCAAACCATAAGTTTGTGCATATCCTTTTGAAACTAGCCTTGCTTTATACCTTTCAAGAGAACCATCCGACTTACATTTGACCTTGTAAACCCATTTACATCCAATGGACTTCTTGCCATAAGGTAGTTTCACCAAATCCCAAGTCTTGTTTTTCCTTAGTGCATTCATCTCTTCATCCATTGCTTGTCTCCACTCTTTTATCTCTACTACTTCTTCAAAGCAAGTAGGTTCCACATGTTGTACATAAGAAACCATGTATGCATAATGCATCTTCATGAACCCATTATAAGTCAATCTATCAACTGGATACCTTTACTCTTTCTGACCTTCTCAATTGAGGTGCACTACTGTGTGTCTCATCTGATCTAGCATGTGGTGGCACATACTTTCCTGCACTTCTAGTGCCAAGTGTTTTAACATGAGGAATGCCATGCTCATCATCTATAGATTCATCTTCTGAACTTTCAGTCATTGGTCTCTTACCTTTTGCAACTTCTACACTCCTTTGTACATTTCTCAATCTACCACTCCATGGATTGTAGCTACCACTGCTTTCCACATTCTCTTGAGGTCCTGAAGCATCTTCCACATGCTGATTTTCAGCCTTGTTGTTTGCTGAAATTTTCCTTCCATAGCCATTATCATCATTGCTTTCATAGGAATCAACATCCACTGCAATTTTGGGCTTGTACCATGATTCATATTCACTGAATTTGACATCCCTACTTATGTATACTTCCTTACTCACTGGATCATAGCATTTGTATCCCTTCTTCTCATCAGCATATCCAAGGAAAATGCATTTTTGAGCCTTAGGTTCCATCTTCTTCCTCAAATCATCCGGAACATGAACATAACAGACACATCCAAAGACTCTAAAGTATGCAATAGTGGGTTTCATGCCATACATTCTCTCATATGGTGACATATTATGAATCAAGGCTGTAAGTGTTCTATTCATAATGTGAATTGCAGTATGCACTGCTTCTGCCCAATATGGCAATGGCATGTTCATTTGGTTCATCATTGCCCTTGCAACCTTTGCAATAATCCGATTCTTCCTTTCAGCCACACCATTTTGCTGAGGTGTATACCTGCATGTCAATTGCCTTTTGATACTATGATCTCTCAAGAAGTCACAAAACTCATATGACATGTACTCTCCACCATTATCTGACCTCAAACATTTTATGTAGCATCCAAACTGCTTTTCATCCATAGATTTAAATTCCAAGAACTTTTCAAATGCTTCACTTTTATGCTGCATAAAGTACACCCAAGTCATCCTGCTGAAATCATCAATGAAAGTAATATAGAATCTACATTTTCTGCTCATGGAAACATTCTGACATGGGCCCCAAATATTTGAGTGTATTATTTCCAAAAGATAGCTGCTTATTCTCCCCCTCTTTGGAAATGGCAATCTAGACTGGTTGCCAAATTGACAAGCCTCACATACATGATCAAAATTTACATATCCTAAATGCAATAGACCACAGACTATCTGTTTTGATTGCATTTGCTTCAATCTTTGCAAATTAACATGACCAATCCGTCTATGCCATAATTCCACATCCTTATCTTGCCCATGTCCTCTCTCAACATACATAGAGTTTTTAATCACTGGAGTACCTGCATCCAAAGCAAACAATCTCCCTTTCTTTCTACCATGAGCAATCACCCTGCCAATTTTCCCATTATGGAACTCTTCAATGAAACATCCAAACTTATTGAGTCTCACCTGCAATCCTTGATCTGCCAATCGATGCTAGGTTCTTAGTTATTGTGGGAACATAAAGTACATCACCAAGCTTGTTCTCAATCCCATCTTTAGTAACAAGTGGCACACTACCAATATGAGTAATTTTGTGTAAAGTAATCACCAGTGGCAACAGATTCATCATTCTACACTTGCTCCTTGCTATCAAACCACTCAACATGATGAGTCATGTGGTTTGTAGCTCCTGAATCCAAAAACCATTCATTTTCACGAGGAGGATGAGTCATGCTCCCAAGTACATGCTCCATAGCAAATAAATGACCTCTAGGCAATCCACCTCTAGGTCCATAACCTGTACCACCATAAGTGCCTACATAGTGGCCATATTGGGTCCTTCCACGACCCCTAGACATAGCATTCTGTTTTTTATAACAATCCCTCTCAAAGTGACCAAAATGCCCGCAATAATGACAAGTGCCATCTCTTTGTGGAGAAGGACTAGATTGTCCTCTACCTCTAGAGAAAGATCTCCCCCTGTCTCTATGCATGAAGTGTCACCATGACCAAAGTTGCCTCTTCCACGAGCAAAACCATAATTACTACGACCAGGTGAAGAGCCTCTAGCTCTAGATGAGCTGCCACGAGGTCTCTGGTGATAGAAAACACTATCTCCACGTGCATTTTTGCCACTGCTAGATACATTCAATCCCAACTTGATTTCTTCTATAAGCAGCAATCCAATAAGCTCCTCAAAGTCAGGCATAGAGCCTCCCCTAACGGAAATAGAGGTATCCAAAGATTTAAAAACTGGTCCAAGCCCATTTAGTGTCACTAACACTAAATCATCATCATCAACAGGTGCATTAATGGATGCAAGGTCTTCTGCAATTTGCTTGATTTCTGCCACATAGTCACTGATACTACGATTGCCTCTCCATGCACCATGTAATCTCTACTTAAGTTGTATCTTACGAGCCTCTGTACACGTTCCATACATTTTTCCTATGATTTCCCATGCCTCCTTACAAGTACTTGCCTTTTTTATATGAGGAATCAATGTTTCTGAAATACATATAGAGATCCAATGCAAAACCTTCATGTTCTTCCCAGTCCAATCCTTGTACGCTTTCTTTTGCTCTTCAGTTGGATGTTTGGGAACTTCTGGACATTCATCATCACCTGTTATGAGATCCCATTGACCTCTACCCATCAAAAAATTCTCCATCCTGTAGGACCAAACACTATAGTTGTCTTTGGTCAATTTGTCCCCCACGATCTGAGTGATTTGTGCCGTGTCACACATTATGACTATTGTAAATTCAGAAGAAAACAACAATACAATCTGTCCAGAAATGGTATTCAGCAATATGACTATCATACATGTGTCCAAAAACTGTCATATACATCCATCTGCTATAAGATCAAGTAAGAGCCTCAAAAGTTAAAGAGTGAGAGTAAGCCACCCAATGCTTTGGCTGTGTGATTGTTCACAACATGAAAATTATGTCACTACGTCTTTCTCTTGCATTTTCTCTACTTCTGCACAGAAATCTTCTCAAATTCTACAACCAACCCAGCTGCAACATTCTCAAAAGGCTCCCATGTAGGTTTTTCTGTATCAGCCCATCTCACCAAATACCCCACTTTACCATTCTCTTCTCTCTTCTCCAAAATTTTTCTGCAATGCCATACTTTACTCCTGCAAACGCTATGCCCAGACCACTGATGTAAAGGCCTCTATAAGTCTTTTTATCTATTTACTCAACTGCTTGAGCTTTCCTATCACCTCATGAGTTATATATATATTGTGATGAATCTGCATGCACAAACCATGCTCGAGTGTATTCTGGAACAACACACGCAACTGGTTGCTCAATTTTTCAACACCTTAATGTCCATCACCATGAAAATTCCAAATCTTATACATGGGCTTCCAGTACCATGCTATACAATGTGTGGCAGATATTTCCCATTGAAGATGATGACTACACGACTTCCAATACCATGCTGTACAGTATGCGGCAGATATTTCCCATTGAAGATGATGACTACATGATCTTCTCCATCCTTTCCTTTGAATTTTTTCCCGTGCAATAGAAACCAATTGCAGACATTATTCCATCGCCAAACTCTTCATTTATGATAGCTTTGATAGTCTCATCATAGTGCACTGTTGCTTTGTGCGTCCTGTAAATGGTAGGGGCTTGCAATATTATCTCGTCCTAACACCGCAATGGCACAGCTTTCATGGTCTCCAGAAGCTCAGGAGAAAGATCAAGTATTGCAGACTTGAAGGACTCCTCGAGAGAAGGATGCAAGGGTTTAGAATAGTGCGAACTGGCACTGCCACTAGCACTTGGAAGCATCTTCTCTCAATCAAACACGGCACTATGCTCTGATAATCCATCAGTGACCTCGGATTCACAACACCCTCTCATACTGTGATCTGGGAGGGAGTGGATGGCCTGGCAGTAGGCGCTCCAAAGAAAGACACCGGCTTTGTGCTCGTCGCTCTGGTGATGGCTTCTCTCTCAACATTCCATCCAAATGGAATCCGAGCAAGGAGCAAGAATTTCCTGGGACTGTACTCAGATATGAAGGTAACTTCGATGCTAACAACGACGTGACTGTTATGGTGCTGCCTTGCAGACAATAATTCTATCAAGGACTATGGAAGTCCTGAGAAGTTTCTCGAATCCGTATCCTATTTGCTGGGAAGGCAAGCTTATGTAGGCAAGACTCAATCCGAGAGCGGGTTCGATCCAAATGTTGTGGCTACTGCTGGCATTTTGGAATCATCAACGCAGTGAGAAAGAATATTGTTATCAACAAAAGGCGACATTTCTCTGATCAGAAGTTCTACTAGCACTTGCAGGCAAGCCCCCTCCTTTAGCTTCTAGAAAACCCTCAATGCGAGCTCAATAGCCCACAAATTCAAGCCCCAATAGCTCTTCCAATTGATGAACCTTCTTTGAGTGTTTAGATAGGGATTTGTACCTCATTTAATGATGGACATCAAGCTTTCAATCTGATGTAGACCTCGATTTGACGCGCTCCTCATGTCAATCCTTCACTCCCGCTCTGATACCAAATGAAATGAGAGATTCGATGGGGATGCACAATGAACGGTGGTTGAGACAAGGAGAGGCTCAAGCTTTCTTCATTCTCTTCTTCTTCAATATTCTCCCACCATATCTCAAAAACAATCCACACACTAAAATGGTATCCTCAAAAGATAGATGCCCCCAAACTTAAGGACACTTTACATACAACAATATGATAAGGCTTAGACTATGCCTTAGACTTTGGCCTATTTCTCAACAGCAATGGCATGGTTTGGTTAGCATCAAGAAAGGAAAAATCCAAAGTGGGCATGTTGGAGTGGTATACCTATCAGATGTGAAAGACATTATACTTGTCATGGAGGCATGGATACATGGAAGGAAAATTGATCAAGTTTATGTTGATGGAGGTGCGCAAGTTTCTGTGATTAGTGAAGAAGCAATGTTGCAAATGCATCTTAAAATGACAGGGAAGCCACTATTGAAGGTTAAAATGGCAAATAGCTCAAAAGTGAGATGTTTGGGAGTCATTGAGAACTTGGAGATCAACATTGGAGGCCAAAGAGAATCTTTGGATTTCCATGTTATGCCTGCAAAACTTGGGGCATATCCTCTCATTTTGGGACGACTATGGTTGATTGGTATGAGAACTAGAAAAGATTGGTATAGAGGTCAATTAGATCTTTATCTAGAGAAACTAGTTCATAAGAGGGTGATCTTTGACATGAAAACAAGGTCCATCATTCAAAATGGACATGAAAGTGATATTGGAGGTGATGAAAGTAGTGGTTCAAAAAATTCCATCCTTGATGAGGAAGATAGAGAATGGGAAGCTGGCCTACATTGTTCAAAAAGAGAGAAAAAAGTTATAAATATTTCTACAAGAAGTACAGACTTCATGTAGGAAACATGTGATCAGCAATCTGAAATAAATGTTGGACTGCCTAAGCTTATGACTATGTTGGGAAATGACTTGATTAATGATGAAAGAGATGAATATTCAGCCATTTTTTAGAGATACCCGAAACTATTTGCTACAAAATATCACCAACTGAGGGGTATTGATAGCATTGTGCACCATATCAAATTGAAAGAAGACTAGTGGGTCAAAAACTTAGAAGACTTGGTAAAATTCAAGAAAATGTACTTAAAGGACTTGATGCTGAATTTATCTATCCTATTGATGATGCAGAGTGGGTATCTCCTATTGTAATCAGACCAAAGAAGAATGGAAAATGGAGGGTATGTGTTGATTTAAAGCCTCTTAATGCAGCTACTAAGAGGGACTACTATCCTCTTCTGTTTCAGCATGAGATCTTGGATCAAGTGGTTGGTCATGAATTTTACAGTGTGTGCTATGGATACTCAGGATATTTCCAAATCAGAATAGCAAAAGAAGGTCTGAAGAAAACAACATTCATTACCCCATGGGGATGCTTCTGCTATAGAGTGATGCATGTTGGTCTAATGAATGCATACACTAGTTTTTCAAGATGGGTTAGTTGGGTATTTGCTACATTCATTGGGAAATCTTTGCGGGTGTTTATGGATGACCTTTGTGCATACAACTCAAGGGCATTACACTCTAAAAAACTTGATGAAGTTTTTTGCTGACTTGATGAGAATGGTTGTCAACCAAACCCTGATAAATGTAAAATAGTAAGAACTAGAGTGATACTCTTGGGTCATGAAGTGTTTGCTAATGGTATTTCACCTGAGCTTAGTAAAGTGGAGGCTTTACTTATTATGGATTCTCCAAAAACTGTAAAAGAATTGATGAGATTTGTTCAAAAGTCGAGGTACCTATCAAGATCATTCCATATGCTGGCTGAATATGTATATCCTTTATAGAAGGAAACTCAAGGATCTTTAGTTTGGATCCAAGTTGAAGAAAATGCATTCTTTCATATTAAATAAAAGTTAAGCACTTTGCCAATTCTTATGCCTCCAAACTGGGATGAACCTTTCTTCATTAGTATCACTGTTGGAAAAAATGTAGTGGGAGCCATTTTAATGTAGAAGGAAAAAGGGACGTCTTATATTAGGCCTATGTTTTACATAAGCTGATCCATTGGAGCGACTAAAAAATCTTGGATGGAAGAAGAATTGTTGGTATGGAGCTTGGTATATGCATTTAAAATATGGAAATCATACTTGATTCAGAAACCATTTGTAGTACTTACTGGTTCTCAATTGCTTCCACAAGTGTTGCGATCTGCTGAAAATGCTCCAAGAGTTACTAAGTGGCTGTTGGCTTTGCAAGAATTTGAATTTACTTGTTTGAAGGAGGATAATGTAAGGGCTAGCCTAGCTGATATCTTGACTTATAAAGAACCTGTTGAAAGTGCAACCGTTATAAGATAGAAGTTGATTTTGCATCCACAAATTCATGAGGAGATGAAGGATAAAGATGCAACCTTGTTTTTTTATGGCAGTTACACAAGAGTGCTAAAAAAGGGAGCACTCGGTTTTGTCATTATGGATGTTGAAAATTGAGAAGTCTTTTCTGGAAGTCAAGAAAGTAAAGAGATACAAAGTAATAATGAAGCTATTGCCTATGAACCATTTGAGAAGTGGGGTTTGGATTTTATTGGACCTTTTCCTGGTACAAAAATAGGAAAGTCTTACATCATTACTGTAGTTGATTATATGACGAGATGGCATGAAGCTAAGGCTACAAGGAATTGCAAGAAGGAGGATGTAACTCAGTTCCTCATGGAGGACATATGCTGCAGATTTGGGATATGACTAGAAATAGTGACAGATCAAGGTCATGACTTCAAAAATAAGCTATTGAGAGAATTAACAAGGAAACTAGACTCAAAACACAGATTTGCTACTCCTTATTACCCTCACTGTAATGGATTGGTGGAAGCATTCAATGGAATGTTATAGAAGATTCTCTTTAATATGGTGGAAGATCATCCTAAAGATTGGGACAATTATCTACATCAAGCTTTGTGGGTTTGTAAAACAATGCAGAAGGCAAGTACAGGATTCACCCCTTTTCAGTTAGTATATGGTCAAGATGCTTTATTACCTATGAATGTCATGTTTCCTACGATGGAGTTTGTAAGAAAGCATCAATTAGATCAAACAGAATTGGGAATTGATAGAGGACTGAACTTGCATACCCTACAATTGGATAGATAGCAAGCAATGAATTGTTATGAAAAAAAAATTGTGATGAGAAGGGAATGGTTTAATACACAGTTGAAAAAGAAGAATTTGCAGAGGGAATGTTGGTTATGAGATATGACAGTAGCTTGGACTCTACTTTTCGGACCAAGTTTCAAGTTAGATTGAAGGGCCTTTCCTCATAAAGCAGAAGTTTGAAAATGGCACTTGATTGCTACAAGATTTAGATGGGACTGTTCGCAACAGTAGAATCAATGGGTTCCTTCTAAATAAATATATATGCAGAATCTTGTAACTAAAGGGGATATAGGTAATGTACATAATGCACATAAAGTAGGTTACTTCTAGTTTACTGTTTGGGGTAGATTCAATTTTCTAAAATCTGGTGTTGATCAGATGGTTGTAAATGGTGGACAACATATTCAAAGTGTGCTTTGACACCTATTAAAGGTATCAATCAAGTTTGGTGTTGATCTAATCAAGAATGTGAAAGTTATGGTCTCTGGAAGGTTGATATCTGAAGTGGATTGCATGCAAAAATTTAGGACTATAGACTGTGCAGAGCTATTTCAGGGCAGCAAATCAAGAAAATTGACTCTAATTTGTTTTGAAGAGTTATAGATTCAAAAAAGAGCTACAACTTTCCTTTTTAAAGCTTGGCAATCCAAGGTTTGGTTAGAAAGTTATGAGTTGTTTTGTGTAGTGCTCTATGAAGCAGATTTTCAAAAAAAGGTGTTTGTCTTTGTCAGATGGTTTTGAGCTTTTAATAAAGGTTTGTTCACACTTTGTGCTCCAAAGCAGAGGGGTGGCTAATCATGGTGAGTGAAAATGAGCGACCGGGGACATGATGCTTCATGAAGTCAAGTGGGGTAGCACATGCAAATATCATTTTTTTGTCTTTCTAACACTTACTCGTAGCGAGAGTTGGGTTGATAAATGGAAATCCCAAGTGGTGCCATGCATGTTCGACACATGGTTGAGATATTTTAGTTTTGAGACACATGCTTCATGTAGGAAGAGAAGAAAATGTGTTTTCGTTCCGATTTTGAGTCCCTGAGTGGAATTTTATGTGGCAAGGGGCATGTTTGCCATCTAGCAATGAAGGGGAAGTAAGGGGCAACTTGAAAAATTAAGGGAAAAACTAAAACCTGAGTAGTTTTTTTGGAAAAAAGAGAAGAGAAGTGTTCAACACATGTAACGTGTCCACTAGTATCATCCAGGACACGTTACAGTTGGTATCAGAGCTGACCAATGACGGAATTGCTTTTATAAAATCTCAATAAAATGAAGTAAAGAAATTGTTGCTATCCAAACATTTTCTTACCTTCAATGTTGTCTTGCAGAATTATGAAGCGTGAAACAAGTTTTTGGTATTTCGAGTCATGTTTATGACTGCAATGCATTCTCCGCTTTATAGACAAAGAATTGGGATGATGAACATCCTGGAGCAAATTTATAATCCATCACATTTATACATGGAATGAAGATGGACGGGTGCTTCTGGAATCTACTATATAGCCGCCCATTGGTTTGATTATCTACAAACCAACCTAAAGAGGATCAAGTGGTTGGAAGACTTGAAAGTCGTGAAGCTGTTCGTTTTTGTGGAAGCTCACGTAATTTCGACTTTACATATTCGAGGTCAGAGGGTTGAAATGAACTCATATGTATATGAGGAAGTAACCCGTGTAATCCCCGCCGATAGGATTAAAGTGTTGGGCCGCCATGAGAAGTATGGATTCCAATGGAAAGGATATCCTGAACTTCCAATGACTTATCGATTCCTGAAGATCCATGACCCAAAACCCTACTATTACACAGTTCCTATAGATAAATGCAATACAATGTTGTTCTCCCCAAACTAAATGTAACAATTGACTTATCATCTTAGGGAACGTTGTATTCGAAAGGGCTATGCCCATGTAAATACAAATAAATATTTCTTTTTATCAATGTCTAGCTATGCATAAGAGTTGATGAAAAGTTAAGTAGCTACATTGTTTATGAGATAGCTAAGCTAACGTCGATTATCGTATAATAACGTTAAGAAAACCTTTATTCAGGCACAACCCCAGGTACAGGTTCCAGAATCGCCTTCTACATCAAGTATTGCTGTGATCCAGGAGAACAAGTTCCTCCTCAAGCAAATTAAGCCACCCGAGTTTGACGGGAGAGGCAGATTCGTTCAGGCTGATGCCGAAATTTGGATTGAGTCCATGGAGGATTACTATTGCACGCATAAAATGAACGAGTTCTATGAGCTAAAACAGCTAGGACTCGCTCTTGTCAACGCATACTACTCTAAATTCGTTTCACTTTTAAAGTATGCGCCACAAATGGACATGACACAGCAGGTGTCCAAATTTTGAGCGGGCTTAAATCCACTAGTAAATACCCGTCTCGAATCTATGCGTCCATCAGATCTTCAGGATGCACTCATTCGAGCGGCACCTATAATTCAAGAGGTGCAAGCTAGACCAAGGGGTAACAAAACTTGGTCTTATAATGACCCGAACAAAGGAGCATTCCGACCTCAAATGAAGAGAGTTCAAGGTCATAATCAGGGACAAAGAAAGAAAGCAAGGATGAATAACGTCAACAACTTTGTTCCTACTCAAAGTAATGGCCGAAACCTCCGTTGTTTCCATTGCAACGAACCCGGTCACTTCAAGAGGCAATGTCCCAAGCTTGGTGGAGGACATCGCCAAGCGCCTTTTCAAGGAACAGGCCATGGTCAAGGAGCCGCTACCGGTGGAAGAGGAAGAACCACCTGCATTGCCAATAGGCAAAGATGCGAAGAAGAAGAAGAGGAAGATCCGACCATGGTGTACACTCTTTGAGCCGGTGCTTGGATTCATAGATTTTAAAATGTTTGCTGAAATTTTTGTGTTATACATGTGCAAAATGTCGCTACTACACAATGACCGTTCTATGCTATTGAGATTCAATATGTGCATAGACTCAAGGGTTCCATATTCTTGACTCCCCTTGGGTAATATGTACTTGGAGTCATAGAAAAAAACAAGGTCCTCTCCGAGTTGCTTAGTTGGACGCCCCTCAAAGAGTAGTCTACCAATTTCGAGGTGGTAACACTTAAAAGAACTAGTGAAACTCTCAACATTTTGCCACTCACAGCAATTCGAAGGGTATACTTCTGTAAATACAAGACAAGTTGTTACATAGGTATCATGAAAGTTCTCATTCTCAATGAGTTGCAAATACTTATTGTTTGCAATGTTTCGTTGAAAGCGCATAGTGGGTGCAATGTGTATTTGTTTTTGCATGAATACATGTTGTACAAACGCCTCTGTTACAAGGTGAGAATCAAATTCCTTTGTCTGAGAGCTAAAATTTTACCCTTCTAGTGCTTTGATACATTTGCAATTGCAAATGCTTTCACCCTAAAATCTCCCTTCATACTTGGATGCATATGTACCCAAGATGAGCAATGATACATATCAATGATCCAATTCCCTTCTTCATCTTTTCTGTTACGTACTTCTATCGAGAGAATGCTTGTTCTTCTCTCAAGCATTATAATCTACACATTAGATGTAAAGAAGTATGTATTAACCCCTAAATAATAAGCATTTTAAGTCTATCTAGTAATCACCAATATGTCATACAAATCAACATGGCATTAAGAGATGTTTACACTTTTGTAAACAGACATAAACATCGATATTGAAACGTATGTGGATATATACATCAACACAAAGTATAAATTTAATTTCAAGACATCACTTTAATCATACCATTTACATGAAATATAATGAAAAGAATAGCACAAGAATACTCATAGAATTTCACCAAAATAAATTTTATTATAATGAAGAGAAGTCTGATTTGACTCAATACATTGTATGAAATGTGGGTATTATAGAGTAGTTGTTACAAGGATAGCAGCCACATGGCATGCAAATCTTAATAGGCACATTGGATTGACACCTGAGATATTCTAAGACTCAACACATTGTGTGTTATATGGATGATATGATACAAGAGTTTCATGGATCATTGCCAATTGGCATGGAGACCCAAATGGACACATAGGACCAATAAAGCAGAGGATTTTGAACCATCGACTTCCAGTAGATCCATATCATCCAACACAAAGGAATCACTCATCACATTAAAATAGTTGATGGAGAATTATATGATTCCTTGTACCATACCTACATGTACAAAAAAACACTTACATGAATCCCTTTTAACAAAAATACTTGCATGAATCTCTTTTAGCAAAAATTTCTAGATAACTCCATGAATAGAAGCAATATAAAACAAGGCCAATTTACCTATAAGCTGATTTGTTGAAGATAAGATTGAATCATTGCTAATCATAACCCATTGCAAATGATGGACATAAGAAAACATCAATCCCATCAAATATAAAAGTCACTAATTAAATGAATAAATTTTGGCATCATAAAATATTGTAGATTTATCTGAAAATTGAGCTACAGAATCTCTGCTCTACCTTGTGTTAAGTGCTACAACAACAATTGATCCTTAAGTTAGAACTAGCATCAAACCCTATTGTAGAGATAGTAGAAAAGGGATAATGCAAAGAGGATGAAAGAGAGAGTTTGTGTGAGTACGCGGGAGAGAGAAAGAAATGAGCACCTATCCAATCTTGTCCAAATTGATCTCTACAAAAGACAATTTTGCAAGAGTTAGTATTTACATGAAGGTATACTGAAAAAATAGTAGAAAAGAGGAAACATAGATAGAGAAAGAGAGAGGGAGAGAGAGATAAGCACTTATGCAATGTCACCCAAAATGATCTCTGCAACAAAACAACAACAAGGGTTAGAACTAACATTGTGTTGTATCGAAAAGATATTAGCAAAATAAAAAAAAACCAAAGAGAGAGAGAGATTAATAACTTTACCTCTTGCTCCAAATAAACTCTACAAGAAAACAACAATTAGAACCAACATCAAATTCTATTGAAAACACAACATAAAAGAGAAACAACACATAGAGAGAGGGGGAAAGAAAGGAGAGAGAGATGAGCACCTCTCTCTCCTGCCCCAAACAACCTCTGCAATAAAACAACAACAACAGTAAGAAATGACATCAAACCCTATTGAAAGAATAGCAAACAAGAGAAAATGCAAAAAGAGATGGGCACCTGTGTTTTGCCCAAAATCTGGAGCTGCATGGAGAAGAAAGTGTAGAGGTAAGCACAACTCTCAAAACCCTAATTACTCTTAGCAGGGAGCTTCAATGGAGATGAAAATTCACGAGTATAGAGAAGAGAGGGAAAGTGGTATGTTGCTCAACTTTTGGGTCAAATTGATTTTGTGAGAGGGAAAAAAATCGAAATTGAAAATTCTCCAAAAAAAAGCACTATAGCAAAAAGGCTCCATAGACGGGCTTGTAGACACAATATTTGAATTGTGTTTAAAAATGTCGGGTGCGTTTATTACCGCATCTACTAGCGCATCTGAAATTTTGCGTCTACAAGCGCGCTTATAGTGAAAACTACACGCGCATATATACGCGCATACACATGCACATATACACGCACATATATATGCGCACATACATGCACATATACACGCGCACATACACGCGCACAAAGATGCGATTTCACCTGCAAATTAGATGCAAATATAGACGTGAAAAACAGTGTATGAAAAAAAAACCTAGTGCGTCTACTTTGTGGATCAGACGTGCGCGCAAGGTCCACAAAACTCAAAAAAACCTAGGAGGTTTTATGGATCTTCAAGACTTGGGCGTCTACGAGAGCGTCTACTCTATATATCAGACGTGCTTGTAGACGTGAATTAGCAGTGAATCACAAAATAAAACTAGGAAAAGCAAGCAACAACTAACATACCCAAAGCTAAGAAGGAACCAAAATACAACTCAGAGTAAACAAAGAGAGAGAGAGAGAGGGAGAGAGAGAGAGAGAGAGAGAGAGAGAGAAGAGAAGAAGGACTCACCTTGAATATTTGTTGTGATGGGCAGCGGCACAACTACAAACTCCTTCTTCTCCATCTCCTTGCTCTTTGGCTGTTCTCCTCATCGCAACAAACATACCAAAAGCTAAGAAGGTAGCAAAATACAACTCAAAGCAAAGATAGAGAGAGAAAGAGAGAGGGAGGGAGGGAGGGAGGGAGGGAGGGAGAGAGGGAGGGAGGGAGGGAGAGGGAGAGGGAGAGAGAGAGAGTGAGTGAGTGAGTGAGAGAGACAAGAAGAAGGACTCACCTTGAATCGGTGTTGTGATGGGCACCGACAGGGCTACAAACTCCTTCTCCTCCCTCTCCTTTCTCTTTGCCTCTTGCTTCCTCCTCTCTTCACCCTTTCTTCTTTGCCTCTTCCTTTCTACTCTCTTTGTGTCGTGCGCCTGTCAAAAAAACCCAAAAGAAATGCAAGACGGGACTACTTTGAAAAGAATGACACACCAACAATATTTTTTAAATTTTTTTAAAATTTTAGTGCGCATCTGTGCGCACGTCTATAAGCGTGTCTATAAGCGCGTGTATATAGAGCACAAATTGCTTATAGACAGGCTTATATATGCACAGTTAAATGCACTTATAGATGCGCATATACACGCGCTTATAGATGCGCATATACATGCGCACATAGATGTGATTTCACTTGCAAATTAGACGCAAATATAGACGCGCAATTGCATCTATATTTTTTAAAAAAATTTAAAATTTTAGTGCACGTCTATACGCGCATCTATAACTACTGCTTGTTGTAGTATGCGTCTGAAAACGCATCTATATTCGTGTCTATTTATGCAGATATATAGGCGTAAAATTTGTGTCTATTTACACGCTCTTTTACATGCACATACACACGCGATGATAGACGCGCCCGACTTTGCGTGTCTAACATTCGCGTCTATGCCTTGTTTCTGTTGTAGTGAAAGGGGAAAATACGAGGTGAGAGAAACTCAAATTTTGTGTACTATTCATTCTCCCTTTTTTAAATCTCCCACTACCCTTTCTTTAATAGAAAACCCAAGATTTGGAGAGAGAAAATTCACCCTCCATGGATGTCAACATCTAGCCTTCCTATTGGACAATCTAAAAGGCCCACATCTTAAACTATATTATTTTAAAGGGCCCATTTATGAGTTCATTTTTTTTCCTAATGTCAATATCTCACAAAAATTGGTAACCTTTACATTTACGTTTTGCAAAGATAAACATTGTTGCCTCCTATTTCATTCTAGGAGTTTTTCTTTCAAATAGATGTGATCCTAATTTATATTCTAGATGTCATCATGATGAGGGAGAGATATAGAAAATTGATAAAGAAATATATAATTGATGCATTACCAATCTCTCAAAAAGGCATAGTATGATGCCTTTTCAATTCAATTGTTGGTTCTCTTCTACCCCTACAGAGAAATGCCTTTGATTGCTATTTCAATAATAATTGAAAAATACTCTCGCTTGTTTAATTGCTATTGCAAGGTTTTTTTAATCCGTGGAAAAATGCTTTACTTATTGTCTGAGGATGTAGACAACTTGTAGGAAGTAGATCAATTGGTTTGCAAATCAGAATGATAGATGTATCAAACTGTATGCGAATAATAATGACCCTATGCTCTGTGATGTGAAGGATCTAAATCTCAGGTACCAATCTCAACAAGTTCGGAGGCCCCTGAGTAGATCAAGGGAGATCGTGTTAAGTTTGGATGCTTCCCTACTTTCTTTGGGTACTAAAATTTCTCATATTTCATGTGGTTCTTGTCCTAGAATGATGATGATGATGCACCAAGTCTTAAAATCATTTCAAAATTCTAATAGGAGATACATTGTGGCTCACTAGATATATTGACATTGTTTTGCTCGCATAATGAGTAAGCCCTTGCCTTGTACAATGCTTGTAGATTCTTGAGCCCCATTCATTCTCACTTTTGTCATATTGGGCCAATCATGTTTTTGGTTCCTTGGAAGATACATTTGTATTCTTTGAACATGTCCTACCTTGATGGGAAGACCATGATAGATATTGGTTCAAGTTCATGGTAGGAAATTATAACTTTGGAGATCTTGGGTGTTTTGATAAAATCTTGAGCCTTCTTGCTATTGTTTTAATTTTCTACTATTTGAGGTTTGCGTTTTGGCTTTTCTATTGCTAATTGGTTGATTACTGCAAACTAATTTTCAAGCCTAGATGACCATCTTCTATTAATTTTTAACTTGATTTCTACTCTCTTTCCTAGTGTTTTGTAGTTTGCCATCTACATTTTGGGGACAATAGGCTAAGTAGCCTATTTTTATGCAAGATGAGTGTACTTATTACAATTATTGATTGTGTTTTTACTTCAACCTTTGTGTTCTCACTACTTGTGCTTGCGTATGGCTAGGGGACAATGCTTTAGGTTGACTTTTACTGTGTTTGGTGTGTATTTCCACCTTATCCATTGCATGTGAACTCTAGAGTATAGTCTATGCTTTTGGTTTGGGATATATTCTCTTTCTCCACTTCTCTTCATTCTTTTCTATTCCTACCATATTTAGATCACTCCCTCCTATTGTTCCATCGATGACAAATTACATGGCTCTTATTATCTCACATGGAGTGTTGTTATGAGATCTTGGTTTATAGAAGTGGTTATGATATGTTGTATCTAGATCTTGTGAGCATCCTCCTCATCTTTTGACTCTATTTGACTAGGAAATTTATGAAGAAGCTATGCTCACATGGGATATTGATGATGCTCATGCATATTTTGCTTATCTTCACTGCATTTCCAAATAACTTCTTTTGACAGTCATCATGTGTAGGACTTCTCCTACAATTTGGGCAAAGCTTCAGATATTGTACAAGGCTTCCTCATCTATCCATCCCATTACTCTTCATGGATAGCTCTAGTAGATGAAGTTTGAGCAAAATAATCTGATTCTATGTTTTTTACTTCGTGTCATGTTACACCTACAGAGGTTCAAGATAGAAAAGCCTTGAAAAGTAAGAAATGGAAGACAACCCCAATGTGACAAAAAAATAGAAGAGAGAGACAAGCTCAAAAAAAGTGCAAGAAAAGTCTCAAATGTAAAAGGAAGTACATAATAATAAGAGCACCAAATATTCTAGCAAGAAAAGGGCTTGGCTCATTGTAATTCATTTTGTCAAATAGCTTTGGGCTCTCTCTTGTGTAGATTGTAAAGAATGAGAGGTGTAAGTTAAGGCCTATGCTAATAGGAAGGAGAAGAAAAGAGATTAGAGGAAGGGACATAGGCTGAAAACAAAAAAGGGGGATGGACGCCCAAGGAAGGGATAATGGCATGTATAAATTAAAAAAAAGTGAATGGAGAATCATTCTTGTGTGTGGCTAGAACTAGCTTTCTTCTTCTTCTTCTCGCTCTTGCTCATGCTTGTGCTTGAGAGAGCGAGTGTGAGGGAGTGAGTGTGTGAGGGTGAGGGACCATGGTGGAGAAGCTCTCCATCTTCTCCTATCTTCTTGTTCTTTTTCTTCTCTTCTCTTCTCTTCTCTTGTTGTCTCTGTCTCACATACAAAAATGGAGCATGGACCTTAAAGCTTGAGGATCAAGCTTGCTTGAGCTTGCACCTTGGATGGTGGAGGTACCAAAGAGCTTGAGGGAGGATGCATCTTGATCGGGCATGAAGGTAAGCTTACTACACTTGTAGTCGTGAGAGCACACATGACTATATGAGAGGTAGCCATTGCACTTGGCTTGAAATGCTTGTGCTCTAAATCAGGTGATGAAGTATGCATTCGACTCCAAAATGGCAGTTGGTTTTAGGTAGAAAGCAACTGTGTCAGAGGCCATTCGATTTCTTTTGTGGAATAGTTTATGTTTAGGAAGCTTTGTATGCATTGGTTAGAGTAGGGTTTTTGCATTTTGATCAAATTTGAGACATTTAGGTTTGGAAAATAAGAGAAAAAGAAGGAAAGATAACTCTTTAGATAACTAGGAAACATGGAAATAGGGGAAAAAAGAAAATTGTTTTTTCATATCCAAGAAGGAAAAGAGAGTGTAAAGGGAGAAAGAGAGAAAACAAAATATGAAAAAGGGGGGAGAGAGAGCTCATTCGCATTCAATGAGATTGAGAGAGCTAGTGAGAGATAGATAGGGATTGACATGTCCACAAGCTATTGCACCAACTATTCTTGTCTTTGACATTTCTAGCTCTTCCAAGTTTGCTTTCGATCCTTGTTGTTGATTTTTGCATTAATCTATAATCATGGGTGATTGAAATAGTGATATTAACTCATTAAATAGGTTGTTTGTGTCCTTCGGTGAATTTCTGAGCACTACTCAAACGATACTATAGGCCTCAAACATCTGAGTCATTTGAGTGACCACTCAGACATCTCACTTGGAAGGACTTGGCCACTCAATTGCCAAACTTGAAGTCCACTCAGATAGCCGCTCTGATGCTCGGATGAGGCCATGTTCAAGTCCAAATTTGACTACTCAGATGAGGCCTCCAGTTTGACTACTCGGACAATTGAATCCTTTAAGAAGTCTACTTGTACGGTTGGGAGACCATGACTCGGATGGATAAGTCTAGGACTCGAACCAATTGTCTAGAACCCTATTTCGACTAATGTTTGACAGGCTCGTATGATCTATTCCCAACGAACCAACAACCAAGTTGAAGTCCAGACTAGTAGATAAAATCATAAGACTATTTACACTCAAAAAGAAAAATAAAAATAAAAAACCTTGACCTAGAAATTCGTGGGGGGGTGAAGGAATTGACCATTGGCCACTACTTGAGTAGAGACCCAAATTGGCTCACTTAGCAAGAAACCTGACCAACCACCTATCACAGCTTGTAGAGAACCCAATTTCAATCATTTTAGGAGTAATCAAATCCCCTCCAAAAGCATCAAGAACAGGAAACTGATTAATGTAGTTGACTCCATCAAAGGTCACACTTGGCCGTGTAGGCATTTAAGCAAGAAAAAGCATAAAAGCTTGATGTCGTACACTGCACATCGAGACACACTACTAGTGTATACTATTCCTGCCATAACACTTCATAAAACAAATTAAGGTTTGAAATGTTATAAGAATTACTCGTTGACTTATCACATAAGTGACCGCATGTAATATCAAATCTTGCATTAAATCAATTTCGCAATTCGACATGAGAAGACGCCTCAATGAACCCAGCCAACAAAAAAGAAAATACGCCTCGTAAATAATATTATGACGGCTTGATCATAATATTTCACACATTATATTTGATTCAGCATTCCCGATTCCATTTAATGCATCAAAGATCGCATTGATTTTTCAATGGCAAGACAAATCGCAAAATCCTTAATCGATAGACAAAGAACGCACAAGAACAAGCATGATATTGAGTAAGTTAAGTATCAAAGAGTATGGCATGAATTTATAAACTAGATAAGTCATGAGGTAACTTAGCCAAAAACTACCAGATGAAGTCATTTTGATGAAAAAAAATATGTTTTTGAAAAAATAGGCCAAAAATCATGACTATTTTATGCATGGAGGAAGAGAAAGCATTTTAAAATCATCCCCATGCCACCATCCAAAAGGTAGGCAATCAAAAAGTATTTTTTATCAAGCTTACTTAGCTCTTGACAAGTAGCCAAAAGAATGAGTGACTGCATGCTTCCCCCTCATGGCTACAAATACAACCTCTCTCCTTCACAAAAAAGGCAGGAAGGAAGACCTCCTAATGATGGAAAATTTTATTTACATCTCTTTTCCATTCTAGCTTGAGCCTTGAAGAAGGAAAATACCCCTCTTCTACCTTATATCCATTTTCTCTACCCCCTATTATGCCTTTCTTCCATACAGCCAAATCACTAAGCAAAGCGTTGGCGAAATTTTTCTAGACGACCACCAACTCTCCCTGAGCCTTGAAGAGACTAATTGGGTGCAATCTCCCCCCATGCCTTGTGTGAGCACTCCACAAAGCATGTATTTTATAGATTTTTCATCTTCAAGCTCAAAAAAATAGCCCAATTTACAATTAGCACGCTTTAGCTTTTGTGTTTGCTTTTGTGCCACTAAAGAATTAAAGCTATCGGGTGCCCGAGGAGTCAAGCGTTACCCAAATACAATGTCCAATACAAATATTTAAATCGTGTATCCATGTGCATACAAAAATAATAAATAAATATCAAGAACTTTAGTAAATAAGCACGATAAAATATAGGCACCATGCCTAAGATACACGCCCATAAAAAATTGATGATAATTTGAATACACGCTATCCTCCAATGCTTCCCAATGCCACTGCTACTTGCTTTACACATCAGCTGAAATTGGTTAGAACTCAATCCTAACCTTAATTTATTACAAGTGCGCACTCTAAACTCATAAATTTTTATTAATTTAAATATGTATTTTGTAGAATCACCCGCTTTGGAATCACCCACTTACACATTAAATTAACAAAATACCCGAAAACAATAGGCGTCCCCATCGACTTTGCGCACAAAGAATCCACCTTGTGTATGAGCCCTGGTAATAAAATTTTATGGAATCCACTGCAAAGTCTCACGGAACCACCGTGGAATATGCCTCTTGGCATCATACCCCTGAGGTTGGATAACAATTATTCTCAATTGCTATTAGCTCAATGTGGAGCTAACAGTGTGGGGAAAGCACTTAGGTCCCTAGCGTGCATCCATTGGGTCTCTTCAATAGGATGACTTTTAAACTTGAACAAATATCTAGAATATCTATGGCCAGTTCTAGTGGTCATAAAGTCAGTATCCATAATAGTTTCAGGTTCAAGGATTTCAGTTTCTTTGTCTAGCAAAGGAGGGTTTTCATAGACAGGGTGTATAGGTAATTGTCCTCTAAAAGGTCGTAATAAACTGATATGGAAGGTGTTGTGGATTTTCCAATGTTGTGGTAGTTCTAGTTTAAATGCATTGTCATTGATTTTGTGTATGATCTTGAATGGGCCATAAAATCTAGGTGCTAATTTAACAATGGGGTGTTTACCTACACTTTGTAATCTTCGTTTTTCAGTTCATAACCAAACATAATCATCAACTTTAAAACTCATATCTTGTATTTTCTTGTTTGCTTGTTTTGTGTATGATTGTTGGGCTTTGGCAATCATATCTTTAACTTCATCAAAAATAGTAGCATGCATATTAGCAAAATCGTCAGAAGTTTGAAATTTTTTTTATAATGATGTAACAGGTGTAGGCAATCGATATCCATAAATAATTTCAAATGGTGCTTTCTTTGTAGCTATATGTGGTGTGTTATTATATGCAAACTGAAGTAAATGTAGATATGTATCCCATGTGTGTGGTTTTGAAATTGTGTAAGCACGCAAAAGATCTATAATGGTACTGCTAGTAGCTTCTATTTGACCATTTGTTTCAGGATGGAATGCAGATAAAAAATCAATCTTTGTTCCTAAGTTAGAAAATAAAGTAATCCAAAAATTATTGCAGAATCTAGAATCACGATAAAAAATAATGACTTTTGGTAAACCATGGTTAGTGAAAACAGTTTTCAAAAACAATTGAGCAGCTTGAGATGCAGTTAAGGTTTTCTTGCATTGAATAAAATATGCTTGTTTTCTAGAACTGTCGACAACAGTCCAAATCATATCATGATTAGCTTTAGTATTAGGTAGACAAGTGATAAAATCCATCGAAATATGTTCCCATGGTCGTGATGGAATTGATAATGTCATTATAAACCATATTGTTTACCATGGTGTCTTTTAACTCATTGACAAATTAAGCATTCAGATACAAATTTAGATACATCAGTGTCCATATGTGGCCAATAAAAATCTTCAATCAATATATGTAAAGTAGATATAATTCCTATATGACCTTGATATGGGGGACAATGAATTTCATGCAAAACAAATGATCGAAATGGAACAGTCACACATAATCTTTTTTCATAAAACATAAATCCATTAGTGTAAGACAATGAATCAATATGAATCCAATTATTTGCAACTAGTTTATTCCAATCAGCTTGAAAAGTAAGATCTTGGTAATAAGTATATTTCATAGGAATAAGGGAATCAAATGATATCACAGAAATATTTTGAATTGTCAGTCTTCTACTCAAAGCATCAGCAACAACGTTCTCTTTTCCAAGTTGATATTGTATAAGGGGATGAAAACTTTGAATAAAAGTAGCCCATTTAATGTGTTGGTCTAATATTTGTGGTTGACTAAGGAGATGTCTAATGCTTTGTTGGTCAGTTTTGATCATGAATTCAGATCCCATTAAATAATGTTTCCATTGACGTAAGGCTTGTACTATGGCTAGCAATTCCTTATCATAGGTAGAATATTTAAGTTCAGATGGTTTGAGTTTGCAGCTAGAGTAAGCTATGGGATGAGGATCTTGCATAAGGACTGCTCCTATTCCATATCCACTAGTGTGAGTAACTACTAAGAAGAATTGTATATTGAAGTTAGGTAATTGTAATACAGGAGCATGAGTTAAAGCATGTTTCAGCAAATCAAATGACTTTTGTTGATTGTCAGACCAATTATACACGATACCCTTCTTTAAGAGTTTTGTCAAAGGTAATGCAAGTAATGAGAAATTCCTCACAAATTTTCTGTAAAAGCTAGCAAGACCTAGAAAAGAACGTAATTCATGCACATTTTTGGGTATTGACCAATTTAAAATTGCTTATATATTTTTAGGGTCAACTTTAATATCTTTTGATGAAATAATATCTCCCAGATATTCAATTTCTGTTTGGAAAATTTCACTCTTTTCTGGATTATCATATAATTTATTATCTTTTAATAACTTAAAAACTAAAGACAAATGTTCATAATGCTCATTCTCATTTTTACTGAAAACTAATATATTATCAAAGAAAACAATTACACAATGCTGATGTTTCAAAAACATGTGATTCATCATACGATTGAATGTGGCTGGTACATTAGTTAAACCGAAAGGCATAACCAGAAATTCATAGTGTCCAAATTGTGTTCTAAATGCAGTTTTGAATATATCAGATTTGTCCAATCTTACTTGATGATATCCAGATTTAAGATCTATCTTACTAAATATGGTAGATCCTTGTAGTTTATCCATAAGATCATCTACCGTAGGAATCGAGTATCTATTCTTAACAGTAATTTTATTTAGGGCACGATAATCAATGCACATGCGATAGGTATTATTTTTCTTTTTCACTAATAAGACAAATGCACCAAATGGAGAATTACTAGGTCTAATTAATCCTCTATTAAGCAATCCTTCTATTTGGTTTTGAATTTCTTTCTGTTCAATTTGATTATGTCTATATGGTGCTTTACATGGTGGTTGTGTTCCAGGAATTAAATCTATCTTATGATCTTCAGGACATGAAGGTGGTAATCTAGGTGGTAAATTAGTAGCAAAAAAATCTTGGAATTGGGAAAGAAATTGTGTATGCCTAGGATGCATCTGTTTTTCTTTAGCTTGAATTTCATTCACCCATATTAAATAGGATTTGCTACTTTTACGTAATGCACGTTTAGCCTGAGTATGAGTAAGCAATGGAAATTTATTGGAAGCGTGCATACCATGCAGTGTGATTTGTTTTTCTTGAAAATAAAATTTAATTGAATGCATAGAATAATCTATATCAGGATTGTATTGATGACGCCAAGGCATTCCTAAGATAATGTCACTAGACTGCAAAGGTACAACTAAGAAATTTCTTCGTTCAGTATAATCACCAATTTTAATTTCTAAATTATGCACCTCTTGTGTTCCATTATATCTCGTATCTAGGAATGCAGCCTTGATGTGATAATGTGTAGAAACAGTATGTAAATTCAATTCTTTGACCAATTTTGTAGAAATAAAGTCATGTGTACTCCCATCATCATGTAAAATAGTCTTTTCTTTACCATGTATAAAACATTTCATTGTCAAATGTCTTCATCTTCTTTCGTAAAGTCCAACATCTCTTCACGTTCTTCATCTTCTATTGCTCCCAGATAATTGATATGAACGGATGGCTTTTTGGATTGACAATTGGTTGCTAGATGTCCAGGTTGATGACATTTATAACAAACTATGGGTTTTGCTTTAAATACATTATTGGTAATGGTAGGAAGTTTAAGAATGTTGGGATTTGACTAAAGAGATGGCTTAGGGTTTGGATTTGTGTTTTATGGCAAGGCAGGTGCGTGTATCCAAGATTTACGGAATGAAGACGGAAGAAAACGACTTTGATTGAATCTTCAAAATTTTGAATTGAATTGTTTGGAATGAAAGTTACCATTAGTTGGAAATTGTTGTGGTCGCTTATCTCATCCACAAATTTTGTCTTCAGTGTCATGGGCCAATGAAATTACATCTTCAAGGGTTGTTGGCTTGAACATATTGACCTCCGCATAAAAATGTCCAAGTAGGCCAGACATAAACTTGCATTTATGAGTTGCTTCAGGTACATCTTCAAGCATTCATAGTTGCAATAGAGCATTCTAGAAACGTTCAGTATATTGTGAAATAGGTTCGCGATCCCTTTGTTGTAGAAGATCCCATTGTTTAATTGCTTTTTCGTGGAATTGGGGAGGAAGGAAATTCTGCAAAAAATTCTTTTGGAAAGTCTCCCAAGTAGTGGGACAATCAACGCTTTTGTGGACCACAGTCCACCATAAGGATGCTCGCCGATCAACTAAATGGTTAGTGACACATTTAATTTTATCTTTCTCAGCATATGTTTCTTCATGGAAATAATCATCAAATTGACTGATAAAAGCAAAAACAGTCTTTCCGTCGTGTGATCCATTGAAAGTATGAAATTTGAAGTTTCTTTTACTTATCTTTGTTTCTTTCCGAATAGATTAGGCTTCAAGTGTTGCATCGATGGTATGTCGTATAAGATCTTTAGGTTGAGATCAATCTTGGTCGGTGGTAGATCGTTGCAGATTGGCCAATTGAGCTTGCAAAGCTTGTCGTGCTCTTCGTTCCTCTTGAAGCTGCATCATAATCAAATCCAACTTTTGCTCCATTGTTGGTTCGGGTAGATCACCTTCAGCCATAAAATCTTCCATGGTTTGATCAGTCATCCTGCAAAATTCCAAAAGACCTCACACACTCGAAACCTTGTTAGTGGGATGAGCGTAGCTCAAAGGCGGGTTTACAAGGCTTGTATATATATTTTTAGTTTGGCTTTTGTAGTATTTCTCCTTTACGATTGCAAAATTTGATGTCACAACCGTCTTCCAAGAAACTAGTTTTGTGTATAGACTGCGTATAGACTGCATGTTGATGATTGATTGCTGTAATTTGCTTCTGTTAGTTCATAGGTGTGAATAGGGGCTTCCAGAGGGTAGTAGACTAATTCGTGAGTTGCTGAATACGAACTGCCTTTATGATAGTTGTTGAGGATGACTTTTATGACCTTTGTGACTTCGATTACTTAGAATACTTGGAGTACTTGAGGCTTTAGTCTAAAAGACTAATCCTTGATTTCTAGGACCTGAGTATGTCATCGCCAGATTCGGCAATTGCCAATTCATGCTACCGCCACAAACATATGAATTCGATTTATGAAGCTTTTAATTAAGCTTCTTTTGAAGCTTAATAAGCTTATTATTAAAGCTTAAAAAGCTATGGATGAATTTTCTTATCTGTACTCAATGACTTGATGAAAGATCTTCCCGCATGGTCCTCCGCCTTTACAGAGGCCGGTCCCTCGCGATCTGAGTGTACAACAGGGGGTTCTTGACTACCAGGAACACGGTGTTATCAACAGTTTTCCATGAGACTGGCTGTAGAGCTCGATCGTTCCAAGAGCTCCACCTTCACATGAGATGGTAAGCGATTGGAAGCTCTTGATCTCAGCTTCGCTCTGATACCATTGGTGTACAGATCAGACGCCGTATGCGCACGTAGTGAGCATCAGAAGGTTCCGAAGAACAAAAGAAATCTACTTTTTGAATAAAAAACAATGAAGAAGCTTGCACGACATGAAGCAAGAGACTAATTGGGTGCAATCTCCCCCCATGCCTTGTGTGAGCGCTCCACAAAGCATGTATTTTATATATTATTCATCTTCAAGCTAAAAAAAATAGCCCAATTTACAATTAGCACACTTTAGCTTTTGTGTTTGCTTTTGTGCCACTAAAGAATTAAAGCTATTGGGCACCCAAGGAGTCAAGCGGTACCCAGATACAATGTCCAATACAAATATTTAAATCGGGTGCCCGTGCGCATACAAAAATAATAAATAAATATCAAGCACTTTAGTAAATAAGCGTGACAAAATATAGGCTATCCTCTGATGCTTCCCAATGCTTCCTCAAAAATTGATGTTGAGTGAAATACGCGCCCATAAAAATTTGATGTAAAAAAATATAGGCCATGGATGTTGAGTGAAATATGCGCCCATAAAAAATTGATGATAATTTGAATACAAGCTATCCTCCAATGCTTCCTAATGCCACCGCTGCTTGCTCTACACATCAATTGAAGCATTCACAATTGTTAGAAAAATAATACAATTAAACCGACAAAAGTGAATACCTAGCAGTCCTCAGCTACATCAATAAATTGGTTAGAACTCAATCCTAACCTGAATTTATTATGAGTGTGCACTCTAAACTCATAAATGTTTATTAATTTAAATATGTATTTTATGGAATCACCCGCAATGGAATCACCCACTTACACATTAAATTAATAAAACACCCAAAAAGGATAGACGTCCCCATCGACTTTTCGCATAAAGAATCCACCTTGTGTATGAGCCCCAGTAATAAAATTTTACGAAATCCATCGCAAAACCTCACGAAATCCACCGTGGAATATGGCTCCTGGCATCAAGGTCGCAAAAATTCAAGAAGCCCATTTGAAGCTAAAGAAGCAAGAAACACGGTCGATGGAGAAAATGATATGGTAGGAATTGGCAAAACCCTAGTTACTACAAACCTGATAGAGGTAACATCTCATCGGTTTGGAAAAAATAATGTTTTATAAGCTTATTGCCAATTTTGGCTTTAAATGATTATAAACGCATTTAAAGAAGATACATATGAACTGTCGGTTAGGAAAATGGCCTAAGTAATATAATAATAAACTATTCAATAAAAAGACTCTTTCACTTGAAAAATGTTTATATACATATCATGAAGAAAATATCGTAATCATGGTTTATTTCGTGATATTTATTGTTATTTTGTTAATGATATGTGTGATTATAATAACTAAAAAACGTAGATAATGTTAGGAAAGGGAATATTTTATAATTTTTACCTAAAAGTGACTATCTCTATTTTATTTTTCTAATGATAAATAGATGTATATGTGTCTTATAATAATTTATAAAAAATCATTTGGATAATATCAAGAAATAATCAATGAATTAAATCAACAAAAAATTGTATAGGAAAATATATACTAGACGCGCATAAATTAGGTGTGTAGTAATATAATTCGATGTCTGAAAGATGAAAGAAAATTTACACTTATGATTTTTGCATTACTTAGAATAAAGTTTTCATAAAAACAATTAGCATTGCATTTATGACATAGCTAAATGAAAATTGATCTTCCTAGATAATGTTCAAAGTTCCACAAATGGTCGGACATCATCGATTAAACCATAGAATACGAGCATAATAAAATAAAAATTATTTTCTTGTTGAAAACACACACAATGATAATATTAATGGTTATATTAGTGAGAGCATCAATATCATGAGTCGACCCACATATGAATCAATGAGAAAACCTTACCTAAAATATCAAGGATATTGAAGCAAAAACAACTATGAAATACTTGACAATCTTGAAACTATCAGTATCAGGAAATGAAATAAATATCAAAAGTCTGTAAGACTTATTGGACATTGATAAGAATTTGTCGATATAAATTCTAATTTCTAAACAGATTTGGAAAAGCATTTGAAATCTTGCTAAGTGTGGGTTAGGGTAGGGCAGTGCATGAATTGCATGCCATAGGTATAAATGCCCATGTTACCTTTTAGGGCGAAAATACCAAGTTTTCATAAGGATTAAATAGACTTCAGATTTGGAAAAAAAGAGTTGCAGGTAGGAAGTGAAACCCTAAGAATAAGTCGAGACCGTAAAAGAGAAACCCTAGACTTGGGTGGAGCTACTTTCTATGCTAAAAACATTTGCTGTCGTTTCTTTTTTCTATTTGTGCATGTATTGATGGTTGCACAAGAATGATTAATTATACTTGTAGTAGTTAGATCTGTTTGTAAATATATAATCAGGATAATAAGAGGAAAGATCGCGCTATGCCTCCCCCATGGCTAGACATGGAACCCTACTCCAAGGGGGATTGTTTTGTACTGCCACGAGGAGCTTTGAATCGGCCCCGATGGCGAGAGGTCACTCGGTGAGGAATCCATTAGGTAGGAGGATGCGGGAGTGCCAGGGGGATCTAGCTATAAATCTCTCGACCACTCCTAGGAACTGCCTGACCCTCATGCGAATCAGGATGGGATCCTAAAGTCCCCGGTACTAGTGAAGGGACGAAAATCTTGGAGGGTTTGCTTTCTTCTGCACAGATAGAAGGGATTTTCCAATGAACTGAGGTTTTATCTTCTGGAAAGCCAGAAGGGGAAAAGCATTGTAAATAACCTTTGCAAAATAATAAAGAAATATATTTTGCCAAAAGATTATTTTTCTCTGTCTTTGTGTTGTGTCGTAAAATTACACAAAGGAACTTATGATACTGAGTAAATTAACGAAGCTACTTTTATATGTCATAACTTAATGTGATAGATAATTCGAAAACTAAAGAAAACCATTTGTGGGAAGTGGGTGGGCGAGATCCTTAATAGATTCGTCCTATGGATGGGAGGTCCCGGTAATCTAGGATCTTCTTTCAAGAGATCGAATGAAATGTTAATTAGCAGAAATTAGGTAGATCCGAGCATTGCCTTACCTAGGGTCGGGTCTTAAAACCTTGATCAATAATTATATTAGGGGAAAGGTGCAGCGGCTGTGCTAGAACTTCGTTAAGGTTCCCTGAATCCTAACTAGTTGCTAGAAAAAAGAGTTGCACTCCATGAACCTAGGGTAACTATGATCACTCCAATCAGACAAGAAGCCCTTGTGGGAAACCTCTGATGGAGCTAGCTGATGCATCAAGACCTTAGTTGTCAAATTAGGACCCTGAGCTTGCAGGTTGATCCTCATGGGGACGGCCAGCACCTTTCATTATAAGGTGGACTCTGGGAAACCTAGACAATAGACCGTGTGCATTCTCGCGAGTGCTGGGTGAAGCCATCTAGGACAGTTCCCTAATGGACTACTAAAACATGCTACTAGGGAACTGTTAGGTAGGCATATGACATGTGGTATCAGAGCATAATTAAAATTAAAAATATATATGGTTTTTAAGACTAACTATTCTAAGTAATAATCGGTGTGTTGATTGTTAAGGGATAAACTTTGGTAGAATAATGAAGCTTGGAACAAGTTCCTTGTTTTTTGAGCAATGTACACATCTGTATTGAACTCCACAGATGATGAGTGGATAAGAGAAATGATGAGGATACTCAATCACCTATATGATCCATCCCCCATGAATCGCAAAAGAAGATGGTTTTTGGATGAGCGTTATTGATACATCAAGGCCGATCGATTCCTTGACATGCAAACTAATCTAAAACGCCTTGAATGGATGGAAAATTTAAAAGTAGTTGAGGCATTTATCTTTTGTTTGTCCAAAAGGAATCCACTTATGATTACAAGTGTTCGACAAATACGTCTAGACCGTTATGTCTATGACAAGGTACTGAAGGTAATTCCAGCTGACATGATTATAATCCAAGGACGTCGCAAGTATCGAGATTACCGTATCCATGGTTTTCCAAATCTGCCATTTCCACATTACAGGTTTCTAGACATAGATAGCAATTGGCCTACTTTCTTCTACATGAATGTAACTGATATCCATCCCTGAAAAAGAAAGTTATAATGATATCCTATTTTGGAAATTGTATATAGCATCTAGCCTATCCTATCTCGATGCTAATGCATATCTACTTTTAAACATCTGCCATTTGTTAATATTTCTTACTTGTAAAAATCATAACATATGACTACTGCTTATAAAAGATAACAGTGACTAGATTTTGTAAAAAGATTGTGCTCTTTGGCCCATCATTGTTTTACAAAACTAGTAAGATATGTTAATGTGGAAACGAAGCTAAAAAGTTTAAAGCACTAAACTAATTTGTGAAACTTATGATAATCGAGGGTAATACAACTATCGCTAGTCCTACTGAAATTCAAGAGAAGAAGTATCTCCTTAAGTAGGTTAAGCCACTGGAATTTGATGGCAAGGGAAAAGACATTGAAGCCGAGGCTGAGATTTGGATTGAGACCATGGAGTACTACTTTACTACCATGGGAACTAGCCCTAATAATTAGGCTATGATCGCCAAGTTGAAATTAACTGGTGAGGCACGCTTGTGGTGAAAACAGTGTTGTAAAGACCAGGGACTTGCTGAGACAACTATCATCTAGGAAAACTTGAAAGAAGTTGTGCATGGTCGATATTTGCCACTAGCTTATTGCACGCTAAAAAACAATGAGTTCTTTAACTTAAGATAGCTGGGAATGAGCCTAGAGGCATATTACTCAAATTTTATCTCACCACTTAAATATGCGCCTTCCATGACTATTGCTCAACAGGTGTCTAAGTTTTGTCATGGATTGAATGCTCCTCTGAACACACATCTTGAATCTATACACCCAATGGATCTACAAGGTACTTTGATTTGTCCAACACCTCTTATTCAGGAGATTCAATCAAAGCCAAGGAATAATAAGCTCTGGAATCAAAACAAAGGGACTTCATGGGGCTATGTTAAGCGAGCCCAAGGTCAACGTCCACTTGGTCAAGGAAATAGGGCAAAAAAAAATGTAGTTGGGAACTTCATACCTATGGGAAGTAATTCAGGAGTACCTAGGTGTTTCCACTGTAATGAGCCAAGTCATGGCCAAATTCCTCGCCAAGGATAGTATAGAGGTCAGAACCAAGCTTTAATTGTAAAAGGAAAAGCATCTGCCATAATTCTTAAATATCTTGAAGAAGAGGGAAACCCAACTATGGAAGCCAATATGGAGAGGGCATCAGTTCACGCCACCCTCCATAAGAAAGGCCCAAATTGCCAATTTTTAGTGATTCAAACACCAATAGAATATGAGGGTAAGTCCTTTAAAATCCTAATTGACTGTGGAAGCACACACTCTTTCATGTCACCAAAGTGTGCCAAGAAATTAGGTATAGACACAATACCTACATCTGGGTTACTTGTGGAACTTGCTAATGGAAAAGAAATCATGTCTACTTAGCAAACTTGCAAAGTGACATTTAGCCTGGGAAGCAATATCTCTGAAATGGGATCTAGGATCATGAATTTAGGCGCCTACAAATGTCTATTGGGTATGGACTAGTTAATCCCCAATGACACACATATTCAATGCAGAAAAGGCCAGGTGACTTTTCAAAACCTAAAGGGGGAAACAGTGAGAGGCACGAAAACCCAAGGTTCAACTAGCCAAATCATCTCCCATAAAAAAAAGGGTTAAGAAAAGGATTACCAGTGTATCTCATATATTAAATAAGGTTAAGAAAAATAAACAAGACGAGGGAGAGCCATATTGGTTGAAGGAACATGATGAGATCTTCCCATAAGAGCTAACTGAATTACCACCTTGAAGAGAAGTCAATCACAAGATCAGACTTGAACTAGGAGCCGCTCCAATTTCTAAGAGTCCATATACAATGTCTATCCCTGAAGCAATTGAGCTGAAAGAGCAACTTAAGCAGTTATTGGATCAAGGATACATCAGACCGAGTAATTTTCCATGGGGAGCCCTAGTACTATTTCAAAAGAAAAAGGATAGAACTCTCCACATTTGCATTGATTACCAAGGTCTAAAGCAGGTAACAATCAAGAATAAATATCCAATCCCAAGAATAGACAAGCTACTTGATAGGCTGCAAGGAGTGAGAATCTTTTCTAAGATTGATCTCCGATCTGGTTACTACCAAATAAGGATCAATGAAGAAGATATCCCCAAAACTGCCTTCAATTCCAGATATGGTCATTTTGAATTTCTTGTAATGTTATTTGGTCTAACTATTTTCCCTGCTACATTTAATAGATTAATGGAGGACATTTTTTGACCTTATCTTGATGAGTTTGTCCTAGTCTTCTTTGATGACATCCTAACATACTCCAAGAGAGACAAAGACCATGAGCTACAATTGCGCATTGTGTTGGACACCATGAGGACGCACAAGTTCTATGCGAAGAAAAAGAAGTGTACATTTTTCAAAAGACAGATGGAATATCTCGGATTCATAGTATCTGCTGAAGGAATCTTTGTAGATCCAGCCAAAGTTAGAGATGTTCAAGAGTGGCAACCTCCAACGATAGTTAAGGAAGTGAGAAGCTTCTTAGGACTGACTGGATGGTATAGAATTTTTATAAAAAAATATGCCTTAATAGCTGCACCTCTCACTGATTTGCTGAAAAAGTAAATTGCTATTGTGTGGAACCCCATTGAGAAAACCAATTTTGAGCAGCTCAAGAAAAGTTTGGTAACAACACCCATCTTAAAGCTACCTCACCTAAATCGAGAGTTTGAATTCCTAAGAGATGCAAGTTCTCATGCACTAGGTTGTGTGCTTATGCAGCAAGGTCATCTACTAATAGCCTATTCCTCAAGGAAACTGAAAATCTATGAGAGGAATTACACCACCCATGATGTCGAGTTGTTAGCTATGATCCATGCTCTCAAATTGTGGTGACACTATCTGCTTGGAAGCAAGTTTACTTTGGTCACTGACCACAAAAGTCTCAAATGGATCTTTACTCAACCAGACCTCAACATGAGGCAGCGTCGGTGGATTGAAGTCTTGCAAGAATTTGATTTTGAAATCAAGTTCAGACCTGGGAAAGAGAATGTGATTGCTAATGCATTAAGTCGTAAAGCTTTTTTGAATGCACTTATCATGGAAGATCCATCTAAAGGAGAGACTTTAGCTACCATGATATCGATGCCTAGCAATCCAATCATTGAGCTAGCCAAAGAAGAAGTAGACAAGGATCTTAAGTATTAGTTAATGCTTAGAGAAATCCTAGTTAAGGACACTAATCCTAAGCTCAGAGTTAAATACCAAACTTTCACTGTGGATGATGGACTTTTCTATTCCAAGACAAGGCTCTACATTCCCCTCAGTCAAGTGCTGAAAAAGAAGATATTATGGGAAGCCCATGACTCCTCGTTCTCAGGACACCCTGGCTATGCAAAACTCTTAATGTAGTTGGGAAAAGTTACTATTGGGAAAAACTGAAGCATGATGTACTCAGATATGTTATTGGATGCCTAAGTTACTAGCGGATGAAAACTGAGCATGTCAAAATGCTAGGTAAGCTCTAGCCACTTGACATTCCACAGATGAAATGGGAGTTTATCAAAATGGATCTCATAGTTGGCTTACCTTATGTTCAAGAAGAGTATAATTCAATCATGGTGATTGTGGATATGCTGACAAAGGTCACTCATCTTATCCTAGTCAAGACCAACTACAAAGCTTCAGATATTGCATGATTTTTTGTGAAAGAAATGTTTAGGCTTCATGGATTTCCTAACGGATCATTAGCGATCACGACTCTCTGTTTCCGTCACATTTCTAGAAAAGCCTATTTGAAGCAATTGGAACCCAACTTTGCGTTAGCACAGCTTACCATCCCCAAACTGATGGTCAAATAGAGTGAGTTAATCAGGCCATTGAAGATATACTGAGAGCCTACTGTTCCAAAGAGCCGACAAAGTGGATACAATATTTTCCCTCAGTAGAACTTTCCTACAATGCATCATATCACCAGAGTATTCAAATAACTTTGTTTCAAGAATTGTATGGACAAGATTGTTTGATGCCATTAAATTTCTCTAATCCAACCCTAAAGGTTGAGGCTTATAAGAAAATGCTAGAAGACATGGATGATCAAGTCAAAAATATCAGACAAGACATCCAAGCTGCCAAAGATTGCCTGAAAGCTTACGCTGATCTAGGACGGAAAGAGCACATCTTCCAAGAGGGAGACATGGTTTTCATCCATGTATGCCCAAAGAAGAGTTCTTTGGCATTGGGATAGTTCAAAAAGTTGAGTCCAAGGTATTGTGGACCATACAAGGTTCTCAAATGCCTAGGAGCTAATGCATACAAACTGCAACTTCCTGATCATGTGAAAGTCCACAATGTATTTCAATTTAGTCTTCTGAAAGCTTATGTGGCAAATCAAGATCATATTCTTGATGACTAGCAAATTGTAATGCCTAGTCAAGGAGCCCTTGAACTCGAATCTGATAAGATTCTAGATGTAAAAGAGAAACCTCTTAGAAACAGAACCATTAGAGAGTATCTTATCTAGTGGAAAGACTATCCTAAGGACGATGCTACTTGGATAGAAGAGACGACTCTAGAAAAACAGTTTCCCCAGTTCTTTTCAAGATGATCAGGACATCTTGATTTCTCTAAGGAGGAGAGGATGTAATATTCCCTCCAAAACACTTCATAAAATAAATTCGGACTTGAAATGTTTTAAAAATTACTCGTTGAGTTATTGCATAAGTGACCGCATGTAATATCAAATCTTGCATTAAATCAATTCTGCAATCCAACATGAGAAGACGCCTCAATGAACCCATCCAACAAAAAAGTAAATATACCTCACAAATAATATTTCAACGGCTTGATCATAATATTTCCCGCATTATACTTGATTTAGCATTCTTGATTCCATTTTGACAGATGATTATTGATGCTGAGAAGTGCTTAAAAATAGCAAAATATTACAAATTTCAGGGTAAAAATAGAATTCGTTGAAGGTGGCGGTGGCACAATCAGTATGATTTTAAGCAGCAATGCCCGGAAAAGGCTTAAAAGACCCACTTGATGACAGCTAGTGAATTTTCATAATTTTTTGGCATGTCAAATGAGACCCTGGGAGATGCCCAATAGTGGAGGACTTCAAGACGAATGCCTAGAAATTTTCAGATTGTAATTCGGACACCAGATGCGGGAGAGGGAGTGCTCGGGAGGCCAAGGTCCAAAGGAAGTGTGAATGGGACTTTAAAGATGCCAAGGGTTATGACCTTTGGGGGCTCCCTTTAGGGAGCCCCCCCAAAATTTTCATGAGAATGGGGGGGGGGCATTTTTTTCGTCGCCTGTTGCATCAAGAGAAGGCACCATCAATTTTGAAGAAGAATGAGAGATGGGGGCTCCAAACAACCACCCCGACAGATCTTGGGCCTGTTCTTCTTCTTATCTTCGCCCTCCATCACTCCAGTCCGCTCCTCAAATGGCTACCTGGTTCAAGAGATCAGATTTTAGTCTTTCTCTCTCCTCCCTCTCTCTCCTGCAAGGGGCAGTTCATGCGTGTGAAGAAGAATGAAGCCCGATTGATGAATGCTCGTCCGGTGTGGTATCAAATTGCTTCCAAGTTGAAGGTGGCTAAAGATTGTAGTGTGAAGGTGGGCTGAGCATCAAACGGGCCCTGATTTGCAGACCCGCAACAAGTTTCAAAACCCAAAATAATGAAAAATACACAATAATGACAGTTTTACAAAGAAATTTGCTATTTTTTCTCTTTTGATGAAGTTAGCAATGTTTATATGGGCTGAAAATTGATGGACATGTTTTTTTCTATTGGTTTTATTCTTTCATAGTAAAAACTCAAAAAATATGCACTTAAAGTGTGGAAAATAAATGGGAAAAACCCGAAAAACATGGTTTTTAGAGTAAAAATGGGGTTTTTGGGCTTAAAATGGGAAAAGCATGAAACAAAACACCAATAAAATCTACATGGTTATTGTTTGAGGACTCAAGAGCCAGAGCTCTAGAATAATGCTAATTTTTTTCTAGTTTTATTGATAATAAATAAGGAAAAACAAGGAAAAATGAGGAAGAATACTCTTTAAAAGGGGGGAAAAATAGGAAACGGATGAGGAAAATTATGGAAAATTATGGATATGTTCGTGAGTGTATAATGAGGATAAATCATGAGGGTTTTTCTCAGGTTATCCCCTTTTGTATGTTTTGTGGGTATTTACTGCTTATTTCGTGCGAAATACACATGAAATTACCCTTTTACCTATCACCGCAAGCAAAACTTTAAAAACGGTAGCGAGAGAGGGGAGTTTGAGCGTTGAAATATGTTATAAAATCTTACGTATTTGCTTCCTTATTCATATAGGATGACATTTAGTTAAATAAAGGGAAGTACAATACGAGTGTAAGGCTTGGTGTCTTCTCTCATTACAGCAATCATGCATTAGTGTATGGAAGCATGAAAATAATGGATTTGCACAATGCACGAGGCTATTTTTCAATTTTTTGAGCACTTAATCATATACACATTTTCATTAACCATCATTAAAAGGTATCAATTACAAGCTCTTGGATGCATTGCACTTGGTTTCTTTAGGACTTGACCCACATTGAGAGAGTGTGCAACCCGGCTATAGGTCGAGACGGTGGGTTAAAGGGGATGGATAAGTGAGGATAAGTGCATTCCTGGAACGTTAAATATATTGGAACTAAGAGGGGAGTTTGTTTCGAATGTGTCTATGTGTGGGAGCAACGCATTGAGGGGCCAATCCCTAAGATGTAGGAGAGCTACGGTAGGGCCACAGCAATGAGCTGGTGGGGTGTCCTTGTGTGTGTGATATGTGGCATTTAATGCCGATATATGTATAATCTCCCTGTGAGGAGACGAGGAAAGGGAATATCCATTGGACTACAGACTATAAACACGTAGTGATTAGTGTTTAGGATAGTGTATCCCTCGATAGATGCTCATGGCCTGCGAGGCTGTGTGGTGGGGTTGTTTGTTGAGGGCATAAGGTCCGGCTAGTGCCTTAGTCAGTTCCGGCCCATTTTAGGTCCCATCAATGGTGCGGCTCTGCTACTGGGAGCCGCCAAAAAATGTTGGTTCTCAAATCAAGGGTTTCTAGGGACCAAATAGTTGGTTTATGTCCTCTGACAAGGATCGTTAAGCCAAAATACAAAAAGCAGAATGTGCTGAGAGGGCTAGATGCCAGTTGGAGATTGTAAGTCGTTATTCTCCTCAAAGGAGCAGCCCATTTGCATAAGAGGCAGCTGTTCTAGTAACCTAAGTGTTACAAGTAGCTCTACGAGTGCAAGTGGAAGTCTTAGTACTTCCCTACTTCCAGTTAATGAACCTACAACAAGTGGGGGTGTAGTTTTACCTACACAAACTCTAGTTGTCAATCCGGTTGTAGCCATGGCACAACTTATCGCAATTCCAATAGGGATACCAGATTTGCTGGCATTAGGAGCATCGTTGCCCATTTTCCATGGGTTAGCAAAAGAACATGGAGAACTCCACATTAAGGAGTTTCAAACACTCATGTTCAATTATCGAATCCAAGATGAAGGACACCTAATGATGTTCTTTAACATGACATTAAAAGGAAGAGCAGCAGTATGGTATCATGGTCTCGAAGCCGAAATCATAACTAGTAGTGCCCAATTCTTTACGGCTTTCCGTAGAGAGTTTTCCCCTAAGAAGGGTGGACAATATTGATTGCGTGTCTTGAATGTAACACGCCAAGAGCCAACTGAGAATGTCCAAGCCTATGCCAAGAAATTAAAGCAAGTTCTTCGTAAACTAAATACTTATATCCCCATTTCAGCGATTGCCCAATTACAATATTTCCTACATGGACTGGATTTTAATATCCAGGTGTAGCTGAGTAGTGTTTCTTTGGCCAACATTGACATTGCTATTACCCAAGAAAAAGGAGTAGAGTCGCACTTGCAAGTGGCTTATGCAACAAGGATAAATTGGAATGGTAATAACTTGGCCTTGACCTGAATGGGAGTCAAGGGGATCCCATGTCAAATGCGAATGGGAAAGGAGGGATCATGCCGAATTTGCCTATGTTACCAGCTCCTCCTAGCATAACTATGCCCATGGCTAGTCAGGCAGCCTCACTAAATAGTGGGGGCCAAACAATGAATTCTAATGTTGTCTCAGTAGGTCAACGGCCAATCCCGAATCAAGTGGTTAGGCCCATGGGATGACAAAGTGACAATCGCGGCTATGAGTCGAGTGCCTCTAATATCCTTGGTGAAGTTAAGGACATGATGAAGCACTACATTGATATGCTCTCTAAACAGTATTGACAAATAGCTGTGGATGTCAATTTTCTTAAGAAGCAACAGAATTTGATAGGGAGTCGACGCCCTGAAGAGGGTGGCCCCTCAAGATTCAACTGTAAGTTGTGTGGTGGCCAAATTTTCCCTAGAAATTGCTCAAATGTCAAATGTGATATTCGCAGAAATTTTGGCCACTTAGCTGCTATCTATTGGAGTAAGATCAATTCTCTCCAACAAGGAAGTAAACAACCTAGTCCAGTTAACCATCGCACACAAGGGAATAATCTCCTGCAAGATGAGGTACCAAGACAAATACTACAACGAGGAAAGGCTGTTGTAGAGGAGTTGCCTCATGGCATTGGAGTCAGCCTCATTGAGGCTGTACGTGTCAATGATGGAGAAACTTCTAATCTATGAGCCATAACAAGAGGGAAAAAGGTTAAAGAGAGTGATAAAGGAACTGTAAAACCTGTCAAGGGAAACCCTAGCAGGATGCTAGGGAAAAGTGAGTCCTAAATCCAGATATGAAAGGTGGACCTCTAAGGCCTATGGATGGTAAAGTAGATCCCGAGAAGGATAGAGAGGTGCCAAGAAAGAAGACAAAAGTAAAAAAAGAGGCACTAAAGCCGGCAGTCCAATGACCAAAGGAAAGAATGGTTTGGCGTGAGAAGAGAACTTTAGCTAACTACCATGACTTTGACCTAGCAAATCCTGTTTGCGAAGTCAAACCAGATGTGAATCTCCTACAATTGATTAAACTTTCTCCAGGAGTATGCAAGGAATTCAAGAAAATCCTACGTATTGAGTATATAATAGAACCTTTGGGCATAGCTAGAGTGGGAGAAGATTAGTTTGATCATGCTGAAAAGCATTGGCCTAGGGTGCCAGTATATGTGGATGGAATATTAGTGGAGCACGCTATCGTGGACACTACATCCTTCATCAATATCATAAGTTTAGACTTGATGCAGTGACTAGGTCTCGAAATTCAAAAAGACGGCTCCACACTTCTAAGGATGGCGGATGATAGTCTAAGAAAACTGGAAGGTTGCATCACTAAAGTCCACATTACTGTTGCAAGTATAGAATGCTATCTAGACTTTAGGATGATAAGGTTTGCAAGACGTCCTAGCTATCGAGTTTTGTTACGAAGGCCTTGGATTTTTTGAATAGACTGTCAAGTCGATATACCCGTTGGTCGAGTGATTCTAGGTCGAGGTGCCCATCATGTAATAGTGGATGCTTATCCTGAGTCTCCTCAGAGTGAGAGGGCTCCTTTATCCTCCACTAAACTAGAAATAGTAGATGATCCATCTAATAGTGAGACGTCATCAAGCGATGCATCTATGGAAGGGTCCACTATGAAGGATATTTATCAGATAACCTTGAATGAGACGATAGAGCCTCATGATTGAATAAGAGACACAGATATTATTGAGATGGACCTTGGTAAATGTAATGATTCTCATAAAATCAAATTGGTTTCTATGCTCAGTTCGGAAGAGAGAGAGGACTATGTGTCCCTGATTCAAGAGTTCCACGATATCTTTGCTTGGAGCTATGATGAACTTCGGGGTATTTCTTCTCCTAGTCTGGCTGTGCATACTATTCCTGTAAGGGAAGGTACCCACCCTGTACATCAGAAAGTAAGGCGTATGCCTTTTGAATTAAGGGACAAGTTGTTGAAGGAACTACAAAAGTTGTGAAAAGTGAGTTTGATATTCCCTGTTCAGCATACTGAATGGTGCTCACGAGTTGTGATCAGGAAGAAGAAAAATAATCAGATTTGACTTTGCGAAGATTTTAGAAAGTTGAATAAGCAAACTGTTATTAAATATTACTACCCGTTGCCATTTATTGACCAAATTTTGGATCAATTAGCAGGTAGGGAAGTCTATTCGTTTATGGACTGATTTGCAGGGTATAAACAAATGGCGATTGCTGAGCAAGACAAGCTAAAAACGACGTTTATTATTGTCTTCAGTACCTTCACGTACCATGTGATGGCATTTGGGTTATGTAATGCACCAGGTTCATGGCAGAGAATAGCTAACAAGACCTTTGGTGACATTTTTCCCAAGGAGTTGAAAGTATTCATTGACAATTTGGGGGCAACCACCGTAAAGGATAGACAATTAATTATCTTACGGAAGTGTTTTGAGCATTGCAGACAATTCTGCAGCTCTCAACCCACGAAAGTGCATCTTCAGAGTTCCTTATGGGCTCTTATTAAGCCATGTGGTCAGTTCCATAGAGAATGCGACTAATCCTAAAAAGATCAAGGTCATAGTCCCCATGAGTTCACCGTGTACTCCGAAGGAAGTGCATAGATTTCTGTCATCAGTAGGGTATTATTGGAGGTTTATCAATGCCTTGGCAGAAAGAATGTTGCCACTGAGAAACCTATTGTCCTTTAATTGTTAGTTTTCATGGAGTGATGCTTGCAAAGTATCTTTTGACGATGTAAAGCACGAGCTTGCCAGAGCACCTGTTTTAAAAGCACAAAAAATGGGTGAAATGTTCTATATATTTTCAACAGCAACTATGTATAGTATCAGCTCTACTGTTTGACCCAAATTTGGGAGGAAAAGTGCTACCATTCGATAGCTTTTGCTAGTCGGAAATCGGGCATATCGAAAATTAACTACACCTATATGGAGAATTTTTTCCTTCTTGCGATGGTATTTGCGACCAAGGAGTTCAAGCACTACATTCTTTATGAGAGGGTGGTTTTTTATACGAAGGCGGAAGGGCTTTGATTGTTGTTGAATAAGTTAGAGCTGCCTGATCGTTTAGCAAAGTGGTTAATCACTTTGTAGGAGTTTGATTATGAGATTAAAAGCAAGTCGTAGAAGCTTCAGGGCATTGTCAAGTTTCTTGTGGATTTCGGAGAGCCAAAAGAGGTCGTGGCTGAAGGAAGTGGTATGCTGCTATAACGCACTATCTTTCTATGGGGGAGACTGGAGCTACTCTATCAAAACCCGAGAAGAGGAAGATTAAACAGTAGGCATTGAAAAATTCCTTGATTGTAGGGACATTATATCGGCAAGGTGTTGATGATATCTATCACCAATGTGTGATGCCAGATGAGGTTCCCTTCATTTTGGAAGAGTGCCATGATACCGCTTGTGGAGGGCACTTTGCTGGGCGGTTGATGGCATGCAAGGATTTACAAGCTGGTTATTGGTGGCCGTCCATCTTCCAGGATGCATTTGACTATGTTAAGAGATGTGATACATGTCAAAGACATGACAACAGAGAGAATAGGCAGCGTCCACTTACGCCTATTATGGTTATCCTTCCATTTGAGAAGTGGGACATTGATTTTGTGGGGCCTATTACCTTGCTGTATACTACTCAGAAAAGATACATTATAGTAGCAACTAATTCTTTACAAAGTGGTCAGAAGCATGGGTGACGAGGCAAGACAATGCAAAAGAGACTGCTAGCTTCCTACTTGAGCAGATCATCTATTGTTTTGGTCCCCCAAAGAAAGTAGTATCGGACCATGGAACTCACTTTTTGAATAAGGTAATTAGAAGCCTAACTGAAGCATGGAGCATTAAGCATAACAAGATGACCCCCTATAATCGGCAAGCCAATGAACAGGTTGAAAGTACCAATAAGCAACTTGTGGTTGTCCTATCCAAGATAGTCTCTAAAAAGAATGAGATTGGGATACAAAATTATATGTAGCGGTTTGGGCGTATAACACGATGTTTAAACAAGCCACTGGACACACCCCATTCAAATTAGTTTACGGGGAGGAGTGTGTCTTGGCCTTAGAAATTGAGTTGCTGACCATAAGATTCACAATCAATCATTCTTTGGGTGATGAAGATGCCTTATTTGAGTAGTTTAAGACTATAGCCCACTTGGACGAGCTCAAATTGCAGAGTTTGTTGCACCAGGAGGTAGCTAAATGTCAGATGAAGCAGTTGCATGATCTAAAGGCAAAGAAGTATACCTTTAAATAAGGGCAATTAGCTCTATATTACGACGCGCATAGGGAGCTATTTCCAGGAAAGCTAGAACCTAGATGGGATGGCCCTTAAAAGATAGTTCGGATAGGTAAAAATAAGTCCACGGTTTTATTAGCTAACCTACAAGGAGTGGAATTTAAGAATAAGGTTAATCTTAATAAGATTAACCTGATTATATGCTAACGTGATAAATGCATTGCAGGTCCATGCTGGGGCTGATTTGAGACCGGTAGGAGAGCTTAAACTAGTCGATGGGGTGGTTAATCCCTTATTTGGAGCACCCATATCTAGAGCAAAGATGTCATCAGGGGAGGCTTATTTGGTGGAGCAAGGGATACAAAGTGGTTGAGCAAGAAGACAATACCTTTGTGTGGGAGATTAAAGTTTTCTGCCATCACTATTTACAAATATTGACAAGCATCCCTGTTGAGTTTAATGAGGCAGGTGGGGTGGAGCCGTCAGTTCATCCTCTAAATATGTTGAATTTTGATTATCATACTTATGAATAGAGGAGCTCCTGATGGCTAGCTGTGCAAACCCATTGTACACGTATCCATTATACTTTGATGGAGCATCCATGGGACCTCATAGAAAAGGGTGTGTTGGAGTCATTATTCGAGATCCTCAACGTAGAGTTACAATGAAATTAATTGCTTATCTCATGGTGGGATTCACTAATAACATGGCAGAGTATAAGCCCTGCTTATGGGATTGAATATTTCCAAGAAAGGTGGCATTCGGTGGTTGTTAGTAAAAGGGGATTCCCAGTTGATTTTAAATCAACTTAATGGGACATATACAATCTAGAATCCTCTCCTTCATATGTATCATTGAACTGCTATAACCCTACTTGATGAATTTGAGAGCATATCTCTTCAGCTCATTCCATATTATTGGAATCAGTTTGTGGATTCATTAGCCAATTTTTCTTATGAGGAAGACCTCTTTTTCAACTGTGGTCCTAGTCCGGATGTTGTTCTTGATGATGAGACGGGATATGGTCGCTTGTGGGGAATGTTATCAGACCACGTGTTATATGGCAAGGGATGGTTGATATGGGTAATGAGAAGAGTAGCTGAGACTCATCTACCACTATTATCTTGGACCCATAGGTTGATTTGACGATATGTTATGCGTACCCCTCTTGTTGTATATACAGGAGGAATGGGTCATAACTTGATGCATTTAGTTTAGGGCTGAGCGCCCTGTTTTTCCCCTTGGAGTGGAGTGTGTGTTTGTATATCTACATTCTTCCAAGTAGGGATCTATATGAGCAGTTTTACTTGATTTCTTTAGGCCAAGAGGACCAATTGTTTTCAAGTCTTAATGATCTATTTCCTTAGGCCAAGAGGGCCAGCTAGTTTGCAGTGCAATGTGTTATTTCTTTAGGCCAAGAGGGCCATTCGTCTGGTTGGTGCGGGTAGAGTTAATGGTTTTGTGTTGTAGTGATTGCATCATACAGGTCAATGAAGTCACTGGAGAGAGCCTTTGCTGCGAAGGAGCTTCTTCTGGCCATTATAGGTGGTTTTGTCCCTTTTTTGAGTCTTTTCCCTTAAGCAATCAATGATATATGTGTGTGTAAGGGTTACTTTCTTTTCTTTGATGGGGACCGTCACTCAAGGCATAAAGTCCCAGGATTAGGTTCTCTGTGTCTAGGGAAGGCCTGAGTAGTCATTGCCTCCTGCAAGGCATTGTCAGGCATTGATAGACCTGTTCTAGATGGGAATTCTAGTGACCCTATTTTGCTGACCTGCTAGGCAGTCGTTCTAGGAGTTCCTATTAGTTGGGAGGCAGTTAGAGAATCCTACTAAAATAATAATGGAAAGAGATAAAAACCTAAATCTCTAAAAGATAATATATGAATATATGGAGGTGTGTAAAAAGGGGTTCTAACCCCTATAAAAATAAAAATGGAAAGAAAGACAAAACTTTGAGCAGTTGTTTATTGTCTTGCAAAGGCATTGTAGGTTCCTGGAGATGAGTCAGACCCGTGGCAAATGCCTTGTCTTCCTAGGGGTGGCTTCTAGCAGGAAAAATAAGAATAAAAGAAGGTTGGAGCGAAAATAAAAGTGAGCGTTTGAAAATGATTAAGTGTCGCCTTGCACGAGCTTGGTAGGCTTTTGGGTACCGAAACAGGACCTAAGGCCGATGCCTTGTTCTCCTTGGGTCACTACGCTCAGCTCCCTCCTTTTTACATGCCCGGGTATGGAAAATAAGAAGCTAAAGACTCAATGTGCTAAATAAAAATATTTGTTAATCAGGCTATAGGAGTCTTCACCTAGTAGGAGCTCCTAGTTGAGTTATCCTTAGTTAGGTAGGTAGTTCAGATCACCACTTCAGATGACCTCTTTGATGGTTCTAGTAGGCTTGGTTGTGTTGCAGCAATCGGTTAGTGAATCGCTTTTGACTTTCTGTCAAATTATGCTAGACCTACTCCTCGTGGATTTCATGTCCTGGTTTTGACAAGGGGGTAGGGTGAGAGTTGTACTGTGTTGTGTTGTGTATCTATTTTGTATCAGCTTGATGCTCTTTGTGGTCATGTTTATGTGTAGATTTGTTCGTGGGATTCGATGAGCTGAGTCGCCCTATCCCATGGTCACCAATGATAGATGATTTTTAATGCCGAGAAGTGCTTAAAAATAGTCAAAATTTACGAATTTCAAGGGAAAAATAGTCTTCATCGAAGGCGGCGATGGCAATCAGTACGATTTTAAGCGGCAATGCTCGGAAAAGGCTTAAAAGATTCATTTGATGACCATTGGTGAATTTTCATAATTTTTGGCATGTCAAACAAGACCCTACAAGATGCCTGACACTCGAGGACCTCAAGACGAATGCCTAGAATTTTTTAGATCATAATTCGGACATCGGACGCGGGAGAGGGAGTGCCCATGAGGCCAAGGTCCAAAGGAAGTGTGAATGGAAATTTTAAGATGCCAAGGGTTATGACCTTAGTGGGAGCCCCCCCAAAATTTTTGTGAGAATGGGGGAGGGGGGGCATTTTTTTCATCGCCTATTGCATCAAGAGAAGGCACCATCAATTTTGGAGAAGAATGAGAGATAGGGGTTGCAAACAACCCCCCAACTAATCTTGGGTATGTTCTTCTTCTTATCTTCACCCTCCATTTCTCTAGTCCACTCCTCAAATGGCTACCCAGTTCAAGAGATTAGATTTCAGCCTTTCTCTCTCCTCCCTCTCTCTCTTGCAAAGGGCAGTTCCTGCATGCGAAGAAGAATGAAGCCCGGTTGATGAATGCTCGTCCGCGGCGTGGTACCAGATTGCTTCCAAGTTGAAGGTGGGTTGAATATTGCAATGTGGAGGCGGGCTGAGCATCAAACGGGCCCTGATTTGCAGACCCGCAACAAGTTTCAAAACCCAAAATAATGAAAAATACACGATAATGACATTTTTACAAAGAAAATTGCTCTTTTTTTGCATTTGATGAAGTTAGCAATGTTCAAATGGGCTGAAAATTGATGGACATGTTGTTTGTTGTTGGTTTTAGTATTTCATAATAAAAAGCTCAGAAAATATACATTTAAAGTGTGGGAAATAAATGAAAAAAACCTGAAAAGCATGGTTTTCAAAGTAAAAGTGGGGTTTTTGGGCTTCAAATGGGAAAAGCATGAAACAAAACACCAATAAAATCTACATGGTTACTGTTTAAGGACTCGAGAGCAAGAGCTCTAAAATAATGCTAATTTTGTTCTATTTTTATTGATAATAAATAAGAAAAAATAAGGAAAAATGAGGAAAAATGCTCTTTAAAAGGGGAAAAAAATAGAAAACGGACAAGGAAAATCATGGAAATTTATGGATATGTCTATGAGTGTATAATGAGGATAAAGCATGAGGGTTTGCCTAAGGTTATCCCCATTTGTATGTTTTATGAGTATTTATTGCTTATTTCGTGTGTAATACACATGAAATTACCCTTTTACCTATCACCGCAAGCAAAACTTTAAATGGTAGGGAGAAAGGGGAGTTTGAACATTGAAATATGTTATGTATTTTTTGCATTATTCATATAGGATAACGTTAAGTTAAATAAAGGGAAGTACAACACGAGTGTAAGGCTCGGTGTCTTCTCTCATTACAACAATCATGCGTTAGTGTATGGAAGCATGAAAAGAATGGATTTGTACAATGCACGAGGTTGTTTTTCAATTTTTTGAGAACTTATTCTCAATGTGGATGAATTCCCAAATGAAAGGCAAGGAAAAAGAGGATAGACCAAGCATGCAAGCTAAAAGAGTGACCATCCCATCCGTGAATGCAGCCTATGCAAGTACCCAAGGTATTTTGGGAAGAACGGGCATTCCCAACATTAGCTTTGAGCAAGGAGAACCCTCACAAAGGCATGAGGAGCCCATAATGGGTGAGGAGTAACTTTCAGCCACCACCCGTGCCCATGCCACCTATGTGTGCTCATCCGTCTTTTGGAAGAAATCACTCAAACAATGGGTCATTTCTTGGCAGCCTAATGGATCAACCCCACTTTGGGTATATGGGGCAGCCCCCCAACCATGAAAGAGAGTTGAGAGAAAAAATCATTTTCTCAAAGTTTAATGGCCAGTCGTCCTCCCTGACTGAATTAGAAGAATGGATTTTGAAGCTTGAAGACTACTTTGACATAATGCCAAGAAATGATGATCAAAAGATACACTTTGCCACGATACACTTAGAGGGATTTGCCTACACATGGTGGTGGTACATAAAGAGGGAAAATCAGCAGCTTGTTGACACTTGGAATGCATTCAAAGCTCTTATGTTTCAATTCTTTGTATCTCTAGTTGAGAAGGAGAAGCTTGCAAGGCAATGGTATGGCTTAGAGCAACATGGGATGATGGTGCGTGGCTACACAAACCAATTCCTCAATCTCACAATGTATGTTGAGTCCATTAGTGACGATCCAAAGCTTCACAAGTACATTTATGGTTTGGATCCTCAACTGTTGGCTGATGTTTCAGCCCAAAGTCCATCAGATTTGTTCAAAGCTATTGAGTTGGCTAAGAGATACTCTGGTAAGTACCACCAAGATGCTTTATTTCAGCATGGACAGCAAAGAGGGGCATCTCAGCCACTGTTTGGGCAGCAAAGAGGACCTATGTAGTCACATTTTGGGAAGCAAAGAAGTACTGTAAGGCTCTGGCAGTTTGGGGCAAGTTATGGTGGTGGAAATATGCCATTCAGCACCCCGAAGATCCCCACATACCCCACCTTTAATGCCTCTAGGAAAAACAATAATTTTAGGATTGCAAATCAAGGAATAGCTGAAGATAGACAAGGGGATAGCAAGGGTAAAAATGCTTCAGCTTTTGGTGGTCATGGCTCTATCCCGATGGACAAAGAGAGGAAATAAAAATGACTTTTCTTTAAATGTGGGAAAAAGTATACACCCGAGCATGCATCTAAATGTGCTTATAGGAATGCAAAAGCAAGGGTACATAGCATGTTAGTCTTTGATGAATCTGATGAGGATCATGAGGATGCAAGTGCCTTTGCAATCACTGCCAAAAATGATGAGGTTGAAGAGGAATGTGGGCAAGAAGAATTCTTTGACCCGGCTAACACCTTTCCATTTGACCCTAGCGGTCATGTAGATGTAAATATGGGTGATAAGAATGGTTCACATGCTACTGCCACTTATTGTACTATCTCCCTGGATGCTTGGATAGGATCTAAGAGCCCCAACACTCTTCGTATTCAAGGCAAGATTCATGGGAAAGATGTATTTATCTTGGTAGATAGTGGTAGCACACACAGCTTCATATATAGAGTAGTCATGGACAGGCTGAAATGTTTTGTCTCTGATTTACAGCAACCAATGAGGGTGCAAGTGGCCAATGGGAGTGAGGAAATTAGTACTCATGTATGCCCAGTTGTACCTATTAAGCTTGCTGAAAATTATGAGCAAAAAGTGGATTTGATTGCACTCAATATGGGACCGATAGACCTTGTGTTGGGCTGCGATTGGCTAAAAACTTTGGGCACCATTTCCATGGATTTTTCATTCCTGTACATGCAGTTATTTAGGTCTGGACAGCTTGTTCACCTTGCAAGGAATTAAAAACAACAGTGAATTTGAGCTTATTATAGCCAAATAGCTCAAGAAAGAGTTCAATGAATCCCATATCTACTAAATCCTATAAGATGTGAAAGAGAAGAAGTGGCCAAGCAAGTCAAGGATTTAGGATTTGCATAGATTAGAGAGATCTAAATAAGATCACCATAAGGAATAGATACCCTATTCCTAGGGTGGACGACCTATTAGATGAGTTGAAGGGAGCTAAGTATTTCACAAAGATTGATTTGAGATCCGCCTACCATCAGATATGCATGCGTGAAGGGGATGAGATAAAGACTGCATTCAGGACTGATCATGGGCTCTATCACTTCCTGGTCATGCCCTTTGGCTTGCCTAATGCACCAGCCACATTTCAGAGCCTCATGAACAAAATACTTCAGCCTTACTTATTCAAATTTATATTGGTATTTTTCAATGACATCCTCATTTATAGTTGCTCAAAGGAAGCTCCCCTTATGCACATGAGGCAGATATTTGATATACTTAGAAAGCATAGAATCTTTGCTAAGGAGACAAAGTATTCATTTATGCAGACTGAGGTTGAGTACATAGGACACATTGTCAGTGAGCCAGGCATTAGAGCTAACCCAAAGAAAGTGCAATGTGTCAGAGATTGGCCCACACCTGCAAACACTACCTCTAATTTGAGAGGATTCTTGGGTCTCTCCTCATTTTACTGTAGATTTATTCGGCACTATGCCACTATTGTAGCCCTTCTCACTGATAGGCTGAAGAAAGAAGCATTTTTATGGGATGCATTGGCAGATAGAAGCTTTAATCAGCTGAAAGATTTGCTTACTTCAACCCCTATCTTCGTATGCCCTGATTTTTCTAGGGAATTCACCATTCAGTGTGATGCTAGTGGGAGAGGAATTCGTGCAATCTTGCTGCAAGAACATGGGGTCATAGCTTTGAGAGCCGAAAGCTAGCTGAGAATGAGAGATTTATGAATGTCTATGATCAAGAAATGCTTGCCATCCTTCATGCCATCAGGAAATGGCATCATTATTTGTATGGCAGTTGCTTTAGAGTGAAAAGTGACCATAGAGTACTTAAGTACTTTTTGTCTCAGTCAAATCTGACTCCGAAGCTGAGGAGATGGGTAGCCACCTTACAAAACTATGACTTTGACATCACCCACACTCGTGGGAAGGAAAATGTAGTGGCTGATTCCTTGTCTAGGATGTGGGCATGTAAAGTCTCTGCTACCATGGAGTTACACAGTGATTGGTTACATGAGCTTCAGGAGGCTTACCTATTAGACACTAATTTGAGCAATGTATTTCAGAAATTACAGCAAGAAAAATGTGTGGAAAACTCTTCGTATCAGCTGAAAAATGGGGTTTTATGGTATAATGGCCGAATTGCCATCCCTCATGCTTTCCCATTCAAGCATAAAATCATGTAGGAGATGCATTCAACCCCTATAGCTATTCATTTGGGAGTCTTTAAGACCTATGACAAAATTGCTAAAAGCTTTTACTAGAAGGGCCTTTGGAGAGATGTGAAAGACTTTGTCTTGGACTGCATGCCTTGTCAGCAAAACAAGGAGAGCACCTTAAAACCAGCTAGTTTACTTCAGCCATTGCCTATGCTTGAAGGCAAGTGGACACACATCACTATGGACTTCATTATCGGCCTACCGGTGACCAAGAAAGGTTGGGACAGCATCTATGTAGTTGTGGACAAACTCACAAAGGTAGCCCATTTCATTCCCACAAAGACTCTTTATAATGCTTCTCAAGTAGCCAACCAATTCATGGAATATGTTTTCAAATTACATGGCTTACCACAGGTCATTGTGCATGACCGAGATGCTAAGTTTATGAGTAACTTTTGGTAGGCAGTTTTCAGCTCTATGGGCACTGTGTTAGCCCCTTCCACTGCTTACCATCCACAGATAGATGCTCAGACAGAAAGGGTTAACAAATGGCTAGAAACTTACTTGAGGCATTTCTTTCATGATGTGCAGCATGCTTGGGACTCATGGTTTCATTTGACTGAGTTTGCCTTTAATAACTTCACATATGCTAGCATTGGAGTTTCACCTTTTGAGGCCCTATATGGCTACAAGATGCCTCTTCATGTGGTTATCTTCAATGATAAAATAAATCCACAAAGCAAGGAAGAATTGGATAGAATGCAGGCCTTACTTCAGCAGTGTAAAGCTAACTTGAAGAGAGTTCAAGATCAAATGAAGCTTTATGATGATGACAAAAGACAGGCTGTGGAGTTTCAAGAAGGGGATTTGGTGCTCTTGAAAGTGCCTAAGTCTAGATATGCCTCCCTTAAAGATGGGTCCACCAATAAGTTGGCACACAGGCTCTATGGACCGTACCAGATTATCAAGAGAGTGGGAGACTTGGCATATCGATTGGCATTACCCCCATCTATGAAGATCCAAAATGTCTTCCATGTGAGTCAGTTGAAGCCCTTCATTGGCTCAGTAGTGGACTATGTTGAGGTACTCCCACTGATAGATGAAGAAGGCATCATTCAATACATACCCGAAAAGGTCATAGGACAAAGGGAAAAGAGGCTTCACTCTTGCTCGATCATGGAATACTTGATTAAATGGCAAGGTTTACCACTCGAGGAAGCTTCTTGGAGGCCAGCTTTAGTTTTGGAAGAGTTCCCATACCTTTTAGAAGCAGATTCAGCTGAAATCTAGCTAACTATGGCCCTGTTTTCTCCCATGCTGACTACAGACATCACTCTATTTTAAAGCAGATTTTATTTTGTACTATGGATAGCAATGCACACCATACATGGACTGAAAGTATTTCTCGAGAGCTTTGTTTTAATGTATAGCACACCCCGTTTAGAGCCTCCCACAGAAAGTTATGACAGATTCACTACAACAGGGTCTTGTAGTAAACAGCTTGCTGTCCACTGTTTGCAACCCACATTTACTCCGATATTTGGGTCAAAACTCATGTTTATAACTCCCCAATAAGGCCCATGTATCGTACATACCCCATGACCTATCATACACAATAATACCTCTTCATTTATTAGTATACCCTTGTAATAATGTAGTAGAGTAGTACTCTGATCAGCCCCTCCTAGTTACCACACATGCCCAAATTGTTTTTGAGGGCAAAAACCTTTGGGTGGGAATGGAATGTAAGAGAGGGGGACTTAATAATGGAGAAATACTAGCTACACTGGTTGGTATATAAGGTGATAGAGACTTAATTTTTCATTATCAGATAATTAATATAAGTCTTCTTTCTCCTTCACCTTGCTCTCCAAGCTTCCATGTCTTCTCTCTCTCTCTTCCTGTCTTTGTCTCTCCATTTCTAGTCTTTCTCTCTCCTTGTACATGTCTTTCTCTCTCTTCTACTCTTCTTCTCTGCAGTCTTCTCTCTCTTCTTTCTCTCTCCCAGTCCCTCTCCTTGACAAAACTATTGAGTTAACAAGGAACACACTAAAGGAGATTCAATTAAAAAAGAACCCATCACTAGGAGTACAACCAAGAATCATACAAGCAACCTAGAAAACTAGGGACAAAGACATAGAGGGGATCAAACCATCACATTTTTGAGACAAGGAAAGGCTCACCAAGATTAGGGATACATCTCTAGCTAGCTTAGTTGACCTTATAGATGCACTAGTGGGTCGGGAGATAACAACTATGGCATGCACCAGCTTTAATGAGAATAGTCTAGACCTTGACCTTGACCTTAACATGGCTAAGCACTTGGACGGACCTCCGACAACTTGTCACACAATATGACTAGTAGATGAGGATAGCGCAACATGGAAGACCAGTAGTCAATGTCATAGCTGATCTTGAGGAAGAAAGGAGACTCACAAGGATAGCATTGCAGCACATTGCGAGTTACAATAGCCAAGAGCAAAGGGCTCAGAGGTTGCGTTTAGAGAAATAGCTCAATGAGATTCATAGGATACGAGCTATCTAAGGTGGGAATAGAATGAGAGGTAATTTTGATAGGGAGAGAGCCCTAGAAGCTAACCTTACAAGAAGTGAGCTACTCACAAAAAGATTACTAGAGAATACCAACACTGAGCAAATTGGGATAGCCTTGGTGGCATCATTGCTAGCCGAGTTGGGAGTTACCCCAAATGCTAGGAGCCAAATGAAAGTACCCATAGCTGCACACTAACTTGATAAATACCAAGTAGAAAATGATCCCTATAGCTTTGTCAAGTAGTTTGAGCAGGTGTGCAAGGCTAATAAGCTCACGAACCACACTCAACAAGCACAAGCATTTAGTCTTTACTTGGAAGACAATGGATAGTGGACTTGGTTCACCAATCTAGATAATGCAAAACATAATAGCTTCACCCACTTTTGAAGGATGTCTTCATCAAGATAATCTCAAATCTCGGATTCTTCAACCATGTCATTGTTAAGCTAATGAATGTAAGCCAAAAAGACGAAGAGAACATACGAGACTACATCACACATGTGAGGAGTCTCTATAAGAGGATGTGTGCAGCTGAGCCACCCAATGAGAAAGTGGTCTCTACCATATTCATTAATGGGATCCGTAATGAAGAACTCTATAAGTCCCTTACAAGCAACTCAAGAACTACAAAGGGACGTGATTGCAAGAGTCTTTGAGGAAGCCGTATGGATAGATGACTTACTTAGGGGGAAAAGCTTTCAAGTTGTACAATAAGGTAGCCATGCAATCAGGAACACCTAGAGAGCTATAACAACTAGTGAACAAGTATCCCCCCAAAAAAAAGAAAGAGAGAAGAGTGTTGACCAAACCAAGCTATAGTGGATCTTAAATTGGAGCTAGCCAAACTATAAGAGTCAATACTGTTGAGTGTTGAAATGACTTGTTTTTTGGCTGATTTTTGTTGTTTTTGAGAGCTAAATGGTTGATTTTATGAGATGATTTATTGGTTTGGAAGTGGTTTGAGAGTGTTTTGGATGATATTGATTGTGTTTTGGAAGTTCATAATGTTTATTGGTGGTTCTGTGATGTTCTGATAGGTTCTGATTGGTTCTGTATACCTTTTGTTTTGTTCTGTTTTGGTCTGTTTTGTTCTGATTATCTTCTGTAAGGAGGGGTGGAATATTGATTGATGAAGATTGAGATCTTGAGAAAGCTTATTGAATGGTTTGTGAGAGTTTGGAATGGTTTGAGTATGAGTTATGTGGTTTTGATGACCTTCTGTAACCTTCTGTAGGTCTTCTGTAGAGCTTCTATCTCTGTTCTATTCTGTTCTGTACTGTAGTTGTTCTGGTACTGTTCTGTGACTGTTCTGTATGCTTCTGTATGTGTTCTGCTGGATGAGAGTATAGCTTGGGAAAGTTTTCTAGCCTTGGAAAGAGGTGAATACAAGTGCAAAAGAGCTGAAAGAAGTGAAAGAAGTAGTTGCTGAAGACTCAAGTGAAGACTAGAGTGAAGTGACAGTAGTGAGCTATGAAAGGACACTATAGTGGCTCTGGTGACTCTTCATATCAGACATACCTCTTGGGAGGGGTATCCACGACCTAAGAAGGATTATTGAGAGTGATTTTGAGAGATTGTAGTGAGGATATGATGTATTATTGATGGAGTGAGAGAGAGAGAGTCAGAGATAGTCAATTCTACTAAAATAGAGTGATTGTATATGAGAGATTGAGAGAGAAGACTATGAAGATATTGAAGATGAATACTATGTGATGTATTTCCATTAAAAGATGGTGTATTCCTTTGCTTTCTTTGTTCTATTGATGGATTTTGTGAAGATATTGAAGAATATGATTGATTCTATCAAATCCGTGGGAGATCTACATGATGCTGTATGAAGATTTGTTGTGCCTGGTGTTCTTTTCTTCATTGTGATCATATGAAACATAATAAACAAGCTTGTTGATGTTACAAGATAGATTTTCTTGCAAGAGAATTCCCTTTTCCTTAGTGTTCCTCTCGGGGCCCCATGTTTTGCCAAGAAGAGAATAATTCAATGGATGTTTGTAAAGTTCCTTCTTCCACTGAAGAGTTGGAATTACTCATAATCAAAGCCACTTTCCACAAGAAGTTCATCCCACAATGGCGAAAACACATCACCATCATGATGCATGCTCTATGTGGTGGACAGTTTCCTCTTCCTGTTGAAGCAGAAGAAACTTGCATCTTGGTGGGAAACTGTTTGGGAATAAACTGAAGAGCAGAAACAGAGAGAATGACCATCCATGGAAGATTTGGCATTCATTGAGAAGTTTCCAGACAACATCAAGTGGGAGATTGTGAAGAAGCTTCAGGAGTCTTGATCTGTAGAGGTTCACAAAGACAAGAAGGAAAAGAGTTGGAATTTGTTCGTGGATGCTCAACAGCAAGATACATGGGATGCTTGGTGTACTGATAATCTTCTGTTTGTTCAATTAGCAACCCACTGGAAGTTGGTAGACAGAGTGTTTTTCACAACATACACTGTTGAAACTATCAGAAGCTAGCATTACTATGATGATGGCACCACCACAATGCTCAGACGTATGCATTTTGACACCTTCAGAACTGAATACCTTCCTCTGTGCAGTGGAATGAAAGCAGAATTCAGGGATGTTGAAAAGAAAGAAGTAGAAGAAATGTTGGCAAGAGAGTCCTCCAGAGACTGAAGCCTTCTGTTAACCCTCTGTGGAGCACTAACAACATAGTGGAGCCACACCCCTGATGAATGACGCAATAAAGAGGCAAGCGTTAGAACGAGTCCAGAGGTACGTGAGAAGAGAGAAAGCAAAAATCAAGGCTGAGAATGAGCTCGCAGTAGAAGCCGCCTTTGACGCCCTTGTGGAACTCTTTACAGAAGTCCCAATGGCACATCAAGCCCTTCCTCCTCCTGCTGGAGGTCCACTTCCAAGCCAGATCCCCGTCCTGGAAATATTGATGATAGGCCAACGAATGTAGTTCCATTGCCAGTTTTTAAAGGAGAGTACAATGAAGACCCCGATCTTCATGTAGTAGAGTTTATGGTAGCATGTGTGGCTAACAATGCCAAAACCCCTAAGCATTGGTTGGCAATATTTCCCACCACTTTCAAGGGCGCGGCGTTTCAGTGGTATGAGAGACAAGCAGTAGGTACTTTTGACACATGGGATGACCTGAAGTTGGCCTTCCTCACTAAATTCAGGCGTGAAGGTTTTGAAGAGTGGATGCGAGAGGAATTTATGAACCTAAGTCAGTCTTCTGGAGAAAGAGTGAAAGCTTATGTCTCACGAATGGAATCCATCCTGAAGAGATGGACTAACCATAATCTAGATTATGGCATTCAGAAGGGGGTGTTTCTCAGAGGATTACAACCAGAAGTCCGTAAGTTTGTGCAGCTACAAAGACCAGCCACCCTGCAAGCTGCAACAGAAGGTGCAAGATTGTACGATGAAGTGGAAGCTAGATTGGCGATGAATACAGGAAGAGGAGTCCTACCTCCTCTGATGCCAAGAATGATGCATCCACCAAATGCAGTTCCAGGGACTGTCCCCTACCCTTACCAACAGATACCCCTAGTATCACAGTATAGTGCACCAAATCCACAGTGGCCACAATCCATGCCTCAAATGATGGTTCAACCACAACAACAATGATCCCCACCAATTTCCTCCATGCCAAATCAACAGCAACAGTGGAATCCTACCAACTGGAGCCAATAGCCAATAGTTCAAACAGGAGCTCTGAATCAGAACCAGAACAGAGACCCCTCTGTACCAGCCCAACCGGTTTATGCAGTGATTACAGAGACTCCTCAAAACCCTCCTGCCAGTACGTACGGAGGAGAAAGCTTGAAGGATTACTTATCCAGCTCAGTTGCCAACATAAAAAAAGAGTTGATGGATGTGATTACAGAGCAGCTACAGACGCTGAAAGTGAATACCGCTAGCATATCCAATGTTGCAGGAGCAGGAAGAGATGTGATGCAGTCAAATACTTGGTGTGGTAAGTGTCATCAAGCAGGCCATTTAGCCACTGAATGTACACAAAAACTAACTATTCCTAGGGCCTTCTGTTCCTACTGTTTGCGGAAGAACCATACAGAGGATATTTTCTCTCTGAAGGAGATGCATGATAGGAGAAGGAAGGAAGAAGACGCAAGATTCAACTTGCTGGAATCCAAAATGACAACACAGGATATTGGACCCAAGCCCAGAGAGTTTGGCCCTAATTTTGGATCCAGAAGATTTCCCTCTCAAAGTTACAGAGGAAGACAGTCTGGCGGTGGTCAGAGAACAGAAGTGGAGTGTTACAGATGCGGAGAAAAGGGACACATCTCACCAAATTGTCCAAATCCCAGAAGGTTAGTGGATTACAAGCCCTTATGCAGTCAATGCAAAGGAGAAGGCCACACTGCAAAGGACTGTCCAAGCCCAGCCCCAGTGAAAAATAGTGCTACTGATAGTCCGGCCAAGGCCCAAGAGCCTACTTCCAATTTAGTGGAATTGGAAGTTGTTGCCATCACTCGTGCAAAGCAGAATGAACCACCTATCCAGAAAGAAAATAACCCTCCTGCCAGAATAGTGAAGTTGAATCTTCCACCAGAAGAACAGAACAGAACAGACAGTGCCGTACAGAGCCCTACAGTGCCAAAGAGAGTTACATAGAAAATTACAGAGACAGGACTTGAGGTCCAGGAGATAGAAGAAGAGGAAGTGCCACAAGTGACAGAAGAAGTTCCCATGATGCCTCTGTTGGAAGAAAGAGGGAAAATGAAAATGGGTGTTGCCCCATTCCCTAACCGATTAGAGAAACCAGTGGATCCTATTAAGGAATACGATCTGGTCAGAGATCTAGATACCTTTAAACCAAACCTCACATTCTGACAATTATTGATGTTGTCTCCCAGTTGCCAAAAAAGGTTCAAAAGTATACTGACAAGAAGACGTGGTTTAAGGATTGCTCCCTCAATAGTGACAAAGTCCAACAAGGCTCCAGAGCCTGTCAAAGAAGTGGAGGTGGCTAACGCCTTCCTAGATCCGGGTACTCCAGAGACTGGCATGTGGATAGAAGGCTGTTTTATTGCAAATGCACTAATTGATGGAGGTTCATCAGTGAACATTATGACGGATGTGACAATGAAGGATCTAGGCCTACAAGGTGTGCAACCCACCCAATGGCTCATCAGACTGGCGGATCAGAGCAGAATCAAGCCTTTGGGCATTCTCCCATATGTGAAGACTACAATGGCTGGAAAAGATTATTGGCTAACCTATCTCGTGGTGAAGCCAAATTCTTATGGTACATCCTACCCTCTGTTACTGGGCAGACCATGGCTTATTGAAGCCCGAGCAAGGACGGATTGGTTCAAAGAAACCTTGACCTTGGGTAGAGGACCCAACAAAGTGGTGCTGAAACTGTATGGTTCTCAAAAAGGACATGGATCCACCTCCTTGGAATTATCTTCTGACTCCCCTAATGAGGCTACAGATGGAACATCAGTAGACGAAGATGCTGTCAAACAGATCCTCCCCAAGAAAATAGTGGCACGTTCCTTAACAGTGGTGGACACTGTCAACCGACTTCTAAAAGATGCAAAGCCATTATCAATGGGTGAATACTTCCTGCCTGAACCAGGAATGACTTCTGAAATCACTTCTGACAGTGAGATAGAAGCATGGATGTACTGCTCTCCCTGTTACATGGCCATAGCAGAGATAGAGACATAGGCAGGAGAGGAAACAGAGAATCTGTTCTTCTGTTACAGAGCTCCTACAGAGACAGAAGCAGAGACAGAAGCAGAGACAGAAGTAGAGATAGAGACAGAGACAGAAGAGGATGAATATGATATGGATGAAGAAGGTTATGAAAGTGAGCCAGAAGAATCTATCCCACCTGAAGAGGATACATTTGAGGAAGAAGTTCTAGAAGCATCAGAAGTAGACGAGTTCATGCTATGGGACAGAATGGTGATGGTACCATTTGGTCTGGTAAATGGATCTTCTCATATGCAAAACCTTTATAAGGAATGGATTAAGAAGAACAAGCCGTCTTTTAGCAGTGGCTCATGTCGTCCTAACCCATCCTTGCCGAAGAAAGATGATGATGATGCACCGTGCCAACAAGCACCAGACCCACAAACCCAACAGGCATCAGAGGGTCCCTGTTATGTGACGTTCCTAGACGTGTCATCAGAAGAGGAGTCTTGAAGCCAAGAGGTAATTAATTTTGAAACCAAACCCGAAACGGCTCTAATCCCATTTCAACATCTTAAGGAGCAACCTAAGTCTCCACCAAAAGAAGAAGTTGGTTCTAGTGGGACATCAGAAGAGGATACCGCTCCTTTGAAGGAGTCGGATCTGTACCCAGAAGCAATCCATGGGACCTTCATCCGTGAAGTAGAAGGTGAAAGGCAGTTAACCTTTGTGGATTCAGATGGCATTGAACGCCACTTGAAGGTGGGTAGCAGTCTCCCAGAAGAGGAGTTGTCAACCTTGTACAACTTGTTGAAAGAAAATTTGGACGTGTTTGCATGGTCCTATAAAGACCTAAAAGGGATTGATCCCACAATATGTCAGCATCATATTGACTTCGAGCCTGATGCCAAGCCAGTACCGGCAATGACAGAGGCAAATGAACCCGAATTATTCCACATTGGTGAAAGCGGAGCTGCTGAAGCTTTTGGAAGCCGATTTCATCTATCCAATGGTAAATAGTGAATGGGTTTCACCCATCGTGGTTGTACCCGAGAAGAATGGAAAATTGTGAATATGTCTGGATTTCTGAAAGCTCAATTCTGTAATGTGTCCACTAGAATCCTCTAGAACACGTCTTAGCAGCCCATCGGAAAGGTTGTCTAGAAAACTCCACCCGGCACTCCCATGGAATGTTGCGGGTTTTGCAATCTAGGACTTTCCGCGTCTGCCACGTAACGGAAGTGTCCTGGCCGTTCCCACTTAGGATCGACCGGAATTGTTTGGTCATTTACTAACAGCGACTAGCGTCAGACCTAATCGAACTACTTTACGCAGAAATGCCTGGTCTGAAGCGGATTCATGCTGCACTTGGTTCAAGGAGAATGGGAAACGAGAGGGATGCAAGGCTCGACCTCTCTGCCAAAGGGCATAGTCCCATTCCGTTCCCCTAAAACAGTGTGAATCGGGTAATCGGTAATTCCAAGTCATCGTTCTCATTACTTGTTTCGGTGATGTTGATCATCCTTCTGTTCGTCGAAGACTTTGAGAAAAGTTCTCGGCTAACCGGGACCACCCATCCGTAGGACGGACCCATGGTCCATCCTCCGCACTTTCCTCGGTTTGTTTTAGTTATGTAATTACCTACCACATTAGTTTGACATATACAAACAGCTTCTTTGAATTAACCCTCTTATGCACTGGTTCCTTCACGTAATCTTATCACAGGACATAAACAAAACAATGCCAAACAACTTCTTTATTATCATTTTATCCTTTTATCTTTGAAATACAAGGAGTTCCCGTCTGTAGGCGTATTCATAATCCGCCCGAAGGCTATCCAGTAATCCACCAGGGATCACTAATCCAAGTTTCCGCCCGTAGACTAGTATGCGGGCCTCGAGATCCAATCCCGAGTCACGTTAGTCTCTTGTGCAGGGCCCGGAAGGCGAGGGATTTACGGCCAGAGCCCCCTCTGGCACCCAAGCGTCCTCCTGCTCCAAGTAGAACTCAACGGAGAGATCTCTCGCGGCGGGTTTGGTCCACGTTCCCGGCGTGGCTAACAACCCCCTTGGTTAGGGTCAGGCAGGCAGTCGGGGGTAACTGAAGCTGCCTCTCCCTTCAGGCTTCAACCTGAAGTATTTAGATATATTTTCGTCCTTTAGTTCATTGAGCAAACATTGCAAACAGTGCTTTCCAAACTGATACAAGCACAATCAATTTCCAATGGTCGTTTAGCTGGCAAACTATTAAGGAGTGACTCCTCTTCTCCGAATGCAACCCGCATTCGATCTGGAATCAATTGCAACTTGGCAAGATTCCTATCATTCTTGGGTTAGGGTCATACCCTACCAATACTTTAGGTCTTGTTGTGGTAGATTCCAGCGACCATGTCGCTTTAGTTTATTGTCTGGTCATTTGCTTCAAGGCAAATACCTAACTTTCCTTTTCCTTGGCAATTATTCCCCAAGAAAAGTGAGTAACAGGATGATTACTCATCCTCTTGTAAGTTAAATTCTTTCAATAACTTGCCAACCTCATTTCGAGAGATGACAAAACTCTCTTGTGGACAAATCTCAAGTCTATACGATGTTGCAACCTTTTTGCACATGCGTTGCATCATTCCACGGGATCATTCCACCCATTGAATGGCGTCCTCCGGCCACGGAATTACCTCTAGCCGAGTAGCAGGGTTTAGGGTATCCTCCAACCCATTCCTAATTATGTTGGCCCATGGTCCTAGAAATTTGCAACTCCGTCGGAGTCTCACCATTTGAACGAATGATCCTTAGGATAAAACCTTAGATCATTTTATGCATGAACATCCAATTGATTCGATATTTCGTGAACGTATGTAAGATCTTTGGGTTTGCGGGTTTAGACTTGGCAACAAGTGTAAAACTAGGTCGAATTCTTATTGCACTAAACCCTAGTTAATACTTGGGATACCTATCATATCGACCCAACCATGCCCATAAGAATCCTTGTGGTTTAGGTGATTTAGACAACTCAATATACTTGTCTTACGACAAGGATGAACCTTTCCTAAGGTAATAAGCTAAATCTAATGGAGAACAATAGTTACAACTACACCAATACGCGTAAACATGCGATTTATTGCTTCTACGCATCACATGGTTCACAATAATTTTTATCTTTCCTTGGTGTAGCAAAAATACATGATAATCTGGATACTAACTTTTCCTAAGACCTATTAATCATGCCTACAACCTTGTAGTCTATACTTTCGAATCTTATGCTTTGACGAACCATGCAACCTTTCCTAAATGCGGCTTCTGATGAATGACGTTTTCGCATGATGACTATGCAATACGCAACATTCTCCTAGCTACAATGTCGTTGACGAAGTTTATACCAAACTAAAGCTAGTGTTAATTCATTCCATTTTACATGCTATTTGCAAGTCCATAAGATCATTTCCGTACTCTATTATTTCTTTTCGGATAATATCTTATGGTGTTAACCTTGCCTCATGAAATCATTACGAGGAGGATGTTGCCTAACATGCGGCACACGCTTATTCCTACCATGTCTAGGACGAAAGAGAATGCACTTATAAATTCCATTTCTTTGCCCTAAGTTTAGACTCATTACTTTGATAATGTACCAAAGAAGCTACATGCAACTAGTCTTCTAAGGTGGATAACTCGTTCAAATTCATGACATATTTCAATCTTGCCTAATGTTTCAAGAGATACTTTACCAAATGTTTTTTTTTTTCCAATTTCCACATGCATTAAAATTAAGCGTAAAGATGCAATCTCCCTTATGAACTAAGCGCGCCTAATCATTTCTTTATGTGAAAATAACTCGAAAGAACCTGGACTTGAGGGGTCGGGGAGATATCCACTTGTATACTCGGAGATGAACCTCCCGCAGTCGCATCTTGTGTCCTTTTTGGGGCCATCGTAGGTGTAGAGTCGGCTTCTGATTTGCCTTTGTGGTCTACGGATTTACTTGCCTCGGAATGCAACCTCCCGACCTTTGGCCTTTTCCTCGTATGCGGAAGATTCCTTTGCGGAATGGCGCTTGCCGAAAAGGGCTTTAGGAGATCTTTAGGGAAAACCCCGTGTTGGCACGGAGTTGATTCTTGGATGGCTTGCGGCTTTAAAGTCCTTTTTGCGAAAGCCTTTTTCGAAGGGTCTTGTGGGAGTCTTTACGGCCTTCACCCTCTCCTCTTCAATTTCTGGGAAGGGGTATGAATGGGTCTTTTGGGGAATGTGGTGGGAAGGGGCCTTAAGGAAGCCCCCTCCTTAGAAGCTTCTAAGAAGCTTCTAAGAAGCTTCCAGCTTCTACAGGCCACGTGGGGGGGGGGGGGGGGGGGGGTCGTGATCCAGCATGGCGGCGGATTGGAGTGGCCTGCGACAGGCGGACGGGGCGGCAGTGCGTTTGGCGGACTGGGCGGCAGCGTGACTGGCGGACTGGACGGCAGCGCGGCGGCTCCTGCACGATGACCTCCTCTCCACGGCGACCCCACCTCCCTCTCCACGGCCCGTCCACCCCTCACCCTCAGCCTTGGGGGGGTTTTTATAGGCATTGGGGGGGGGGGGGTGGGGAAGAGGGCCTCCACACACGTGGAGGACTCCCCCTCATGCAGCCGACTTCACTCCTCCTTGGCCATTCCCCCCCCACACTCCCTCTCCTCCAGCCATGCGTCGGTTGGGGGAAGGGATAATAATAAAAAACTTTGCCTTAAATTTATCCAATTGCCCCTTCCCAAGCGGTCGTTTCCTTGCGGTTTTTACGGTCCTCAATCCCTGCCTCTAATTTACAATGTGGCGGCCTCGTGAATGATATGGATTAAGTTACTTATAATTACGAAGTAGGGAATAACCTTGCACAGGGTTTACACGGCGTGCGGGAAGTTAATATTTACGGTACGCGGTACACGGAAATATTACATTCTCTCCCCCTTAGAAGAATCGAGATGTCCTCATCTCGAGATAAACTGGGGATATTGAAGATTGAGAGAGCTTTCATCCATCCAGGTAGCATCCTCTTCGGGATAATCTTTCCACTGGACGAGGCATTCTCTCAAGGTTCTAGATCTCAACTGTCTCTCCCTGACATCTAAAATCTTTTCCGGTCTTAGTTCAAGGACTCCTTGACTAGGCATTACAATTTGTTGGTCATCAAGTACATGATTTGGGTTGGGTACATATTTTTTTAAGAGACTAACATGGAACACATTGTGAACCTTTAGGTTATCAGGAAGTTGCAATTTATAAGCATTGGGTCCCAGGCATTTGAGGATTTTATACGGTCCACAATACCTTGGACTTAGCTTCTTGCATTCACCTAGAGATAAAGAACTCTTTTTCGGCCGTACACGAATGAAGACCATGTCTCCTTCTCCGAAGATCCTCTCTTGGCGCTTCAAATCCGCATATGCCTTTTGTCTATCTTTGGCTGCTTGTATGTCTTGTCTTATTGACCTTATTTGGTCATCCATGTCCTCCAACATTTGTCTTGAAGCTTCCACCCTTAGGGTAGGATCAGAAAAATTTAGGGGACTTCGACAATCATGACCATACAATGCCTGAAAAGGCGTCATTTGAATGCTCTGCTGGTAAGAAGCATTGTAAGCAAATTCTACTAACGGCAAGTATTGAATCCATCTCTTTGGCTCTCGACAGCAGTAAGCCCTAAGCATATCCTCAATGATTTGATTTACTCGCTCTATTTGTCCATCTGTTTGGGGATGGTAGGCAGTGCTAAAACAGAGTTGGGTTCCAATAGCTTCAAAGATAGCTCTCCAGAAGTGAGAAGTGAAAAGAGAATCTCGATCGCTAATGATCCTTCTAGGTAACCCATGTAGCTTGAATATTTCTTTGATAAACACTCTTGCAATATCGGAGGCTTTATAGTTTGTCTTTACTGGAATCAGGTGTGCAACCTTAGTAAGCATGTCAACTACAACCATAATGGAGTTGTATCCTCCTTGGACTTGGGGTAAGCCCACCACAAAATCCATACTGATGAATTCCCATTTCATTTGGGGAATGTCAAGTGGTTGTAATTTTCCTGGCATCATGACATGTTCAGCCTTGATACGTTGGCAAGACAAACATTTAGTGACATATTTGAGGACGTCACCTTTGAGCCTCTCCCAATGATAGCTCTTCCTGACTGTATTGAGAGTTTTTGCATAGCCAGGATGTCCTGCGAAAGGGGAGTCATGAGCTTCCCACAATATCTTCTGCTTAAGTGACTGGCTTGCTGGTATACATAGCCTTGTTCTATAGTAAATAAGTCCATTGTCAACAGAAAATTCATGATACTTGGCCTGTAACTTCAAATTCTGATCCTTGGTAGATATTTCTTTTATCATTGCTTGGTAGGCTAAGTCATGGCATGCTTCCTCTCTAGCTAGTTCGAGTATAGGGTTGCTTGGCATAGATACCTTTGTAGCCAGAGATCTGGCCGTTGATGGATTCTGCAAGATTAGGGAGTTTAGGAATGCCTTGCGACTGAGTGCATCGGCAACTACATTCTCTTTCCCTGGTCGATACTTGATTTCAAAATCATATTCCTCCAATACTTCAATCCATCGACGTTGCCTCATGTTGAGCTCGTTCTGGGTAAAAATCCATTTGAGACTCTTATGATCGGTTACTAGAGTGAACTTATTTCCCAACAGATAGTGTCTCCAAAGCTTTAGAGCATGGATGACAGCTAATAACTCCAGATCATGAGTGGCATAATTCTTTTCGTGACTCTTCAATTTCCTTGAAGAATATGCTACTGGATGACCTTCCTGCATAAGAACACACCCCAAGGCAAGAATGCTGGCATCAGTTACTACCTCGAACTCCTTATTGAGGTCAGGAAGTTTTAGAATAGGTGCTGATACCAAACATTGCTTCAATTGGTCAAAGCTATTTTGCTCGGGAGTTGACCATGTAATGGAAGTCTGCTTCTTTAGTAAGTCGGTAAGAGGTGCTGCAATCAAAGCATAGTTTTTGATAAAGACCCTATACCATCCTGTCAAGCCAAGAAAACTACGTATCTCTTTGACGGATAATGGTATTGGCCATTCAAGCACATCTCTGACTTTGGCTGGATCTACTGATATTCCTTCAGATGATACTATGAATCCTAGATATTCAATCTGACGCTTGAAGAATGCACACTTCTTCATTTTTGCATACAGCTTATGAGACCTCATTGTCTCCAAAACAATCCGTAGTTGAGGTTCATGATCTTCTTCCTGTTTAGAATAGACTAAAATGTCGTCGAAGAAGACAAGCACGAAGTCATCAAGATATGGTCTAAAAATATCCTGCATTAATCTATTGAAGGTGGCAGGTGCATTTGTAAGGCCGAATGACATAACCAAGAATTCAAAGTGCCCATATCTTGTATTGAAGGCCGTTTTTGGAATGTCCTCATCCTTGATCCTGATTTGATAGTAGCCTGACTTGAGATCAATTTTGGAGAAGATCTTTGCACCTTGAAGGCGATCAAGAAGCTCATCTATTCTAGGAATAGGATACTTGTTCTTGACTGTTGATTGATTCAACCCACGGTAATCAATACATAGTCGAAGTGTCCCATCTTTCTTTTTCTGGAATAGGACTGGAGCTCCCCATGGTGAGTTGCTAGGCCGGATGTAGCCCTGATCTAACAGTTGCTTGAGTTGTTCCTTCAACTCAATAGCTTCCGGAATAGACATTCTATAAGGTCTCTTTGCAATTGGCGCAACTCTAGGTATTAGCCTTATTTCATGATCAACTTCTCTTGGAGGTGGAAGTTCAGTTAATTCCTCAGGGAATACGTCAGCATATTCTTTTAGCCAAGAGGGTCCCTCATGAGACTCTTGCTTTTGATCTAACTTGTTGAGTTTGATCAAGTAAACAGGTAATCCTTTCCTAACCCCTTTTATGATCCGCGATACCTTGGCTAGCTGGATTCTCGGCATTCCTGCCTCACCTTGAGTCGTAACAAACTCTCTGTCAGAGTTTCGAAAGGAAACTTGACCCTTTCCACAGTGGATGTGGGCGTCATTGGGCTTAAGCCAATCCATCCCGAGTAGACACTCATGGATGCCTAAGTTCATGACTCTGAATTTGACTAAGGTTTTCTTTCCTCCCAGATAGAACTCCTCCTTAGCAGTTTGCCTAGCACAAGTTACCTCACGACCGTTTGCCAATTCCACAAGTAGGGTAGGTGCTTCTACTGTGGCTATTCCTAATCTCTTAGCACATGCTGGTGAGATAAAGGAATGTGTACTGCCACAATCAATCAAGGTTTTGAAACCTTTACCTTGATAGTCCGACGGTGTTTGAATTACCGAGAACTGGCGATTCGGCCCCTTCTTGTGTAGAGCAGCATGGACCGTCGCTCTTTCGAAATCCGCTTCCATAGTCGGATCTTCCTCTTCCTCTGCTTCACATCTTTGCCTATTGGTAATGCAGGCAGCTCTTCCCCTTCCACGGGCGGCGGCTCCCTGACCGCGGCCAATACCTTGACGATGTCCCTCGCTGAGCTTGGGGCATTGCTTTTTGAAGTGACCGAGTTCATTGCAGTGGAAACATCGGATGTTTCAGCCATTACCGTGAGTAGGAACAAAGTTGTTGACGTTATTTGTCCTTGCTTTCTTTCTTTGTCCCTGATTGTGGCCTTGAACTCTCTTAACCTGGGGTCTGAATGCTCCTCTGCTTGGGTCGCTATAAGACCAATTCTTAATACTCCTTGGTTTAGCTTGTACTTCCTGAATTATAGGGGCTGCTCGAATGAGTGCATCCTGAAGGTTTGATGGTCGCATAGATTCGAGACGGGTATTTACAGGTGGATTTAAGCCTGCGCAAAATTTGGACACCTGCTGTGTCGTGTCCATTTGTGGCGCATACTTTAAGAGTGAGACAAACTTAGAGTAGTATGCGTCAAGAGTGAGTCCTAACTGTTTTAGCTCATAGAACTCATTCATTTTTTGAGTACGATATGCGGGTGGCAAATATCTCCCTTGCACGGCTTGCTTTAACTTCTCCCAGGTAACGGACCCCTCTGAAATCCCTTGATCCCTGCACCATTTTTTCCACCATAGTCTGGCTTCACCGGTGAGTTTTAATTTGGCGAGCATGGCCTGATTGGTTGGTGCAGTGCCAGCGGCTTCGAAGTAGTCCTCCATAGATTCAATCCAAATCTCAGCGTCCGACTGGACGAATCTGCCTCTCCCGTCAAACTCGGGTGGCTTTATTTGCTTGAGGAGGAACTTCTTCTCCTGGATCACAGTAGTACTTGATGTAGGGGGCGAATTTGGAACCTGTACCTGGGGTTGTGCCTGGCGTAAAAGTTTTCTTAACATTATTATATGATAATTGACATTAGCTTATCTTTAGTTCAGCTAATTCGTAACTCATGAAGCATCTTAACTTTTTGCAACAACCCTGATGCACAATCAGATAGTGGTAAAAGAAATCCTTATTTATATTTATATGGCGTAGCCTCATACAACATCTCGAGTGATGATAATCCAATCATTACATTTAATTTGGGGAGAACAACATTGTATTGGATTTGTCTACAGGAACTGTGTAATAGTAGGGTTTTGGGTCATGAATCTTTAAGAATCGATAATTCATCGGAAGTTCAGGATATCCTTTCCGCTGGAATCCATACTTCCCATGGCGGCCCAATACCTTAATTCTATCAGCTGGAATTACACGGGTTACTTCCTCATATACATATGAGTTTAATTCAACTCTATGACCTCGAATATGCAAAGTCGAATTCACGTGAGCTTCCACAAAAATGAACAGCTTCACGACTTTCAAATCTTCCAACCACTTGATCCTCTTCAGGTTGGTCTGTAGATAAGCGAACCGGTGGGCAGCTATGTAATAGATTCCTGAAGACCCAGTCCATCTTCGCTCTATATATAGCGGTGATGGATTATAAATTTGCTCCAAGATGTTCATCATTTCAATTCTCTGCCTATAATGCGGAGAATGCATTGCAGTCATGAACATGATCCGGAATACCAAAAACTTGTTCCACGCCTCGTAATTCTACAAGACAGCATTGAAGATGAGAAAATGTTTGGACAGGAACAATTTCTTTACTTCATCTTTCAATGAATTTTTTATGAAAACAATTCCATTGTAAGTCCGCTCTGATACCAACTGTAACGTGTCCACTAGAATCCTCTAGAACACGTCTTAGCAGCCCATCGAAAAGGTTGTCTAGAAAACTCCACCCGGCACTCCCATGGAATGTTGCGGGTTTTGCAATCTAGGACTTTCCGTGTTTGCCACGTAACGGAAGTGTCCTGGCCGTTCCCACTTAGGATCGACCGGAATTGTTTGGTCATTTACTAACAGCGACTAGCGTCAGACCTGATCGAACTACTTTACGCAGAAACGCCTGGTCTGAAGCGGATTCATGCTGCACTTGGTTCAAGGAGAATGGGAAACGAGAGGGATGCAAGGCTCGACCTCTCTGCCAAAAGGCATAGTCCCATTCCGTTCCCCTAAAACAGCGTGAATCGGGTAATCGGTAATTCCAAGTCATCGTTCTCATTACTTGTTTCGGTGATGTTGATCATCCTTCTGTTCGTCGAAGACTTTGAGAAAAGTTCCTGGCTAACCGGGACCACCCATCCGTAGGACTTGAAGCGTCAGACCTGATCGACTTCGTAGGTCCGATCGATCCTCCTACCAGAAGGAAGCAGAACCGATACATCCTCGTATGCACGGATTATGTTACAAAGTGGTGTGAAGCTAAAGCCCTAAAGCGGGACGATGGTAACAGTGTGGCCCTGTTCATGTACGAGAATATCATTACCCGTTTTGGCAGTCCCTTAGAGTTGATAAGTGATAGAGGCACTCATTTCCTTAACAAAGTCATGGAAGAGTTGACAGAGTTGTATAAGATCCGCCATCGCAAGTCCACTCCTTATTACCCCAGAGCCAACGGCCAAGTCGAAGTCACCAATCGCATCCTCTGCTTGATTATGACAAGAACGATTGCAGCACATCGTCGTGATTGGGATGATCGACTTACAGAGGCCCTCTGGGCGTACAGAACCTCCCATAAAGTAGCAACAGGACAGACACCATTCCAGCTGGTGTATGGTACAGAAGCTGTTTTCCCTGTTGAACTGGAATTACCTTCTTTGAGAGTGGCTATCAAAGAGCGTTTGGGGGACGATAATTCACTGCAACAACGTCTCCTGCACTTGGAATGTTTGGACGAAATTTGTAGGATGGCTCTCCAGTGCATGGAAGCCACGCAAGCTCGACGTAAGGCTTACCATGATAGCTTCATCAAGCACAAGGAGTTCAAAGAAGGTGATTTGGTCCTAGCCTATGATTCACGATTTGGCAAGTTTCCTGGCAAGCTTCAACAGCGGTGGATGGGCCCATATAAGGTACTTGCTGTCAACCCTAATGGCTCTGTCCAAGTGCAGACCGTTGATGCCTCTGATGATCCCTTCCTGATCAATGGATATCGCCTGAAGAACTACTTCCCTCCTTGGGGATCTTGACAATCATGGCCACTTGATCCTTTCCCTCGTTGGCGTGGCACTATCACTCTTATGATGCTACTTCTAATAGCCGTTCTTCAGCCACTCCTGATAAAGTGGACACAACCCTCTGCCCCCTCAACCCTATCTTCCAGCCTTGATATCTTATCCTCTATTTTCCACCAGCGACAGTGGCGAGGTTGGTTCTGACAAATGGTCTTTCTACCATTTCCTTGCTTAATTCGAAAAAAAAAAACAAAGAACAAAAAAAAGAAGAAAAAAATATATACATATCGGTCATGGGAGAAAAGGACTTAGGTCCCTGTCATGCCGACCTATTCTTCGAGAAAAGGTGGAAACACCCTCGGGAATAGGGGAAAATAGAAAGAAAAAAAAATTAAAAAGAAAAAAAAATACAAAAAAAAAGAAAAACAAAATTGTTATGAGAGAAAAGAAAGAACTTCCATGTCATAGCAGGCCTCGTTCCAAGAAAGGGTGGTAAACACCCTTGGGCGAGAAGCTGGCTTTGGAAAAGGTGGCAACACCCAACAGTCCAGAAAGTGGATTCATCACTTGAAATTTCCAAGATCCAATTCCGAAGCTACCTCCCTTGGTACACTGTGTCCTGGGTCTTTCTACAGAGTGTCTACCTGTTCTCTCGCAGACGACATGTCCTATCTAACACAACGTTTGATTTGATGGCTACCTCCCTGGGTACGCCTCTTCAACAACTGACGACGCGATCTTCATCGACAAACAATCAAGTGACGTGAGCTTTCATCCTAACCGGATGTGGAAGTGAGTATGGTTGCCCTCTATAATTATCAACAGAGCGTGAGACAGAGGGTGGGGCGAGAGACCAATCTTTTCCCTTCAAATCAAATGAGAGGTGAGTCGTGTGAATGAAGTGTTGCACACACGGGATGGGCCTCTCAATGCACAAAGCACAATTTGTTCTGTGCACTGTACCATAAGGCTCCCTGGCCTTCCTTCTCGCACCATATGCCGGCACAGGGAGGGATGCACCGTTGCACCATCAAATGCGCACAAGGCATATAATCTTTGCATAAGTGACTGTGAGGATTATATCAATTGGTTTCAGGAATGGGCTGCCCTCCTGTAACTATCAACAAAGCATGAGACAGAGGGTGGGCTGAGTGTGACTGGAGTTTCTTCAATCAATTACCGAGAGGTGAGATTGAGGGACGTTACGATACTTGGAGTCAGGTATGTTCCCGTTTCCCTATGCACCCACGGGATGGGTCCTTGCCATCATCACAAGACACATCACCCTATTTTGTGCATTGCACTATAAGGCTCCCTTGCCTTCCTCCTTGCACTTATGCCAGACGGGTTGAACGCACTAATGCACCATCAACTGTGCACCCTGGCATACTCCCTCTGCACCATTCCCCTGTCGATTCCTAAATCGGGTATGCGATATGGGTTTCAATCCTTATTCCTCGAGCGATATTAGTCATGGGGCGAGTGACTGTTCTTTCATTCCATTTGAGTGATTGTGAGTGGAGTGCAATATCCCTCGTCATCGATAAATTTCCTGCGCTTCCTTCCATCAGCTACCTCCCTGGGTGCTGCCACGCAGTCCCTGCTATGAAGGACGTGTACAGTGAAGATGCCTTGGTACCTCCAGAAGCCGACAACAACACTGGACGTGCCATCGACACTCAATCTTGCTTCTTGACGAAATGGGCCAAGTTTTTCTAACCCTACAACTTCTGTTTCTCCGTGTTCATGTTTTAAGTGTGGGGACGTTAGTGGATGGTCTGTGGCATGGTCCTAGGTCCTTGTTACTCGGTTAACCCTATCCGTTAAGGTCTTAAGTGTGGGGACGCGTCCCTACGCATCTACATTGTATATCCTTTTGCATATGCCTTAACTTGCTCATACATGTATGCCATGCCTTGCTATTACCCTGATGGGGTCCCTTCCCACCCACCCGTTCATTTTCCACCCACTCTTGGGGCTGTTCCCTTGCAGTTTTCCTTCATTCCCTGATTTTGAGGTCCTGCCATGTGAATGCACCCTACGCTCACCGAAGTCCAAATCCAACCTTATAGTCCTGTTCCCCCCTTTGATATGACCATTTTTCCTTTTTACCTACCCCTGTTCTGGTACACGGTTTTCGAGTTATTAATTTTTGAAGCATTTTGCGCAAATTAGCCGGTTTTCCATGTGAACGCGCTTTTCTTGCTTTGGAACCATGATTTGACATCATAGCCCTGACAACCACTTTTTCCTTGACATTTTTCCTTTTTACTCCGAGTCATTCCGATACACGGTTTGTCCATTATTAATTTTCCGGTTTTTTATGACTTTTTCGTGCGTCTTTTTGACATTTTTCCATGTGAACCTACCTTGTTTGCATCGGAATTCCAATTTGATTTGACAGCCGTGTCCCTTGTGTCTTCCCCCACCTTTTTCCTTTTTCCTTTTTCCTCCACCCTTTTTTGACTTCCGGATTTTTACTTATTAAATTTTCACTGAGTTTTCGGGTGTATTTTTGGTGTTTTTCACATGTGAACCCCTCCTACTTCCACCGGAACTACAGTTTAATAAGATACCCATGTGCCACTCCTTCCTGCGAACATTTTTCCTTCTTACTGCATGTCATTCTGGCAAACGATTCATCCAATATTAATTTCCAATCCCATTTTCTGGTTTGTTTTTTGGGTTTTTTCCACGTGAACGCATCTTATCTCAGTCAGACTTATGTTTTGATGTGATAGGATTGTCGGGCACGTCTATCTGCCCAGTTTTCCTTTTTTCTACACCTCCTTCCGATGCACGGGTCTTCCAATATTAATTTTTAATTGCGTTTTTTGTTTTGGATATGGCATGGTATGTGGGGGATGTGGTTCTACAAGCTGTTTTGTATGCCAACCATTTGGAGTTGCGCATAGCTGACATGTTCTAGAGTTATTTCTCCAAAGTGGCTGATTGTCATGATAATTCGTGGCATCCCATGATTGATTCTGTGGTCCTGAATCAAAGACAAAACACAGCTCCTACCTCTGCCCAGAGTACTAATCAACTGAGGATGGATCTCTTAGTCTATCTTTCAAAACATAATCCGTTTGATGCTACCTTCTTTGATGCCTATCATCGATGATCTCTCTTACGACCTTCTGTTCCTACCCTTCTCTATTACCAACAAATGGCTCACCGATATGCTATATATCTTTCCCTTTGTCAATCTAATTCCACAATTATTTTACCCCTTCTTTTCCAACCTTCATCTTTCCCTCAAATTCCCATTTTTACATATTGTTCCTTTATTGAGGATAGGGTATTTTCCCCTTCTCCACCCTGTCCTTCTCCATCCATTCATGTACCCTTCACGTTTTCTATTTATCAGTTAACACGCTTCCTTAGTGATTCCCTCCAAATTTCTGCCACTCCTTCTTTAAACTTTTCTTCCTTTTATGATTTTTCCTATCCCTCCCTTCATCCACTTTTCCTTATTCCATTACCCTCTCCTAACACTTCTATATCTCAACCACCTCAGTTGGTTAGTGACTGTGACGGTGTCGTATTGCTACGCATTCGAGGTGTGAAAACCACCCAAAAGTTGTGCATGAGATTTGTAACTTTGTACATACTTTGACGTAGACGTTGTGCTTTGCTTTGCTTGAACATTTTTCTTTCAGTTAATTCATGTTCAATTTTACAGAAGAAACAAGCGCAAGTTTCCTTAGAAGGTGAACTGTTCTTCCTCACAACTGAGAATGGAATGGTGGATATCTTGTCTATCCATCTCTTTCTACATTACACACACTTGATGCTCACACAGCAGGTTCTTATTGTTTTGCCATTGATCCGACTGGGAGGTACTTTGCAATGGGGAGTGCAGATGCTCTTGTGAGTCTCTGGGATCTTTCCGAGATGCTTTGTGTTCATACTTTTACCAAGCTTGAAGCAAAGCAAAAGATCTAGAGTTGAAGGGATATGCAACGTGAAGAGGAAAAGAAACTACTTTTCTGCGTGTGTATGAGAGGAAACCGTGGCTAAAAAAGTGGGCTTTTTCTGGTTCACGAAAAGAAAAGCAAGGAAAAAAAAAAAGGCAGGCTAAAGAGGGGGATTTTTAAAAAGCTAAAGAGAGAGGGAAGGTCGGACCTTTGTTTTTAGGGGGATCAATAGGTTTACCATGGAAGGTGCTTCCTTGGTAAAAAAAAAAGAAAAAAAAGACACTGTAGAAGAGCTCCCGGCGATCCTGCCTTGCTGATCTGATTCTGGAGGGAGCGATACTTCACGAAGGGAGATTGGCTCCTCCAACTTTTGTGACCTTTGGGTGATTGAGAATGAGGGAATTAGAGAAACAGAGCATTCGAGGTGAAACAGAGAGGAGAAGAGGGACGGTACTCTGCGGCTGAAGAAAAGAAAGGGATGATTGTGTTTTCACGAATTGGGTACAATTCAATTGAGTGGCTTGTTTTTTTTTAAACGGTGATCTTCTCTAAATTGAATCGTTGGGAGGAATTATTCCAGGATTGATGATCTTGCATATGACATTTTGAAGGGAAATTAGAATATCAAAAGAGGAAAAACTTGATGCATTTCTTGATACGCCGGAGTTTGACACAACAGCTTTTCCAGAGTCTGGAAGAGGAAGCATTAGTTGCCCTAAAGCTACAGCAGGAGAAGGCTGACGAAAGGCTTGAAGAACTGTTGAAGGAGAAGGAGGAGGAAAGGAGTTCAGAGTTGAAGAAAGTAGAACTTCTCAGAAAGTTGCAAGTAGTAGCAGCTGTTGCACAGGAAAAAGCATCATACCTGAAGGACACTAAAGATGTCAACTTACAATGGGTTAATACATGCAGCTCGAGGCTCTGAATATGGCTTTCTACACTAGATCTGAAGAAGCTCACCAAAGTCATACAGTGCATAAACTAGATGTGGAAATCGAAAGGGACAAAGAGGAAGCATGCTCAGATTTTGGATTCAGAGGACGAAGAAGAACCGTGCTTGCTTCACCTCCAGTGGATAGCCTGCCATAGCTATCGACAATCTAATTTTTCCCTGTGTCACTCGTAATTAAGAGATCAGAGAGCTCTAGTGTTTCAAGAAGAGATGCAACAAACGGAGTAGAATTCTATTGAATATTCAGGTCGCCTTTGCATCAATTCTTTTACTTCCTTCTTTCCCATCCCTTGTCGGCACTGTAGTATGGAAGATGTAGAGGGAACTTACCTTCTCATCTCACTGGAGCACAAGTCAGACAAGGCCACACAATTTGTAGATCCGGTGCAAGATTGTAGATGATAGGGATGTAGAAAGTGTGATAGAGGAAGCTCTAAGAAAGAAAAAGCGAAGAAGATGAGTCGGAAAAGAAAAGACGACAGCAGGAGGCCGAAATGAAGCTAAGTGAGGAGGAAGTAAGAGCCAGGGACTTGTTTATGGGTTATGGACTCTAGATTTGTGCATAAGGCATGTGCAAGACAATGGCATGTGGTCTTTGTTTTGTGCGAATGAAGCATCGGGGAAGGAAACGAATGGGGGAAGAAGAACAGTGATTTATGTCCTGAGCTACATAATCTGAAAATGTCTCCTTGGGCACTATGAATCAGAAAGATAGGATTGCTTGTACCAACGTCCGGAGGGCTGTGAAGGTTGTACTTGATAGGGCAGCTGTTATAGCTGCCACTTATATTGAAGTCCAAGATAATGTTTTGACAGACTTTTCATTTCATATGTGTGTAATTGATGAAGCAACCAAGGCCACTGAACCTACAGGGCTAGTTCCAGTTTTGAGGAGTGGAGCAGAATATTTTGTGCTTGTTGGTGATTCAGCATAGCTTCCATTCAGTGAAATTTATGTTAAACTGTTTGACAGAGACACCTTTACAGCAGATGATCCTGTGGGGGCTGCTGTGATTCCATTGAACAAAGTGTTTGTGGAAGGATTTTTTTACTGCCAATCTCTTATAAAGTACTCGGGAAACAAGGACAACCGCAGGGAGAGGTCCAAGCATTTTACTGCCAATCTCTTACAAAGTACTCGGGAAACAAGGACAACCGCAGGGAGAGGTCCAAGCAGGCTTTAAATTTGATGTCCAAGGTGGAGCTTCAAGACAAATTCAGTGCCTTTGACTACAAAGTTTGGTCTCACAATTGAAGATGTGCTTTCTCTTTCTGCTATTAAGGGTGCTTATTGTTCCAAAGGATATGTTGAGTCAATGATTTAAAGAGTTCCAAGAGAAGCTTCATAGGGATTCAGACTACATGAAAAATTCGTTGATATGAGTCTTTGTTAAGACGTTTATTGAAGATGCTCCTAATCAGATGTAGCTGATTGTATGTCTCATATTATCTGAAATTGAGCTTTCAAATTGAATCTGATCTCGCTAGATTGATCTTCTATCTTGAAATTTATCAAGGTCTTCTGTAGACGCGACTTTGCTTTCGAAAACCCTTCGACATCTTTGGTGAACCCGACGTGAAAGCGTCGCAGAAATTTCAGGATGGGAGATACTTCAGCCTCTATTTCAGCTTCCTCCACAACTCCAGCTACGTCTACTTCCGCTCCATCAATGACTGCTGCGTCAAGTACTTCAACGGAGGATCTAAAACAGATTTTTCAGAATATGTCTATGTATATGCAGCTCCAAAATCAGCAAACACAAATGTATATGCAGCAGCAACAGCAATTGCATCAACAGCAGTTGTCTCAGCAAAGGCAACTCTATTCAGAGCAGGAAAATGCAAACAGCGCGACTAAGGCTATTGAAGCAGTTGAGAGTGAGAAGAAGCTACTTGACGGGCATAATGTTTCAGCATATTTGAAGACATATGAGATCAAGATGGGGTTTTTTGGAGTTCCTGCTGGACTTATGAGTAAGTACTTCCTTCGTCTTGTCACACCTGCTTTGAGGACAAAAGTGACTGATCTTTTTATTCAAAATACACATTGGCAAGATTTTAAGAAGGCCTTGAAAGAAGAATACTTCCTTGAGGACTTTGGTATGGCTACTCGGCGGTCATTCTGAGAGTGGCTCTACATGCCAAACAAAGGTCTTCCTGCTTCGGAGTTGATTCGAGAATTCAAAGAGAGGTATAGTCAGCTTGATGCCATTGAACAAAGAGCATTGGATGTTGAAAAAGTTGAGCTTTTCTTGCAAGCTGCAGATCCTGCTCTTCAAGAAGAATTGGGTGAGCTTCTTGAAGATCGCACGAAGCCTATGGGTCTTAAAACTGATTGGCAGGATGCTCAGGATGCAGTCTCGACTTTGACCAAGAGGAGGATATGGAAGACTCACCTACAGAATGGTTCCATGACACCTACACCATCATCTGCTCCTATGCCTACTTCTATCCCTGTTATTTCTTCTCCTCCTCAGCCAGTTTCTTGGCCTATGCCAGTGCCTACTATTTCCACTCCACCTATTCCTCCTGTTCCACGACTGATACCTACACCTTTTGCTCCAAAACCATCCGCTCCATCGGTACCTACCTCTCTTGATGATATAATCAAAGGCATCACAGATTTAACACTTGAGTCAGTCAAAGCGGAGTTAGTGGGGAAGTTGAAGGAGCAGTTTGCTTCAACTGTGTCTACTACTTCTTCTAGTGCTCCTACTGCACCTAGGAGTGCTCCTAGTGCACCTAGGAGAGATCGGAGATGTATTTGGTGTGATAGTACGGAGCATCATCATTGCAGGGATTGTGACTCTTTCCAGGATGCAAGGAGGCAGAATTTGGTATATTGGGGGCAAGATGGTAAGATTTGGTTGACTGAGACAGGAGCTCCACTTGCTACCAACTTTGGTAAAGGTGGAATGAAGAAGTTAGTGGAGGACATGGCTGCGCGTACTTCTTATGTGACAGCTAGAGGTGATGCTTCTGCATATGGAGTATAGATTGAGAAGGGATCAGAGACTCAGTCACCGCTATGGACTTATGCTATGGAGACTGCAAACAAGGGGAAAATTCAGTAAACTGTTTTGACTAGTGCTGGCTCTAGCATCAGATCAAAGACAGGTTGGGACTCGCCTGTTGACAGGTATTCTATTTATGCTTATTTGGCTAAATCTTATGGTGCAGATGTACTTGTTGAGGAGAAACGTAAGAGGGATGAAGAAAATCCAAGTGCAGCTAAGAAGACTAGAGGGGGTGAGTTTGTTTCTCCACCTACTGCAGGACCGTCTTCACGATCAGGGCCAGATTGACAGATGGTGGATGCTCAAAAGAGAGAAAAGAGGCAAGAGCCTAGAGAGAGAAAGCAGCCAGGATTCAGATTGATGTCCAATATTGAGACATCTACAGACATGAAGAAAATCTTTAATGATAAGATACTTGGTAGTGAGGTGACTTTCACTATGTCTGAGATTTTGGGCATCTCAAAAAGAGAGTTTCAGGATCAGTTTCAAGAGGTCTTGAAGAGGAAAAGACATGCATTGTCTACCATTGATACACAGGGAGTTTTGATTGGAGAGTTGGATGAGGATGATGATGAGGTTATGGTTGATAATGCTTCTGTTTTGCCGCAGGTAGAGAAGAGGGTTCAGCCTATGCATTATGCTGAAATTGATGAGCCTGTTTTGATACCGCGTAGTCACTTTTCGCAGAGCCATTGGGCTAGGGCAACTACAGAGACGATGGTAAAGATTGGAGAGAAACAGGTGCCTTATGTTGCATTGGTTGATCATGGTTCAGAGATTAATCTCATAGTTCGTGGAGTTTATGAGAGTAACAGATGGCCTATGGATGTAGAGCATGGGTGGCGTATGAGAGCCGCCAATAACACTGCAGGTGATTTGTATGCTGCATGTCCTAGTGTCAGGGTTTCTATTGGTGATGTAGAGGAGGATTTTCATTTCTTTGTGCAGGATTCATGCTCTTATCCCATAATTCTTGGTCAGCCATTCATTACAGAGATGTGCATGGAAACAAAGGTCATGGATGATGGATCTGCTTATGCACGGATTCGCAGTAAAGATGGTATGAGAGCAGTTCAGTTTATGACTGTATGTGTGAACCATGTTAGAAACAGAGATACTCTCAGAGATGCACCCTTGCCCATTGTGAGGGATTCGGGTTTTCATTAGGTACCGCCGTTTCGCGAGACGACGGTGGTACAGAGGAGAGGAGATTGGAGTTCTTGCCTCCTGGCAGCAGCAATGTTTTCTCCTCCGGTTATGTTGGGATTTCAACAAACAGTTCGATGAGCTATCAGAAGACTTCTAGATTGTCTAGAGCTGCCAGGTAGTATATATGTAGGAAGGAGAAAAATTTGAAAAATGCAGGAATTTTGGAGGATGATGAGCACATAGATGGGATGTATGACAGTGTGATTTGTGCAGATACGATGACAGAGATGGGAGATATGCTGAAAACTGATATGCTGAATTGTCACGGTAATGTATTAGTGCAGTCCCTGAACATGTTTCATGAAATTGTAGATTTTAGGTCACAGATTGAGTCAGAGGCTGAGGTAACTCAGCAAAGAGTGTTGAGTGCTGAAGAAATTCAGCAAACAGAGTTTTCAGCTGGTTATGATCAGCTTTCAGAGAGATAGAGGGCTAAAAATTTTCAGCCAACAGAGTTTACTGCTGAAATATTTTAGCATTCAGAGTTTGGGGCTGTTTCTGTGCAGTCCATAGAGCAGAGGGCTAATAATATTTAGCCATTGGAGTGCAGAATTGCTGATTTACAGCAAGGTTTATGTAATGCAGAAGAGCATAATGAAGCCAGGGTTGACACGAAATACAAAACTGTGGATAAGAAGGTGAAGCCGGTTGCTGTACCGCTTCCATCTGACAGTGATCAGCAAATAGAGAGGGCTGCTAAACATCAAATTTTGAGGAATCCGAAGCATATTGGTCATAAATTTTCAGCAGAGATACTTGCTGAATTGAAAATTGGAAATGGTGATTTCTTGTTACCCATAAAGAAGCAATGTTTTCAGGAGATGCTTGAGCGTCATGGAAGGGGATTTACTTTTTTGCCACATGAGATTGGATGTGTGAATCCTGATATTGTTGCTCCTATGGTCATTTTTACTATTCCGCATATCCCATGGAATCTCCGACCTATTCCAGTGCCTAAGGCACACTTGCCAAAGCTGATTGATTTATTGAATGAGAAAATCAGGATGGGAATCCTTGAGCCTTCATCTGCACCATACTCAAACAGGTGGTTTACAGTTCCAAAGAAGAATGGTACTCTTCGATTTATTCAGGACATGCAGCCAGTGAATAGAGTTACTATCAGGAATGTTGGTATAGGTCCAGTTGTAGATGAGTTTGCAAAGGCATTTGCTGGACATGCCATCTATTCTTTGGGTGATTTGTATTCAGGATATGATCAGTTTCAGCTGGCTTTGGAAAGCAGGGACATAACCACCATGAGAACTCCTATTGGGCTTGTCAGGATGTGTACCTTGCCTCAAGGAGCCACTAATTCTGTTGCGCATATGATGAATGCCATGCATAAGGTCCTTCGTGATTACATACCTCAGCTTACTATGCCTTTCTTGGATGATGTGCCCATTAAGGGGTGTGCAGAAGAAGAGAAGAATGAGAGTCTAAATGAGCAGGGATGCAGATACTTTGTGGCTGATCATATTTCACCATGTGAGAAGATTTTGGCCAGGTTAGAAGAAGTGAACTTGACACTTTCAGGGCAAAAATCTGTTTTTGGAGTGAATGAGGTTGTCATTGTTGGACATATGTGTGGATATTATGGCAGGAAACCCTCACCTGATAAGGTGAATGCTATAGGCAAGATTGCAGAGTATTGTTCTACCACTTCAGAGGTACGGAGATTCATTGGTGCTTGTGTGTTTTATATGATTTGGATACCTCATTTTGCACACATAGCAGATTGTTTGTATCAGTTGCTTCGAAAGGGGCAGAAATTTTATTGGGATGAGAGCCACACTAGAGCCATGCGGAAATTGAAGAATTTATTGCAGAATGCTCCTACTCTCAGGAAAGCGGATTATAATTGTGATAGGCCTATTGTATTGACAGTTGACACTAGTCCAATTGGCATAGGTTGGGCTGTGGGTCAAGATGATGCGGATGGAAATAGGTATGCTATTCGGTTTGGGGCGAAAGTCCTAAACGAGAGACAGAGGAGATATCCGCAAATCAAGAGGGAGTTATTGGGGATTGTCACAGCTCTCAAATGTGACAAGGAGTACTTTATTGGAGCTTCAGTTGTGGTAGAGACAGATTGCTTGCCATTGATTGGTATGATCACGAGTTGCTCTACTCCGGATATAGCCATGTTGAGATTGATTGCATACATCAAGTCATTAAATCCGGAATTTAGACACATAGCAGGGAAGGATAATCCAGTGGCAGATATGTTATCTAGAGCCAGATATGATGATGAGGAGACTCTACTTGCAGAAGAGGATGATGTAGAAATTTCAGCCACTATGGTTGATCATGTTTGTCATGTCTATGATATTGTGGCTTTCACAGAAGAAACTCTATGTTGGAGATTGGTTGCAGAAGAACTCTATGTTGAAGAACTCTATGTTGGAGTACACTAAGCAAAAGAGATGAATGGACAGATGAAGAGTTCAAGAAGATCAGAAGGAAAGCTTATGGTTATTTTCTCAAGGACGGATTTCTTTGGAAGCATCCGAAGAAAAGAGGCGGATTACCTTTGCGGGTTGTCTGCGATAGAGAGACACAGTTACAGGTGATGAGGGAGTTTCATGAGAGTCCTTGGGCTGGTCATAGAGGAGTGTGGGCTACTTATGAGAAAATCAAGGAGAAATATTGGTGGAAAGGCATGTATAGAGATGTTGCTCACTTTGTTGAGACTTGCAGAGACTCCCAGATGTATTCAGTAGTGCGTCATCGGGATGAGCTTCATCCGACCTATCCGCTATGCATTCATTATAAGTGGGTAGTTGATTTGGTTACCATGTCTATGGGTCTATGGCAGATGAGGTACATTGTTTTGGCTAGAGAGGATCTTACTAATCATGTTGAGGGCAGATCTTTGAGAACGAAGACCACTAGTGCAGTGTGTAAGTTCTTATTGGAGGAAATTTTCTACAGGTATGGTTGTGTGGGTAAGATCACTGCGGATCGTGGTGAATTGGATGCAGATGAAGCTAGGGAGTTTTTCTCTCAGCTAGGAATCAAATTGGCTCTAACCACAGCATATAATCCAGAGAGAAATGGAAAGAGTGAAAGAGGGCATCCGCCGATAGTGAAAGCATTAGCCAAAGCATGCAGAGGACGGATTGGAGAATGGCCGAGACTTCTACCATTTGCTTTGTGGGCTGATCGTACGACTCATAGTGTTACCACAGGATATATGCCTGCAGAGTTGATGTATGGTCAGAAACCTGTTATGTCGATTGAGACTTGTGCTTTGACTTGGTCAATTTTACCTTGGCAGGAGGATTTGACGAGAGAAGAGCTCTTAGCTCTTTGGATTCGACAGTTGGAGAGGAGACCTGAGGATATTCAGCTAGCTATTGACAGGTTGAAGGTTGCTAGACTAAGGAATAAGGACAGGTTTGACAGTAGGCATCGCTTGCGGCCAAGAGCAATAGAAGAGGGAGATTGGGTATTGGTCTTTGATAGCAGCCTTGAAAATCAGCATACTGCACTTCGGAAGATGGTGAAAAGATGGTTTGGGCCGTACATAGTTAGACATGTCTTTGATAATGCAACATATGAGCTGACAGAATTAGATGGGACAGTGCTTAGAGTGCCTATTGCTGGAAAAAGAATCAAGATTTTCAAGAAAAAAGATGATGAGGATTATGCATTGGAGGAATTTTCAAGAGAAGAGCAACGACAAGAAACTCCAATGGAAGAGACAGATGATATGACAGATAATCTTGTTGATCTACCGGAAATGCATAATGAAGAGATTGATCTGTTTGTGGATCTTGATGATAATGATCATGGGTAGTTGGCCCATCCGGAGGATGCACAGGATTAGAGGGGGTGGATGTCGTATTGCTGCGCATTCGAGGTGTGAAAACCACCCAAAAGTTGTGCATGAGATTTGTAACTTTGTACATACTTTGACGTAGACGTTGTGCTTTGCTTGCTTGAACATTTTTCTTTCAGTTGGTTCATGTTCAATTTTACAGAAGAAACAAGCGCAAGTTTCCTTAGGAGGTGAACTGTTCTTCCTCACAACTGAGAATGGAACGGTGGATATCTTGTCTATCCATCTCTTTCTACATTACACACACTTGATGCTCACACAGCAGGTTGTTATTGTTTTGCCATTGATCCGACTGGGAGGTACTTTGCAATGGAGAGTGCAGATGCTCTTGTGAGTCTCTGGGATCTTTCCGAGATACTTTGTGTTCGTACTTTTACCAAGCTTGAAGCAAAGCAAAAGATCTAGAGTTGAAGGGATATGCAACGTGAAGAGGAAAAGAAACTGCTTTTCTGCGTGTGTATGAGAGGAAACCCTGGCTAAAAAAGTGGGCTTTTTCTGGTTCACGAAAAGAAAAGCAAGGAAAAAAAAAAGGCAGGCTAAAGAGGGGGATTTTTAAAAAGCTAAAGAGAGAGGGAAGGTCGGACCTTTGTTTTTAGGGGGATCAATGGGTTTACCATGGAAGGCGCTTCCTTGGTAAAAAAAAGAAAAAAAAGACACTGTAGAAGAGCTCCCGGCGATCCTGCCTTGCTGATCTGATTCTGGAGGGAGCGATACTGCACGAAGGGAGATTGGCTCCTCCAACTTTTGTGACCTTTGGGTGACTAAGAATGAGGGAATTAGAGAAACAGAGCATTCGAGGTGAAACAGAGGGGAGAAGGGGGACGGTACTCTGCGGCTGAAGAAAAGAAAGGGATGATTGTGTTTTCACGAATTGGGTACAATTCAATTGAGTGGCTTGTTTTTTTTTAAATGGTGATCATCTCTGAATTGAATCGTCGGGAGGAATTATTCCAGGATTGATGATCTTGCATATGACATTTTGAAGGGAAATTAGAATATCAAAAAGAGGAAAAACTTGATGCATTTCTTGATACGCCGGAGTTTGACACAACAGCTTTTCCAGGATCTGGAAGAGGAAGCATTAGTTGCCCTGAAGCTACAGCAAGAGAAGGCTGACGAAAGGCTTGAAGAACTGTTGAAGGAGAAGGAGGAGGAAAGGAGTTCAGAGTTGAAGAAAGCAGAACTTCTCAGAAAGTTGCAAGTAGTAGCAGCTGTTGCACAGGAAAAAGCATCATACCTGAAGGACACTAAAGATGTCAACTTACAATGGGTTAATACATGCAGCTTGAGGCTCTGAATATGGCTTTCTACACTAGATCTGAAGAAGCTCACCAAAGTCATACAGTGCATAAACTAGATGTGGAAATCGAAAGGGACAAAGAGAAAGCATGCTCAGATTTTGGATTCAGAGGATGAAGAAGAACCGTGCTTGCTTCACCTCCAGTGGATAGCCTGCCATAGCTATCGACAATCTAATTTTTCCCTGTGTCACTCGTAATTAAGAGATCAGAGAGCTCTAGTGTTTCAAGAAGAGATGCAACAAACGGAGTAGAATTCTATTGAATATTTAGGTCGCCTTTGCATCAATTCTTTTACTTCCTTCTTTCCCATCCCTTGTCGGCACTGTAGTATGGAAGATGTAGAGGGAACTTACCTTCTCATCTCACTGGAGCACAAGTTAGACAAGGCCACACAATTTTTAGATCCGGTGCAAGATTGTAGACGATAGGGATGTAGAAAGTGTGATAGAGGAAGCTCTAAGAAAGAAAAAGCGAAGAAGATGAGTCGGAAAAGAAAAGACGACAGCAGGAGGCCGAAATGAAGCTAAGTGAGGAGGAAGTAAGAGCCAGGGACTTGTTTACGGGTTATGGACTCTAGATTTGTGCATAAGGCATGTGCAAGACAATGGCATGTGGTTTTTGTTTTGTCCGAATGAAGCATCGGGGAAGGAAACGAATGGGGGAAGAAGAACAGTGATTTATGTCCTGAGCTACATAATCTGAAAATGTCTCCTTGGGCACTCTGAATCAGAAAGACAGGATTGCTTGTACCAACGTCCGGAGGGCTATGAAGGATGTACTTGATAGGGCAGATGTTATAGCTGCCACTTATATTGAAGTCCGAGATAATGTTTTGACAGACTGTTCATTTCATATGTGTGTAATTGATGAAGCAACCAAGCCCACTGAACCTGTAGGGCTAGTTCCAGTTTTGAGGAGTGGAGCAGAATGTTTTGTGCTTGTTGGTGATTCAGCATAGCTTCCATTCAGTGAAATTTATGTTAAACTGTTTGATAGAGACACCTTTACAGCAGATGATCCTCTGGGGGCTGCTGTGATTCCATTGAACAAAGTGTTTGTGGAAGGATTTTTTTACTGCCAATCTCTTACAAAGTACTCCGGAAACAAGGACAACCGCAGGGAGAGGTCCAAGCATTTTACTGCCAATCTCTTACAAAATACTCGGGAAACAAGGACAACCGCAGGAAGAGGTCCAAGCAGGCTTTAAATTTGATGTCCAAGGTGGAGCTTCAAGACAAATTTAGTGCCTTTGACTACAAAGTTTGGTCTCACAATTGAAGATGTGCTTTCTCTTTCTGCTATCAAGGCTGCTTATTGTTCCAAAGGATATGTTGAGTCAATGATTTAAAGAGTTCCAAGAGAAGCTTCATAGGGATTCAGACTACATGAAAAATACGTTGATATGAGTCTTTGTTAAGACGTTTATTGAAGATGCTCCTAATCAGATGTAGCTGATTGTATGTCTCATATTATCTGAAATTGAGCTTTCAAATTGAATCTGATCTCGCTAGATTGATCTTCTATCTTGAAATTTATCAAGGTCTTCTGTAGACGCGACTTTGCCTTCGAAAACCCTTCGACAACGGGTTTGATAATCAGATTTCCTGAAGAAGGGGATGGAGTTCGGATGATTGCCTTACAGGACCTCAGATCAATTGGCCCGTAATTCCAGGAGAATGGACAGCTGCCAATCAAGCTTATCAGAACTATGTTCATTTTGCTTAGCAGTATTCACAGTCTGCAGATCCTTCAGTGAGATTAACTGCTCACTTTGCTTGGTACCTAGCGTATATGCATAGGCACTCTCATAATGATTCCAAGCCTATTCCAAAGTTGTGCATGAATGTCAATGTAAGCATTGATTCCTGGCAGTTGGATATATTGTATTTTCATGCCCTTTGTTTACCTAGCAGATACCTGGTCCTATTGGAAAGGATGTGCTGTCTTCAGTTTTTTCAAAATCCTCCCAAACCTTTGTAGATGAATCCTTGTCTATGGATCGTTTCCGACAACATCAATCTTTCAAGAGGGATCATCTTCATTGATACCTTTCCAATGTATGGTGGATACTTTTTAATGAAAATCTCTCTTTCTGGAGGAGTCATTCAGATGGTTGTGTTGTATTAGTGTTTGTGTTGTGAGTTCATTTATGTAAAACGAACGTGGTGGTTTCCTATTGGATTGGATCTCGTGTGCGAGCTACATTTTGGAGAATTGTGGTGTTGGGGTCATGGTTGCAGAATTGAAGCTGATGCAGATGAAGAAGAAGCAAACTCTTATATCCTTTACCAATTTGTTGTGATTTTCTAGTTTGATAACAAGTGTTAATGTATAAAGGGTTTTCCTTTCTTTGTATTTTTATATCAGAAACAGGTTATAAGTTGGGGTCGTGGTGGATGGATTCTTTTTTAGAAGAGATATTGACGATTAACATTGTGATTTTAAATGCACTTGTATTCCCTTTTTCATGGGTCGCGAGGACGCTTCCTTATTAAGTGTGGGGATATGTTGAGTGTTGAAATGACTTGTTTTTTGGCTGATGTTTGTTGTTTTTGAGAGTTGAATGGTTGATTTTATGAGATGATTGATTGGTTTGAAAGTGGTTTGAGAGTGTTTTGGATGATATTGATTGTGTTTTGGAAGTTCAGAATGTTTATTGGTGGTTCTGTGATGCTCTGATAGGTTCTGATTGGTTCTGTATACCTTTTGTTTTGTTCTGTTTTGGTCTATTTTGTTCTGATTATCTTCTGTAAGGAGGGGTGGAGTATTGATTGATGAAGATTGAGATCTTGAGAAAGCTTATTGAATGGTTTGTGAGAGTTTGGAATGGTTTGAGTATGAGTTATGTGGTTTTGATGACCTTCTATAACCTTCTGTAGGTCTTCAGTAGAGCTTCTGTCTCTGTTCTATTATGTTTAGTACTGTAGTTGTTCTGGTACTGTTTTGTGACTGTTCTCTATGCTTCTGTATGTGTTTTGGTGGATGAGAGTATAGCTTGGGAAAGTTTTCTAACCTTGGAAAGAGGTGAATACAAGTGCCAAAGAGCTGAAAGAAGTGAAAGAAGTAGCTGCTGAAGACTCAAGTGAAGACTAGAGTGAAGTGACAGTAGTGAGCTATGAAAGGACACTATAGTGGCTCTGGTGACTCTTCATATCAGACATACCTCTTGGGAGGGGTATCCACGACCTAAGAAGGATTATTGAGAGTGATTTTGAGAGATTGTAGTGAGAATATGATGTATTATTGATGGAGTAAGAGAGAGACAGAGTCAGAGATAATCAATTCTACTAAAACAGAGTGATTGTATATGAGAGATTGAGAGAGAAGACTATGAAGATATTGAAGATGAATACTATGTGATGTATTTCCATTAAAATATGGTGTATTCCTTTGCTTTCTTTGTTCTATTGATGGATTTTGTGAAGATATTGAACAACATGATTGATTCTATCAAATCCGTGGGAGATCTACATGATGCTGTATGAAGATTTGTTGTGCTTGGCGTTCTTTTCTTCATTGTGATCATATGAAACATAATAAACAAGCTTGTTGATGTTACAAGATAGATTTTCTTGCAAGAGAATTCCCTTTTCCTTGGTGTTCCTCTCGGGGCCCCAAATACAAAGACTAGTATGACCTCACATCTAGTGTGTGGGATCGATCTTATATCAAGGCCTTGTGCCAATTGCAGAAGATTTGGGCATGACACCATGCATTGCCAGTTGCCAAGATGGTTGCCTTACTAGCACCCTTACACTCAGCCATCCTACAACCATGAAATAGATAACCATATTTTGGAAGGGGAGACCCTTTGGCTCTCCTTGTGCTACGTAAGAATTCAAAGCCAATTTCCCTAAGGATAGACCTCAACTTGACCCTAGGGGGTTCATTATAGATGTTGTATGGTATCACCTGAGTGTAAGGGAGGGGGTTTTTGAAAGGGGATACTTAAGTGTATACATTAGAGGTAGACCCCTCTTAGTTCCCTATATTGAACTTATTTAAGGAGGAAATTGAGGGAAAAATGAAGGGGGGGATGCATTTGACCACCTCTCTCCATAGATTGGTTTCTCCATGTCATACAAGAGACCTTGACAAGTAAGGTTAAAACCCTAAACCCTCACATAGTAGGGCTATTGAATTAATCATAGTGTGGGAGGGGCGGAGTTAGCACTCTCCCATGGTTTTGGTAGAGAGATTCAACTCCCCTTCTTCCAAAGAGAGCTTGGTATAGTCACTTTAAGTATAAAGGGATTCGATTCCCCTACTCTCTCTCCTCATGTGGTAAGGGGGCATGGACACTCAAAACATTGTGACACATACTTTGATGGTATCCAAGTGCCACTACATAAATCACTTTGTGATATGACCATTTTGATACTTTTAATTGCTTAGGATAATTCCAACTTTTAAAAAGAAAGTTAGTATATATTCTATGAAGACTTACATTTAAGAAAGGGGATACATAAAAACTCATGTATATATCTTATAAGCCTAAATAGGGGGATATATTAGTCTTACAAACTTCATAAATAGGGGTTTTTTTAGAAGTCCTTGCATGCAGGTGACATGCCTTTTTTACGATGAGTGAACCCGCTGTAAAACTGACGAGAATCCCTAGACGTCAAACACCTTTTGTGACTCATCCACCAAGCAAAGCTCTAGTGCACTTTATCGAGGAACTACTAGAGGAAAATTCTTACTTGAACCCTTCTGTGTCTTATGACAAAGAGGGAAATCCTATATTGATAGGCTATAGGCTTGTGCCGATCATAGCCTTAGGCAAAGGAAAAGGTAGAGGCCTAGGACAAGCTTAAAACCAAGAACTCATAGCATTGATCCGGGTTTTTTACAACCTGAGTTACTACCACAAAATTTGGCCAAAACCCCTACCAAGAGCTTACCATATCACTTTGGGTTTACTCTTTAAGCACTAGGTATGCTACATTGCTTCTAGATTATGATAACTCTAGTAAATGGGGAGAACAAGTTCTTAGGAGGCATGTCCATGTAAAGTGTAAAAGGGATGGTTACCTTAGTGAAGATGGAAATGGATTATGTAAAATATTACACGGCGCATCGAACAGAATTTAAGAAAGAGATAGAGAGCACACAATAGATAAGAGGAGAATCAGTAAATTCTTTAACTCCAAACAACTGATACAAAGATGGCTCTGTCCACCCGTGCGCTTCCACTGTGTGAAGCTTAGATGGCGATCTAGACAGAAGATAGGTGAAGAGCTTAAGGCTAGCTAGAACAACAACTCTGACTGGGTGAAAGATAAGAGTGAGAGATGGCTGTGAAGGGGTTTAGCTTTTATAGCCCGCGAAGGTCGTTAGGTCGGCCTGTTGACCAAACCTACCATATGAGCCTCCACTAGTCGACCAAGGAATATTCCAGGGAATATTCCCTTTACCATCGGGCCCCCAAAGATTAGACCCACAACAGTCACCTTTTTGCCATTCGGTCACATAGACCTCATCTAATATACAAGTCAGGACTCAACCAGTGTCCGGGCTCACATTTGGCTTCTCCTCATAATGGGGGCCTTACAACTTTGAGCACCATGGATCATTGGTAGCACCTAATGAGGGTGGGGCATTGATCATATCTAACAGATTTCACCTAGGAGTTGAGTGAGTCCATAGATTTTTCAAAAGACTAGCCTCCAACTACACATGGGCTCTGCCTGCATAACTAATGTTTGGAATCTATCACCATCATTAGAGGACACCTCACCGTAGCACACAAGTCAATATCCACATCATGGTGTTACTTGAATCTTGCACAAAAGCTTACAAGCATGGACCTCTTTTGTCACATGCTTATATGTATTTATATATATATGGGAGACTAAAGTCAAAGCAGATTCCAAGAATAATCTCAATAACTCCCAAGAAAAAGCGAATTCCAAGAAAATTCCCACGAGGCCTGATCAATTTCAACCTGGTCTACAAAGTTGCAGAAGAAACTTTTTTCAGATTCTTCAAGGATTTGAAGTTACGAAGGCACAGACTGCTGGCCACATGCAAATTGCTTCTCTCTTTCACCACACCAACTTTCCATTCTATCCTTCTTATAAATATATTACAATAATGTGCTTTGGGCACCCACCTCTTGTAATCTAGCTCCATTTCTCTATTTTGTCTACCACCACCCTTGGCTTCTTGCATGATGACCAAGGTGGAGACTTGTCCCATCCACTATTCTCTATATTTTCAAAGATGTTATACACCATCTAGGATTATGTTAATCAAGAAGATTAGCTTAATATAATCCCTCATGGAGGCTATATAAAGAGCCCATGGAGGGGGGAAGAAGGACAATGACAAGCCCATGAGAGCACTCTAGAATACCCTCATGCTAGTCCATCTCTTTGAGGTGAGCTATGAGTAAGTTCTTTTATTATGTAGCATAATGGCAAGCTTCCTCTACCTCTTCTCCTATTATCTCCCTGTCTTCTCATCTTCTCATTCCATGTAGCATAATGGCAAGTTTCCTCTACCTCTTCTCCTCTTGTCTCCCTCTCCTCTCATCTCTCTCTCTCATATTCTAATATGGTGTCTAGTACATATATTATCTCTTGTAAATTTGTGTCTTGGTTCTCTTGATTCTCTTTGAGAAAAGGGATTTCCTAGCCAATCCTCCCTTTGGCTAGGTGGTACTCCTCTTTAGCTCTCTTAGTGAGGATTGGAGGTTGGATGGGTAAGAGGCAACCCGTTCATCATTTCAGCCCTCATTTTTGGTGCCCCCGCTGAGGATATTCTCAGCCACAATTCTCTACCTCCTTATGTGGGACGATACAACACATAGTGGTACATCCTCTACAACCAGTGCTCGAAGTGGCTCTTTTCCAACGCCTTTACCAACTCTTTTTTAAGCTGGTCGAAGTCCACGACTCCCACAATGGTCTCCTAAGGAACCCCAAGAAAGAAAGTATGCCTATCAGATGATGGCACATATGCGAGTAAAAGGTGTTCACTTTAGAAATTCACATCAAAGGATGACAACTATGCATGAACAATGTGGAGTTTTGTAGAAGTGCAAAGTATGGAGACTACCTTCAACTGTTGTTAGCTCGAAGGTTGGGTGTGGTTGAAAAGGTGGACATCACACCTTATGAAATATATGTCACCGAGGATGGACACACTAAGGCAAGAACAATCACTGGTGAGCAAATTCTATGTATAGCAAAGTTGGTGGGTTCCAGAAAGAAACACTCTGGAGAAAATCCTTCATAATTCAAAAAAGTGCATCTCCTCTACTCCCTTAAGTAGTCTCCACTCATGAATAATAATAATGGCCTGAATTTCTACACCTTCCACTCTGTACAAAACATCCAAGTTAATGTATGCATCAGTAGGAAGATTTTCTTCCAGCAACGTCTTGTCGTGTACTTTGGGGCTGAAAGATTAAGGGAGATTCTTGTATCATCAGAACCTATAATCTTCCCAATGCTAGACTACAATGCATCCTTCAATGTACATGTCTTTATCTTATTATAATAGTTTGTCATGAATCATCACGAGTTGTATGGACCTATCCTTCCACTTGCTATGCAAATTGTGCATATTGTAGCTAGCACAAAGCTTAGATTCCATGGCATTATTAGAAGCATACTGGGGCCTAGACGTCTTGCTAAAATCAATGCATTTGTGAACCCATTCATCCTTCCCCTCATAAAATACAACTTAAGTCTAGACGTGTTCATCTTCGTACTCTATTAAGGCTACATGGCATTTTCAAGTTTTTATGGGCACAAATCGGAGAAAGCTCTAGAATTTTTGGATGACTTAGAAATGGCCTTCCTAGTCACAGGCCGGGATGATGAAGCAACCAAAGTATGGGCCTTCTCTTTAGTTCTAAAGGGTGATGCTCGAGTGTGGTATCAAGCTCTCTCGGAGGCTACAAGGGGTAATTGGGAGGATATCAAGACCGCATTCATGCACAAGTACCAAGATATAGATCCACCTAAAGATATTTGGAGACATCTCTTAGATCTTCGCCAAACCATAGCAGGGGAGTACCAAGCCTATGAAGACATGTTTATAAAATTGTGGGATAAATGGACAACCTCCTTAGCCGAGGGAAAAAGAGTACCTGATTGCCTTAAGAAAGATTGTTTTCTAGCCGGACTTCATCCTCTACTAAGGGAGAAGGTCAAAGGAAAGTTTCCCACATCCTATGAAGAATCAATCACTTATGCCAAGGAGAAAGATAGAAAATTGAATTATCAAGCCCAGTTGAAGGGGGGATTTGAGCCCATGCAGGTTTTACCAACCATGCCAAGGCCTAGAGAAATAGCAGAGGCCCCACTTGAACTGGAGATGCCACAACAAGAGCTCCTACAACGCATTACTAATCAACTTGAAAGCCTTTTGTTAAATTTGGTGCAAGGAGTACGGCCCCCTCCCCTCATAAATGAAGGCAATCAAGGTCCAAGGAGACAAGAAAGAGAGTATGTTTTCTATAATTGTGGGGAGATTGGCCATGGTATGTATTTTTTTCCTCATCCTAGGCGTTTTCCAGGAAATGGATTGCAACCAAGGAGGAGACAACAAGTGACACTACCTAGGGAAAGGTTTGTTCCACCGAATCCAGGGCCTCCACCACCGGTTCAAGTTCTCCAGCATCCTCGACCACTTGCAAAGGTGCCACCCTTGCCTGTCCAGCCACACTAGAGAATCATGATGTCAGGATAATTAGTTTAGATGAGAGTGATGTCAAAGGGAAGGACAAAGTAGTAGAGGTTGAAGCAATGCTGGTGAAGAAAGCCTGTAGAATTGAGAGAATGGAGCCTACACCACCAAAGGAGGTTGAAAATATGGAAGAGGAGGCAGAGTCATCAATGGCTGTAAAGACACGCAACAGTAAAAAGAGGAGGGCTCGCTCACGCCGACACATTGAGCCAGCTGATTTTTACCTGGGTAAAGGTACTAGAGCTTATGATTTGCTTGCTGATGTGAGGAATGAAGGGCCAAAAATTTCATGGCCAAAATTACTACATCTATCTTCGATAGTGCGACGACAATGGTCAAAGATGGTAAGCATTAGATCCATGAAGAATAGACATGTGAATGAAATCCAGACTAGAAAGATGAGATATTGTGCCTCTAGTAGAAGTCGAAATCAATGGGCAGAGAGTGTCAAAGACATATGTGGATGGAGGTGCAGAGATTTGTGTCATGACGGAAAAGTTGATGCATTGTTTGGAATTAGAGGTAAATGAAACTACTAAATTTGGGGCCAAAATGGCTAACAATGTAGTAGTAGATTGTTTGGGAGTTATAAAGAAAGTCAAGGTAAAGGTGTGTGGAGTGCAATTGGAGCTTGACATGTATGTAATGACAATGAAGGGGGATGGCTATTCGCTCATTCTCAGGCGACCATGGCTAATGGGAATGAAAGCCAGACAAGATTGGGAGACAGGGGCTTTAGAGCTAAGGCCACAAAATGGGCTACATAAAAAATGGAAGAGCACTATCTACAACGTGAAGGAGGGCCGACAAGAGGATCTTGTGTTAGAGACTACCGCTGATGAATGGAGTTCCAGCGAGGGTTGGTCATCTATGAGAGAGGGAGAGTCTTCTAATGAGGAGGAAGAAAGCTCTCTAGAAGTGATGGGGATTACATTAAAAGGGCCTTCTAGTAGTGAAATTCCGCAGCAGCTTCCAAAGGTCGAGAAGGAGGGGTTAGAAAAAATATTGGCTAAGGATCTATTAGTTGAGGAAAAGGCAGCCTACATGGAAGTGGTGATAAAACACTCTACACTTTTTATTTCTGATTATGAACACATCACAGGTGTGACAATAGTATAACATCACATTAATCTAAAAGAGGGAGCAAGGCTAGTGGTGCAGCGACTATGACGATTGGGAGTAGTTCAACAAAACGCTCTACTCACTGAGGTGCAACAACTTTTGAAGACACGCTTCATCTATCCAATAGGGGACTCAGAGTGGGTTTCACCTGTGATGGTGATACCCAAGAATAATGGAAAATGGAGGATTTGTGTGGATTACAAGCCGCTAAATGCTGCAACTAAGAGAGATCACTTTCCTCTTCTCTTTCAGGATGAAATACTCAACGAGGTGGCCGGGCATGAGAGATACACTGTTTGTGATGGGTATTTAGGTTATTTCCAGATCCGAATAGCTGAGGAGGATCAATAGAAGACCACCTTCATTACACCTTGAGGTTGTTTTTCTTACAAAGTAATGCCATTTGGATTAACAAATGCCCCAGCTACCTTCTAGCGATTCATGAATTATGTCTTCCAGTCATATTTTGGGAAATCCATTAGGGTCTTTATTGATGATTTTTGTATTTATAGTTCTAAGGCTCTACATCTAGGGAAGGTGGATGAAGATTTCAACTGCCTCACACAAATGGGGGGGCAATTAAACCATGAGAAGTGTCGCATTGGCAAAAGCAGTGTAACTTTGTTAGGGCATGTCGTAAGTGAGAGGGGCATTGAAGCAGATCCAAACAAAGTTAAGGCCCTATTGGTGGTGCCATCACCATCTTCTGTGAAGCAACTAACCTCTTTCATTCAGAAGGTGCGATATATGGGGCGGTTCATTCATCTCCTCTCCCAATTAATATTTCCATTGCAACATTTAACCCACTCTGAGGAGCTCCTGTGGAGTGACGAAAGCGAAAGGTGCTTTCACGAGGTGAAGAAGGCTCTTAGCACCCTTCCTATAATTTTATAGCCTTGTTGGGATCAGGAGTTTTTTGTCAATCCGAGTTTTGGGGAAGATGCTCTAGGGGCAGCACTAATACAAAAGGATGCTAAAACTGGCCTAATGAGACCGGTTTACTTTTCTAGTAGAGTAATGATAGCATCAGAACGAGGGTACAAGATGGTCAAGGTGATGGTTTTGTCTCTAATGCTTGCTATAAGAAAGTTTTGTCCTTATCTTGTCCCTAGGTCATTCACAGTGATCACGATTGAAAAGCATTTTCCCTATGCCTTACAGCACATGTATGTTTCAGCCAGAATCACTAAGTGGGTGATACAACTCCAAGAGTTTGACTACACCTTCAAGGTGAAGGATTCTACTTGAGCTTGCCTAGCTGATTTGTTGACCCATAGATGCCATCAAAAGAAGGAAAAGGAGAAGGGAAAGGTAAAAGAGGAGACACCTCCTTTTGAGGAGCCACTACGGGTGAAGAATGCCCATGCCCTCTACTTTGATGGGGCATACAAGCGTATTAAAGATAGAGCAGCAGCAGGAATAGTGGTGTTCAGTCCCGAAGGTGACAAACTTTATGGAGAAGGTATCAACTTGGAGGATGTCCATTCTAACAATGAGGCAGAATATCAAGCCTTTCTTTTAGGTTTGAGGTGGTGTCTCTCACATGGTGTCACTCGACTTAATGTTTTTGGGGATTCTATGCTAATTGTTAAGCAAATGAAAGCCCGTTTGAGAAATGGGGGATTGATGCAATAGGGCCACTCCCACAAACTCAGTTTGGCAAGGAATACATCATAATGGATGTGGACTACATGACAAGGTGGACAGAGGCTTCAGCAACTAGTAGGATCACAACCCAAGAAGTGGGAAAATTTGTGTTTGAAAATATTTGTTGCAGGTTTGGCACACCTTTGGAAATTATCTCTGATCGAGGTCCTCATTTTAGGGTAAACCTAGTAGGGGAGCTAATGGAAAGGCTAAAAATCAAGCATAGGCATTCTACTCCCTACTATCCACAATGTAATGGTTTGGTCAAAAAATTAAATGGGTTTATTTGTAAGATAATTATCAAGCAAGTACACATGCACCCCAAGCACTGGGATAAAAAATTGAGTGTAGCTCTTTGGACCTACAGGACTTCATTCAGAACCTCACTTTGCTATACTCCATTTCACCTCGTGTATGGCCAAGAGGCTTTGCTTCCTATAGAGGTGGAACTGGCCAGTTTGCGTGTATAGTAGCCAGTTAAGAGAAGAATCAAGATAAGAAGTTAGAGGAAAGGATCTTGGATCTAGAGAGACTGGAGTTAGACAAAGAAGTAGCAGTCCAACACTATTCCATGCAGGCTGAAGAGAGAAGGAAGACATTTAATAAGAAGCTAGCTAGCAAACACATAAGGAAAGGATCACTTGTGCTACACTATGATAACCGCTTTGATAACAGAAAGGATGCTAAACTTGTGTTCAAGTGGGAAGGGCCATTCATGGTCATAAGGAGATATCCAAATAGCAGCTATAAGCTAGGTGACATGGATGGGAACGTTCACAAGACAAGGGTAAATGGATGGCCACTGAAGCCTTATTTTCAAAGAAATATGAACACTTTGGAGCAGTCATTCAATGAAGAGCCACAAATGAGGGGGTGCAGTCCACCTTGCTCTATTGGACCATCATTAGCAAGCTAGAGGCATGAATGCCTCTAGCCTAAAGGGAGGGCTAATGATCCGGGTTTTTACAACCCGGATTACTACCACAAAATTTGGCCAAAACCCCTATCAAGAGCTTACAATATCACTTTGGGTTTACTCTTCAAGCACTAGGTATGCTACATTGCTTCTCGATTATGATAACTCTAGTAAATGGGGGGAACAAGTTCTTAGGAGGCATGTCAATGTAAAGGGTAAAAGGGATGGTTATCTTAGTGAAGATGGAAATGGATTACACCTAGGAGTTGAGTGAGTGCATAGATTTTTCAAAGGACTAGCCTCCAACTACACATGGACTTCCCCTGCATCACTAAGATTTAGAATCTATCACCATCATTAGAGGACACCTCATCCTAGCACACAAGTCAATATCCACATCATGGTGTCACTTGGATCTTGCATACAAGATTACAAGCATGGACCCCTTTTGTCACATGCTTATATGTATTTATATATATATGGGGGGCTAAACTCAAAGCAGCCTTTGGAAGCCATTTTTTATCATCTCAATAACTCCTAAGAAAAAGTGAATTTCAAGAAAATTCCCGTGCTACTCGATTGGTTTCAACCATGTCTACAAAGTTGCAGAACAAACTTTTTTCAGATTCTTCATGGATTTGAAGTTACGAAGGCGCAGACTGCTGGCTACATGCAAATTACTTCTCTCTTTCACCACACCACCTTTCCATTCTATCCTTCTTGTAAATATATTATAATAATGTGCTTTGGGTACCCACCTCTCGTAATCTAGCTCCATTTCTCTTTTTTGTCTACCACCACCCTTGGCTTCTTGCATGATGACCAAGGTGGAGACTTGTCCCATCCACTATTCTCTATATTTTCAAAGATGCCATACATCATCTAGGATTATGTTAATCAAGAAGATTAGCTTAATCTAATCTCTCATGGAGGCTATATAAAGAGCCCATGGAGGGGGGAAGGAGAACAATGACAAGCCTATGAGAGGACTCTAGAATACCCTCATGCTAGTCCATCTCTTTGAGGTGAGCTATGAGTGGATTCTTTTATTATGTAGCATAATGGCAAGCTTCCTCTACCTCTTCTTCTATTATCTCCCTCTCTTCTCATCTTCTCATTCCATGTAGCATAATGACAAGTTTCCTCTACCTCTTCTCCTCTTGTCTCCCTCTCCTCTCATCACTCTCTCTCATATTCTAATATGGTGTCTAGTACATATATTCTCGTAAATTTGTGTCTTGGTTCTATTGATTCTCTTTGAGAAAAGGGATATCCTAGCCCATCCTCTCTTTGGCTAGGTGGTACCCCTCTTTAGTTCTCTTAGTGAGAATTGGAGGTTGGATGGGTAAGAGGCAACCCGTTTATCATTTCAGCCCTCAGCATGTTGGGACATGTGGCCATCCATGGCATATGTCTTCTTGCTACCCTGAAAAGGAGCAAGTAAATAGAGAGAAGGCAAAACTTGAGGTGCCCAAAATGTAGAGTCAAATATTTGTTCAAGATTTCCCTAGACAAAAACCCTCAACTAGCTCAAGAGTCATGCCATCTGTGCTACTCGCACTCTTTTGTGCTGAGTCACACGACAATGATGTCATACCTATTCTCCTAAATGTCATAACATGAGCTCAAACAAAGAAGTTCGGTATCTCATTACCTAGACCTAGCAACCTATATGTATCCTCTATCGGGAAAAAGAGTTGAAGAGGGAGGAAAAAGAAGAACTAGGGCAAAAATAACGCTCAAGACCAAGAATAAGACCACATTTACCAAGGGAAAATAGGTCATGGATGCTAAAGTAGAAACATATGCTCCTAAGGAAAGAGAGAAGGGAAGCGCTAAGGTTGGTGACCCCAACCTGCAGTTGTGAGGGCTATAGACAAGGTTAAGGAGTGGATAAAGGAAGCACAAGCTCACCTTCAAGATGCAAAACCTATCATTGAGGATGCGATTCATGAACTCTCAACCTTGAGTTCACCACTCTCTCCTACATATATGAGGGAAAGAGAGACAACACCACCACGTGAATAGCTACATGGTCCAGATGAAGGGACTGTGGCTATGCAATTATCTTGTGAGCATTGCCAAGGAGCCTTGGAGCTAAGGAGGGAAAGAGGCTTTGCAAATTTCTAACCTCAATAATAACAACATGTGATGTTGTCATTGGGAGAATTTCTTAGGAAAAACTCTGCACTTTGGTAAGAATTGAAGCAATGGGTAGAACACAATAGCAATCGTGAGCCACAAGACCTTCCAGACCACAATGCCTTGACATACATACCAAGCCTAGCATTGAATCCAATGTCTAAGCTCCCACAAGTAAAGGCCTTTTAGGAGAGCACTAAGATGCATGCAGTCTCACTTGTAGTTTTCTTAGGAGATACTACACAAAAGGGAATAGTAGACATGGCAGTAGGGGTTAGTGTACTTAGTCACACAGTCTTCCAAGCTTGGAGAAACCCAGTGATAGAGACTAAAAGGTTCAATGTCACTCTACTGAATGGGATGAAGATTAGACCCTCCGGAGTCCTAAAGGACTGGCCACTAAAGATTTCAAGAATCCAATTCTCAATGAACTTCATAGTTATGAAGGGAGTGGATTATGATATCCTTCTTGGCATACCTTGAATTAGAAATGCTAGAGTAATAGAGGATTGGGGTAATGGGCTGATATTCTTGGGTAATAGATCAAAAGCAGTCCATGGACACATGGAAAACCTCACTTGTGGACTTAGATGCCATCTCTATCCTACTAAAGGGTGAGTCGAGGCCTAGAACCAATTATGGACCTCTAACAAGGTACATTTCCTACCCTGAGAATGAGTGAGACTGGATGCACATATTGGAAACCATTGATCTCCCATCCTTAGAGGATGAGGTTGGATCCAAGCAAGATGTAGACTCAACTAGCAAACCTAAGATTGCCATCACTTCTAACATGCCCACGATACCCTTGTGCATTATGGCTAGGAGTTCCATAGGTCAACCAATACCAAGCACCTATTGTGTACTAGACAACAAATTAGAAATTCACAAATCCTTGAGGGCCTATGAAGTCAGCATATAGGTAACTCAACTACCATATTAAAGCCTCTCAAAGATCTTATGGAAAGTAGAGAGTGGCAATGGACTAAGGTGCACAATCTAAATTTGTCATATAACTAGACTATCACGACAAGTGTGATAGAGCTAAAAAGAAGGAACCTCGCTAGCAACATACAATCTTAGTATGAGGATTTTGACAATGGTTATGAAGATTGTTGTTCCATTAGTAAGGAGAGCAAAGAGGAAGAAGAGACCATAGAAAATGACATGAATGGAAGAGTAATTGAGCATATCAGAGCAAACACTAACCTTGAGATGTTAACATGTTTCGAGTAAGCAAAGGAGTTGCCAAGGTAGATTGCAATCAAGCTTGGTTAGAATGCCTCGAGGTGGTAGATTATGAGCAAGTGGCATTAGCTTGTCCTTGCACCACATATTGTTTAGAGTAGAGTTAGCTTCAGAGTTGTGAGCACTAGGGGAGATAGCCTCTTCTTGTAAGGATGATGAGTAAAATTTCGAGTTAGGGGTGATCTTTGATAGTGATCCTAAAATACTCAACATCGTGGGACCCGATCCACTAAGGGGGACCTTCCAATCCACTTGAGGTGCTGAAGACTAAGGGAGGAGAAAAGGAAACATTTAAATTCTTTAGAAGCTGAACGATAGAAGAAATCCCATTACATTTCCAAGCACTTCACGAAGTATAAAAAGGGTTAATATATAATAGTGGTGTTACTAGGGGCTAAATGCAAAGGGTAAGCTAGTGAACTCATCAAAGGACTAGGAAAGATTAAGGAGGCCAACTTGGCAAGAGGGGATAACAAGCCTCAACCTATGTACATAGATGGCAACCTAACTAAGAAGGAGGAGCATGATCTCACAAACATATTATGGAAATTTGATGATGTGTTTGCATGGTTCTTAGATGAGATGAAGGGAATATATCCAAGTACTGTTACTCACAACATCCCCATGACCCCCAATGTAGCACCAATCAAGCAATGACCATATGCAATGATTCCTAAGCATGCACATGCCGTAAAAGAGGAGATTGATAAGCTATTGAAGGCCGGATTCATTTATAAGATAGACATAGGAATTGGATGTCACCCATAGTCATAGTCATGAAAACAATGGGAATATTTGAGTGTGTGTAAACTACAAGAAGGTCAACGTAGCCACCAAGAGAGACAATTACTCGCTACCATACAGAGAGCATATGCTAGAGAGAGTGGCATGAAAGGAACCCTATAGCTTTTTGGATGGCTTCTCAGACTACAACCAAGTGCAAGTCCCATCCGAACGACAGGCACAAGATGGCATTCACTACCTAATGGGGACTTTTTGCCTATATAGTCATGCCATTTAGATTCACTAATGCTCCTGCTACCTTCAATTTCCTCATGTGTGCCATTTTCAAGGACATGCTTAGAAAATGGTTGGAACTCTTTGTTGATGACCTATGTGTCTACACCAATTAGGAAGAACACTTGGAAAAAGGGTGAATAGTCTTTGAAAAGTTTTGGTAATATGTTCTCTCATTGAACCCTTTAAAGTGCCAATTTTGGGTGAAGCATGATTCCATCTTAGGGAATATTGTGTTGAGGAATGGGATAACCACTAACTTTTCTAAAGTCAAGGTGATTATAGACCTTCCCCCTCCAACCGACTTTAAGGAAGTTCAATATTCTTAGGCCACACAGGATACTACCGACCATTTTTTTTGAATTATGCATTGTTTACTAGACCCTTGTATGATTGATAGTATTCGAGTGGACCCATGAATGTCAACAGGCCTATGAAAGGCTTAAACAAGCTCTAACTTTAGCTCCTGTCTTAAGAGTCCCCCAATTGATCCACTACCATTCACGTGCACATCGATGTATTAAAATTTTCTGTGGGGTTAAATCTTACCATAAATGAATGCCCAAATAAATAAACTATTCATGTCCAAGCCCAATCACACCTTTGCTTGAGCACCTCAAAACATATTGGGTAGATGACATAGTCCACATACTCGGGAAGAGACTATCGGAATGACCCATAGAGAAATCATGAATCAAAAGACTAATGTTGAATATCTAAGCCTATCACCTAATTTTAGGTCAACTGTATCAGGTAGAACATAATGGAATTTTATGGAGATGTATCTGCAAGTAGAAAATGTATCATGTGCTCATGAAAGCACACGGTGGAATAGTTGGAGGGAACTTCATTGGAGACACCATAGTACATAAGGTGCCTTAGTCCCAATTATGGTGGCCAATGTTATTCCTTGATGTAGCCAAGTTTGTGAAGCCTTGTGATGAGTGCCTGTGAAGACCTAAAACGGTCCTGAAATTGACTCTAAGAACTAGCCAGCCTCTCTATACTCAAAGAATACACCACCTTGTCCTCGCGGCCAGAAGCATCTAAGGGATACTACACTGCCCTAACCTAGCTTCTATTGTGAATTCCACATTTGTTTTAAATTTTAGTCCAACAGTTAAGCCTTTCCCACACTCCTCAGAGGGAGTCCCTACACATATATTAGTGTAAAAACACATCGTTACACAAACTGGAGGCACCCCCTTGGTGTTGAATGCCATGGCCCCAGTGTAGCTCTCCTACACCTCGAGGATTGGCCCCTCGATGTACTGCTAATACGGATAACAAAGACGTCAAAAAATCCACTCTTATTTTAAAGCATTCTAGGAGATAAGATATTTCCTCACTTAATAGTCTCCCAAGGAACTCAAATGCCTAAACCTATAGCTTAGGTATCTCACAACCGAGTGTGGGTCATATGTATAAGAAACCCATTACAATGCATCCAAGAATTATACCATGTGATATACACAATGCAATTGTGAATGCCATAGTGCTAAAAAATTATATGGTTTATAAATTAGCATAGTGAAGTGCAACAAACATTTCTTTCAAATGAGTTCAGCCTACACGTCATGCTGTGTTGTTGCTAAGGGTCAGGCGCACTGAGCATCATCGTGCTGCTTGACCCCTTTAAACTTAAATTATAAACATCTTATATGGTATGTAAAAACTAATATATTATAATTTTAAATGTTATCAACAACTAATTAGCATCAAAACCCCTCTTCTCCCTTTTGTTTAGGTTTTGCATCGTTGATAGGTGTAAAGAGTGGGTTTTTCTTGTAAAAAGCGGTAAAAATAGACTTTAACATGAAGAAAAGGCTGAAATGAGGCTTATCCCTCATGCTCCACCCATGCCATATACTCACGAACATAAATCATATTTTTTCTTAATTGTCTATTGCAAAGAACTAATTTTCTCTATTTTTTACTATTTTTCTTCATTTATTTAGATAAAAATTTTGATATTTATGATTTATGAGTTGGGATCACAATCACCAAGAATTTATTTTATATTTATTTATACTCCATATTAACCCCAAAATCACAACAAAACTCCTGAAATATATCATTTTCATGAAAATCGTATAATTGCGAGTTTTGCATGTTTGATATAAATTGTGAAATGACTAAATTTTTTGGGTTTCTTCAAGATTTCTGATAAATTTCAGCATATTCAATCAAAGGCATCCATTTACAAACAATTTCATTAAAAAGTTTATCATGAAAAAAAGAAAATGATTACTTACGCATAGAAACCCAATTTTGGAGGCGCCTATGTAATGGTTGAGAGGCTGCTGATGCTCATTTTTGGATGCTAACGCTCTCTCCAACTCTAATCTAGGATCTCCTTTACTCTGGTTCCATTATTCCATCAACATCTTGTATCCAACTCCCTCCCCTTCTTCCATAGAAACACACATGTGAACAGTCATCAAGAGGAGAGAGGAGGGAGGAGAGAGAAATACTAGTTTTTCGGCTTCTCCACAAGGTAGCCATTTTGTGATCTAAGACCAGTGATGAAGAGTGAAACATTGCAAAAGATGATTGCCATGATCTGTTTGGTGGGTTGGTCATCACAAGCTTCAACCTCCCCTCTCAAGAAAATCGTCGCCATGGGGGACGCGTTTGTTGATCGCACTTTTTCAAAAAAAGCCCCCCCCTCTCCCCATCACAAAAGAATTTGGGGCCATGGGCCCCCTAAGGCCCATGCCCAACTTTCTTGTCTCTTTTGTAGGTCACTTTTGACCTTTAAATTGCTCGGTCACTCGCATCTCTTCCGTCCGATGCCCAATTCAAAATCCAAAAAATCCTGCATGTCCAACTTGACATCCAAAATGGCCGGGAGGCTTTGTCTCTTCAATTTGGTTATTGAAAAGAGTTACAAAAAATCCACAATCACCACAACGGCCAGAGTTTGCATTTTCGTCTTCTTTGGTCTCTAAAAATGGTTGAATATTCATGTTCAGCGGCTTTAATTTTCCACCTAAAATTTGCATTAATCCGCTCCTTTTTGGCACTTTACAGGTCTTTAAAACCTGATCTCATTAGGGATCACGAGATAGGGTGACTCAACTTGTCGAATCCCATGAACTGATCTACACGAACAATAACCAAAGAAAGCATCAAGCTGCCACAAAAATATACTCAACAAAACACAAGAATAGCTCCTCTCACCCTACCCCTTGATAGAATCAAGGCATGAGAGTCCATAAGGGATAGGCCCAGTATAATCTGATAGAAATCTAGAGCGAGTCTCTAGCCAATTGCTCAAACATGGACTAGCTAAAATCCCTATCAAAGAAGTCATTCTAGTGGTGGTCTGAACTACTACCTAGCTCGGGACAACTAGACTGGGACCTCCTATTAGGCGATGACTCCTATAGCATGGTCATCTTATTTTTCTTATAACACATTTGCATTTCAAGTGTAACGTGTCCACTAGTATCATCCAGGGCACGTCTTAGTAGTCCATCGGAAAGGATGTCTAAAAAGCTCAGCCCGGCACCCATGGAATGTTACAGGGTTTGTGATCTAGGGCTTTCCGCGTCTACCACGTAGCGGAAGTAATTTGGCCGTTCCCACTTAGGATCAACTCAAATTTGGGTTTCCTTGATTGGTCATTTCCTAACATCAACTAGCATCAGACCCAAGCGAACTACTTTACGCAGAAACGCCAGGTTTGAAGCGGATTCACACTGTACTTGGTTCAAAGAGAATGGGAAACAAGAGGGATGCAAAGCTCAACCTCTCTGCCACCATAAGGCATAGTCCCATTCCATTCCCCTAAAATAGCGTAAATCGGTTAAGACATAACTCTAGGTCAACGCTTTTATTGTTCGTGTCCTTTGACCATCATCCAGCTGTTCTTCAAGATTTGAGAAAAGTTCCCAGCCAACCGGGACCACCCAACCATAGGATGGACCCATGGCCCATCCTCCGCACTTTCCTCGGTTTGTTTTAGTTATGTAATTACCTAACACATTAATTTGACATGTAACAATCATCTTCTTTAATTAAACGGTTAAGCACTAGTTCCTTCACATAATCTTATCACGTGACATAGAAAAACAATATCAAACAAGTTCTTTATTAAAATATCATCATATTTATCTTTGAAATACAAGGAGTCCCGCCCGTAGGCTTGTCCATAATTTTCCCGAAGGCTATCTAGTAATCCACAGAGATCACTATTCCAAGCTTCCACCCGTAGACTAGTATGCAAGCCTCGAGATCCAATCCCGAGTCATGTTAGCCTCTTGTGCAGGACCCGGAAGGCGCGGCATTTACGGCCAGAGCCCCCCTCGCACCCAAGCATCCTCTTGCTCCAAGTAGAGCTCAACGAAGAGATCTCTCATGGCGGGTTCGGTCCACATTCCTAGCGCGGTCAACAACCCCCTTGGTTAGGGTCAGGCAACTAGTCAGGGGTAACTGAAGCTGCCTCTCCCTTCAGGACTTCAACTTGAAGTATAGATATTCATTTAATTTGTGATTCATAAATCAAACAGTGCTCTAAAATCTCTAGTAAGCACAAACCTTCCATTAATCGATCTTGTTGTTGGCAAACTGCTAAGGAATGATTCTTTCCTTTCGAATGCATCACAACTCATTCCAGGGTGTCTTGCAACTTGCAAGATCTCTTATATTCTTGGTTAGGGCGTACCCTATTAACCCAACTTGGTCAACCCTAAAGTTCATTGGATACTTTTGTTTCCGGTTTTTAACCTTCCTTATTCAGAAGGATATCAAAGAATACATCCTTTTGTAAGATAACTTGCGTAAGGATCCGCCATCCTTGTTGAGGGTATTTAACCTTTCTTCTTGTGAATCAATCACAAGACCATATGACTTCGTACTTGCTGCGCAAGTCCTGCATCGTAATATACGATGAAACAATCCATTTTAGTTTCTTTAAGTTGACGTTTGTCGGACCTAGGATCTCTTTTTAAGAACCTCAGGGACAAACCCTAGTTCTTTTACATTTATGATTTATTGACCCTACAATCAGGGAAGGTAGGCAAGTATTTAAGGTATAAACATTTCTTGGTTTTTAAATCATTCCCAAGGCATATTTCGCAGCATAGGTATTTCTAAGTTTACATTAATTCGTTTATCGTTTAGAAGGTAATATTGAGATCACCTCGGCATGATTTGTTATCCTTGTGACAATTGATTTTTCAGTCCCAAACTTTATTGCTTTGAGGCTAGGTAAATTCAATTAATCTTCCTTTTTCCTTGGGAACGAAACTCATGCCAAATAACAATCTTTTCCTTGCTAAGATATGCAGTTAGCAACGATAACTTCCTAGAGTTCAAGCAACGTAAGAAACCTTTCATGAATTTCATCTTCTATGATGATTCGTTGCAAAAAAAGAAAAGGGGTTAATGGTGCAAGATGCAGTTTTTATTCTTTCAAAATTTAACTACTTTAGTGGGTAAATAATCTTGCTCATAATTCATTTCAGTGCATAAGGCTATTTGAAGGAAAACTATGTTTTATAATTTATCCATTTTGCATATTCAACTAACTAAATTCCTTTATTGTAAATAACTAGGACAAAATATATCTTATCCCTAACAATTCATCTTGCATGATTAAATTAAAACCGATATAAAATCGAGAAGGAAAAACTTGGTTTTGGGGCGAGATATCCACATGGATACCGGGAGATGACCCTCCCGTAGCTACTCCTTGGACTTTCTTAGGCGGCATCGCAGTTGTAATCCTTTGAACGTGAAGGCAGCTTTTACTCTCCTTTTCAGATTTCCACCGTCTCTCTTTCGAGGCAAGGAGCCATTTAAAGGATTGACCACGAGAAGGGATAATAAGACCTTTAGGTTCTTAGCTTCTTTGGAGAGGGAAAGGTTTATAAAGCCTAAAAAGCCCCTATAGGGTATATACATGGCAAAAAGGTTATGGATAAGTGTGTCTTCGCAACCATATGAACCTTGGGAGTACTTTGGGCTTGGGGTAAAAGGTATAGTAAGGGGGATTTTTAGAGAGGTTGTAGGACATAGAGTAGTAAAGGTTTTAGGGATTTAAACCAGGGTGAAAGGGAAAGGTGAAAGGTGAAGGCTTATAGTACGGGGGGAGGAAAAGGGTGGGTAAGGAAAAAGGGGACACGGGGGTTAGAAAGGGCTTAGGGGGTGTGTTAAGGAAAATGGAATATGAGGGGGGGTGAAACACGAGGTTTCAACACAAGAAGGGACTTATAGATTTAGGCACGGGGGGGGGGGATTTGTGGGTTATGAGGGAAGGGGTGTGGGGTTTAATGTCCCCACGAAAAGGGTTAAGGCCTTAAGACCGGGGCGGGGTGAAAGGATTTCTAATGGGGTAAAACCGGGAGGGGGTGAAAGGGTTCTAAGAAAAAACGAGGGGGGGGGGTTAGTGTAAAAAGGGATATGGGGGGTGAAAGGCTAAAAGTATAGGAAGGGGGTCTTAAGGAGCTCCCCCACTTAGAAGCTTCAAGAAGCTTCTTGAAGCTTCTGTGGAATCACAGGAGCCACGTGGGGGGGAAATTTGATGCGACGACGGGGGGGGGGGTGGTAATTTGCAGGCGGCAGTGATGGTGCACGTGGGGAGAGAGGATAGAGGCGGCAGCCGCAACTCAGTAGCAATCGGGCGGCATCCTCCTCATCATGGTCCTCCTTCCTACGTCTCGGCAGCAACACTAGCCCGGCCATGGCTTCGTCCTCCTCTCTCACGGCAGATAGATGGATGTCACATGGCAGAAGTGTCTTCCCCGTCCTCTCCAATACCGCAGCACTGTCCCCCGTCCTCTCAGGATACTCCCACATTTATATAGGGGAGGGGAGGGAATCCTCCCCCCTGCTATGTGTCAATTCTCATGGATACTTCGTTGATCCAAGCTCCAGCAAGGAGCTTGGTGTCCCATGCTTTCCTCCCTCTCCCCCAGCTCGACAGTCGGTTGGGGGAAGGAGGGAGTAAAAAAAAATTGCCTTAATTCTAAAAAAAAAGAATTTTCCCCAAAGCCCTATTCACACATAATAAGATTTAGATTTGTTACACTCTCTCCCCCTTAGAGGAATCGAGATGTCCTCATCTCGAGATAAACTGGGGATATTGATGGTTGAGAGTACCTTCTTCTATCCAACTAGCATCCTCTTTGGGATAATCTTTCCATTGGACGAGGCATTCTCTCAAGGTTCTAGATCTTAACTGTCTCTCCCTAACATCTAAGATCCTATCAAGCCTTAGTTCAAGGACTCCTTGACTAGGCATTACAATTTGTTGGTCATCAAGTATATGGTTAGGGTTGGGTACATATTATTTTAATAGGCTGATATGGAATACATTGTGAACCTTTAGGTTCTCAGGGAGTTGCGATCTATAAGCATTGGGTCCTAGGCATTTGAGGATTTTGTACGGCCCACAATACCTTGGACTTAGCTTCTTGCAATCTCCTATGGATAGAGAACTCTTTTTAGGACGTAGGCGAATGAAGACCATGTCTCCTTCTTCGAAGACTCTTTCATGACGCTTCAAATCCGCGTATGCCTTCTATCTATCCTTGGCCGCTTTGATGTCTTGTCCTATTGACTTTATTTGGTCATCCATCCCTTCCAACATCTTCTTTGATGCTTCAACCCTTAGGGTTGGATCAGAAAAGTTTAGGGGACTTCGACAATCATGACCATATAATGCTTGGAAAGGAGTCATCTGAATGCTTTGCTGGTAAGAAGCATTGTAGGCAAATTCAACCAATGGCAAGTATTGAATCCACCTCTTCGGCTCTCGACAGCAGTATGCCCTAAGCATATCCTCGATGACTTGATTTACTCGCTCTGTTTGGCCATCCGTTTGGGGATGGTAGGCGGTGCTAAAACAGAGTTGAGTCCCAATAGCTTCAAAGATAGCTCTCCAGAAGTGTGATGTGAAGAGAGAATCTCGATTACTAATGATTCTTCTGGGTAAACCATGTAGCTTGAATATCTCCTTGATAAACAATCTTGCAATGTCAGAGGCTTTATAGTTTGTCTTTATTGGAATAAGGTGTGCAACCTTGGTAAGCATGTCAACCACAACCATGATGGAGTTGTATCCTCCTTGGACTTGGGGTAGGCCTACAACAAAATCCATACTGATGAATTTCCATTTCATTTGGGGGATGTCAAGCGGTTGCAGTTTCCCTGGCATCATGACATGTTCGGCTTTGATACGTTGGCAAGACAAACACTCAGTGACATATTTGAGAATGTCACCTTTGAGCCTCTCCCAATGGTAGCTTGTCCTAACTGCATTAAGAGACTTAGCATAGCCAGGATGTCCTGCGAAAGGAGAATCATGAGCTTCCCACATTATCTTCTGCTTAAGTGACTAGCTTGCTGCTATACACAGCATTGCTCTGTAGTAGAAAAGTCCATTATCAATGGAAAATTCCTAATACTTAGCTTGCAGCTTTTGATTCTGTTCCTTGGTAGAGATTCCCTTTAGCATTGTTTGGTAGGCCAAATCATGGCTTGCTTTCTCTCTAGCTAACTCAAGTATAGGGTTGTTTGGCATAGATACTTTTGTAGCTTGAAACCTGGCCATTGATGGATTCTGCAAGATCAAGGAATTTAGGAATGCCTTGCGACTAAGTGCCTCGGCAACTACATTCTCTTTCCCTGGTCGGTACTTGATTTCAAAGTCATATTCCTCCAATACTTCAATCCACCGATGTTGCCTCATGTTGAGCTCGTTCTGGGTAAAGATCCATTTGAGACTCTTATGATCAGTTACTAGAGTAAACTTGTTACCCAATAGGTAGTGTCTCCAAAGCTTTAGAGCATGGATGATAGCTAGCAATTCCAGATCATGCGTAGCATAATTCTTTTCATGGCTCTTCAATTTCCTTAAAGAGTATGCTACTGGATGACCTTCGTACATAAGTACACATGCCAAAGCAAGAATGCTAGCATCAGTTACTACCTCGAACTCCTTATTGAGGTATGGAAGTTTTAAAATAGGTGCTGATACCAAACTTTTCTTCAATTTATCGAAGCTATTTTGTTCGAGAGTTGACCATGTAATGGAAGTTTTCTTCTTTAGTAAGTCCGTCAGAGGAGCTGCAATCAAAGCATAGTTTTTTATGAAGACCCTATACCATCCTGTCAATCCAGGAAAGTTGCGTACTTCTTTGACAGATACCGATGTTGGCCATTCAAGCACATCTCTGACCTTGGATGGGTCCACTGATATTCCTTCTGATGATACTATGAATCCCAGATATTCAATCTGACGCTTGAAGAATGCACACTTTTTCATTTTTGCATACAGCTTATGTGACCTCATTGTCTCAAGGACAATCCACAGTTGAGGTTCATGATCTTCTTCCTGTTTAGAATAGACTAAAGTGTCATCGAAGAAGACAAGCGTGAAATCATCAAGATATGGCCTAAAGATGTCCTGCATTAATCTATTGAAGGTGGCAGGTGCATTCGTAAGCCCGAATGACATAACCAGGAACTCAAAGTGCCCATATCTTGTATTGAAGGCCGTCTTTGGGATATCTTCTTTCTTGATCCTTATCTGATAGTAACTGGACCTGAGATCAATCTTGGAAAATATCTTTGCACCCTGTAGACGATCAAGAAGCTCATCTATTCTAGGAATATGATACTTGTTCTTGACTGTTGATTGATTCAACCCTCGGTAATCAATACATAGTCGAAGTGTCCCATCTTTCTTTTTCTGAAATAGTACTAGAGCTCCCCACGGTGAATTGCTAGGCTAGATGTAGCCCTGATCTAACAATTGCTTGAGTTGTTCCTTCAGCTCAATTGCTTCTGGTATGGACATTCTATAAGGTCTCTTGGCAATTGGTGCAGCTCCAGGCACTAACCTAATCTCATGATCCACTTCTCTTTGAGGCGGAAGTTCGGTCAAATCTTCAGGGAATACGTCCGCGTATTCCTTTAGCTAAGAAGGTCCTTCATGAGACTCTTGCTTTTGATCTAACTTGTTGAGTTTGATCAAGTAAACAAGTAATCCTTTTCTGACTCCTTTTATGATCCGAGATACTTTGGCCAATTGGATTCTTGGCACTCCTACCTCACCTTGAGTTGTGACTAATTCCCTTTCAGAGTTTCCAAAGAAAACTTGACCCTTTCCATAGTGAATGTAGGCGTCGTTGGAATCCATTTTGAGTAGACACTCATGGATACCTAAATTCATGACTCTGAATTTAACCGAAGTCTTGTTTCCTCCCAGAAAGAATTCCACCTTAGCAGTTTTCCTAGTACAAGTTACTTGACGACCATTTGCCAATTCCACAAGCAGGGTAGGTGCTTCTACTATGGCTATTCCTAATCTTTTTGCACATGTTGGTGAGTTAAATAAATGTGTACTGCCACAATCAATCAAGGTTTTGAAACCTTTACCTTGATAGTCCGACGGTGTCTAAATCACCGAGAACTGGCGATTCGGCCCTTTCTTGTGTAAAGCGGTAAGGACTATTGCTCTTTCGAATTCTGCTTCCATGATCGAATCTTCTTCTTCTTCTTGTTCGAATCCTTGCCTATTGGCAATGTGTTGAGAGAGAGAGAGAGTACGAGAGAGATACACAAGACATGCTCCCAAAGAATGATTCATATTGATGTAGAGTTAGTATATATAGGTGAGACCCAAGTCAAGTGAGAGATGATATATATAGTTGTAACATCCCCACTCAAACAAAGGTCTCTGGCTGCGAGTGAAAAAACCCTTGGGGAGAACAAGGGAAAAACCCGAGCCCCTACACATACCTACAATACAAAAATGATTTACTATAAAGTTTTCTTGAATACATTGATACATGCCTCAATTAGTGAGACAAGAACTTGGAACAATACCAAGTGCATGTCTTAATGAGCTAAAGCGAGCTTCACTAAGAGCTTTTGTGAAGATGTCTGCAACCATTTGATCACTAGGACAATGCTCCACCATAATGGAACCTTTCTTGACTTCATGTCGAACATAATGATAACCCAGCTCAAATAGATTACCATGTCGAGGAGCCACTGCTATAGTATGCCCGTCTTTCTCTATACGACATTGATTATGATCAAAGCCAACAAACAAACCAAGATCAACTAGACGAGCAATAGAAAGAAGATTTCTTTGCAAATCTGGAACATGAAGAACTCCTCTTAATATTCTAGTGGATGAAACAATCCCCAGATATAAATCACCCACTCCTTTGACTTGACAAGTCGTATCATCCGCAAGGTAAACAAACTTCTTTACAGGAAGAGAATGATAATTGTGAAGCCACTGTGATTGGTATGTCATGTTTCCAGTGGCACCTGAATCAACGATGAATAGAGTACCATCATGAACATGAAGTACCTTTTTTGGAGAGATATCATAATGGACGAAATTGAGCTTCTGATGAGTATGATCATCATCAGTTATAGTTTGTTGAACAATATAAGCTCGAGAACGTTCTTCATCATATCTGCGTTTATAACAATGGCGAGATGGAAGATCTGTATGTGCACCATAATCACAAGGAGGAAAACTTTTGGACGAGCGAGGTTGCTTTGTAGTAACTCCATGCTCCTCATCATATTGACATGCCCAGCAATCAGAAGCCACATGACCTTTCTTATCACAATAAGAACAATGTTTGTTAGAATAAGCAAGACGAGAATATCTACTACCTGGATTAGGGCGTCCACCTTGCTGAAAACGTGAAGCAGGATGCTTCCGAGCAACAAAAGCAGCATCAAAATCCCTTTGTTCGCGAGTGACCAAAATAGCATCAGATTTTTCCAAATGATGCTCATGACGTTGAGAATATTCAATAAGAGATATACATGCTTTGTCAAAGTGGATATCATCCTTGTTAGACAAATAGTGATGATATTGTCATATAAAGGATCTTTGATGGTATGAAGAAGTTGAGTAACAATCTGATTTTTAGCAACAGGAGCGCCGGCAGAACCAAGCTGATTGATAATGTCTTTAAAAGCCTTGATATGAGAGTGCATAGAAGTACCAACCTTATATTGAAGATTCTTCAAACAAGTTTGGAGATATAAAATTTTGGTGACCGTTTTCTTCTCAAACGTTGAGATAAGATACTCCCAAATAGCATGAGAGGCTTCCAGATGAAAGACATCCAACATAAGTGAGTCAGGAAGTGCAGACAATATATAACAACGAGCTGCTTTGTCACGACAAATCCAATCAGTATGATCAATTTTCCATTTTTCAAATAATGGACCATCAGTAATCACAGAATTGTTATTCATCACATCAATAGGTTGAACTGGCCAAGACAGGTCACCCAAAACAATATCAAATAATTCGTCACCTTCAAGAATTAGCATCATCTTTGCTTTCCACCCAGGAAAGCCTTGTCCTTGGAAGAAGGGAACAGAACGTTGGCTAGACGGATATCCATTAACAATTACGCAATTGGCCATGCATGTATGTCGAGAGAAAACAAATAAGATGAGATCGCGGAATCTGCAAACCATGATCAAGAGGAGCGTAGTTGAGACGCATGACAATCAAAATAGGGATATGCACGTAAGAACGACGAAAAGTATTGAGTGACTAAAAAGAAATCCCGAAATAGAGAGGCGTAATGTGCAAGACGAGATGATGCATATAAGAAAAGTGCTATTTCGGTCGAGCAAAGAACGTGAACGATAATAAAACATCGCTAAAAATAGCAAGATGTTTGCTTGTCGTAATCAACATCATTAACGAAGACGAGCGATTAATAAACTGTAATTGGGGATTAACAAATGGTAATTAGAAATACAGTTTTAAATAAAAAATCGCAGATTCGAGCAGAATTGCTGTCTTGAATCCTGAACTGTCATAACTTTTGATCCAGAACTCCGATTGACAAGCGGTTTTGACAGGATTTGAGAGCACGACAAGAGCTACTAATACTTCTAATTTTAACAAGTTCATAAATCAAATCATCACTTGTGCAAAGAATTCAATCAAGTATAAACAATGAAACAACTTATCTTCCTTGTTGTTGCTACGCATCCATAGCTCTGATACCATGTTGAGAGAGAGAGAGAGTACGAGAGAGATACACAAGACATGCTCCCAAAGAATGATTCATATTGATGTAGAGTTAGTATATATAGGTGAGACCCAAGTCAAGTGAGAGATGATATATATAGTCGTAACACAATGCAGGCAGTTCTTCCTCTTCCTCAGGTAGCGGCTCCTTGACCACGGCCTGCTCCTTGGAAAGGCACTTGGTGATGTCCTCCGCTGAGCTTGGGACATTTCCTCTTGAAGTGACCGGGTTCGTTGCAGTGGAAACAACGGAGGTTTTGGCCATTACTTTGAGTAGAAACAAAGTTGTTTATGTTATTCGTCCTTGCTTTATTTCTTTGCCCCTGATTATGACCTTGAGCTCTCTTCATTTGAGGTCTAAATGCTCCTGTGTTCGGGTCATTACAAGGCCAAGTTTTGTTACCCCTTGGTCTAGCTTGCACCTCCTGAATTATAGGTGCCGCTCGAATGAGTGCATCTTGAAGATCTGATGGATGCATAGATTCGAGACGGGTATTTACTGGTGGATTTAAACCTGCACAAAATTTGGACACCTGCTGTGTCATGTCCATCTGTGGCGCATACTTTAAAAGTGAGACGAATTTGGTGTAGTATGCGTCAAGAGTGAGTCCTAGCTGTTTTAGCTCATAGAATTCGTTCATTTTCTGCGTGGGATATGCAAGTGGTAAGTATCTACCCTGCACGGCTTTCTTCAGCTTCTCCTAGGAAATGGATCCCTTGATCCCTGCACCATTGCTTCCACCAAAGTCTGGCTTCGCCCATAAGTTTTAACTTGGTGAGCATAGCTTGATTGGTGGGTGCAGTACCGGTTGCTTCGAAGTAATCCTCCATGGATTCAATCCAAATTTCAGCATCAGCCTAGACGAATCTGCCTCTCCCGTCAAACTCGGGTGGCTTAATCTGCTTGAGAAGAAACTTCTTCTCCTGGATCACAGCAGTACTTGATGTAGGAGGCGAATTTGGAACCTGTACCTGGGGTTGTGCCTGAATAAAGGTTTTCTTAACGTTATTATACGATAATCGATGTTAGCTTATCTTTAATTCAGCTATCTTGTAAACAATGTAGCTACTTAACTTTTTATCAACTCTTATGCAGAGCCAGACATTGATAAAAAAGAGTCTTTATTTATATTTACATGGGCATAGCCCTTTCGAATACAATGTTCCCTGTGATGATAAGTCAATTGTTACATTTAGTTTGGGGAGAACAACGTTGTATTGCATTTATCTACAGGAACTATGTAATAGTAGGGTTTTGGGTCATGGATCTTTAGGAATCGATAAGTCATTGGAAGTTTAGGATATCCTTTCCGTTGGAATCCATACTTCTCATGGCGGCCCAACACTTTAATCATGTCAGCGGGGATTACACGGGTTACTTCCTCATATACATATGAGTTCATTTCAACCCTCCGACCTCGAATATGTAAAGTCAAATTTACGTGAGCTTCCACAAAAACGAACATCTTCACGACATTCAAGTCTTCCAACCACTTGATCCTCTTTAGGTTCATCTCTAGATAAGCAAACCGGTGGGTGGCTATACAGTAGATTCCTGAAGCACCCATCCATCTTTGTTCTATGTACAAAGGTGATGGATTATAAATCAGCTCTAGGATATTCATCATCCCAATCCTTTGTCTATAAAGCGGAGAATGCATTGCAGTCATAAATATGACCCGAAATACCAAAAACTTGTTCCACGCTTCGTAATTCTGCAAGACAATGTTGAAGGTAAGGAAATGTTGGACAGCAACAATTTCTTTACTTTATTTCATTGAGATTTCATAAAATAATTCCGTTGGTCGGCTTTGATACCAACTATAACGTGTCCACTACTATCATCTAGGACACGTCTTAGCAGTCCATCGGAAAGGATGTCTAGAAAGCTCCGCCCGGCACCCATGGAATGTTACGGGGTTTGCGATCTAGGGCTTTTCGTGTCTGCCATCTAGCAGAAGTATTCTGGCCGTTCCCACTTAGGATCGACCGGAATTTGGGTTTTCCTGATTGGTCATTTCCTAATAGCAACTAACGTCAGACCCAAGTGAACTACTTTACGCAGAAACGCCAAGTCTGAAGCGGATTCACGCTGCACTTGGTTCAAAGAGAATGGGAAACAAGAGGGATGCAAAGATCAACCTCTCTGCCACCATAAGGCATGGTCCCATTCCGTTCCCCTAAAACAGCATAAATCGGTTAATACATAACTCTAGGTCAATACTTTTGTTGTTCGTGCCCTTTGACGATCATCCCGCTGTTCTTCGAGATTTGAGAAAAGTTCCCGGCCAACCGAGACCACCCAACCGTACGACGGACCCATGGCCCATCCTCTGCACTTTCCTCGGTTTGTTTTAGTTATGTAATTACCTAACACATTAATTTGACATGTAACAATCAGCTTCTTTAATTAAATTGTTAAGCACTCGTTCCTTCATATAATCTTATCACGTGACATAAAAAAACAATATCAAACAAGTTCTTTATTAATATATCATCATATTTATCTTTGAAATACAAGGATTCCCGCCCGTAGGCTTGTCCATAATCCGCCGGAAGGCTATCCAGTAATCCACAGGGATCACTATTCCAAGCTTCCGCCCGTAGACTAGTATGTGGGCCTCAAGATCCAATCCCGAGTCACGTTAGCCTCTTGTGCAGGACCCAAATGGCGTGGCATTTACTGCCAGAGCCCCCCTGGCACCCAAGCGTCATCCTGCTCCAAGTAGAGCTCAACGGAGAGACCTCTCACGGCGGGTTCGGTCCACGTTCCCGGTGCGGTCAACAACCCCCTTGGTTAGGGTCGGGCAACCACTCAGGGGTAACTGAAGCTGCCTCTCCCTTTAGGCCTTGAACATGAAGTATAGATATTCATTTAATTTGTAATTCATAAATCAAATAGTGCTCTAAAATCTCTAGCAAGCACAAACCTTCCATTGATCGATCTTGTTGTTGGCAAACTACTAAGGAATGATTCTTTCCTTTCGAATGCATCACCACTCATTCCAGGGTGTCTTGCAACTTGCAAGATCCCTTATATTCTGGGTTAGGGCGTACCCTATTAACCCAACTTGGTCAACCCTAAAGTTCATTGGATACTTTTGTTTCCGGTTTTTAACCTTCCTTATTCAGAAAGATATCAAAGAATACATCCTTTTGCAAGATAACTTGCATAAGGATCTGCCATCCTTGTTAAGGGTATTTAACCTTTCTTCTTGTGAATCAATCACAAGACCATATGACTTCGTACTTGCTGCGCAAGTCCTGCATCGTAATATACGATGAAACAATCCGTTTTAGTTTCTTTAAGCTAACGTTTGGCAGACCTAGGGTCTCTTTTTAAGAACCTCAGGGACATACCCTAGTTCTTTTACATTTACGATTGATTGACCCTACAATCAGGGAAGGTAGGCAAGTATTTAAGGTATAAACATTTCTTGGTTTTTAAATCATTCCCAAGGCATATTTCACAGCATAGATATTTCTAAGTTTACATTAATTCGTTTATCTTTTAGAAGGTAATATTGAGATCTCCTCGGCACGATTTGTTATCCTTGTGATAATTGATTTTTCAGTCCCAAACTTTATTGCTTTGAGGTTAGGTAAATTCAATTAATCTTCCTTTTTCCTTGCGAACGAAACTCATGCCAAATAACAATCTTTTCCTTGCTAAGATATGCAGTTAGCAACGATAACTTCCTAGAGTTCAAGCAACATAAGAAACCTTTCATGAATTTCATCTTCTATGATGATTCATTGCAAAAAAAGAATAGAGGTTAATGGTGCAAGATGCAGTTTTTATTCCTTCAAAATTTAACTACTTTAGTAGGTAAATAATCTTGCTCATAATTTATTTCAGTGCATAAGGCTATTTGAAGGAAAACTATGTTTTATACTTTATCCATTTTGCATGTTCAACTAAACTAAATTCCTTTATCGTTAATAACTAGGACAAAATATATCTTATCCCTAACAATTCATCTTGCATGATTAAATTAAAACCGATATAAAACCAAGAAGGAAAAACCTGGTTTTGGAGCGAGATATCCACATGGATACGGTGAGGTGACCCTCCGGCAACTACTCCTTAGACTTTCTTAGGCGGCATTGCAGTTGTAATCCTTCAAACGTGAAGGTAGCTTTTACTCTCCTTTTCAGATTTCCACCGTCTCTCTTTCGAGGCAAGGAGCCGTTTAAAGGATTGACCACGAGAAGGGATAATAAGACCTTTAGGTTCTTAGCTTCTTTGGAGAGGGAAAGGTTTATAAAGCCTAAAAAGCCCCTATAGGGTATATACATGGCAAAAAGGTTATGGATAAGTGTGTCTTCGCAACCATATGAACCTTGGGAGTACTTTGGGCTTGGGGTAAAAGGTATAGGAAGGGGGATTTTTAGAGAGGTTTTAGGACACGAAGTAGTAAAGGTTTTAGACATTTAAACCAGGGTGAAAGGGAAAGGTGAAAGGTGAAGGCTTATAGTACGGGGGGAGGAAAAGGGTGGCTAAGGGAAAAGGGGACACAGGGGTTAGAAAGGGCTTAGGGGGTGTGTTAAGGAAAAAGGAATATGGGGGGGGGGGGGGGGGGGTGAAACACAGGGTTTCAACACAAGAAGGGACTTATAGATTTAGGCACGGGGGGGGGGGGGGGGGGGGGAATTTGTGGGTTATGAGGCCAAGGGGTGTGGGGTCTAATGGCCCCACAGAAAGGGTTAAGGCCTTAAGACTGGGGCAGGGTGAAAGGATTTCTAATGGGGTAAAACCGGGAGGGGGTGAAAGGGTTCTAAGAAAAAACGGGGAGGGGGGGGGTTTAGTGTAAAAAGGGATATGGGGGGTGAAAGGGTAAAAGTATAGGAAGGGGGACTTAAGGAGCCCCCCACTTAGAAGCTTCAAGAAGCTTCTTGAAGCTTTTGTGGAGTCACAGGAGCCACGTGGGGGGGAAATTTGACGCGACAATGGGGGGGTAATCTGCGGCGGTGATGGCGCACGTGGGGAGAGAGGATAGAGGCGGCAGGCGGTAGCTCGGCAGCAATCAGGCGGCGTCCTCCTCGTCATGGTCCTCCTTCCTACAGCTCGGCAGCAACACCAACCCAGCCATGGCTTGTCCTCCTCTCTCACAGCAGATAGACGGATGTCCAGGTGGCAGTAGTGTCTTCCCCGTCCTCTCCGATACCGCAGCACTGTCCCCCATCCTCTCACGATACTCGCACATTTATATAGGGGAGGGGAGGGAATCCTCCCCCTTGCTATGTGTCAATTCGCATGGATACTTCCTTGATCCAAGCTCCAGCAAGGAGCTTGGTGTCCCATGCTTTCCTCCATCTCCCCCAGCTCGACAGTCCGTTGGGGGAAGGAGGGAGTAAAAAAACTTTGCCTTAATTCTAAAAAAATGAATTTTCCCCAAAGCCCTATTCACACGTAATAAGATTTAGATTTTCTACATCAAGGTTTCCACACTTGGACATGTAAAAAAGAGGGAGTTGAGTTTAGAGTGACCCAAGGAGATTAGGGCATCGAGCTCAAGTCATCTTGTCTGGGCACCCAGGAACCTACCAAGCTCTCACAAGGCGACACTTAATTCCTTTTTAACGCTCACCTTTTTTTTCACTTCAACCTTCCCCGACTAGTTGCTACCCCTAGTAATACAACCAAGAACCTACCAGGCCTGTGCAAGGCAACAATCAACTTCTTGTAGGAATTTTCTTTCTTTTTCTTTTCTAATTGAGGGGTTAGAACCTCTTTTTACACAACTCTGTAATTTTTATTTTTTGATATATTCAGATCTTCTTTTTCTTTGCTATTTTGGCAGGCTTCTCTAGCTGCCTCACACTAGCAGAGACTCCTAGGATAACTTCCTAGCAAGCAAGAAGGATAGGGTCACAAGGACTACCCTCTATCACAAGTCTTTAACGCATGACAATGTTTTAACAGGAGGTAGAAAACTACTTAAATCTCCCCTAGATATACCTAACCCAACCCTAGGACTTAATGCCTTGACTGTTGATCCCCACAAACGAAAAGAAAATAACCCCCACATATACATATAACACTATTAGCTTAAGGGAAAACTCACAAAAGTGACGATACCACCTGGAATGGCCCCAAGAAGCTCCTGTGAAACAAAGGCTCCCTCCAAGCACTTCCTCCGACTTGTGTGATGCAATCACTAAAACAAAAAGCCATTAAATGTACTTGCATCAAAGAAACGTATGGTCCTCTTGGCCTAAAGAGATATAAAATTTCACAACCAACAGAACCGGCCCTCGTGGCCTTATGAAATAAAACACTAGAACTCGACAGAGATGACCCTTTTGGCCTTATGAAATAAAACATTTTACTATCATTCAACACAACGTACTACTAAAACAGTCCCTTGGTCCTAATGTTACTTGACTAAAGCACAAAACCAACCAAGGATAAAGCCTCTTAGGCCCTACACTAAATGCATCAGGTTATTTAGCTAATCTCCCTACATAAATAGCAAGAGGTGTGTGCCGAATATGACGATACATGATCTATGTGTTGTTGTGCCACTACACGGACATAGTGTGAAAAAATATGGAGTGCATCATCATCTGACTTTCTTAGTGATCAAGAGAGTCAATGACATCTAAGTCATTAGTGCTACTATTCGTGGCATAGATGGTCAAAAAATACTATCTTTTTGGATCATTTTAGCCTATTTTTTATATGATTTATTGTAAAAATTTGAAAAAGTTAGAAAAGCTCTAGATTAGGATGGCATGCAAAAAGAAAGTTATTTTTTCAGTCAGTTATGGGATTTTTCATTAAAAAAATAGATGGGAAGAATCATATGTGTTGCAATCGCTGTTGATACGTTGAAAACTGTACTTTGAGCTAGAAGAAGAAGAAGGAATGATTTGGGAGATTCCTGATCAGGTGTCCTAGGGTTTCACCCCCCTTTCAAAGCCAATGAAGCTATCCGATTTGGGTTTTGAGCAATATAGAAGGAGTTGTTATTTGGATACACATTTTGTGTCTACGAAGGAGCTGCAGGAGATCTAATTCCTGGAGAGTGCTTCTGGGTAGTGCCAAACAAAGGATTTCAGGTTTTGCCAATACATATTGATTCAATTCATTGTGATTTTTCTTTGTTGTGTTTACCTCTTGTCTATTCTTTTTCTTCTCTTCCATCTCCTACCTCTACTTCCTTCTACCTCTGATCCCTGGTGGATTCGACCTTTTAACAAAAACCCCTCCGATATTGGTGAACCTGACATGAAAAGTCATCAGAAGAAGGAAACACAAGATGGGAGAACCTTCAAACACAATCTCCAGTGATGTTTTGCAACAGTTGGTGCAAAATATGAATACACTTATGCAAGTACAACAACAACAACAGGTGATGCAGGCTCTGCTCAAACAAAAAGTGTTGTGATGAATGCTCTACAAGTAGTTGAAGTTATTCAATGGTAGGAATGTATCTCCATATGTACATACCTACGCTCAAAAGATGGAATTGTTTGGAGTGGCTCAACTTGCATGGAGCCGGTATTTTTTTCGGATCACTATATATGAACTGAAAGCATAAATCATTGAATTATACATGCAAGATGCTGATTGGGTAGCTTTCAAGAAGACACTTAAGGGAGAATTTACATTAAAGATACCAGTTTGATTATGCATAAGACTTTTTAGGAGTGGGTTTTAGAACCCAATAAGGGTCTTGTGGCTACTAAATTGTTAAGAGAATTTAAAAGTCAATTTGAGTAGTTGGATCTTGCAGAACAAAAAGCTCTTGCAAGTCAAAAAATTGAATTATTTCTACAGGTAGCTGATCTTGAGCTTCAAGAGAAGCTTGATGATTTGCTGGAGAATCACACTACAGAGACATGTTTGAAAATAGAGTGTGGAGACATGTCAAGGAAGCTGTTAGTACACTTGTGAAAAAGCAAAGAAGAAGAGAAAGATTACATGCATCTAGCTTGTCCACTGCTACGGGCAAAATAGTTGATGTATTTAGTAAGCCATCAACTTAGGTGGCTAATCCTATGACTACACCTGACATTCCCAATGTTAGGGTGAAAAATATATTAGATGAATTGGTCAAAATATGCAGGATCTTCAGTTAAAGGTGTCAAAATTGGATGAGAAAGGACAAGAGGAAAGGGGATGGGTAGTAGCCCCTAAGCCAAGAAAAATATGTATGTGGTGTGATAGTTTGCAACATGAGAGAAAGGATTGTGCTTCCTATCAGGAGGCCTTGGCAGCACAATAGCTCATCTTTTGGAAAGATGGCAAGATCCATGCACAAGAAACGGGATTGCCTCTTGCTTTGAATTTTGGAAAGTGAGGTATGCAAAAGTTGTTGGAAGACTTGGCTGTCCGAAATGCTTATGCGGCGGTACATGCTTCTACTTTTGGTCTATAGTTGGATAGAATGCATGGCCAAGTGATGGTTGGTCTAAAGGCTGAAATATGGATACACGCTTTACATGCAATTGAAAAGAGAAAGGCTATTGATAGTGAAATGTCTCATGCAAGGCAATACATTTGTGACATAACTGGTTGGGAATCACTAGTAGGTGCATATTCAGTGTATGCATATTTAGCAAAGGTACAAAATATATAGATGTACTTGTGGAAGAAAAACAAAAGAGAGATGAAGATAATGCAAGGACATCTAAAATAATGACAAGAAGAAGTGTGGATCAATCTAAAGCTACAAATTAGCCACCTCTCAATCATGTTATGGAAGAGGTCAGGCAAGAGAAAAAACGCGATAGCAAACAAGAGGGCAAAAAGAAGGGTAAGCAGCTAGGGTATAAGTTGTAGTCTGACATTGAGATAGTTATAGATCTTAAGAAGGTTCCTAAAGAATGGATTTAAACAATCAGGTGGAATTCACCTTGGGAGAGGTGCTTGGCATCGCCAAGCTAGAATTTCATGATGAGATCATTGACATAATTAAGAGGAAGTGTCAGTTTCTTAGTGATACCACTAGTGCATTTCTGTAATTTGAAGGGGAAACTAGTTTGTTGGGTATTTGGGCTAAATATGAGCATGAAGTAAGTATTGCATTATCTATGCAAGTTGCTACTAATCAATGGAAAGCATGTGAAAAAGAGAAAAAAGTGGCTGAAAATGCATTGTCTTGTAGCAATATACATAGTCGAGTAAGGCAGATGCAACAATATGGGAAAGAGACTCTAGGATTTATTCCTCAAAGTCACTACACAAGAAATCATTGGTCCAGGGCTACCACTAAAACGGTATTGAAAATAGGGGAACGTGAAACTCCTTGTGTTGCTTTACTTGACCATGGGACTGAGATAAATGTCATTGAGCGTGGATTGTATGAAAATAGTGTATGGCCCGTAGACATTTATCATGGTTGGCGTATGAGGACTGCAAATAATTCTTTGGGAGAGCTCTATGCTACATGTCCTAATGTGAAAGTGATGATCTGTGATGTACAAGAAGAGCAACACTTCTATATGCAAGATAATTCTTCATATGCAGTGATTTTGGGATAGCCCTATATTACAAGAGTACATATGGAAACAAAGGTGCTTGATTATGGTTCTGCTTATGCAAGAGTCAAAAGCAAGGATGGAAGGAAAGCAGTCCAATTTCTTATTGTTTGTGTTAATCATCCTAGAAATTGTGATATGCTTTGAGAGTCTTCTTTGGCTCCAAATGCAAGGGAATTCAAAGACCTGCATTTTCATTAAGCATTGTTGTAATGCGGGGCTACAGTAGTGGTGTTCAAAGGATGTACTCACCTCTTGATGGAATGAAGCATGTATTTACCATTGGTTATTCTCAATTTACAACAAACAGTTCATTTTGGTTTAAGCCTATGGAAGCTATGTGCAAGGCTGAATGCATATCTATAAAACAAGCTACTAAGGAATTGAAAGCATTGGGACTACTAGTTGAAACTAAAGGCATTTTAGGCATTCAGACTACTAGTTGAAACTAAAGGAATTGACAGCATTGGGACTACTAGTTGAATTTTAGACATATTTTATGGGCTGAATATTAATGACACTATGGTTGAAATTTCAGCAACTATACATGCACAAAATGAGGCTGAAAACAGAGTGTTGTCAGTATGTTCTTTGGATATGCAGGAAGGATTACAATGGGCTAAAGGACTTGTGGAGACAAGGTATAAGACAATTGAAAAAAAGATGAAACCAATTGCTTTGCCATTTCCACCAAAGAGTGAGGGTTTGTATGAAAAAGTGTCAAGGCAGTCAAAGCTTGTGGGATCCTAAAGATATAGGTCATGAATTTACATATGAAACATTACACGAATTGAAAGTTGGTGCAAAAGGGTTTCTTTTGCCTGCTGAAAGAAATTGTTTTATGCAGATATTGGCTAGGCATGGAAAGGCATTCGCATTTCAGCCAACTGAAATAGGTTATGTGGATCTAGATGTTGTCTCTCCTATGGTAATATTTATTGTGCCACATGTACCATGGAGCTTGAGGCTTATTCCAGTGCCTAAAGCTTACTTGCCAAAGCTGATGGATTTGCTAAATGAAAAGATTTGCATGAAGATCTTGGAGCCCTCTTCAGCCCCGTACTCAAATTGTTGGTTTACTGTGCCCAAAAATAATGGGGCTTTGAGATTTATTCAAGACATGCAATAGGTCAATAAAGTGACCATAGGAAATGTGGGTGTAGGTCCTGTGGTTGATGAATTTTCAGAGGCTTTTGCAGGTAGAGCGATCTATTCTTTGGGTGATCTTTACTTGGGGTATGATCTATTTCAGCTTGCAATTGAGAGCAGGGATATCACAACCATGAAGACTCCTTTAGGGTTAGTTCGAATGTGTACTCTTCCTCCTGCATGGTGCAACAAACTCAGTGGCACACATGAAAAATGCTATGAATAGGATACTCATGGTTTTTATACCACAATTGACAATGCCCTTCTTGGATGATGTTCCAAACAAAGGGTGTGTAGTGGATGGAAAGAATGAGGAGATGGATGCTCATGGATGCAGACAATTTGTTGCAGACCATATTGTGGATTGTGAGAGGATTTTGACGTGTTTAGAAGAGGTGCATTTAACTCTTTCTGGACAAAAGTCTGTCTTTGGAATTGAAGAGGTTTTGATTGTTGGTCATATGTGTGGGCCCTATGGGCGAAGACCATCACCAATAAAAATAGATGGGATTGATAGAATGCAAGACGTTGTCGGAGGGGTTTTTGTCGAAAGGTCAAATCCACCGGGGATTAGAAGTAGAAGGAAGTAGAGATAAGAGATGGAAGAGAAGATAGAGAATACCCAAGTGGTAAACATGACAAAAAAAAAATCACAATGAATTGAAACAATATGTATTGAAAGAACCTGGAATCTTTGCTCTACTCAGAAGCAATCTACAAGCATTAGTTCTCTTGGAGCTCCTTCGTAGACCAAAAACGTGGATAAAAAAAATCAGCTCTTTCTCTGCTGCCTGGAACTAAATCTGATGGCTCTGTTGGCTCGAAAAGAGGGGTAAAACCTCAAGACTCCTACTCACGGATCTCCCAGATCACTCCTTCTTCTTCTTTCAATTCAATCTGTAGTTTTCAGCCTGTTTATAGCGATCGCAATGCGTGCGATTTCGTTAATCTTTCCTTCTTGTGAAAATCCCCTAACTGGCTGAAAAAGCAACTAGCTTTTTGCATGCCATCCTAATCTAGAAGTATTTTCTAACTTTTTCAAATTTTTACAATAAATAATATAAAAAATAGACTAAAATTATCCAAAAATATAGTATTTTTGGATAATCCATGCAACTCGCACTAGTACTAATGGCTCAGATCACATTGACTCTCTAGATCAATAGAGAAGTCGGATGATGATGCATTCCATACATTTTCACACTATGTCCTCATAACATCATGACAGTATGCATGAATGTATCAGAGGTGCGTAGATTCTTGGGTGCATGTGTGTTCTATTTGATATGGATTCCTAACTTTGCACATGTAGCCGATGCTCTATATCAACTTCTAAGGAAATGTCAGAGATTTCATTGGGAAAGGAAGCATAAAAAAGCAATGAAGAAATTGAAGCAGCTCTTAAAATATGCTCATACATTGAGAAAGACTGATTATTCACATGGAAAGCCTATCATTATTACTATTGATACAAGCCCAATCGAGATTGGATGGGAAATTGGGCAAGATGATGAGGAAGGGAAAAGATATGCAATTCTCTCTGGTGCTAAAGTATTGATGGAATGATAGAGAAGGTATCCATAGTTTAAAAGAGAATTATGGGGAATTATGATAGTCCTTAAATATGATAAGGAGTATTTTATGGGTGCTCATGTATTCATTGAGACCGATTGTTTTTTGATATTGGGTATGATTACTAGTTGTGCTACTCCAGACATTGCTATGCTCTAGTGGATTGCATACATCAAATCTTTGAACCCTAAATTTCAGCATATTTTAGGAAGAGATAACCTAGTGGTAGACATTTTATCTTGAGCACGCTATGAGAATGAAGATGGGATGATGGATGAGGAGGAAGAAGATGAATTTCTTGCAATTCAAAATGATGTTGCAAGACTGAATTTAGCAATGCAAGGTATTGCTACGGCATTAATAGAAGCTTGGACAACAAATAGAAGACACTTTAGATGTTTTGCATCTTGTGTAGAAGTGTTTCTAGAAGATGAATATGTAGGAGAGTGGCTAAGAATTGGTCAATACCTTAGTACATTAACAAAGAGAGATGAATGGTCAAACGAGGAGTTAAGAAGATCAAGAGGAAAGCCTATGGGTTTTTCTTAGAAGATGGATACTTATGGAAACATGCTAAAAAGAAACAGGGTATGCCATTCCGAGTTTTGAGTGATAGAGCTTCACAAGTAAATGTTATGAAAGAATTTCATGAAATCTTATCGGCTATTCATAGAGGTGTTTGGGGTACTTTTGCAAAGATCAAAGAAAGATATTGATGACAGGGTATGTACAAGGATATTGCTCACTTTGTGGAAACATGTATGATAAGTCAAGTGTATTCATTTGTGAGACATTGAGATGGATTGCAGCCCACATATCCATTGTCTTTTCATTTTAAGTGGGTGGTGGATTTAGTCATGATGCCTACAAGTCTTTGGAAAATGAGATATCTTGTGCTTGCCCATGAAGACTTGACTAATCAAGTGGAAGGGAGAGCTCTACGTACTAAGAAAACAAATGTAGTGTGTACTTTTCTCTTATGAGAGATCTTTTGTCGGTATGGCTTTGTGGAAAAAATTACTGCATATAGGGGTGAGCTGGATGCAGATGAAGCTCATGATCTCTTTGCACGGTTGGGGATAAATCTTGCTTTAACTTTAGCTTATAACCCTAAAGAAAATGGAAAAAATGAAAGAGGTCATCCACCTATTGTGAAGGCATTGGCAAAAGCATGTGGAGAGAAGGTAAAAGAGTGGTCACACGATTGCTCCCTTATGCCTTGTGGGCAGACAAAACAACTCATAGTGTTGTTACAGGATATATGCTTGCAGAATTGATGTATGGTCAAAAACCTATCATGCCAATAGAAGAGATGACAGTCACATGGGAGTGTGCTACCTTGGGAAGAGGAGTTGAATCTAGAGGAGTTGTTGGCCTTACACATTAGATAGTTGGAAAGAAACTCAAAAGGCATAGAGGCAACAATTGCAAAGTTAAGGACAACAAGGATACATAATAAGAAATGGTTTGACAAAAGACATAGATTGAGGCCAGGAACCATACACGATGAGGATTGGGTATTGTTTTATGATAGTAGTTTAGACAACCAACATAATGCCATGCATAAAGTTTCCAAAAGATGGTTTGGACCCTATGTGGTAAGATAGGTGTTTGATAATGCTACTTATGCATTAAATGAGGTGGGTGGGATAGCCATAAAACTTTTGATAGCAGAGAAAAGGATCAAATTATTCAAGAGGAGGGAATCTAATGCCTATGAGTTGCCATAATTGGAAGAAGATAGTGGCCATGATACAAGGGCAAGCTGCAAGAAGATATGGAAGATGAAGAAGAAAAGGATATGGTTGTAGAGGATGAGGAGGACTTAGAATCAGGTGACAACTCAAATTTTGGCACACACCGGAGGATGTGTAGATTCAGAGTGGGTGGATGTCATGCCACTACGTGGACACGGTGTGAAAAAATCTGGAGTGCATCATCATCCAACTTTCTTATTGATCAAGAGAGTCAATGACATCAAAGTCATTAGTGCTAGTGTCAATGGCATAGATGGTCCAAAAATACTAGCTTTTTCGATAATTTTAACCTATTTTTGATATTATTTATTGTAAGAATCCAAAAAAGGTAGGAAAACTTCTAGATTAGGATGGCATGCAAAAAGCAAGTTACTTTTTCAGTCAATTATTGGATTTTTCATAAAAAAGGCAGATGGAAAAAATCACACACATCGAGATCACTATTGATAGGTTGAAAACTGCACTTTGAACTAGAAGAAGAAGAAGAAGTGAACTAGGAGATCCCTGATTAGGTGTCTTGTGGTTTTACCCCCCTTTTGAAGCCAACGGAGCTATCAGATTTGGGTTCCGAGTAGTAGAGAAGGAGCTATTATTTTTTATCCATGTTTTTGGTCTATGAAGGGGCTCCAAGAGATCTAATGCTTAGAGATTTCTTCTGAGTAGTGTCAGACAAAGGATTTAAGGTTTTGTTAATACACATTGATTTAATTCATTGTGCTTTGTCTTTGTCATGTTTACCTCTTGTCTATTCTTTTTCTTACCTTCCATCTCCTATCTCTACTTCCTTCTACTTCTGATCCCTGGTGAATATGACCCTTCGACAAAAACCCCTCTGACAATGTCCATGAAAGAGTAAGAGGGTGAATGGCCATTTGCAATGGAGATTTTATGTTCATAGTTGCATGTATTTAAGAATAAAATTGTATCCGATCTGAAGGAGGGATCATTGTATGATCTCTATAGGATTAGAAGATAAAGTTGGACACTTCTTATTGATGATCAACCATCTGATGAAGAGCATATATTATCATTTTATTTTCGAAGCTAGAATTCTTTCAGTCTTGAGGACAAGACATCAAGTGCTTGTTATTTTTGAAGTATTCTAAAGGAGAAAACCTTTGGAGAGTGTGAAGGTGTTCATTGAAGAAGAACTTGTGGAATTTGTGGTATTTCTAGTGTCAAAAAAGAAAAATTTTCTTTCCTTGGTTATGTTGATGCTCTATGTGAGCTACAAGAGGCACAACTTTGAATTTTTTTCTTGTGTGATGGGGTTAGGGCAAGATTATTGATTTGTTGTGGTGTGGAGATAGTTTCTAAGATTTTTTTGGGTAGCATTCAAAATTTGAGAGATTTATTAGCAAAGCACAACCTATTCTGGTGCTCCCTTTTTTCTTGTGTCTTGGATTATGTAAGGGATTTATTTTTTATCACCACTCACGATGCACTAGGACCAAGGACATATGGATCGTGAAATCACTTGTATGGTCCATGGTTGCGAAATAGGAGGAGACACTCATGCCAACTTTGAAATGCTTCCAAATAGTTAAATTTGTGTTTTCATATTCAAACATATAGTTAGGTTTTATGATTGAGATTTTGGGTTCATGACTTATGAATGAATTTATGGTGCAATGGTAGTTCACCAATCTCCAATTTCAAGATCTTAAGTGGTAAATGTAGTTGCAATTATCACCTTAGAATGTGATTAATAAGGAAGGCATGATGTGTGTATTAAGGATTAGGAAGCTAGGTTGCTTGCTTTTGTGGGAATGCTCTTGTGTTGACAACAATTAAGAAAGACAAGAGGGAAAATTTAGTGGAAAAAAAATGCACTTGATGCTTTTAAAAACCCAAATCTTGTTTAATAGAGCTCACTATATCTTCTATCTTGTATACATCATCATCATCATCATCCTCTCTCACGAGGTTGCACATATAAGTAATCATCTATATAATGTGCATTCAAAGGATATTAAAATATACCCTTTCTTTACATTTTATTAGGTTATAAAGTGACCCCTTTTACATGATTAAACTTATGGATTTTTTCACATTGTAATTTGAAAACTCTTTTTATAAATATAATCTTGTAAACTTCACAAAATAAGATACCATTTCTTTTGAACTCACATGGTATCTTACATGTTCTATAAGGTATACCCTCGAGGCTTCCTCTACTACTCATGATAGCATCATCTTTATCGATTGTTGCTACATGGCATCACTTTCCTTTGCTAATTAGAGTAGGTAATCTACTATCTACACAGGGTGCCATTAGTCAAAGCATGGCTAGCATGTGTTGCACCTCCTACTGCTAGTACTAATCATGGACAACATCATCATCATTATATCTAGCATCAAATTGCAGTTGTTGTTATTAATCATGGGAGGCATTTATTATCATCATTTGCATCAGGTTTGTACTCATCTACTTCTCATGAATTTAGTGCATGTTTTTGCTAATCATGGGTAGGATAATCATCTTTATCTATTGCTAATCATGGACTACCTTGGGAAACATAATCATAATCACATTTTCCTTTAGATGATTCTTGTTGTTACTATACATGGACAACTTGATTATTTTTATCGTCATCTCCTTCTCATTGCACCTATTGCTATGCATAATCAACATCTTCATAATAATTTGCTATTCGTGGTTAGGGCAAGCAATTATTGTCTTGGAAGGCAACATCTAGGGTAGTGCTTGGATAGCGTGCTCATCTTCATCATCTTTGTCTTCATCACTACCATCATGTTTATCTTCATCCTCTTCATCTTCATCATCTCCATCAATGTGTTCTTCATCACTCTAATCATCAACAAGATAATTATTTTCATCAATATCATCTTCTTCTTCATCTTCCTTCTTGCTTTTTTCTCTTACCCTATTGTCTTCACCCTCCTATGTCTATTCTTCTTTATCATTGCCATCACCTACATTAGCTCCATCTTTGACATTTCCATTATCCTCTTTCTCTTCATCCCTATATTGGATCCACCACACAACATCACACGAGGGGAGTTTTGAGGTCTCAAAAATTCCTTTTAGGAGATAGAAAGAGAGTACTCTAGACCAATAGGAGCAAAGCCTCTATAACATAACTTCTATTTTAAAAAAGGTAAAAAATTATTTTACAAAAAGATACATATATGATAATATTACAAATTTATATTATCAATATCTATTTTTAGCCTCTTATATTTGTGATTATGAAATTCTTTGCATTAATGATATACATTCCACTTTTATTCAATGATATGTTTGAATTAATGATAATGATAGGTTTACTCTAAATTGAAATTAGTAAAAAGCTTGGCATATATTTTTCTTCCTTCTTTCTTTTGTCCCTCTCATGGTTTTTCCTCCTTTGTGGTAGCCTACTCTTCTCTCTCTCTCTCTCTCTCACACACACACACACACACTCTCTCTCTCTCTCTCTCTCTCTCTCTCTCTCTCTCTCTCTCTGTGTGTGCTATGGAGATAGAAATTTTACCTTCAACAAGGCATCCAACCTCCCAAATCACATCCATATCTGAGCTTAACTCATTCCAAAAAGATGGAAGATGGATTCCTATAATCATTAGCAAAGGCAGTTGGATCACCATGCAACAAGCAAAACGTGGTAAAAGGTGAAAATATGAGAGCTCCTTCATCTTTGCTTGGAAGGGTAGAATTTGAGATTTCAAGCTTGGAGTAAGTAAGAATAGCATAAAAGAGGTTTTGGTGCAACATGTGTTTATGCATAGAGAGCTATATTTGGAACTTGGAAGTTCAAATTTTCCAATTCATAAATCAATTTGTAAGGATTTGATTCTTAAAGTCTTTCTTTTCTTATACTTGGTTTAAGGTTTTCCATTATAACATTTGTTCATATATCTTGTAGATGTCTATCCCTCTAATATTGAGGAATTGCAATCAGTGTTGATGTGATTGATGTGATGTATGGCTTGATTGGAGAAGAGATGTACAAAGGTAGAAAGAAGACAGAGCTTGCAGAGAATGGAATATTCTTCTATGACCATTCTTATTTTGTCCCCATGCAGCATAGCCAATGGGGATCAAAATCCTTCTTTCCTTTGCAAGATTTTTCAAGCTTTTAGTGGCCTTTGCCAAGTCTAGCTACTAGACAGGGCTATAGATGTAAAATATTTTCTGAGATATAGAGAGCATTAAAACCTAATATAGAAGGGAAAATTATATGTAAGATAGATCAAGACTCTATAGCTTGTAAATATATGATTGCTACTCAAAATATCATACTTAGCTTTTATTATAGTAGATGGCATTATGTTGGTGATAGTTTGGTCACTTTAGACCAAAATCTTGATAATTTTAGCAAAGATCCTATAGTGGATCTTGATGTTTGGTATAATGAGGACATTATTGCAATCCTAAAGGTTAGATTATCACGTATACTACATCAAGTGAGGATGGATTTACAATATGAAGATATTGAACTACCATACTCCTTTGTGTTCCAACTTAATAACAAATGAGTAAGTTTTTATATTATATTATATCCACTTAGGTGTATATCTGATTTCACTTCCTGATTAATAAACATTTGTAACATTTTTTTTACAGATATCAAAAAGGAGAGAGAAGAATATACAATGCAAGGATATTGAAGAAAAGATCTCCTTAACTTATACACAAGGGCTTACAATCTGAGGCAAAGCTACTTTTTAAAAGAACTTATCTTAGGGGTAGGGACATTTTTTCTAGGAGTCCTTTTACCTATCTTTGATGCTTTGGTTGCCCTGGGTGTTGAAGGCATAGCTTCACATGCTGTATAAGTTACATGCACCTCCTCTCCTTCAATGTCCAAGCCCCCACTATTGTCCATTCTTATCGGTTGTATACAATTGGCCATTATATACTTCATGAGCTTTGCTTTTATATACCAAACATGCTCACTGACATAGCAATCCCTTATAAACTGTCATACATTTGTAACAAAATAATTTTAGTTCATTGCTATTTTTTACAATGGACTATTTTGCAATAAAACTATATCTTAAAGTTTAGTATGTTTCACATTACCTTCAAAAATTTATCATCATTGAGATAAATAAACTGAACCAATCTTTTGGCATTTACAATTACTCTCTAGTCACAATAGTAACTATCATCCTAATGAGAATACTACAATAAAAAATATAAATTAAAACTAAGAAACTTGTTTATGGTAGTTTTTAGAATAAATTTTATTTGTATGTTCCAACCATATTAATCAAGACCTTACCACAACTTGTCTATATTGCATTGTTGCAAGTAAGTTAGAAGGCATGTGAGGCCTTTCCTCTAGCACTTCAATCAATCTTTTTGTAACTCTGTACCAAAAATGCAATAAAATTTAGAGTTATTACAAAAGAAAGATCAAAATATTTAGAGTGCCTACAACAAAAAGATCAAAATATCAAGGAGATCCTAGATTATATATCTTATAACTTGGCATTTCCATGGCTTCCTTTTATAGAATTGATGAGGAAACATTGCCTCTCCCACACAATCTATTCCAATTAGGCTCCAATGAGAACTAAAAACAAAAATATTTCAGTAATCTAGCAAAACAAGATCTCATAAAATCTAACAAAATATTAAATTACTTACTTTTCATTATATGGAATTAGAAGAAGCTCCAAAGATTCAAAGTCAATTGAATTGAACCAATGGTCAAAAGCACTTGCATTAAGCTCACTCCTCATATAGTATGCAATAGATGGATTAAGAACCTCAATCTTTTGTTGTATATTGAAGGGGAGTTCATGCATTACATGCCTAGCAAAGGAATGGAGATAGTAAGCATCAACATGAAAGTCTATTGCTAGAAAAATATGGTGAGCAAAAACAAATTTTGGTAAACTATACCTCATCCCACTAAGAAGAATCGAGTCATTTACTTCTCTCACTTTATTCTTGAGAATTTGAGCCCAATCAGAGTCCAAAAATACCATATTAGATCTTTTGTTAATATCATTAGGTAAAAAGCAACAAACATTGAAGCCCTTAGGGTCAACCCTTTCAAGAAGTGTAGATAACTCTTCAAAAGATGGGAGTTGTTCTGCTTCCTTTTCTTATTCCGTCTTTCTTTTATACTCCCTCTATTTATCTCCTTGCTCTACTATAGCCTTTTTCTCTTTCTCATGTTGTCTTGTGTCCTTTACATGCATTACATCTTCAACCTTCAGATCAAGATCATTTTTCTTCTTTCTATATGGAGGCACATTTAAAATATTGAAAGTCTGCACATCAGAAAGGGATACTAGCTCAAGGACCTTTGAAAACCTATATCTCAATCTCCTAAGAATTATCATGTCTTTATCCATAAGCATAAGCCTATGTGCATGAGCAGCATGGATATAAGAATCTTGGAAAAATTGAATCAAAATATCCTCTATAGCCTCATGAATATAGTTGAGACATGTCCTAGTCTATCTAGAACTATGTAGACTATGCTTGTCAGAGTTTTTTTTGACAAGCCTATGAAAAGATAGCTTTGGAATTGCATTATTTGAAGCCTTTATTGCACTTCTAATCTCCTTAAGGCACCTCATATGCTGTGAGAACCTTGTTCTTAGCTTTGATTTCCTTGTAAGTTTGTAAGGCTTGGAGGACTGATGGATCTTTGAAGGAAGACCTCTAGGATTAACTTTTTGCTTCCTTGTAGTGGCCTTAGTTCTAGCCATCTAAAACATCCAAAAAAAGGAAACAAAAAATTTAGGAAAGATTTCCTAATCTCTCATATCAATTTATCTACAATCACCAAGTAGCAAGCAAACACTAATCACATAGTCTAAATCCAATTTCAATAAAACAATGCACAAGATGTATAAAATGTGAAAATGCCTTTTAGATCAAGGAACTTAACACCATATCATGTTTCATATGACACAAGGAAAAAAATACAGGCGCAAGTCGTATGAAACGCGAGGAGGCCTCACTCGGAAAAGTGAACATAACACCAATCCCATTTCATACGTCACAATAGAGTAATGGTAGGTCTTAGTCATATGAAACGCGAAGAGGCGTCACATGGACAAGGAGAACCTAACACCCATCATGTTTCATACATGCATATTCTTGCTATAACATTCAAAGAACAATATGTGGTATCCAATTACTTAGTACCTTCACCTAGTACCTTCTAGCAACATTTTTCATCTCACTATGAGGTAGCAAAATTTATATTTCAAGGAATTTATATTTGAAGTTTTATTGTTCGACTCATCTTTTAGACTACTTTTTGGGCAATATTAATTACCCTAAATATTTCGACTTTGTAATATATGTTGTTCCAATAGACACACATGCATTTGGAAGATTCAAAGAGATTCTTTCACTTCAACTACTTGAAGCTTGAAGTTAAAGGCAATGGAGGATATTCAAAGTTCTATAATCTGCATGTGCATGTGCATGATGTAAGAAACACAAGGATGGCTTAAATGGACAAGATAAATATTACACCCATGTCACAATAGAAACAATACAGGACTTAGCCGTATGAAACACAAGGAGGCCTCACATGGACAAGAGAAACCTAGCACCCATTGCATTTCATACGTTTGGCATTTTTGGGGATGATTTGATAGGAATTGTCAAGCAATTAAGAGCTTACTCATATTTTAGCAAAAAACTTACATTTTCAATGGTTTGGTGCGTATGTTGGGCGATGAAGCCTTCGTTAGTAGCCTTGCGCTGAAGAATAATTTTGCACTGCGATCAAATTAGTGTTGTGTTGGTCTGGCTAAGCATAGAGAGAGATTTGTCATCGAATAAACTCTTTTGCAGTTCAAAAACTGGGTTTATAAGGATATTGGTTTACATGTGTAGCTATTGTAATGCGTAGTTAATTTCACACGTGTGACTACAAACCGTTTTTGCTTGGGAAGTTGTGCTATGTGTCACTTACTTTTTCGGCATGATAGCACTTTTATGGCTTTGATTTGTAAGTTTTTTTCATTTTCATTTTTATTTTAAGTGCACCTCCTCTGAATTAGTGCAGTGTTCTTTTTTATCAAATGTGCAGTGATTGTTGGTATATATATATATATATATATATATATATATATATATATATATGAACACTCAGGTTCTGGTTTTGGTTACTATTTCTTTTACGTATCTTGTCTTGTCTTCGACCAGCCATTTATCTTGTAAGAATCATAAGACAAACCAAGCATATTCTTACAATAAACCATTTATTCTCAGGATCAAGGCCTACAAATATCAGGTATCACACTTTTCTTAATATTTTTCTTTGCAATCTTGAATTTTGAGGCATTGAAGATGTTAGTTGGTTTAAGAGGAGAAAGATCCATCTTATTAGTTGGTTTGAGAGGAGGAAGATCCATCAAGGACTTAGAAATTATGTAATGGTTTTACTTTGTTTTTCTATTAATATTGGTCTAGTACACATGTTAAACGATGGGGTCTTGATGTTCTTGACAAATTTTTTCTAGATATATAAAACATGAATTTGTCAAGTTTTTTTTTATAAGTGATGTAAATGAAATGAGATTTTGTGAATTATGAGGTGGTCTAAATAATTGTTTTTGCAATTCATGAGTTGTAAATATTAAACTTAGTTTGATTGATGAGACTTGGAATTTCATGCTTTCTCTACCGTATAAAGTTTTAATTCATTTCATTCATCTTGTATTTCTTAAATATTTTTAGTAATCTTTCTTTAGTCTACTGAATATGAGAAAATGTGGATTTATATTATGCCACTTATTTTTGTTTTTGTTTTTTAATTTTTCTTTTGTGAGTAACCAAGATGACTAAAATGAAGTTGTCTTTAGAGGGAATTGAGGAGGAGGATCTAGAGGATACCTGTGATGAAAAGCTGTTTGATTTTTTTCATGCAACTCGAAATTCATCTAGATTTATTTATATCCGACATATGCTCAATGTTCCCTTTGATTTGCAAGAGCTTTTGAAGGATCTTGAAGATAAATTGAAGGATTTCAGGGAGTCTTATTATAGATATATGGATGGCTTAGAGATTGAGGGGTTTTTCCGTTATAGTGATGTAATGGAAGCTTCTAATGCTGCTAGAATAACTTTGCAAATAAGGTTTAGCCTTATTGATGAAGAATTCAAGAAGTGGAAAGCTGATTGCCCTTTTCATCAGAATCAGCAACAAGGTCTTCTTGTATAGAAGGATGTTGGACTTCTTATATATCTTCAATATATGGATAGTTGTTCTTTAGATACAATACAAGAGAAGAAGATGGAGGATAATGCATGCAAAGACAAATAAGTTGAAGAGATTGAGAACCAATTAGTGCAGGGATTTGATGTTGCTTTCTTTAAAAGTGAGAACATTCCAAAACTGGAAGAAAAGGAGATAGAGTTGAGTGCAAAGATTGAAATAGGTCCTCTTGAATGTGTATCAATATTTCCTATTTATCTCATTAACAAAAAGAGATACATATTGCTAAGTGATATTCAACACATTTTTTTATCTCAGAGAAGATTACTACTTGCCAATCCTTGCTGCATAGGGTTAAAATGATAAGAATTTTATAGGTTATGAAGAGGAATTGCTAGCAACTCTTGATGTTGAGGGAAAGAATTTTCAAGACAGTTATGTAGCCTTGCATTCTTGTATTAATCAGATCATGGAATATGAAAAGGAGGGGATACCTATAGAGGAATAGTACTTACAAATTCAACAAAGACTTGGTATTGATAACATGGGATATGAAGAGAAATTGAAGTTTCCATTAAAGGAGAAACCAAAAATTTCAATAAATCTATATGATGGTAGTCTTATTAAAGAAGATTAAAACACTAAGGTATGAAAGATAATTCTAAGATATCCATTGTGATGTATATTAGAGTATGTAATGCATTATAGACAAATATTTTTGGATATTTGTCTACTAACATCTTATACTATTGTGGTTTATTGTGCAAATAGAAATTGAAGATGCAAACAACTTTCTTGGAAGAGCCAAAGGCTCAAGGCCATTGAAGCTTGGCAAAAGTCAAGGCCTTGGTCATTATATTGGAAGCTTAAATAATTCAATAGTTGAAAATTATCATAGCAAGTTGTCATGCTCTCCAAACTTATCAATAATGGCTTTGAAAGCTATCTCCAAGGTGATTGGATCCCAAGCTTTCAATAAAGATTTAGACAAGATAATTTTGGTAGAGAAGGAAGAAGCCATAAGAGTTTTTGCCTTCATGCTTGGATATAGTGGATCTAGGGCAAGATAGTTTCAAGTTCTTGCTTTGTATTTGCTCTCCCATGTAGGAGATGCCAATAATTTGAAGCTCCTTCCAAGCTATAGAAAACAAGAGTTCTTGAAATGTAGATGTCTCATCGAGTGGGATTAAAAAAAAGATTCCCTTAGAGGACCTAGTGAATTCCTTGAAACTAATGACTCTTTTGCAGAGTCAGACTAAAAGATGTTAAGGGTGACTTGAGACCAATATTTTTCCATCTCTTTGTCTAGTTTGTAACCATTTGCACAAGAGTTTAAATATCCCTATTTTCTTCTTTGGGTGTAATAGTGGATATAGTCCTTCCCAAAGATGATGTATTACATGATGCAATTTTGTCTTTGAGCTTGAATTTGTGCCAATTTTTTGTGTAGAACCATTGAGAGCCCTCTAATAAACTATTTGCTTTGTATCTTCCACCTCCATGTCTTGTGTGTCTAAAGTATTTTGTTCTTGCTTGATAATGTGATTTTTTCGTACCTTGGATTGACCAAATAGATAGAGATCCATATTTCTTGATAAAATATGAAGCATGGTTGTATAAAATATGTTGCATAGCTAACAAATATAAAATTCAATTAGAAAACCCTTTATGAGTCAAACAATAAAGAGACATAGATATGCAAACTTCTTACCATATAGTGAGTGAAGTGTTGATTACCCCAAGCTTTTGTCAAATTTACCTTTCTAAAAAGGTTCAATTGGTTTTTGAAATCTTTGATATCATCATCATTCCACTCTGTTTTATCACAATAAAAGAATAGTTTGTCTGTTTTCCCAAACATTGGCTTTTCTATTCTGAGCTTATCCATTATCAGCATGATCCTTAACTGCATTATGTAGGTACTTCCATATGGTTGAGCCACCATTCCTAGAGTTTATCTTACCAAGTCTCCCATGAAAGTCTAGGAACCTTCTAGCCTTCACTCCACCAATAGATGACTTTTTGGGGACACAATTTCCATCCTTAGACTTTTGAAGATCTGGTTCATTAATAACATTACCACCATGCAAACCAATTGCATATAAGACTTTTTCAATATTTGCATCTGTTCTATCTGATAATAGCTTCAAATTCCATGCAAATCCTAAATAAAGATGAACAAGCTTTTCAATTACCCTACAAAGCGCATGAAGTGTATAGATATGGGCATTCACTAAAGGAATATCTAGGATTGGCTTAAACTGTGGATCCTTGTTGTGCCTAGAGGGAGATCTATTCCAATTGCTTGAGTTCAACTCTATGGATGGGGACATGCAATATAGGCAAGGAGATCTAGAGTTGGCTCCCTTTGATACATTGTACATATATTTAAATGGCTTTAAGTCACCAGCTATGTGCCACTCAATCTTATAGTTCCCAAATCCTTCAACAAATAGCTCTTCTCTTGCTGCTTGTCTCTTAATAGCATCAGGTATTGGTGTTCGATGAAAAACCCAATACAATATATCAAAATCCTCTGTATCTACTTTGAATGCTCCTAGCTACCATATGTTGTGTTTTGATTGAACACTAAATGACATTGAGTGATTGTAATGATCTGATAAAAAAGCTCTATTCATCAAGGTAATCGAGACCCTCTCTAGTTTTGTACATTTTAGAATCTCACTTTCATCAAGTTTAACCACAAATCTAGCCACTCCTTGTGCCTCTTCTAGTGACAAGTCATAGAATCTAATCATTAAGGATTGTAAGGTAGGCAAGTCAAGGAAAATATTGTTAAATTCATTGAATACAACTTCATTTTTCTTTCCCTTGAAGCTAGCCTTGATATGAAAAGGATCACCCAAAATCTCCTTTACCTTGTTAGTCACTCTTTGTCTAATAGTTCTAATTATAGATGGCCTTGGAAGTATGCAATTACGTACTTGTCCTTGCTTCTTATTTGACTGTAAAAGCTGAAAAAGTTGTATGTAAGCATCTCGACTTATACAAATATTATCTAGTGTCTTGTGCACTAACTTAGTATCCAAAGAGAGATCCTTTATAAATGACTCCAAGCATGGTTTCTTTGTCTTTTCAATTTTCTTATTTTGCAAAATATCTTTTGAAACTATTGAAGGAAGAAGATGATAATCAAATTGAGATGATTTCAAAGAATCTCTTTCACTTGCACTCGGTTGAAGAAGAGAACTAAACAAAATCATCATCACAAATCAATACAATTAATTATAAACAAAGCCATATTTCATATATTTAAAGTGAAAAAAAATGTACCTTGCTAATTGGATTCTTTCACTACAACCACCTTCTCCTCATCTAAGACTCTCAATATTTCTAAGAGCCTTTTGTCGATTTCAAAAGTCCTAAAATAGTTTTCTTTCGTTGATAAGATTTGATGTGTTTCTCCAAAAAATAATCCTCTATTGATAGCCTTCTAGCTTTTGCAGTAACTCATTGTTATGTTTTGATAAAAGATGGTTCTCCAATTTGAGGACATCCTTTTCTGCAAGCAAGTTCAGTGTATAGCCTAGAAACCCATTATAACCATTACCAATGAACCTCAATAATGAAGAGCTATTATACAAAGGCATAGTGCTATTTTTTCTAGGATCTTTGGGATATAGCTTGCCATCTAACCAATGATCAAGATTCTTCTTTCCTTCAAATATGAGTATATGTTTCGTAGACTCTGTAATAGTAATGGGTTTTGTTCTCTTCCTTATTGATTCATACTCACTATCCAATTCAGTATGAAGATGATAGAGATGTATTTTACTAGAGCTACAAAGATCATTGGATGATTGATCCATAGCTAAGGATGTGATTAGAAGATTGGATTGAAGAAGTATACGAATTAGAAACAAGAAGGAAAATGAAGAAGAAACTAGTAAGGATGGGAAAGAAAGAAGAGAGTTAGAATGGAGGGAAGTAATCAGATATCGAAAAAAATTTCAATTGAATATTATTTTTCACTTTAATCAGGATGAGTAAGATCTTCATTATGACAATCTTTGTCACCTTTACGGCGGCCTAGATTTCTAGGTTTGATGTGACCACGAGAATATCATGACAAGGACTTATTAACAATTTTTGATATATTTACTTACCAAAATATAAAATTTTTAAAAATATCAAAATTATTTTATTTTCTAAAATATATTCTCTCTCTAGGATTGCTTACAAGGAAATTTTGAGACTTCAAAACTCCCCTAATGGTTGAGAGACCCTTCACATGGTCAATCTTTGTCTTACTTTCACCCACAATAATCAAATCATCCACATATATAGTAATGATATACCTGCATCACTCTCACAGATGTAGAGTGTGATCGATTTGTGCTCTATGAAATCCAATGCTAACAAGATATTCTACAATCTTATCATACCATGCCATGGGTTCTTGCTTCAAGATCAAACCCTTGCCCTTTCTCTCAGTCATCACCAAGGGCAACACCTTTTTGGGTGTCTTGGAGCTGGTACTTGGACCTTCCTGTCGGGGTGTGCTCACGGTTGCCAACTCTTCTTGTCTTGAAGGTTGCTCCATCGAGATGCAGATAGCAAGAGCTATGTTGTCTTCCTCCTTCTTCCTGAGCTTTGCCTCTTCCTCCTCAGCTCTTTTCTTTCTCTCTTCCTCATTAGCTCTTTTGGGTTCCTCCTTTATTCTCTTTGTCTCATCCCTTTGTGCAATAGTGTGATGGCTTTGATATTATGAAAATAAACAAGAAGGGGAGAGAGGTGAAGAAACCAGAAGCATATACAAAGGCAATGGAGATTTGAGCACATTGAGAGATATGGATAAAATATTATTATTCTTCTTTTTCTTTTTCTTCTTTCACTCAACAAAACTAAAACTACAACATAATAAAAGGCTAACATGAAAGTACCAGAATGTGTGTATGCACAATCACTAATTGTCAACTTATTAAGGAAAAAAGAGGTGGTATAGCGAATGTGCCATAACCAAGGGTGGATTAGATAGGCGTGGTCTAGCTGTAGAATCACTAGCATATCCTCATGTTAGTCACTCAATATACTAGTGAGTAATATCCTACTGCATCACTAAGGCACATAGTCAATGTTAGCTCATGTCGAGCTAGAAATCTCAATATGCATCACAATAGGAAGCATAGTAACACCTCTCATATCGAGGGTAGTCACACAATATACATCTATGTATAAACCCCTCTCGGGTAGGATTAGTGCTAATGCCCTCCCTCTTTCTTTTACATTTTTATCCAACTTTATAATATTTAACTATATGTCATACATTCTCTTTACTGTCTCATCCAAAGCATTTTCTTTCATCATTGGATTAGAAGGTACAAATATAGCTACAAATGGTTTCATTGCAGATTCTTTGCCAGTGGCAATAGGCAAACCCCCTACATGCAATCTTACTTTGACTCTTTCCCTCTTAATAATTCATTGACAATTTCAAAGATATTTATGTTATATATATGTTTTGACTTAGTCGTGAATACGTTTCTAATTGTTGATGTATTTCAATTATCTCGTTTCATCATAATGAATTTTAAGTTTTCTTTTTAAAAATTTTTTTCCTCATGGAGATAAAATACTTGATGTAGATATCATAACTTCTGAAAGAACTTTTTTTGTTTGGTTATTTGTTGAAGTTTATGTTTTACTGAAAGAAACTTCATGATCTTGCTAATTTTGGTGATTTTTTCATGTAGACACATTGATAATGAGGCTACACTCTAGACTATGTAGAGCATCTCATAGCTTTGATCAAAATGTATATTTTTGAGCCATTTTGAATTTTTAAATGAAGAGAGATTGTGCTAGTGAAAAAAGTTGTAGTTTTGTCGATGATGAGACTATTGTGAATATATTATAGAGGAGGTTAGTAGTGTGGCAACTTGACTCTAGCCTCTAGTGGAAGAATTTCTACATGTGAGGCTACCTAAACCTAAGATGATTGCTATCCATTAGGCAAATAAAGAGGAGAAGGGTGTTAAACAAGACAATGCGAATAAGAAGCAACCTATTGCTATCAAGAATAATCATGTGCAACACTTTCGAGAGTAGGTTATGATTGAAATCATATCAAACATTGTCTTGTTCCTTGTGAAGCTGTAAGGCATAAGTCTTCTTAGACATCATGATTGATTCCTTCTTTTGATAATGTTTCTTATAAGGAGACAACATAAAAATCCTTGTTTCTCTTACCATTCCCTCTAGAGAAATCACAGATCTATTGACACCTCAACATAGGGAGGAGTGGGGACCAATATGGTGGGAGGTAAATTGAAATTGGAGGAATAACTAATTGATGAATGGACTAATATTAATAAAGAAAGTTTTTAGTTTAAGATGGCTCTCACAAATTGAAATCATGCTTGAAAAGAATAAAAGATGGTATTTTAAATTACACATTTTTAAAGAAAAAGTATTGTGATTACAACATTTGTATTTCTCATTTTCTTTGTTACCATAGTATATGATTCCGACTCCAAGCAAAGGGAGTATCCCATACATACAGGTGACTAACACCTCATCACACACATAAATAGAGTACCCCCCAGTTGATTGGTGTGGTTGTTACGACTCTCCTACACCCTAAGGATTGGCCCCAAGATCTGCTGTCTCTAACATAAAGAATAGATATAATAGCAATCTAGGAAAATTTCAACCTCACATAACATCTCCCCAAAGATCACCGTGCTACTTTACATCAAAGGAATCTAACATTCTTAGTGTTCATCACAACTAGGTATACATGTGATATGCATACAAGAGTTTTTCTTTTGATACTATGCTTAAATGCAAACGTAACGTGTATGACTCATTGTGCTCCAATAATTCTAGTTAAAAATTAGCCAAGTGTTATACAAAAATATATTTTCTATGATTTCTTTTCTTCTAATGTGCATTTCAAAGGGACAATACCAAGCTAACTGGTGTTACTATTTCTCTTCAAACTCAAATAAACCAAAGCCTATATGCCATAATATGCAATGAAATCAAAACTTATTCAAATCTTATCTCTTTTCAACCATTTTCCCCTCTCCTGCTTAGGTTTTACTTTCATGAATAGGTATAAAAGAGTTTTGTCGTCATTTTTTATATGAATAAGCAATAAATACACACTTTTCACACATTAATAGAGGTATGCTAAGGCAAATCCTCAAGCCCTACCCTCATTATACATCCACACACACTCTCTCAAATTTTGATAATTTTCCACACATTCAAACTAATTTATCTCCTTTTAGCTTCAAAAAGACTTTTTCATGATTTTTTAAATTTATTTGAATGTAATTTTTTTAAAAATTTTGACTCGTGTGACTAGTATGGATTGTGGTCCATCAATATATCAATTATTATTACATGCAAGCAACATTGAACTCTCAAAATCCAAAAAAAATCTCATTTATGCATTAAATTCTACATCTCAGATTTTGTAGTTTTAATTTATTTTACATAAAAAACTGAAAGAAATTGAGTTTTTAATGATGTCAAACATCACCAAATATAGCTCAAGCATTTTCCATTATATTTCACAATAGACATAAGAGATACGACATAATATCTAATAAATTAGCATTTATACGAAATCTCACACAACACATCATATTTCAAAAAATAAAGTCTTTGACACCATCAGACAGTAGCTTACGCTAACCTTCGCACTTCCTCACTCTATTCCTTACATCTCGTCCTCATAAAAATTGATACCCATTCTACCCTCATCATCTTAGTCCATATAAACAACAATTATGGCAAGAGAGAAAGAGAAAAGAGAAAGACTAAAATCTAAACTTTTCATACAGTGCATCAAATCTCTTACTATTTTGAGCAACTTGTTTCTTTTCTTTACCTCCTGAAACAAAGTTGTAGAGACATTTTCCAATAAGAAATTTTATTATACGAAACTTTAATGATTGGGTACTACTTGATGATGGGTACTTGTTCTCATCTAGCTTCTTAAACATTGGATTTTCATTTTTCTTAGCTATTACAATATAATTGAGTTTTAAACAACAAGCAAAATTTCTACAATCCTTCACAAGATATGTGCAATAATGAATTAGGTAGTCTTTTTCATTGATTGCTCAATAATATATACAATCTACAACCTATTCGCAGATATACCTTGTGTTCTCTTCTTGACAAACATATCAAAACTTACAGATTTAAAATGTGTAACTTGTGATTGGTACATATAAGAATGATTGACACAGCCAAAATTAAAATATGCCTTGAAACTTTTATGTACAACCTTGCAAAGCTAAAATGGAACCTAAAATCACATGAGATGGCAAAAAACATGGGCAAAGTTTCCGAAAGGACCTATCTATAGAATATATATCATTCTAGTTGCACACCAAATCTCACAAAGATATGAGATTTTTTCTTGACCCTTCTTTTAGTACCTCCACTCATACTATCCAAGGGAAAGGGAGAAAGAATGGGAGAGATTTTTACAAATTACTTGCTTCGTTGAATCCTTGGTTCTTCCCTTTCACTTCAACCTAAAAATTAACCTATCTCAATGGCATTTCTTTGATACCATGTCCCAAATCACATGGTAGGGAAACCTTCTTGACCTACTGCACCAAACACACACAACAGATATAAGAGAAAGCTCACTCAAGAACACAAGAAGAGATCTGATGGAGACCACATGTTTTCTTACTAGTTTTTTTTTCTTCTTCCTTAGATAATGTAATGTATACAAAGTACAGTGAGATACAATATGAAGGAAAGTGGCCTACCAAGTCAAATAGTGCATAATTAACTATACTAATCAATTGATGCTATGATTATGGTAGTTATAGACATGTATAACTAACCAAATATAATAAGTGATAAGTCAGTGGGCCATGTGAGGATCATAATGACCATTAATGTGCTAAGTGTAGATGTGTGGATCCATCTAACTAGGCTATCCATCATCAATGTCCACACTCTTTACTTGCTTTCTCTTTAGTCTTCCTCTTTCTCTATCTATCCCCTTCCTCCACTCTTTCTTCTTTCTCCAACTCTACCTCTAGTCTCACTATTTTCTAATAATGTCAAATTTCTTTCTAATTTCAATGTTCAATTATTTCTAATAATCACAATGTGAAATTCATTATTGTTTGTGACTCTAATTTTTATTTTTATCAAAAATTATATTATTATGACTTAGATAAACTAATATACTATAATCTCTGTTAGAGAAAAAATATATTTGTTGGAAGGTATTCAAGATACTTGTAGAAAGAAACCCTTGAGCTTCCAAGTTCACAATTAGTCATGCAAATTAATGAGTGAATACCTATGCACGAGAAAGATCTCAATGCTAATCTTCAAAGTTCATATCTATGTTAGTATGCATACACAAGAGTGAGTAGAGAGGGAGTTGAGAGAGTATGTGCCTTTGTGTTTGTATGTTCAAAGACACAAAAAGATCCTTGAGAAGGAGAGATAGTGCATGTGTTGAGAGAGAGAAATAGAGAGGAATACATAGATAGATATGAGAAAAATAGTATCTATTATTGCACTGGTAAAAAAGCATAGAAGAGGAGAAAGATTACATGTACCTAGCTTGCACATTGTTACGGGCAAAATAGTTGATGTATCTAGTAAGCCACCTACTTCTGTGACTAACCCTGTGGTTGCACCTGATGTTCCCACTATTAGAGAAGATGTATTAGATTATTGATCATGTTGAAGGTCGCAAAATTGGATGAGAAAGGACAAGAGGAAAGGGGACATGCAATAACCCCTAAACTAGGGAAAAGATGTATGTGGTCTAATAGTTTGCAGCATAAAAGGAAGGATTATGCTGCTTATTAGGAGGCCTTGGCATGACAGATCATCTTTTGGAAATATTGCAAGATCCATGCACAAGAAACAGGATTGCCTCTTGCTTTGAATTTTGGAAATGGAGGCATGCAAAAGTTGAAGACTTGGTTGTCCAAAATGCTTATGCGGCTGTAGATGCTTTTACTTTTGGTCTACAGTTGGATGGAATGTCTGGCCAATGGTATGAAGAGGCTACAATATGGATACAAGATTTGCATGCAACTGAAAAGAGAAAAGTTACTGATAGTGAAATTTCTCATGCAGGGAAAGACATTCATGACATAAGTGGACAGGAATCACCAGTAGATGCATATTCAATGTATGCATATTTAACAAAGGTGCTAAACAAGGATGTACTTGTGGAAGAGAAATGAAAGAGAGATGAAGATAATGCAAGGAAATCTAAAAGAGTGACAAGAAGAAGTGTGGATTAGCCTAAAGCTACAAATAAGCCACCTCCCAAGCATGTTATGGAAGAGGTTGGTTAGGAGAAAAAATAGGATAGCAAAGAAGAGGGAAAAAAGAAGGGCAAACAGCCAAGATATAAGCTGTAGTCTGATATTGAGACAATCATGGATCTTAAGAAGGTTCTTGAAGAATGGATCTTAACCAATCGGGTGGAATTAACCTTGGGAGAGGTGCTTGGCATCACCAAGTGGGAATTTCATAAAAAAATCATTGACATAATTAAGAGGAAGTGTCAATTTCTTGGTGATACCACTAGTGCATTGCTAGAATTTGAAGAGGAAACTAGTTTGTTGGGTATTTGGGATGAATATGAGCATGATGTAAGTATTGGTTTATCTATGTAAGATATTACTAAACAGTGGAAAGCATGTGGAAAAGAGAAAAAAGTGGTTGAACATGCATGCATTGTCTTGTAGCAATATGCATGGTGGAGTAAGAAAGATGCAACAATATGGGGAAGAGACTCCAAGATTTATTCATCCAATTCATTATAAAATAAATCACTGGGACAGGGCTACCAATGAAACAATAGTGAAAATAGGGGAGTGTGGAATTCCTTGTGTTGCTATGATTGACCATGGGTTTAAGATTAATGTCATTGAGTATAGATCGTATGAGAATGGTGAATGGCCTATGGACATTGATCCAATGCGCATGAGGGCTACAAATAATTCTTTGGGGGAGCTCTATATTGCATGTCCTAATGTAAAAGTGACGATTGGTGATGTACAAGAAGAGCAACACTGCTCACGTCTATGTAGCCAATGCTAGAGGCATTAATTCCCTCTAATTTTGCATTCCAAGATCAACTACATGAATACACAAGGAACTTTGACTTATGTCTAGGTAGAATAGAAAAGAGATTTCCTACCTAATTCACTACACAAAATTGAACATATGTAAGGATTTTCCAAAATAGGATAAATGGTACTCTTCTTATATAAATTAGGTGGGAAATATTTAACTATTAGATTTTTTATCCTAACAAAGAAACATTTTAGTATTTTACTATAAAAAAATTCCATGTATAAAGATAATTTCACTATATAGATGTATAGGCTCTTTATAGAGAAAAACTTACTAGATAGGAATCTTAAGATATTTTATATTTTGTCCTTAAGCTGAAAATGAGGTACAAGATTTAATAGAAACTCCTTCTCAAGGAACCCTCAACGTGTGCATCTATGGCTGAGAATGTTCATAATAGAATAATGAAGGCCTCTAGTGAAACAAGGATAAATGGTAAAGCCAAATTATGCACTTCTTTCACATAGTAAGAAATAGGGTTGCATTGGAAAATGTTGTAACTCTTGGTAGAAGTCTTTGATTTACAAAAATGAAGTCTCTTTATGGAAAAGATATTAATAGCTATCTATCCATTGCATGAAAACCAAAAATTGAGTACTTTGGATAATTTAGTTTACTTTAGAAATTTAATATTAAGTTGCTCCAGACAATGAAATCAAATATCTTCCTATATAAGTCATCGAAATGGATCAAGGAATGAAGAAAGTTTCCATGTAAACTCCTCTATAGGTAAGACTTTTCATTTTATAAGGTATTCTTGCAAGTTACCATTCCTTAAAACATTTTCTGCATGCTTGCCAATAATCTTCTACAGTCCATATACAATCAAGCCAATCTCATCAATAGGAGATATAATTTCTTCAATAACTTGTATATAAGGACCCACAAGTTTCTTGATTTGGGAAACATAAAATACACCACGAATGCATATGGAAGAAGGATTTTGAGATAGTAAACAAGATCACACATTGTTGATGATTTTATATAGACCATAAAATCTCTAAGCAAGATTGTTGTGCCCACCCTTAAGAGACACATATCTAGATTTGCGAACCTTCAAGGAGACACAATATACTTCTTCAAACTCTTAGTGTCTTCCTCTCCCATAAACATATGCCTTCATAACCTCTTTTGTCTTGCAAATGTTATCTTTACATTAACTCATAAGTGCATCCATCTTCTCTATCTCCATAGCTTGGGAATTGACATCCTCATGGAATACGGCTGATGATACTTGAACTTTGTGTCAATAAAGTGTCTCAAATGGTCACATATGAATAATCATATGTATTATAATAGCAAATCTCACCAAGTTGTGACCATTGGTCTCGATAATATTGTGTATCATGGAAAAAGTTATTTAAATATACTTCCAACCACTTATTAACCCTTTCAATTAGTTCATCCATTTGAGGTTGGCATGGTAAACATTAAGGAACATATTCTTTTACATCCTTTAAAATCCATTTCTAATAAAATCTCTAGTGGATCTTGTCAAAGGACTTGAATAGTTCAAGATGTCCTCCCAAGGAAGAAGAATTTAGATCTTGAATAATTTTTTTCTAGGAAGTGGTTTGAGGTGTCAAATAAATTCTACCTTTGAACCACAAGATCCCATTATGCCACTATGAGTTGGGAAATCATTCTCCATCTCGTTGTTGTAATGTCTACATTAATGTAAGAGCATGTTTATCCATTTTTACTCCTCTTGGATGTCTTGAATCTAGTCATTGTGAATGGTAGATATGGTTATTATTTAGCATGCCATATCCATGGGAGTGAATGAGTCATTATATTATCTTTTCTAGCCATCTATGAGATCTCAATACTACAACTTTGGAGACTACCTAACCATCATCTTTGTTTTGGAGATAGGTTGGGTTGTTAAGAAAATACTTCCAAACTCTATGATCACTCTTGAATTTAAAATGGATGCCATTGAGATAACAATGACATTCCTTAATCATGTGAAGAATACCAAGAATTTATTATTCATAGACATGGAGTTCTCTTTCCTTATCATTAGCAACTCCACTCTTATAGGAAATGACAGTATGATCTTGTTATTAAACAACCCCAATACCATAACCACTAGTATCCATAGATAAATCCAAACATACTAAATGTAGGTGCTAGAATAATAATATATTTCAACTCATTTAAGCTTCTTGTGGCTACGAAATTCCAAAAGAAAGCCTTGTTCTTCAACCACTTGATAAATGGAGCTGCAACATGAGTATGTTTCTTGATGAAGCATTGATAGAATGAAAAAATACCAAGAAACCCTCTCAAAGAAGTAGAATTTTTTGAAATATGTCAATCTTTGACACATTAGACCTTCTTTGGATCCATCATGATCCCCTTTTTGCCAACTTTTTGACACAAATATCCCACTTCATTTGCCATAAAAGAGGTGTTTCTCTCTTTTGCAAAGAGCTTATATTTTCTCAATGTCTCAAACAAGAATGCTTGTACTACTTTATTCATTAAAGCTTGGAAGATAGTGGGTGTATCTATTACTCAAAATGGTATCAAGAAGAAGTGGTAGAGACCTCTTTTTAAACATACTCTTTTATAATCTCGAGTAATTCACTATATGTATACCCTCTATATCACGTGCAATCAAGGCCTTTTCTAAATATCCTCATCTAAGAATTTTCCCTTAATAAAACATTGCCCTTTTTTATTCAGCCTGTAATAAGTAACCCCTTTATATGGGACCCTTCTATATGTCAAAAATGTGTAAAAATTGTATTTTAAAAATCCCTTGCGTTGAACCCATGTGATACATACATATATTTATGACTGAGCTCCCCGGGATTATACTCATCCCCTTCTTTCATCCTTATTTCATGATACTTTGTTAATATTTTGGTATATTTTAAGTAATCCAAAATATCATCAATATGTGGGATTGGGTGCCTATTCTTTATGGTGCTCATGTTGAGGTTTTTAAAATCAATACCCATCCAAAAAGACCCATTCTTCTTGACAAATAGCATGAGAGAAGCAAAAGCTGATTAATTTAGCTACATAAAACCCATTTTCATCCACTTCTCCTCTTTCATACTTTGACAATCTATAAGGTGACATCCTAATTGGTTTGGTGTTGGGTACCAAGTCAATAGGATGATCCATTTCTTGCTCTGGAGATAAAAATGTAGTATGAGGCTAAAATATGTCTTTATACTCTTCCAATAGCTTACATAAACATGGATCCATTTCTTTAGAGAAGAAATATTGCTTATTTTCATCCATCCTTAGGATGATCAATTTCACTTGTTTCCTCCCAGTTTTAGAAATAACTACTTATTTCTCATTCCAAGTGACTCCATTTGTATGTTCTCAAGATCTATGGAAAAATTTTGGTCTTGAGTCAATTGCAGCCAAGAACCATGTCAATGGGACCCATGTCAAGTGAGTAAAATCCACCTTAGTGATACAACATGGCAATAAGATAATAAGGATATATTCATGTACTTCCGTGTTTATTTCATGTTCCCTATTAGCCATACTTGTACTCTCAATAAGATGTCCATTTCCTAAGGGGTTAACCTCATCCCATCAAGAGATTTGCTATTACAGTGCTATTAACAAAGTTATGTGTGGTTTCCACACTCATGAGAATATGAGAAAATCTACCATTTACAATACCTTTGGACTTAGTGTATTTTCTCCCATGCATCATGAGAAATAGAGAATATCATTGAATAACATATCTCCTTTAATAAGTCATTGAAAAAATACCTACTTAGATCCAATGATCGGATCATCCTCCTCAAAATTATGCAAGTTCTCATAAGTAGGAGTAGACTCTACCTCTTGAAGCGAATTCCCTTTATTAGACTCATCATCCAATTATTCCATGATGATCATACTAATATTTGCATTCTTCACCATGCACTTTTCGTTGTGGTCAAAGACAAATTTTCACCACACTTAATGCATAATCCTTTGCAATGCATGTCTCTTAGCTTGTTGGTAGATAGATGCTTGCTATTTGTATTGTTAGAGAAAGTTTTGCATGTGGAATCAATCTATGTAAATAGTACTCCATTTTAAAGCATATGTTGTAGGAAAAGTTGGTACTTTAGTGTAGGTATCTTTAACTTGTAGATCTTGCTTTAAACCCTCCTATCTAGCTTCTAAAATACTACCTTACTTTAACGGATTGATTTATTTAGGAAATTCCTTGCTTTCGAACAAAAAGTTAATCATGTTCATGTGTATGACTTGTCTCCATGTCTTTTGAATATCCTGATTTGTTCTATTTTGTCAAAATTTATAATTGTTAATAGGTCCTTCATGTACATGGCAATTCAAGATTTATTATTCCATGTGGTATTTGAGTGGAATGACGATAAAAATCTTTATAAAAACAATTACAATTGTGTGGTTCTCCTTCTTAGAAGAAAGGTAAGGAGGTCCATGATGGCCTTGGTTCCTTGTAGTGAATCATGACTTCCTTCCATACCATACTTCAATTGATAATACACTTTCTGATTTTAAGATCTTGCTCTTTTATGGTTGTCTAACTTCAAATGTAAATGTAACCTCTTGATTTGACTGCTTTGCCATAGTGGGATCATTAGGAGCTAGAGTACAACTGCTAGGGATTGAAATAGGAGTCAACTCCTCACTTACATGTTTATTGCAACAATAAAATGATAAAAATTGGTCTCCACGGTTTGACTTTAATTCTAAATCCATGTGTTAAAAGCTCCTCACTTCATGTGAGAGCTAAGGATACTCATTAAAATCATGGGATATATTTCTATTAACCACATACCTTGAATATTTGATGCAATGTAGATCCTCCTTTCCCATTTGACAAACCTTTGTGAATACCTTCATTGCATGAATTCATAGATATATTTGAGAAATTTGACTCTATATTAGTCAATTGGACTTCCACATTGATGTTGACATCCCCCAAATCTTTCTTCCTATTTTATGTTGTATGTGAACACTTGTAGTTCTAAGGATAATAGATCAGCAAAACCATAAGAAATTGTTGAATATTCCTTCAAATCAAGAGTATTATAATGTCTAGGAGAGCTTCAAAAGTGAGGAATAGGAAGATATAACCTTCTCTTAGATTGGATATTGGTCGATAGGAAAAATAGAGCAAAATAGTAGCCCATATTTATGTTTTCCATGACAAACACAGATAGTATAGCTAAAATAACCTTCTCAATATTGATCTAAATCAAGAATGTGAGATATAATTTGAAATATGATATCAAAATATGTCATTTTATAATATTTATTTAAGAAAAATTGAGTTTTTCTACATTAAATATGCGAAATAAAAAATCATTCTTTCAATTCAATAAGTAATGAACCACAATGTGTTGGCCTTACATCCCCAATTATCATTCAACAATCATTCCCATTGTTTTCCAATCACTATATCTACAAGAAATTGGCTTCCATATCACCATGGTGTACAAAGATCCTTCACATGTTGCATTGTGCACCCCTTTGGGATCTTTGGTATTGTGAGAGGATCAACTCTCTTTTGTCACACTATCTTCTTCAATGTCCATCTTTTTCCTCTATGAGACTATATACATGTGAAGTATGTGCTAGATTAAGAAAATAAGTATACAAGGAATTTAAAGAGGCCCTTCAACTTGTGAAAGGAAATAAGAATGAGGATGAGTCTTTCAAATGGTGATGGAAATAAGAATGAAGATAAGCCTTTCGAATGAAATGGATTGAGAGGATGGGGATTTCCTCATTAATATTAGTGAACTCACATTTTTTTCTAATTAGTTACCCTCTTCTAATCCATACAATCAATCTAAAGAATACATGAATTCTTAAGGCTAGATAAAATGTAGTTGAATAACACAAATTTGATGGTGACAAATATTGAAATTGGAGGGATTCTTATTGAAACAGAGTCTAGGTGGGTTCTAACAACCAAAATTCAAGAAAATATGACTCTATAAGGAACTCAAATCTATCTCATAATAGTGAGAATGGCTCGATGAGAGGATATTACAAAGGTTAAAGGGAAATAAATAAGAAATATTGCATATATCATGATTGTAGATACTTGAATGCAAGAACATATCCATTCATTGGTTCATTGGTGATGCCACTTCATACAATACTCCCTTTTCATCCTCAAAATCTCTACACTAAATATAATTTCATGAGTAATAGGAATAAGGATGAATTGAAGGTTTTCCACAATTTCAAGCCTAGGAATCTAATCTCGGTTCAACAATCTTAAATAATGGCATTCTTGATAAAATCTTGATAAATGTCTCTTGTATATCAATCCTTTGTATCAAAGATGAAGTACTATTGGATAATATTTGAGTCCTAAGGAAACTTTCATGGCTGCCCCTAACATGAATTATGATTTTGGAGAGGAAGATTGCTCAAACCAAAGAAATAGAGCTCAAAGATAGGTTCAACAAACTACCCTTTGAAGATAGAACAGAGAGAAGAGAGCTCTAAATGAATTTATTGGTTACTACCCTCCTTCCATAAGTTTCCCTCCCTACTCCCATTATAGTTTTGAAAATGATGGAGTACCAAGATCCAAAGAAATATAGTCTAAAGAAGGGTACAAATTTATTATGTACAACAAAAAATACCTATCTTGAATCATGACTATTGCTCATGCTCAATGGTACTTGAATTGCTCAACATAATGCATTGAATATTACTTGATGGCGCTTGTGGACCTTGAAAGTTTGGAAAGAGAAATAGGAGCATTAATCACTATGGAAGCTTGAGGAGAAACTTTAGGAAAATGAGGAAAAATCACATCCACAAAACATAATTGAAGTTTTAGTCTCTTGTAAACTCGGTAGTCTCCATTTCGGCAAAATGGTATTCAAACTTTCCTGAAAAATAGTGAGAGCTCACAATATATATCAATCTTTTACCATTTTTGTCATGATCTCCTTTCAATGGCTCTACTAGTTAAATGTGTAAAGCATACTAGTGACATATATGTCAATGAAACAAAATTGTACTTTTTGTATCCTATCTAAATGGAACTTTTGAAGCAAAATCACACTAGATAAGGATGAAATACCATGCTGTAATGCCAACCAACTAAAATGGAGCAAACTTCTAGCTAACAAGAGAATTAATGGTCATGATAAAATTACCAAGAAATTACCAAATCCATAGGCATACCTTAGCAATATCTCATAGTACTATAATGCTTATGGCATAAGGAAGCCATAATTGAAAATTAGAGAGATTTGTATGATAGAAAATGCATCAATATTCACCCCCATGCTAGTTGTCGATGAATATGTATTCTTATGAATGATGGGCAGTCCAAGAGAGCTCCTCATTCTTAACAATTACAAAGGATGTTTGTAAGGTGTGAACAAACCTTATTTCTTGCCTTTTATACATAACCCTAATTTCTTAGAGCTAAGGGAAAAACTATGCTAAAAGATTCATGAGATCCCTAGAGATGCATAATCTTCAAAACATATGTTCTTTGAATCTTGGGGGTCACTCATTAATATATGTGTGTATCATGTGGATTCATGAGAATTTTGGAGATAATGGTATTTATAAATAGGCCTTGAATACACATGATATACATGATATATGTACAATGAACCCCTTGAGCTTTGAATTACATAGCATGATCCCTTTAGATACATCATCTTCAAAACATGTGTGTTTAAGCATTTGGTTCATTAGTATCAAGCATATTTTGAATAGGAAGCACAAAGATCTTGAAGAAACCCAAAAAGTGGAGATTATTATGAGGATTAGTAATCTTTACAACATCAAATGTTGTGATGCACTAATATTGATGAGCTAAGTTTAGTCTCTCATCATCAATTGTGATGAGTAGAGGAGAGTTATCAGACATATAGATTTGTATGATTATATCTTCATGTTACAACCTCTTGTCTCCATGTGTCTAGATATATCCTAATATTGTGTATGCTTGTGAGTATGTGTACTTAATGAGGCTTATTACATGTGTGTTGTTTGTTCTAAGTACTTAATGAGTTCTTGATATGTTGTGTATATACCATGTTTTCTTTGGCATGGATATGCATTTGTATTAGGGTGATTTTTTTAATCTCTACCTATGGAAACTATAATGTGGTATGGAATGTATTTAGATGTATACTAGTTTATGTGCATAAGTGAATTATTGCTTGTGCTTGTGAACTTGCATTTTGTGAATGAATAAAATAAACACTTATCTAAAAAGGCCTAATTTGGAATTGACACTGCAAGATCTTATAGTGCCATTCTTCTCATCACTCTCTTTCTTTATGCATTCTTTTAACATGTGGAAACTCTTTCCATAGTGATGGAACTTTCCTTTGAAGTCTTCTTCCCATCCTTCATCTTTTCACATTTAGATTTGGCATTCATCATTACTATTGAAATATTTCTATCATTGCTTCCATTAAGACTCTTTAGTTTCATCTCCTCCTCCAATAATATGGAAGTAAGCTCCTCAAAAGTAAGATTCAGAATTCTTACCTTTGCATTCAATGTTATGACCAAGCCATTGTACTTAGGGGCCAGGGGGGGGAGGGGTCACAAAAATTATTAATGTATGTAATGAATACCTATGTTGCTTCTCTATCAAAAAGCTTTTTTTGCTAAAGTTGACCTTTATTTTTTAAGTTAGAAACCGATTATCTAAAGAATTACATTATTCAATGTTACCTCTCTTTAGGAAATGAATTTTTTTCCAATGCCTTTCAAGAGCATAGGCACAATTAAGGTTACATTTTTTTTCCAATATAATATTACTATATAGATTAAAAAATTAAGTAAATTTGAAACTATGATTATAGTAGATCTCCACCACCATAGAACTCCGTCTAGCAACTCTATCATTACTTTGTCAATCTATTCCCATGTGAGAATCATGATGAACACCAACATGCTAAATATAGACATGCATATCCATCTAATGAGATGGTCCATCATCAATGTCCACATGAGTTGAGGTTTCCATCTCATGCATGTTCAAGCATTTTAAGAGTCTTTTATTAAAAAATATTTTAAGAAAATGTTCCACAAAATTCTTCTCAAAAGATTGCATTACACATTATGTCAAGTGTAACCCATAAAGGAAAATGAGGAATTTCCCAATAGAAAAGAGTTGCATTGCCAAAGTATCAATCAAAGAAAACAACCTTATCTTTTTTAGTATACCCCTATGTTTAGATAGTGAGTTTCCGTTTGTATTATTTTATAGGAATGTGGTCAATTCTCCCGGTTGTGTTGCATGGACAAATCCTTTGGTCCCCCATTTTTCTCACAATTTTAGGCTTATAAAACTAGGCATCATTAAAAATATTGTTTGTGAGGCCATTCAAAACACATTTACTTAAGCTTCTTCTCTTCTTTATGGTTATAATGTCCTCTTATACATTTAAACCATACATTTCATTTCTTGATAGATTCTCTTGATTATGAGTGTCATTTACATTTTGGTATATTACAACACATTTAAGAACATGCATGCACAACATAAGGGGGTCCATTGTTTCAAAACATGAGCCTTATGTCTCTTGTTTAATAATTAAGGGACTAACAAATCCCATGATGGATGGGTCATGTCATGTGCAAAAGTAGAAGGAGCTTGAGGATATGCATTGTTGACCAAATACCTTAGTAGTAATATGAAATGTGAACAAAAATCTTAATGGGACTTATGTAATGTTTACACTTGACATTATTTTCTAGATGTGATGCTACTTGAGAGCTTGGATTTGTAGAAATAACCTTCAAAACCTATCTTAAAGTTATCTAAAATATTGTTAGTAAGAGTGCTGAACCAATTGAAATAGATAATGGTTGTCTATAAAATTGAAGACCTAAGGTCTCTAATTGAGTTACAACATATATTAAATTTGGTAATGACAAGTAATGCTTGAATCATTGTTGGTCCCATATATAGCATGTCTTCAATTAAGAGATTTTTATTCACATTTTGGGATTGGTTTCATAGACTACCCTAAAAAAGTCATAGAAAATGTATCTCTATTTACAAAGAAAAAGGGGTTCATTCTATTTGTGATAATCACATATCATGCAATTTTTTAAGCATCCCACTAGCATTTGTTTATGATAAGATTTGGGATGGAAAAGTGACATTTCTAAGGTTTTGTAAAAACGTATATATTCTTCACAATTCAGCTAGTTGAAGTTTTGTTTCAAGATGTATGTCTATATGAAAATAAATATGTACAAAACACAAACACTATTGATTTAAGAATATATGACTACCCATGCATAGATATATAGAATTTTCCATGCCATGCAATAATTGAATATGCAAGCATACTCACTTTATAGAGATAAGACATTAAATTAAAATATAAATTTGTATGGGCCTTTGACATTATAGAAAAAAGTTATGAAGGATGTAAATATAGAGAGATCAAGTACATAGACTTAATTTACATGAATAAATGCTATCATAAAATGTAGTCACCAAGCATATTATTTAAGATATTGAAGATTATCCAAAAAGGAAAGGAGTGTAAAGAGAGTTGAGCTACCTTTTGTCTAGATGTTGAGATGTAGCAATTGCAGTTGTACAATGCTACATTGGATGGGTGAAAAGATAAAAGGTAACATCTCACATAATAGGGGGTTTTGAGAATGTTAGCTTCACATGTGTGTTTGTGTGTGTGTGAAAACACTCTATCTACGTAATATTGTATGGTGCATGAATATGGATGAGAGATATGGAATAAAGTCTGCAACACATGGCACACATGTAAAGTGCAGGTTGTATGGTGTCATATGGAAACACACATGGAAAGGGTGAGGGATCATTTATGGAGCATCTCCTCCTTTGTATATTTAACTAGTTTATGCAATGAAAGGTATAGAGGATATTATTGAGTGTACAATTAGTTTGTAACCATGTCTTTCTTGGTCTATTACAATGCACCTTGACTATATACCTCATCTATCTTACACACCATGATTAACACCAATTTCAAATTATTAACATGGTATCAAAGCCATGGTTATGGCTCTTAATTGTGGTGTTTTTATATCATTTTATTAGATTCATGCTTAGTATGTCTTAGTCAATATCTTTGTCTTAAAAAGAAAATCTTGCACACTCATGATTATTATGATTGCATTTGAGAGGGTCAAAATCTTGTGAGGACTATAGAGATGCTATCATCATCAAGAATATGTGTTTGCAATGTCATTATAATGAAACTATCAAAAGCAAAGTTTTCAACAAGTATGTGAGGCTATCATCCTCAAAGAAGCTATTGATAGGAGTCAAAGGTACTTTGTTATTTTAGCTCTTTTGCTTGGAGCTTTTGGGCCCAAGTTTTTTTCAAAGAAGACAAGGGTTGTTATTTTTTAGACATTGATGTCTTCTTTTCTCTTGCTATTTCAAGGACCATGTTAGTGTGCATATGCATACTCTCATTGGAATGGCAAGTGGTGTTGGGATGGTTGTAGTCCAAGTTGGAGCATGTTGGTTGAGGCATGAATCATTTGTATGCTCAAGGATGCGCATGTAGACTAGAAGCAAGGAAGGCTTTCACACACTTGGAACCTATGATGATTCTCAAGGAGAGAGGTTTGTGAAGCACACCCTTGAAGGTGCATGTTGAAAGGGCATGTAGTTTGAAGTTGAGAGCTTTAGAAAGTAGGTTTGAAGCAAGAGAGATGCTCACATTTTGGGAAGATTGGTAGACTAAAGAAATGAGATTTTGGTGGCTCAAGAACATGAGGTGCATGGTTGAAAAATGGTTCATGTGGACTAAAATTATCAAAATTACATTGATAGTGTCACTTATATAACACATGCCAAGATGTCATCAAGTTGACTTGAAGTACAATCAAGTATTGAAAGTATACTATCCTACTAGAATGTTTAGTTCAAAAGCAAGCTTGTGTTTGTCGAAAACAAAAAAAGAATCTAACAAAGAATGACAGAATGTTTAGCATAGCCTTGATTATGCAAAATACTTCCAACAAAGTAAGGTGCTCCTAGACAAGGCACTCACTATGGTTTTGGCTCATCAACAAATGTAGCTATGTGGCAAGTTGCAAATTACTATTGTAGGCACAACTAGCTGATGGTAGCAAGTTGGCAAAGGCATCAACCTTGGTATAAATGATGATATACAACAGTGTGATCCTTGGGGGATATTGAGACATATATTGCAAAAAATAGGTAGAAAAACAAAGCCCAAGATTGTACCATGGATGAAGGTGATGCCGCTCCAGTTTTCGCTCCCAAGCTCAAGTCCATTATCATAGGTGAAATTAGAAGAACTTCTCAATTAGTAGCAATTGAAGTATTGAAAAAAATAGGCAACAAGAAGGCAATGTCTAGAAATCTAGGTGAAAATTAGGAGTGAATTTTAGCCCAAGGTCTATTATTTGGAGGTTTTGTTGGTCTCACCGAGCTAAATGTTTGGGCTTGAAAAGTCAAAAAAAGCCATATATACATAAATGCACATATTTTAGCCTAAAAATAACACAAAAATAGCTTTAAAAAAAGGTTTGCTCTTAACATTCACCCACTTTTCTAAACTCTTCACCATTGGTCAACTAAACATTTTCCCACCTACCTACAAACTGAAAATTATGGGGGTCCCTTAATTTTTACCATGGATATCATGCAACAGACATTCCTTGTGTGTGCTTAAGAGCAGGCCATTGGGCCAATGTGTAGTGAAAATCTCAATGTAGATTGTAGGAATGTAAGTTGCTTGCAAGTGGCATGCTCCAAATGTACTACTGACATGCATGTTATTAATCGAGATTGGCAACACTATGATAGATGCTAATAGAAGAAGTTGGGAGCCTAATGTGCCAAGTTTTGAGTGGAAGGAAAGGGGTTGCTTTGCTTGCAGGGAAGCCATGTTAGCTACAAAGAAGAGAATCGATAGGATTGAGGAGGACGTAAGTCAAATGAAGTAGATTTATCTCCTCTCAATTAGTGCAGCCCTCACCCTATGCCTATGCAATGTAAGCGAGGATATAAAGAAGATGAAGAAGCTTACAATGAATATGAGAGAGAGAGAGAGAGAGAGAGAGAGAGAGAGAGAGAGAGAGAGAGAGAGAGAGAGAGGATAAGGTGACACTTTTCACAAGGATAAAATCTTATCCTTAGATTTTGTAAAAATGAATATTTGTGTAAGTAGGGATTCCCAAGTCATAGACAAGATCCATTGTGTATTCATATATGAGCATATATCCTTAAAAGCATGCAATTGTACTCACCCATGGTATGAGGGTACTTTTCTTGAGCCTGGATAGAGGCTCAAAATGAATGTATCTACATACATGTGTGTCTGGATAGAGTCTATTCGAGATGACTTGCACAAGAGTGGGGTTCTTTGTTCAAGATTGAGATCTCAAGAAGAACTTATGAGTGCATGGTGTGTGCACATGGTCCTTGCACATGTGGGTTTCTCATACCTTTCTTGAACATTTATATTGTTCAAAAAGGATGGGGTAGGTTTACTCCAGTAAGTGGTGCTCAAACGAACATTGGTATGTGCACATGAAGCATGCATATGGTGGACTAGATGTGTCTAGTCATATAAATACTCCAATATAACATTGAGGGAGTGTTAAAATATTGAGAGGTAGAAATTGTGCTTATGCAATACTACATTGGATGGGTGAAAAGATAAAAGACAACATCTCACTTGACACAGGGTATTGAGAATATAAGCTCCATGTATGTGTGTGTGAAAGCACTCTATGTGCTTAACATTGTTTGATGCATGAAGCATGCATATGGTGGAGTAGATGTGTCTAGTCATATAAATACTCCAATATAACATCGAGGGAGTGTTAAAATACTAAGAGGTAGAAACTGTGGTTATGCATTACTACATTGGATGGGTGAAAAGATAAAAGATAACATCTCACTTGACATGTGGTATTGAGAATGTAAGCTCGGTGTATGTGTGTGTGAAAGCACTCTATGTGCTTAACATTGTGTGATGCATGAATATGGATGAGAGATATGGAGTAAAGTGTGCCACACAAGGCATACATGTAAACTGTGGGTTCTATGGTGTCACATGGGAGCACACATGGATCATTGATGGAGCATCTCCTCCTTAGTATGCATAAGCAATTTTTGCAATGAAAGATATAGAGGACATTACTGCGTGTGCAATCAATTTGTATCAATGTAGATTATATATATTGTCTCCCATAGCTGCATCCTTGAGACATTAACAAGAGTTTTACACAATCACTTAGGAAAGGACTAGCTTAAACTAGTACTATACACATGAATGATATGACATCATCTCATAGAATCAATGCTCAAATATCTCTTTATCCCATAGAATTCAGAAAAGAGCATGCTTAGCCTTCAAATGTGTAGTGTTACAAAACACCATGCAAGCTATAGTTTATAATATATCTCAAAAATTGTCTACAATAGTAAGAAAGGTCACATATAAGTAAAATAAATGATTCCAATCCTTTACAAGTGAACATTGTGATTAAGAGTTCTTATCATTTCAATGCTATCTTGAAAAGAGAAACTTGAAATTTCACTAAGATTTCGACCTTCAAAGTGAAATTCAAATGTTTAAACCTTGTATTACAAAAGTTTTAAAGTTTATTTTGGCATAGACCTAGAAGCCCATGAAAATGATCAAAGGATAAATGAAATTTATCAATGTGCTAAAACAATGCTTTGTTAGTTAACTTCATGGCATTGAAGTTCCCAATGACACTTGGGTACTAAACTAGTGCTAAATGGAGCTAACAAATTTGGTTTCATGGCTCAAACTAGGCATCCCATTTATGCATAGGTTATTGTAGCATCAAAATCATCATGCTTGATCATGCAACTAAATTGCTTGTGTATGGGAATGGCTTGAGAATACACCTTGAAACTTGAATAACGCAAACCAAAAGAGTTAGTACAAACTTTCACCCTCTTGGGAAAACGATGTAGCCAAGAAGCGTGTTGGCACAATTGAGATGAATCTCAACCTAGCCAAAAGTTAGCAAGATAGTGTTACTAGTACATCACAAAATAGTTAATCATGGTGCATAGCATGTGCCTAGAATACAAAATCGTAATTGCCTAAAATCTATGGATTTAACTTTTCTATTGCATTATTGTTCATGCATGTGAAGCATGCAATATGACTACTATGGCACAATTCATCATAGCTCTATAACTAGTCAATGATGCATAGGCCAAGTAGTGCATCCATTCTTTGAGCTTTTAGCAATGTCATCCATCTTGTATGCATGCTTAGAGTCGAGTGACACCTAAGGCTAATAGGGTGGGGGGGATCCCACTCCCCTATTAGCTCTCAGTCGTGCTATGCTAGTGATGTTAGTAGTGGGCTTTCGTTACCCCCACCTCAACGAATCATTTTTCTTTCTTTTGAATATCAATGTCTCACACGACCAATCAATGGTTTTCAATTTTTGAAAATCCAATACTTCACATTGCATCATCTTCCCTCACTCCATAATGCAAGAACATGAATGTTTATGGGGGAATGGAAACCTTCGTACTAATGTTAGAAGTCCTAGTGTGACTCGCCCTTAGGACTTAGGGTAGCTAGGGTTAGCAGGAGGATATTGAAACTCTCTCTCCTTGCTAAACCTTGGTCACACTAGGGAGATGTAGGCTGAATGGGGATAGCTTCAATCCCAAATGCTAGCCCCTTTGAAAATGAACTGCTTATATGTTGCTACGAGGGTTAAGGTCATCATTGTTCTCTAATTGGTCACACTGAAGTTATTACCATGTGTGGTGTCTTAATGTACCTCTTTGTTAGCTAAAATTGCAAACCCAATCGCATATGCTTCTCTTTCGATTTTCAATCATGATAAATGTTGCTCACCATCATCATTACCCATTAGTAATATCATTCCTCCCCCCCCCCCCCCCCCCCCCCCTTGAAACTTTGTTGCGACATCAATGGGAGCATAGCATGTTCTTTAGTCTTTTGTCCCTACTCACCCTATGGCCACCACTACTGGACCTATTAAATTATGACATGTAGGTACTATGAATTGTTATTGCCAAGTATTTCACATATAGATACCATCAAAGCATGTTGTAATGAGATTGCCAAAAAGTTATTGGCAAGTAAAGGTTGTCTTCCCACAAGCCTCTATAAAGCATAGAGGAGCCAATTTCACGCTAAGATGGAACAAATTCGCCATTTGGGAGCTTGTTGTCATGCGTTTGGAAACTTTTTTTTAATAGCCAAAGGTATAAAAATTTGCCTATTGTTCCTTAGATTTACATTCTATTGGCAGTCATTTACTTGCTGTAGGGAGTCGTAGCCATTTAGCAAACATGATAAAAACCTTGCAGGGAGTCACAGTCCACAATTTTCTCCTTCTACTTCTAGCTTACATGAGCTCTATTAACGTCTAATATCATTATCATAAGAACGATTGTCTCCATATTGTTCTACTGTTTGAGATGCAGTTTCAAGCCCCTCTAATAAGAAAATTATAATGCGGTGGCCATGTCAAAACTCATGTGCGCTTTTCTACGTATGAGTGGATCACTTAAGGGCCCCCGGCCAGTGTCGTGGGTCGTGTAACAGTTTCGTGTTACAAGAAGAACTCACTTCTGGATTGGAAAGCTGTCCCTCTCCAGTAATTCATATATATATATATATGTATATCTATATATATATAATATGGATTGACTTTCTCAGTCAAGCGGCAGGCTCCGAAACGATCCTTCATATAATGCATGTGCGGCCATAGCCACAATTGAGACTTGCACTAATTGTGCCGGAGCTAGCAGCTAAGTGCTAAAGATCAGTGTGTGAAAATATTTGCAGCGCTTCCGCATCGCACTCTGTCTGGGAATTCGTCTGTGAATGGCCGTTCATGAGTTAGAGGAGAAGAAGGCCTGCTGGGGTTTCAGTTCAAGCCTCTTGTCTGCGAGAACATCAGTCCGTAGGAATCCGCATGATAAAGATACGAAGACGAGCTGGCCGAAGCTCTTCATGTATGTTGCCAGCGCGGCTTCATTGGCTGGGAATCTGATGGTGCTGTGGCCTGTGCTCATGAGAGAGATAAGGTTCATCGCCATGGCTGCAATTATCAGTTATCGCCAAGGTGTGCTTTTGTCCGACCACAAAAGTTCTGTTGTCCGTTCTCTGGTATGGCACATTCTAACTACATGCCTTAGCTGCCGTAGTGGACACTCTGCGTTATCTCATGCCGATAGAATGCTCAGCGTTACCCGTATATTAGTGAATTAGCATATCCTGAGGTCCTCCGAAATGACAGCAGGGGTAGGTACTGTAGGTTATGACGTCTAGAACTTCTTCTGATATACATGTATTTGTAGGTCGTATGAAACTGTCGGCGATTCATGATTACATGGGCAATCTCCTCCTCAGCTTGCTCATAGTTCTCATCCTGTTAATGAAGCCCGGAGCCTTTCTGATCAGCACCAGATCGTACCTCAATTTCAAGAAGATTCATATTGCTCAATGGACCAATTTCATCAAATCGATGTCGACTCTCTCTGCAGAGGATCAGATCGGTCAGTCGGCCTTAGCTGCAGCTTCAGCCGTCTTCGACCATGAACATCCGGATCCGGACCATGATACATCTAAACCCTCTTCAGTTATCAATATAACCTCATCCTCGACCACTGGAGGAGGCTACATCAGGACTCCTTCAGCTGCAGCGGCCATGAACCTGCCAATCGAGAAGCCAGCCCAGCCGGCTCATGCAGCCGTCCTGCAGGATCATATTGATTATCCGGAATATTCGTCTAAATCAGCCTCTCCGGCTACCATTATGACCTCGTCATCGACCACTTCAGGAGACTGTATCGAGATGCCTCCAGCTGCAGTGGCCAATATAAAACGGGCGCCACTCGAGAAGCCAGCCGCAGCTGCAGTAACTTTGAAGAAGCAGAGAAGCTGCAGCAGCCTGCAGCTCCAATATGATCGCTCCATCATGTCCAATACTGGCCACAACTTCATGAGTGCCGCCGCCGACGTCGTTCGCCCTCGTCCTCGTCAGCAGGCCAACGCCAAGGAAGCGCTCAATCGCCTCAGCGGCGAGGAATTTCGTTCCAGAGTAGAGAGCTTCGTGCTCAAGCACCGCAAGCGCATGTGGGCTGAATTGTTGAATGATGAATCGTGCCATTATATCCTTGATAGGAATACGTGCGGTTGCCAGTTTAAACTCTCAATAGCATAAGCCCCCTCATTATGTGTAAAATAACGTAGCTAGGCATGCAAACAACCACGTCATGCACAGTTGTATATGTAAGCTTGGCTTCATACATCTGTCAAACATGTATAGTCTAAACATGTACAGTCTTTGTCGTGGCCTTGTGTTTCAAACTCTCAAATACCTACACGATTGTATAGATTGTCAAATTAATGACGGATACTACCCGAATCTCTATGATGGCGTGTGACAACTCTCTAATACTTACATGTACGTACATGAGTTGTGCATGAGCATATTTGCGAGTATTTCACTCCAATTAAAAGCATATGCATGTTTTGTTCAGTGCCCTTTCCTTAATCAGTAATCTCGATAATGTTTCTTTTGATCCCACCATCTTTCCATTTTTATGCGCGAGTTGATCTATATTACCTACAATGTTTACATAATCTCTAAATAGATGTCATCAACTTTTTAGGGAGCTTCCTAGCCACCTGAAAAGTGATTCTCTTCTTTCCTACTAGTTTAAAGACTACAACTATTTTAGCATTGAGCCTTTCTTTTACACCAACACTATTGTTGGTTTAATAAAAAAGGATAGCATTCCTACAAAGCCATACAAACTTAATAAATATGTTGGGAGTAAAGGAATCCATGCATAACCGCCCCTGTATTCATTATATTGATAGTATCCATGTGCATGTACACTATAGGTGATGGGTGCACATCACTATCACTCATTCTTTATTCTTCTAGTGACACTTGAATAAGCTAGAAAGCTGGGTCACATTGTGACTATTGGAGTTCTCACATATGGTGTCTCTCTCTCTTTTTCTACACCATCATTTTTTTTCTTTCAACCTTGTTCCATTTATGAGCTTGAATACTTTGAATGGAATATATTTTTATAGAATAACATTTCTAGCCTACATGTAAGACCTAGTATAACAAAAATCTTCAACTTTATGCATATTCCCAAATTTCAAAGGTCCAAGTTCACTATAAACAACCCGATTCTCTCTATTCCAACAAATTTTGAGAAATCAAAGCATTACAAATAGGCTAATCTAGCATGGATTGTAGCTCTAAAGTACCTCTTTCAAATTCAATTTCTTAAGGATTCCACCCATGCATTCATATATTATAGATAAGATTTGATATATATTTTATATGTAGAGATCCACATTATTGACTTTTATTGCATACAAAAACTCCTTCAAACTATAAATTCATTGGACACGCTTTAAGTACAACATTTTCCATTTTGCACAAGGTCTAAACATTCAATAGCAACCCTACACAAGTTTAAGCAGTCTCTACTTTCACTTAGTACACCAAGTACAAGATTCCCCACTTTAGAAAAGGTCTAAAGACTCAATAACAGCCCTTCACCACAAGTTTGATTGATAGCATTCCATCCACGTGAAGATGAAGATCTCAATAAGATTCCTTATGCCAAACCTACAATATTTGACATAGCAAAAGCAACATCAACACAAGTACTCTTAGTATACAAAAGATACTAGACTTACCTCTTTAATTTAAAAAAAAAGACAATGCGGAATAATCTCAATAAGCAAAAAAAGTTCCTCTCACTAATTGTAAAAAAATTCTAGCATATTTAATTTGGTAAAAAGGCCCCAAAAAGATTTTTTTTCGTTTTTTAATCTATGACATCCTAGAATTCTTTCACTTCCAATATATTGTTATGTAAACGGAACTCAATGTACACATCGCTCATCATTCTTATGCCTCGCCATTCCACCTTCATGTGTCATAATCAATGGAGCCACCTATGCTCCTAGCTAACTCCTAGTGACAGCTATCACTAACTCTTCATGCATATATCCTTTTGCACTAGCCTCAATGGATATTCAACCTTGCTGTACTCTGGTATTTAGTCCCTCTAGCTTCATCTCTTGTAGATCACAATTGGTATCCCAGTTTCTTTTCACTCCTATACAACTAGGGACTTTCCTTGTGCTATCCGAGATTATCACTACATCTACATTTTGGTGTTGATATGTCCACATGCTCTTTTCAATAGCTCTAAATTTATCTCCTATATTGATCTTCATTAGATTATATGTTTCCTATGCAAATCATAGCATATCTTCACATATGGGAGCAAAACCATCACTTGTATTAGAATGAGATTATCAATGCTCAAAATAACATTTGCTAAAATTTCACACAAAGCTTCAAGCATTCATGTTACATGGTTCATGAAGTTTAAGCATGTTTCATCTTGCATCACACAAGATTATTACAAGATTGAAGAAGGAGGTGTGCTAAGTAAGAAGAAATAGGACATCAAAGAAGATGATGATGATGATGAAAAATAAATAAGAAGGGAAAGGAAGTGGAAGAAGAAGAAAGAGAAGAAAGAAGACAAAGAATATGAAGATGAAGAAGGAAGAAGGATGAGAAGGATTGTGAGAGAGCAACTAGCTATATGGATGGCAAAAGATGAGCAAAGTAAAAATGGTTCCAAAAGATGGCTGGAATAGAAAATGAGAAGAAAAAATGTTTTGGATAAAACTATTGCTGCAAGATGGGTATATTCAAATATAGTAGTGATGCCTTTATTTGGGTAGAAATTGCTATTCCATTCAGGGTACTCCAAACACCCTTTAACTTCATCATACTATAATAGCAATGTGTCAATTGAAATGTAACATGAAAGCAATCACCAATCAAAAAATAAATGGGCAACCTCTCTTTACATGTTGGATAGGACATGGAATCACGATTAGGAGAGTGAGATGTTGAGATGGGTGAATGAGGAGTGGAAATGGTGAGAAAAATACCCACAACAAGCCATTTTATAAGGGATTTTGATGCATTTGTCTTCATGTAAAATATATGAAAATAAACCATTTTGCAATTCCTAGTGAAGAGCAAAATAAGGCATTAATGTACTACAAGTGATTGTAATGGATGCCATGATTTTGGGTTCCCAACACCCCCTCTCAAGTAAAACAAGGTGGCCTAAGAGGAGGGGGAGAGAGAGAGTTCCATTTGTGCTAGCTTTTGATTGTACAAGAACTATAAGCACAATAGGATTCTTAATTAAAGCAAATTCATGTGTGACAAGAGAGTCAATAAAGCAATTGTGCCAAATTGTAAGACTAAAATATAACACATGTACCATAGCAGAGAACGTGAAGAAGAGTAGTAGACAAGGTGAAATCTAAGGTTCTCAAAACTTGGCCTCAAGATGGAAACTACTCGCTACAAGGGATGCGGGAAGGAGAGAGAATAGGAGAAAATAAGAAAGGGACGAGAGAGAGAGAGAGAGAGAGAGAGAGAGAGAGAGAGAGAGAGGGAAGAGAGGAAAAGAGAGAGGGAGGAGGAGTATGTGTAGAGAGAGGAGAGAAGGGAAAGGAGAAAAGAGAGAGAAGAGAAGAGAGAGTGTGTAAAGAGAGGAGAGAGAATAGGACGGGTATAGAGAGGAGATCAGAGAGAGTAGTATGAGTAGGAGATAGAGGAGAGAGTAGAGCAAGTATGAGTAGAAGATAGAGGGGATGGGTAGAGAGAGGAGAGAGTATGAGTAAAAGATAGAGAGGATGGGTAAAGAGAGAACAGAGAAGGTAGAGATATATTAAGGAGAGGGGAGAGAAGAAAAACAAGAGAGAGGAGGCATCAAAGGTGAGAAGAGAGAAGAGAGAAGAGAGAGAAGACATAAAATGAGAGATAAGAGAGAGTACAAAAATAGAGAGGTGGAGAGTAAATAGAGTATAAAGAGGTAGAGAGAGGTAGAGAGTATGGCACTAAAATGATTATTCAATAGCATGAGGGTAGTCTCGATGTTGCTAACCATTATGCCTAGAATCAAGAAGGAACATAGTGAACTAATCTTTTGCATGCTAAAACATTATATTTTCTTATTCTTTGTCATAACTAGGACATATGTGTGTTATATTTTTTCTTTAGGTAATATGAGACTAGAGGGCTTAGTACCTTGAGTGTGTGTAGCAACAAAGCAATGCATAAATCCAAGAATGAAAAGAACAAGGGTTGTTTTTTGGCACATGTAGAGTGGTTTTCATGTACCTTTTTTGAACACATGGCATATACTTTGTGCATTCCATGTTACATCTCATATACATTGCAATTGTTTTCATCTTAAGTAGATGGGTGAAGAAAAGTTGCAAGCCATAGATAGTTTCATGGATTTATGTGGGTTATAGTAGGAAAGAGGGGATGGCAACTGCTATGCTTATGTGAAAATGAAAGATAAGACCATGTGGTCTCAAAATGATTTGAGGACACCCATGATAGAGACCATGATGATCAATCAAGGGGTGCATATGTGTACATATGTGTGGTGTACATACATCATTTTGTGGGGGAGCTCCTACTTGGAGATTAAGACAAGACAATTAGAGATTGGACTATGAAACGTAGGGGGGGTTGCTTTGTGAGACTTGAGAGTGTTCTTGAGTGTGGGATGAGACTCTCTAGCAAGTTTTCCATTTTCTCATGGTAGCAAGGCTAGGGGGGCTTTAACTTTTTGAGGCTCAATAGTGTTCTTGAGTGTCATAGAGCCACTTTGTGTTGACATATCGAGCTCCACTCGTGATACGCCAGGGTGATCGTTGTGCATTTATGTCACCGACGTGTTAGTTGCAGACGCGGTTGGTATACCGCCCCTGAATAATAGCTACACGATAGCTATCCTTATCTACTCTAGTTTGTGGCTCAGTTAGTATGCCACCTTAGTTAGTTGAGTTTGGTTTGAGACCCATATATACAGGGTTCTTCTATTTCTTTGTAAGAGAGTTCATTTTGGCTTCCACAACTAAGAAGAGGAAAACTGTTTTTCAGCCTCCACCCTTGTGTGTATTCCCCCATTGTGCAAGCAAGAAAGCTACAAGTGAGACTCCTTCCTTCTCTCCCACAATCTTGACATGGTATCAGAGCCTTGTTCGTGGTAAGGAGCTCAAGAAAGCAAGCCAAGCTCGCGGTGTTCTAGTAAGAGGACCAGTGTTGCTTTCATTTTCTGTTTTGGGAGCAGATCTCTGCAGGTAGCACAGCCGGAAATTGCAGGAGTGCATTGTCTCAGGTTGAGATGCCCTTCGCGGTGAAGCAAGAGGGCAGTATATGCTGCGGGACAGAGCTTTAGCTCTTGGCGACCTTGTTTTTTTGATTTGAGGCCATTTCAGGGCCTGTTTTGGAGGCGGAAGTTTTCTGCACGCACTCAGGAAACGTCCCAGTTTTATGCTGTGCAGCCACTGTTCTACAGGTCGGTGAATAGTTACTATAAAAATTGCATTGTATGCTTGTGCGCAGAGACATTGGGAGTTACAGAATCATCCCTGTTGCCTGTTGATGCAAAATCGTCACTAGGAAGTGACTGTGTGGTCAAATACCACTTTCGCCAGTTTTGCAGATTTTCCCTTGTGAGGGTGAAGCTGTGGTTTTTGCAGTGACAGAATTTTTTGCAGTCTTCTGTAATGGCATCTGATTCTCTTTCACAGATTGTCACTGAAAAGCTTGACAAGAACAACTTCCAAGCATGGAAGTTTAGAATGACGAATTTCCTTATGGGAAAAGGATATTGGGAATTTGTTGCAGGAAATGAAGAAGAACCAGTTCTTCCTGATATTCCCAATCAACAGCAAATGCAGGCATTTAAAGCATGGCATAAGAGAGCCAGGAAAGTTATGTATTGGCTGTCTATCAGCATTTCAGACTCTATGATTGTGCATATTCAGGATGCAAGTACGCCAAAGGAGGCATGGGATACTCTGTCAAAAATGTATAGTACAAATACGCAAGCGAGGAAAATGCAGCTCAAGCAAGAGTTGCATAATGTGCAAAGAGAAAATATGAGCATCAATGACTACCACATGAAGGTGAAGAAGATTGCAGATGCACTTGCTTCCATTGGGTCGCCAGTGGAAGATGATGATTTAGTTTCTGTGACCTTGAATGGTCTAGGAAAGGATTATGCGCAGTTTCGGACATCCATTTCCGTCCGTGAAAGATTTCCTGATTTTGAAGAGTTGATTGCTCTTCTAATTTCTGAGGAGCAGAGAAATGGTGGTGCATCTTCTTCAGGAGGAACTTCAAAAGAAGCTGTCTTCTACTCAAATGCTGGAAGAGGTAGAGGCAGAGGTAGAGGAGGCCGATTTGGAGGCCGTGGTAGAAATCAGAATATGCAGCAAACTCAAGAAAACCAGTCCTATGGAGGAGGACGTGGTAACTCTAGAGGCAGGGGGAGCCAAAGAGGTCGTGGTGGATGGCAAAGAGGCCAAAATACAAACAGTAATGTTGAATGCTACTACTGTGGTAAAATGGGTCATATGGCTAAAGACTGCTATAAAAAGCAGAATGACATCATGAATGGAAAACTGCAACAAGGGAATTATGCATCTTCTAGTAGACAGGGTGATGACAGAAATGAGCATTTGTTCATGGTGCAGCACATAAACAATTCTGTGACAAGTGGAGAAGAAAGCAACGATGTATGGTATGTTGACTTAGGTGCATCAAACCATATGACAGGTCATGCAGAATGGATGGAGGATGCAAGGAAAATGGAAAAACCAGGATTTGTGGAGACTGGTGATGATACTGCACATCCTATTGTGCAGATAGGAAAAATTCCCTTGTCTATGCAGGATGGGAAAAAGAGATACCTATCCGATGTATTTCATGTCCCGAATATCACCAAGAATCTGGTTTCTGTTGGTCAAATGGTTGAGCAGGGCTTGCAGGTCAGATTTAATCCTCATGGATGCTTTGTTGAGGATATGAAAAATAAAGGTCGCTTGATAGCAAAAGGAAAGAAGAAGGGCAGAATGTTTACATTGGATGCAGACATGCCTGAATTGAGTGCAGCAATGTTTGCACATCGGACCGGTGTAGTTGCAGATATTGATATCTGGCATAAACGCATTGGTCATGTTAATGTACAGCGACTTAAATCAATGCAGGCCCAAAATATTGTTGCAGGATTGCCTAAGTTCAAGGTTGCAGAAATGCATAAGGTATGTGAAGCCTGTCAGTTTGGAAAACAGGCAAGGAAACCATTTCCTAGACATGTTCAAGAGAGTAAGAAGCCATTGGAATTAATCCACTCTGATATGTGGACTACTAAAGCTGCATCTCTTGGAGGCTGTCATTATTTTGTCAGTTTTATTGATGACTATAGCAGAAAAGTTTGGGTGTATTTTATGAAAAAGAAAAGTGAAGTTTTTGGGCATTTCAAAACTCTTAAAGCTATGGTTGAAAAAGAAATAGGTCTGCAGATAAAATGCCTAAGGTCAGATGGAGGGGGAGAGTACCTCTCAAATGAGTTTGCAAGGTTCTTGCAGGAGCATGGCATAAAGCAGCAATATTCATGCAGTCATACCCCACAGCAAAATGGAATTGCAGAAAGAAAAACCAGACATATTGGAGAGGTGTCTCGTGCCATGCTCAATGAAAAAGACCTGCCAGATTTTTATTGGGCTGAAGCAGTTGCTACAGCAGTCTACATAATGAACAGGACTCCCACTGCAGCAATACATGGAATGACTCTAGAGGAGAGGTATACTGGTAGGAAACCAGATATTTCTCATTTGAAAATTTTTGGTTGCATTGCCTATGTACATGTGCCAGATGAGTTGAGATCCAAGTTGGATCCAAAAGCTGAGAAGTGCATCTTTATTGGTTACTCTCTGCAGCAAAAAGGGTATAGATGCTATAACCCTTCTACTCGTAAGTTTACAGTGAGCAGAGATGTTGATTTTGATGAAATGAGTAGCTGGTATAAACCAGTAAATGTGATTGATGATGTAGATGCACAAAATGGTAATGCTGCACAGAATTCACAGCAGCAATCACAAAATATTAGTGGACCTGGAGCGTCCTCTAGCAGTGGTTCACATTCTTCCCCATGGACAGGCAGATTGAGATCAGGAGAATCTTCTCAAAGTAATGCAGATAGTGGTATGCAGGTATCACGAAAAGGAAAAGAGAAGGTTGATCAGCCCATGTTTGATGTGAATGCAGGTCACTCTTATGTGGATGGTGAATCCAGTGGCTCAGAACAGAGCATTGATGATGAGTTGGGTATTCCTTCTATTGTTACACCTGGAGTAAGGAAGACCAGGGATGTTTTGAGAGCACCTGGGAGTGAACCCACTTTGCGCAGGTCTACCAGAGTTAGGTATCCTGTGGATAGGCTGAAATATGATGGATTTACAGCCATTCACTATGCATATATGGTCAAGGTGATACAGGAACCAAAACCCACTTCTTTTGAGCAAGCCATGGGAAAAGAAAAATGGGAGAAAGCCATGGATGAAGAAATGGATGCCTTGGAAGCAAACGCTACATGGGAATTGGTACCTTTGCCTAAAGTTAAGAATGCAATTGGCTGTAAGTGGGTTTATAAGGTGAAGCACAATGCAGAAGGTTCTGTGAACAGATACAAGGCAAGATTAGTAGTCAAGGGGTATGCACAAACATATGGCATTGACTATGAAGAAACATTCAGTCCGGTTGCAAGAATGGCAACCGTAAGAGCAGTCATTGCTATGGCTGCATCAAAGGGATGGTCTTTACATCAGATGGATGTAAAGAATGCCTTCTTGCATGGTGATTTGCAAGAAGAGGTCTATATGGAGCAGCCACCAGGTTATGTGCATGCTGTCCATCCTGAGTTTGTTTGCAGGTTGAAGAAAGCCTTGTATGGCTTGAAGCAAGCACCTAGAGCATGGTCTGACAAGATAGGACAGTATCTTGTCACTATTGGCTTTCAGATTTCCAAGGCAGATTTCTCACTTTATGTGAGAAAAACAGAGAAAGGTATTATGCTACTTGTCATTTATGTTGATGATTTGATTATGACAGGTGACAGTGATGAAGATATCCTTCATGTGAAAATGCTATTGAAGCAGAAGTTTGAGATGAAGGATTTGGGAGAGCTGCGTTATTTCTTGGGCATTGAGGTGATTAGATCACCAAGTGGGATACAGCTCTTGCAGAGGCAGTATGGATTGGACATGCTGTCCAAATATGGGATGACAGGCTGTAAGCCTATTTCAGTTCCTTTGGAGCAGAATGTGAAGCTGAGCGCAGATGCAGGTGAGCTTCTGGAAGACCCTACTATGTACAGACGCATAGTAGGAAGCTTGATTTATATGACTATTACCAGGCCAGATTTGAGCTATGCTATTGGATTGGTAAGTCAGTTTATGCAGGCTCCAAGGAAACCACATTTGGATGCGGCTAGACGCATACTCAGGTATGTGAAGTCCACATTGCAGTATGGACTATTTTATGAGACTGGGGTTCAGATACAGTTGCATGGATACACTGATGCTGATTGGGCTGGTAGTATTTCTGATAGACGATCTACCAGTGGATATGTGTTCTCTTTTGGGAGTGCTGCACTCACTTGGAGCAGCAAGAAACAACCTACAGTTGCCTTGTCGAGCACAGAGGCTGAGTACAGGGGTGCAGCAATGGCTGCATGTGAGGTAGCTTGGTTGCATAAGCTACTTTATGATATGCATCAGTCTACAGATGGGCCAGTTGTCATTTATTGTGACAACATGAGTAGTATACACTTGGCAAATAACCCAGTCTATCATGCTAGAACAAAGCACATTGAGGTGCATTATCACTATGTGCGAGAGAGGGTTTTACTAGGTCTTATTGATCTAGTTTATGTCAGCACAGAGGATCAGGTAGCTGATATATTCACGAAGGCATTGGGCGCAGAGAAGCTGCGCAAGTTCAGAGACCTGCTTGGTGTGCAGGAATTGGGATTGAGCTCGAGGGGGAGTGTTGACATATCGAGCTCCACTCGTGATACGCCAGGGTGATCGTTGTGCATTTATGTCACCGACGTGTTAGTTGCAGACGCGGTTGGTACACCGCCCCTGAATAATAGCTACACGATAGCTATCCTTATCTACTCTAGTTTGTGGCTCAGTTAGTATGCCACCTTAGTTAGTTGAGTTTGGTTTGAGACCCATATATACAGGGTTCTTCTATTTCTTTGTAAGAGAGTTCATTTTGGCTTCCACAACTAAGAAGAGGAAAACTGTTTTTCAGCCTCCACCCTTGTGTGTATTCCCCCATTGTGCAAGCAAAAAAGCTACAAGTGAGACTCCTTCCTTCTCTCCCACAATCTTGACATTTGAGTCCATTTAAGGTTCTCACAAGTGGTGTATTTGCTAGGAGTTGTCATTTCTAGGTATAGTATGACTATCGAGTCTATTAAACTAAAGGGTCCTAGGTATAGTTGCTTGATAATATTTAAATTGGCAAGATCCATGGTATTAAACTTTTTATCCATTGATGACCTTATGATTAATTTTGAGATATTGTGGGTTAACTCCTCTTGTACATATCATGTAAATAAATCTATTGAAGTGCCTAAGAGGAATTTTCACTTTGAGGATGGTCAAAGCATTGCACAACAACATGGATTGAAGATAAGAGTGCAATTAGATATCTTGTATAGGCTTAACACCATATGAGCTACTCAACCTTCCCATCCTATCAAGTAATATCATAATAAAGGAAGGGGTTGATGCACATATATTTACTATGGATAAACACAAAGTAGAGAGAAGACAGAGTACAAAGATAGAGAGGTAGAGAGAAAGTCAAGTAAACATACTCTTGACTTTATGGTTACAAGTTGAGAAATACTTAGTCATTATTTTTCCTACAAAATCTAGACATTGACAATAGAAACCTAGTGATTCAGTTTGCATAATCATAATTGTAGTTTATATTGCGAGTAAAGTAAGAGCACCATGCTCATATCATAGAGTAGAGAGAAGGGAGAGTACAATGATAGAGAGGTAGTCAAGTAAACATACTTATAACTTAATGGTTGCAGGTTGAGAAGAGAGAGGACACTATGAGCCAAAGTGGTAACTTGTTGAGTGTTGAAAGACTTGCTTTTTTTGCAGGTTTTTGTTGTTTTTGTGGATTGAATGGTTTATTTTTTATTGATTTTGCTCGTGATGTTTTTTAATGGAGATATGATGTGCTCAAAGGTTGTGTTGAGTTCCTGATTGATTTTGATTGGCTCTGTTTAGATTCTTTTTTACTATGTTATCTTTCTGTATGAAAGGTTGGAATGATGATTGATGGATTTTGAGAGTGTTTCAAAGCTTATTGAATGATTCTTGATGGTTTTGAATGATCTAGGTATGTTGAATGCTTTCTGAAGACCTTTTGCATGGTACTCTAGACCCTATGTTGACACTACAACAGAAATGAGGCATAGACGCGCATGTTAGATGCGCAGAGTCGCGCGTCTATCACATCGTCTATATGTGTGTGTAAAAGAGCGTGTAAACATACGTGAAATTTGCATCTATATATCCGCGCAAATAGACGCTAATATAGATGCGCCAGCAGAGGCACAATTATTTAACCACCTAAAATTAGCAAATCACATAATTAAAAAACCAAAGTTAATAATTATTTAACCACCTGAAATTGATTCTTGAGCATGCACATGTGCGCATGATAAAAACCATAGAATTAAGAATACACATTGAATGATTGAATTAAAAAAATAGAGTTAATAATTACTTTTTCATTGCTCTCTAATGAATGGCAGTTCCTCCTGTTGACAAGCCTGATATAAGTAATTAGCGGCAAGCGACAGAAACCTTACAATTAGTAGCAAGCATTGCAATATGTATCTCGTAATTTCTCTACATACTTGAAGATGATAAAAGATACTTCCTTTTTATTATGGAAAATTCAATTTAGCTTTAAAATTGACTATTGATTCTTGAGTATGCACGTGTGCGCATGATAAAAACCATAGAATTAGGAATACACATTGAATCAATAAGCAAACTAAGTATGTTACAGTGAATGATCCATCTCATCTTCAATGAGATCAGCCCTTGCTAAACTATCTACTTCTAGGTCTATGTTACCAAGAGGTAACGAAACAAATAAGTCTATCCCACTATCAGATGTGTTGCTATTTTGCTCAATAACTTCATCAATATCATTGACAATCACATTATTGTCTTCTTCTGCGTTTCCTTGAACATCCTCGCGAGGTTCATCTTGTACTATATCACGCATATCATCCATTATGGTGTCATCATGCACATCATCATTAATTGTTGGATTGTCATCTGCTATCTCCATGTCGGTAATATTACCATATATTGGTTTTGAACGATTAGATATAGGGATGGCATACCACCATCGGTTATTGTTTACCATTGGATGATACACAACCTGTATTTGAAAAACAAAAGCAAAAAACTTAAGTACTTATTATATTGTGTATATTTATCACATGTATACATATAAAAAAATTAGCCTTTGCATATATACGTGCTCGCATTGTTGAGGTAGTAATAATGTGTCATTCTTGTTTTGGTGAAATTTTGTAGAGTCAATGATTACAAAACCACTTGGATGATGTCTGATTGTGCAATGCTCACCATTTGTTACCACTTCTTTAAACCACTTCACATCCAGTACATATATAAAGAATCGTCTAAAGTCAAGCTTCGGAATATCTTGGATCAAGCCACAATAACCTTCCATGGTACCATTGGCATCCTCGAAGTGAGCAAGGACACCACAATCTTAGGTATTTCTCTTTTCATCTATACGTTGAGTTCGAAGATGTTTACCCTCACACCAAAGTGCATTGAATAATGTGCACTAGTAGTAAAAGATAAAAGATCAAACATGTCAATTATTTATATAAAATAAAACTTATAAAAACAAATTAATTGATAGTATGTCTCACCTTTGATAAGCAACCTCGTGCGTATTCCCACTCTTCTTGAGATATATTAATTTCCTCCTCTTTTTCCATTCTCTCCATTTCCTCATGTAACCAATCTATATTAATATGACGTGGGAGCGCATTTAGATGATCTAAAAATGAGACATTACTTCCATATCTAGTGCGAAATTCTTGTCTTTCACTTTTTCTTCTTGCCCTTGCTTCATTATATAGTGTCACCCATTTACTCATTACATCACTATTGAGCACACAAAAACTATTTAACTTACGAAGTTCTTCTTTTGTTAGCACTTTACTCATTCCTTTTCCTTGAGGTACTATAGAGGTCATCCTCAAGTCTTCATCATCTTTCCATAGTCATGGTTGAGAGGGATCCACTTCAGCAAGATATTCAAATATATAAATAAGGGATGATTGCACTAACCAACCCTCAGCCATGCTTCCCTGAGGCCGTGCTTTTTGCCTCACAAAATCTTTCAAGGTTTTCATGTAGCGCTCAAGAAAAAACATCCACCTTACATGAGCTGCCTAGAAAGTGCGATCTCATCAATCAAATGTACGAGTAAATGTAATTGAATAGTCAAAATGGATCGAGGAAAAATTTCCTCCACCAAACAAACCACCTCAACAGATAATACTCAAGCATCTTGCAATGTGTTTGGATCAATTTCCTTCGAGCTCACGTGTCTGTCAAGATGTATTTGAGAATTGTTTATTTTTGTGTAGAAATTCAAAGATATATAATGAAAAAATACAATGTATACACACCTCACAAGCTCTCCCATCTTGTAAATGATATCACATACATCTTTGGATACACAATGGGACATGCTAGTAGGAAGTACGAACCGAATGTAAAAAATATTCATAGATCAAATGATTAGTTGAGGAAAAAGTCAACATACCCCAAAGTTTACACATAGTTACTCCACTAATTACTATATTCATGGTTAGAGATACCCTTACTTGAATCATTTTGTGCCAATCGTGGGACTTCAAACCAGATAGTTGCTCCACACCTCTTTTCTTTTTCTTTATAAAGGCTTCCTTGAGACATCTCATACATTCTGTGGGTGTTTGAAAGTTATATATTTAATCCTTCACTATTTTTTCCTCATTCTTTGACAACATCCAAGGTGCATGGGGTAGCTCAATCTTTCCTCTGGGTCCAATGTGTGGCCAGGCTTGTCTCAAGCGACCAATGTTACGTAAATCCTCCCTTACATTAACTTAATCACGAGCCCCTATCAAGTGATCCCATAATGTAGATACAACATTTTTGAATATGTGCATGGGGTCCAACAGGTGATTGATCTTGAGTTCAGTCCAGTACGGAAGACGAAAAAATATAGAGAACCTAAAAAACAAACAATATATTATGTAAATAATTCCTCATGCTAAATACTTTAAAGTCAATCGAGAGAAATGCACTTCTTACCGAGTGGAGGGTGGCTGTCGGCATTAATCCATCTCTCCTTCCAATCTCGAATGGTTAGAGATTGTGGAGTCATTCCATTAGTAGGGAGAACATATTTGGGATGGTAAATAGGAATAAATCGATGATGATTGTCATAGATAACCTTCTTTAAACGTGCCGGCCTAGAGGAAACTAGAGAGGGATTGCAAATAGGACATGCATGATATTCTGATGTGGTTAAACTTGAAAAAACAAGTGAATTAATAAAATGCAATTGATTCAAGTCTTGAATTTCAAATATAGAGTTATATACATGTACCTGAACACTCTCCGTATCCTGGAAAGTCATGCATGGTCCACAACAACATGGCCTTCAATGTGAAATCTCTAGAGGATGCAAATGCACTTGTATCTTGCACCTCAATACCTTCCCATAACATTTCTAACTCTTCAATCAAAGGCTCTAAGTAAATGTCCATTTTTTTTACTTTGTGCTTTCCAGGAATCAGAAGGGACAACATCACATGTCCCTTTTTAATTGCCATGGATGGAGGAATATTATAGTTCACCAATACCACTAGCCATACACTATATGATGTGCTTTTGATGCCAAATGGATTGATTCCATCCATACCTAAACCAAATCTCAAATTTCTTGGCTCTTCTTTGAAAACGGGCCACAAATTATCTATATGTTGCCATGCCGGTGTGTCTGCAGGGATCCTCCATTTTCCATCACTTGAACAATGACTAGCATGCCATGACATGAGCTTTCCAATAGACTTACACTTGAATATAAGTTTTATACGTGGAACAATCGAAAAATGTCGCAAAACCTTACGAGGCACATCCATTGACTTCATCTCCACTTCGTATCTTGATTTGCCACAAACAGGACACTCTCGTGCGAACTCATGAATCCCACGAAATAAGACACAATCATTGACACATGCATGGATCTTGACATAATCGAGGCCTCCCAGAGATGTCAAGTAATGTCTTGCTTGCTCTCTCTTAGTTGGCAATTTGTTTTCTTTTGGAAGCGTTTGTGATAATAACCTATATATATTTTTAAAAGTGAGTGAAAAAACCACAAACATATATTTCTGTCTGATTTCAAAATAGAACAATTAATATTATGATTCACAGGCCAAACTGAATTGATATCTACTTCAATAACGCATCCAAACTGACATTACTCCATCCATAAATTGTTTGCAAGTTAAGTATCTCGAGGGACGCACGAAGAACGGATTACGTACAACCTTCATACAACGGAGTAGATGATGCTACATATAGTGGATCACCTGGCTTCGTAGAGTGACCTTCTCCCTGAACCGGTTGCGAAAATAGATGGTGTACCATGTTGTCCAAAATCTCATCCTCTACGACTTGATGGGGCATTTCATGAGGGCTACTATCGTGGTCGTCAATCTATACTCTTCTTGAAGACTCTGCCTCCTCACGTCGACGTTTTGCAGCCTCTCAACGCCCAAAAGGGAGCATCTGAGGATGTGGCATCGCATCCTGCTCCACCACAAAAGGGAGTTTCATGTACATTGATATATAATTCCCGTAACATAGACATGCAATCTTAGTGGTAAAAAAAAATAATGAATACCGGTGATTTTTCTTAGTCCCATTCTCCATACAAGCTAAGGTGTGACATTGCAATTCGACGTGCTCGAAAAATACACCCTCGACAATGATCACACATGCATTTAATTTTTCATCGTAGCCATGCATCTCGATTATGAAGACGCAATGTTTCATCCTCAATTGAGGATGTTCTCATTGACTCATCAGCTTGCACCACACTAGGTGATGACGACGTCGACATGATTAAACCTAATTCATGACAACATCAAAATATTTGTCATTCATATGTTTACATAAGATCTCAATTTTAAATACACAAAAATCATCATAAATACATTAAAACTTATGATAAGAATTCACTATCAAAACTTATCTTAAAAACAAAAAATTATGATAAAGCCCAAATGCGCGTCTATATCTGGGTTTAACTACGCGTCTATATTGGCGTCTATTTTCGCATCTATATTCACGTCTATACTCGCGTCTATCTGAACAATAGACGCACATATACACGCGAAAATAGACGTACATGTCAAAATTCAAACCATACTTAAATCATTTCTTTTTAAACTGCGCCTTTCCTTTCCTGCGTTTTTTGCGGTTCTGAAGCTTGAGTTTAGCCGATATGGAGTCTCTTCATGCCTCACCTAGTCTCTTCATGCCTCACCTCCTCATGACTCACCTCTTCTTTCATTTCAAACACACAAGAAGGGAAAAAGGAAAGTCAAGGAGAGGAAGAAAGAGAGAATAAGAAAGAGGAGAATAAGAAGAAGCAGCAAGCAAGCATCAAGGGAGGGTAACTTACCAAGGAGAGGAAGAAGGAGAAGGAAGAAGTGCCACCACCCGCCACACCAAACACCCAAGGTAAGTCTCTCTCTCTCTCTCTCTCTCTCTATCTTTGTTTCTCTCTTCCTCTCTCTGCTCTGTCTGTGTATTTAGGATTTGTGATTCCATTATGTATTGCATTTTGTAAATCATCAATGGCAGTCGTCGGCCTAAAATCGGCCGACCGAGCGCGTCTAATAGCGTGTCTACATCTCAGTGTAGACGCAGACATAGACGCAAAAAATGTTTCCTCTCAGAGCATCTGAGAGCGCGTCTTAGTGCGCATGTGCTGGTGCGTGTGCTCTGGAGTGTACACGCGATGATACACACACTGCACAGAAGGTTGACATGTAGTCTACACGCGATTATACACGCGCATGGACCTTGAATGTGCATCTGATAGCGCGTCTGTGCTGCATCTTAGATGCGCAGATAGATGTGCTGGACAGAAGGTTCACTTTGGGGCGCGTCTGAGGGCGCGTCTAACCTGTAATTTAGACGCGGGGATACACGTGCTAGGTCTCCCACTTTTGATAGTAAACAATATATTTTTGCAATGATGAATGTGACCAATCCCATGTTTGTGTTTATCAGTTTTCTTGTTTAAGAGAAGCATTAGCACTTAAGTGTTATGTTCAATGTCTAAAGAAAGCTCTTTGAAAATGTAGGTAATATATGATTTTTTGTATGCAAATAAATTTATCTTTTTCCTGTGTTTTTTTTGTAGATGTCGTATCCTGGTGCATCTAGCAATGACCCGGATGTGGATCGCATGAATGATACATTGGCCTCCTTTGGCGAGGGGGTCAATGCATTTTTTGGAGGTTTTCCTAGTAGGGAAGACTTCATGGGAGAAATGACCAAACACCTTGGCCACTCTCCCACAGCGGACGACGTGTTCAGTGTCATATCTGGGACGCCTCTGATGTCTTTGCTTGGCACTACTTCCCAGACTCCACATGCAGGTACTCCACGTGCTCCACATGCATTGGCTGAAGCACAAGCATCTGCAGAAGCTCGTGCGTCCAGCGAGGCAGAGGCTAGTCGATAGAGACGGAGGAGGGAGAGTCGAGGGGGAGGACGAGGCTTGTGTGGGGGTTGCTTAGGAGGTGGCGAGCGATCACCCTCACCAGTAGATCACGTAGAGGAGGTTGTACACCAGTACTATAGAGTTACAGATGCTGGTGGCATCTTTCATGATGATGAGGGAAGGGATGTAATGGCGTACATGAGGAGTGTCGTGCATGCGACGTATAAAGATTGTTTCATTGCCTTCAAAATTTAGAAAAGCGGCTTGTGGCAGGAGGTGTTGAGGGCAGTTCATAGGAGGTATCCAAATCCCGAGGGTCAACGATTCTCGGATGATTGGGGACATACAAAAGTAAGGGATATGCTTCACAACAAAAGATCCCACCTCGTGACACGGGTCAGGGACTCACTGCGGAGGCTGGAGAACACTCTTTACAAAAGTCCCCATGGCGACTCAAGGTCCCCTTCTCCTAGTCAGATCCATCTTAGAAATATTGATGACAAGCAGATAAATGCAGTCCCGTTGCCCATCTTTAAGGGAGACTACAAACAAGACCTTGATGTTGATGTAGCTAAGTCCATATTAGCGCGTGTATCCAACAATGACATAAAGGCGCAGTCTTTTAGTGGTATGAGAGACAAGCAACAAGATCTTTTGGCACATGGGATGACCTAATGACCTACAGTTGGCCTTTCTCACTAGATTCAAGCGTGAAGGATTTGAAGAGCAGATGCAAGAGAAGTTCATGAACCTAAGTCAGTCCTCTAGTGAACGAGTGGAAGTGTATATCTCTAGAATAGAATCGATACTAAAGAGATGGACAAACCGTCACTTGGATGAAGGCATCCAAAAGGGAGTTTTTCTTAACCAACCAAAATTTTGTAAATTTGTGGAATTGAGAAGACCAATGAACCTACAAGCTACAGTGGAAGGTGGAAGACTATATGATGAAGTTGAATCAAGGCTATCGATGACCTTAAGAAGAGAATTCTTACATCCTCCCATGTCAGGAATGGTATACCCACCAAATGTAGTCCCATGGATTGTTCCCTACCCCTATCCTTAGATGCAAACAGTGTTGTAGTACAGTGCACTAGATCCATAGTGTCTGCATTGACAGTAGTACCTCAAATGATGGTTCAACCACAACAATAGCGGCCTCAAACAGTTCCTTCAATGGAAACTCAACCACAATAGTGAATCCTACCAGTTGGAACCAACAACCACTAGTCTCAATAGGAGCTTTGAATTATAATCAAAATAGAGGACTCGTTGGATTAACCCAACCAATCTATGTAGTGATTACATAGGCTTCTCAAAACCCTACTATAGGTACTTTAAGAGGAGAAATTTTGAAGGACTAGCTATCCAATTCAGTTGCAAGCATTAAGAGGGAGCTTATGGATGTGATTATAGAATAGCTACAGATAGTGAAGGTGAGTACCACCAACATATCCAATCCTATAGAGGTGGAAGAGATGTGATGCAATCTAACACATGGTGTAGAAAGTGCCATCAAGTAGGACATTTAGCCATTGAATGTATTAAAAAAACCAACCATCTCCCTAGAGACTTCTATTCGGATTGTTTAAGAAATAACCATATACACTACAAGGGTACACACATATAGCAACGCTAAGTTGGGACGTTTTTTTTTCGGCGTCGGTATTAGTGTCGGTATCTGCGTCTTTAAAAATGTCAGTATTTGCGTCGGCATAATACCGACGACTTACTGCGGCAAAATTTTGCCGAAACCCGAACGTTTGTTTCATTTGAGCGCGCGAAGGCAGAGAGAAAGAAAGGATTGTGAGCAAGAGAGGGAGGTGAGCAAGAGAGGTGAGCAAGGAAGGTGAGCAAGGAAGCAAGCCGCGAGCCGCACGCGAGGAGAGGAGCGTCACCCGCACGAAGAGGTCGTGGAGGAAGAAGAGAGCACGACGGTATGCCCTGTTTTGGTTTCTTTACAATCTTTGTTTTGCTTTGCAATGTAGGTTAGAAAGTGTTGGTTTGTCTTCGATCTTTTTGTTGATTTGTGTTGCTTTGCAATGTAGGTTAGGAAGTATTGAAAGAGAGAGAAATGGAAGCGAGTGTTTTCAAAAATTTTCTTGTGTTGGTTTTTATTGTTTGCAATGTAGGTACAAAAATGTATGTGTGTGAGCATAGTTTAGAGCCGACCTCAAAGATAGATAAGTTTAGAGCCGAACTCAAAGAGATAGGTACAAAATTTTTTTAAAAAAATACTTGAAATATATATAGTGGAGTGGTCCCAATATACAATATAGAATCGTTATTAAATTATCATTCCATTACATCGCAGTCAAGAAGTCTAGCACTCATGACCAACATGGTGGTGATCGTGAGGCTTGGCTCAATCAACGTGTCCCCTGTTCATGCACGCAATGCAAATTGGCCATTCTTCGGAAACATCGTTTGTCCATAGAGCATGTGCAACGGTATGGAGAGTTTCGAGTTGAGATAATCGACCAAGCAGTCTTGAATTACGAGTTTGTAGTAAGTTCTCTCTCATTACTATATGACATGTAATTGATTTAAGTATAACAGTTTGGGGTTATCTTAGAAGTTAGCTCCTTAACATCCTTTACAGGGTCAGGGCCAGGTCGATACATTGCAGTCCGCAGATCTCTTGCATCCAGTAAGATGGGTTCGTCCGCGCTCTATACAAATGCTGTCCGAGATAACTAACTATCTCATAGAAGGTGATAACTCTCAACCCCCTTCTATGGGTGAGAATGCTGGAGACATGGACGATCCTCCTGCTTTTTTGGAGCCCGAGTTAGAGGACATGATCGAATCATTGCTTCCGACGGACTCCGAATCCCAAGATCCTTTGATTGCGGAGACTGCCATTCCATTGTATGATGGGAGTCGAGTATCCTGTTTGAAGACACTTCTTGCATTGTTGAGCATACAAACAAAGTATGGATGGAGTGATGCGAGTGTGACAGAGCTATTCAGGTATATTATGATGTGTATGATTCTTTATTGAAAGCCATTAAAATGTGCTATATAGAACTCTAGTAACGTGCTCCTTCTAAAACAAGTCTTTCAATGTCTAACAATGTCTTTGCAGGAGGCAAGGACTACTCCGACCTCCCTCAAACATACTCAACCTCAACCTGGGACTTCATGCCTTGGTTGCCAGTCCCCAACAAAAATGTATCCCCTTGACAAGTACAAATACACATATAACAGGAAAGAAAGGTACTCGTAAAGGAGAGGTATCACCTGGATTGGCCACAAGAAGCTTCCATCGATGCCGCGACAAAGGCTCCCTCCAAGCTTCACCAAATTCCACAAACCACAAAACCTGTCCAGCACAACACTTAAAACAAAAACCCAATTAAACGCACCTGTATTAGACAGGCAAATGGCCCTCTTGGCCTAATGAAATCAGACATTACTTTGCTACAAAACTGAATCGGACCTCTTGGCCTAATGAAATCAAACGATACTACGCATAACATCCTCCTGGAAACAACCATGATAGACATCAAAGCATATCATTCCCAGGGGAACAGGGCTTGTAGCCCTAAACTAGGTGCATTAAATTATGACCTATCCCTCCTGCGTATATTGCAAGAGGTGTTCGCATCACATGTCGTCGAATCAGTCTATGGGTCCAAGATAATAAAGGCAGATGAGTCTCGCTTACCCTCTGCATCACCCAAATTAACCATCGTCTGCCAAAGAGGGCATGTTCAGAAAGCATACCCCACAAACGACCAAGTCCTGTCTCAGCATCAATAGATATATCGGGACAAGGGCCACAATTAAAGAAGAGGTCTTCTTCATACACGAAATTAGCCAAAGAATTGGCAAACTGATTCCAGTTCCGTGGAATCAGTTGAAAAGACACTCTATCAAATTTGTCTAGTAGGGCTATGGCAGTATGATGGTACATGCAAAGGATGGGGTTTCGTACCATGTATGTCCCATTGAGTTGATTTAAAACCCACTGAGAGTCCCCTTTCACCAATAACTTCCGGATACCACCCTTCTTTGCAATATTCAAACCCATAATCAGGGCTTTATATTCTGCCATATTATTGGTAAAATTTGCCTCGAGATAAGCAGCTAACTTCATGACAATGCGTCGTCGGGGGTCTCGGATGACAACTCCTACACTCCCTTTTTTGCATGCACCCCTGGACGCCCCATCAAAGTACAGGGTGTATGTCCATAAAGGGTTTACATATCCCGCCATCCGGAACTCTACTCGTAATTATGGTAATCGAAATTCAGCATATTCAACGGGTGGACTGTAGGCTCCATCCCTCCATCGTCATTGAATTCAACAGGGATGCTCTTCAAAATTTGTAGGCAATGATGGCAGAAGACCTTGATCTCCCAAATAAATGTCCCGCCTTCTTGCTCAATCACCTTATATCCTTTGCTCCACCAAATGAGCTTTCCCTGATGATACCTCTGTTCTAAATATGGGTGTTCTAAATAAGGGATCAGACGACCCATCAACCTCTATCACGATTTCCTTGCAGATGTTTGATCGATCTCTCCTAGACCTGCAAGGCAGTCATAGCATTAGTGCATTCAGAAATAATAAGGTTTAATCTTATTAAGATTAACCTTATTTTTAAATTCTATCCCCTCAAGGTCAGCTAACAAGACTGTGGATTTATTCTTTCCTATCCTAACGATCCTATAGGGCCCATCCCATTTGGGTTCTAGCTTGCCTGGGAATAATTCACGTCGTACATCATAATACAGAACAAGCTGTCCTTTCTTGAAGGTGTATTTCTTGGCTTTGAGGTCATGTAGCTGCTTCATTTGGCGCTTCGCCACTTCTTGGTGCAATAAGCTCTGCAACTTAAGCTCATCTAAATGTGCCAGTGTCGTCAAGCGCTCAAAAAGTACATCTTCATCGCTCAAAGAATGATTGATGGCAAACTGAATAGTCGGCAGCTCAATTTCTAAAGGCAAGTCACACTCCTCCCCATATACTAACTTGAACGGGGTATGGCCAGTGGCTCGTTTGAAAGTCGTATTGTAAGCCCACACTGCCACGTATAACTTGTTATCCCAATCCCGTTTCTTTTCCGACACAATTTTGGACAGGATACCCACAAGCTGCTTGTTGGTGCTTTCAACTTGCCCATTGGCTTGCAGGTTATAGGGGGTTGTCTTGTTATGTTTGATGTGCCACAACTCTGTCAAACCTTTGATCACCTTATTCAGGAAATAGGTTCCGCGGTCCGACACTAATTCTTTCGGCAGACGAAACCGGCATATTATCTGCTCTAAAAGGAAACTAGCAGTTTCTTTAGCATCATCTTTCCTTGTTGCACGTGCTTCTAACCACTTTGTGAAGTAGTCAGTTGCTACAATGATATACCTCTTTTGCGTAGTCGACGACGGAGTAATAGGACCCACAAAGTCTATTCCCCACTTCTCAAATGGAAGTATCGCCATAATAGGGGTGAGTGGTTGTTTCCTATTCTCTCGACTATCATGTCGTTGGCAAATATCGCATCGCTTAACATACGCAAACACATCCTGGAAGATGGCAGGCCACCAATAACCTGCTCTTAAAGCCTTTTGTGCTGTAAGCCGTCCAGCAAAATGGCCACCGCAAGCAGAATCATGTCACTCTTCCAAAATGAATGGCACCTCGTCAGGCATCACACACCGGCGATAGATGTCATCAACCCCTTGCCGATATAATGTACCTGCGATCAAAGCAAACTTTAACGCTTGCTGCTTAATTTTCCTTCTCTCAGCTTTAGATAGTTCGGATCCCGCCTCTCATGTTGATAAATAATGCGTTATTGCAGCATACCAGGAGGGAATAGATGCCGTATCTATTTTAAATAACAACTCTATATCACTACCTTCAGCCACAGATTCTTTCGACTCCCCAAACTCCACTAGACATTCCACGATGCCTTGCAACCTTGGTGGCTTACTCTTGATTTCATAATCAAATTCCTGCAAAGTGATCAACCACTTTGCTAGACGATCAGGCGGCTGTAGCTTATTCATCAATAATCGAAGCCCCTCCGCCTTCGTATAAAGCATGACTTTCTCATAGAGAATGTAATGCATGAATTTCTTGGTCCCAAAGACCATCGCAAGACACAATTTCTCCATGTAAGTATAATTGATTTCAGAGACCCCTAGCTTCCGACTAGCAAAAGCAATCGGGTGGTACCACTTCTCTTCCCAAATTTGGGCTAAATAGCAGCTGATACTATACATGGTGGCTGCTGAAAATATATAGAACACCTCACCTCTTTTAGGTGCTTTTAAAATGGGCGCTCTTGCTAGCTCCTGTTTCACATCCTCGAATGCTACCTTACAAGGGTCACCCCATACAAACGAACAGCTAAAGGACAATAAATTTGTAAGCGGCAACGTTCTTTTTGCTAAGGCGTTGATGAATCTACGATAGTAACCAACCGAAGATAGAAAGCTATGAACCTCTTTCGGAGTGTGTGGTGGACCCATGGCAACTATAACTTTGACCTTCTCGGGGTCTGTCGAAATTCCTACCGAACTGACCACATGACCCAGCAATAGCCCATAAGGTACTCCAAAAACACACTTTCGTGGGTTTCAGGCGATGCAGAATTGTCTACAGCGCTCAAAGCATTTTCTTAGAATGATCAACTGCCTTTCTCTCACGGTGGCAGCCCCTAAGTCATCAATAAACACCTTCAAATCTTCAGGGGATATGTCACCGAATGTCTTATCTGCTGTTCGTTGCCACGAACCAGGCGCATTGCATAAACCAAAGGGCATCACATGGTACGCAAAAGTACCAAATACAGTGATAAAAGTTGTTTTCAACTTATCCTCTTCTGCAATTGCCATTTGGTTGTATCCTGCAAAGCAATCCATAAACGAATATATCTCCCTACCCGCTAATTGATCCAAAATCTGGTCAATAAATGGCAACGGGTAGTAGTCCTTAACTGTCTGCTTATTCAGCTCCCTAAAATCTACACATAAACGGATTTGATTATTCTTCTTCTTTCTAATCACAACTGGCGAACACCATTCCGTGTGTTACATAGGAAAAATCAAACCCGCTTTTTGAAGCTTCTATAGCTCTTCAAACAGCCCGTCCCTCAATTCAAAAGGCATACGCCTTACTTTCTGCCGTACAGGACGACTGCCCTCTTTCAACGGAATTGTATGCACAGCAAGACTAGGAGGGATTCCTCTCAACTCATCATAACTCCAGGCAAAGATATCACGAAATTCCTGGATCAAGGCCACATAGTCCTCCCTTTCTGCTGAACTGAGCATAGAACCTAATTTGATTGGCAGCGAATCATCAGGTGTACCAAGGTCTAGCTCGATAACATCTGCATCTCTTATACGATCTTGGGCCTCTATCGGCTCGTTCAAAGTGATCTGATAGATGTCCTCTGTGGTGGATCCCTCTTTGGACTCATCACTCGATGATGTCTCACTGGCAGATAAATCTTCTAATGTTTCCAATTCTATAGAAGATAGAGGAGCTCTCTCACTCTGCGGGGATCAGGATAAGCATCAACCACCACACGCTGGGCACCTCTGCCAAATATTAGTCGACCGGCGGGTATATCCACTTGGCAGTCCGCTTGCAAGATCCAAGGTCGTCCGAGTAATACTTGGTAACTTGGACGCCCTGCAAAATGAATCACCCTAATGTCCAACAGGCATTCTACATTTGCAATAGTGACATGGACCTTAGTAATGCAGCCTTCTGGCTGTCTCAAACTATCATCTGCCATTCTGAGAATTGTGGAGGTATCTTTCTGGATCGCAAGACCCAACCTTTCCATCAGTTCAGAACTCATAATGTTAACCGATGATCCCGTGTCGACAATGGCATAATCTACTAATATCCCATCGACATAGGCCACAACCCTTGGGCAATGCTTCTCAGCATGCTCGAACCAGTCATCACCAACTCGCGCAATACCCAAAGGTTCTACGATATAGCCGGTACGTAGGATCTTTCTAAATTCCTTACGTACTCCTAGGGAAAGCTTAATAAGCTGTAAGAGGTTCACATCCGGCTTGACTTCGCAAAGAGAGCTCGCCAAATCGAATTCATGATAGCTCGATAGAGCTCGCTTTTCACGCCAAACCATCCGCTCTTTAGGCCGCTGAACTGGCTTTAATGCCTCCTTTTTAACTTTCACCTTCTTCTTTGGTGGTTCCTTATCGGCTTTACTCTCTACGGGCTTCAAAGGTCCCCCTTCCAGGGCAGGATCCAAAACTTGTGTTCCTTTGTCGCCTTGTTTAGGGTTTCGGTCGACAAGCTTATCCTTGTCGGCTTCTCTACCCTTTTGACCTCTTGTAAGAACAACATGCAGATTAGAGGTTTCAGCATCATTAACGCGTACAGCCTCAATCAAACTAACCCCACTACCACTAGGTAGCTCCTCCACTGTAGTCTTTGGTCGTTGAAGTATTTGTTTTGGCCCATCTTCTCGCTGGGAATCATTTCCTTTGGCACGATGATTAACAGGCCCTGGTTGCCAACTACCACGTTGGAGGGAACTGATCTTACTCCAGCAAGTAGCTGCTAAATGGCCAGATTTTCCACAGATGTCGCACTTAACATTTGGGCAATTCCTTGGATAGTGCTGCCCACCACACTATTTGCAACTAAACCTCGACGGTGCACCCTCCTCTGGGTATCTACTTTCTATCAAATTTTGTTGTTTTTTAAGGAAGTTGACATCAACGGCTATTTGTCGATACTACTCCGTAATCATGTCAGTATAATGCTTCATCATGTCCTTAACCTCGCCAAGAACATTGGAAGAACTCGACTCATAGCCTTGGTCATTACCCTGTCGTTCCATCGGCCTAACAATTCGATTAGGCACTGGTTGTTGAGTCACAGGCATGGTGTTAGAATTGACCGCCTGGCCTCCACCACTTGGAGCCATTTGACTACCCGTAGGCATCGACATGCTAGGGGGAGCTGGTAATAAAGGCATATTCTGCATCATGTTCCCTCTCCCATTAGGGTTAGCCATCGTTATCCCTTGACCACTACTGCCATTGGCCATTGCCATATTGTTTCCCAATACTAAACCCATATTCGAATTGCCTCGAGAAGTATAGGCTACTTGTAGTCGGGATTCCACCTCTTGTGCTCGTGTAATGGCAGTATCTATATCCCCCAAGGGGACACTACTCAACTGCAATTGGATATTAAAGTCCAAACCATGTAGGAAATATTGCAACTGGGTAGCTGTGGGGATAGGAATAGAGGTGTCCAACTTACAGAAAACCTCTTTTATCTTCTTCGCATAAGCACGAATATCCTCGTGTGGTTCTTGGCGGGTCACGTTGAGTACTCGCAACCAATATTGCCCACCCCTTTCAAGGGCAAACTCCCTTCGAAAAGCTCCATAAAATGCATCAATGTTCAATATGGTTCCGGCTTCTAAACCGTGATACCATATAGCGGCTCTTCCTTTGAGAGTCATGTTGAAGAACATCATTAAATGTCCTTCTTCTTGAATGCGGCAGTTGAACATCAGCTTTTGAAACTCCCTAATGTGGAGTTCCGCATCTTCCTCAACTAGCCCATTAAAAATGGGTAGCGGGTAGCCTAGAGCCGGCAAATCCGTCGTTCCTGCTGGAATTGCAATAGGCTGCGCCATGACAAGGATTGGATTTGCACTAGGAATAGGGGACGGTGGGGTTACACCTCCCGTACTTGACGTGGACTGGCTTATAGAAGGAAGGGGAGCACTAGAGCTTCCACCTTCTCCTAGCTTACTGCTTGTGGCCCCAAGACCACTAGATCCACTCCCTCGTAAGGGTTCAGCACCGCTATGCTTAGGGGAATATCTCCTAAAAATTTCAGCACGTCGCCTAGCTCTTTCGTCTCTTTCTTGCTTTTGAATTTCTGCTAGATGATGCTTATCAATAAATAACGGATCAATCTCAGTATCCTTTGGCATAAACTGCTAGTTGGTCCCTAAACAACCAGGATTCGAGAACTGCCACTTTTAAGCTGCTCCCAGCAGACGCACCACTGATGGACCTAAAAACGGGCCGGCACTGGCTCATGCACTAGCCGGGCCTCGTCACTACGCACAAGACAACCCCTCGGCCTCGCGGCCAGGAGCGTCTATCAAAATCTCTACCTTCCTAAACATTGCGTTTGTAATACGTTGTAGTCCAACTGATCCTAACCCAATATGACTCCTCAGAGGGAGTCCCTGTCACATAGCCAAAAGGCTCGAATCACATACACATGGGGTTCCTCCTACGGCTGAGTGCCGTCAACCCTCTATGACTCTCCTACACCTTGGGGATTCGCCCCTCGATGCGTCGCTCAACATCTAAACATTTCGCACAAAAGTCGCTCAAGGTACCAAATAAGCGTGTCCAGGAGTGTACCATTTCTTCCTCACTTGCTTTCCCCTTTAAGACCCGCACCTACCTACAGCATGGGTACCTCACTGCCTCTCAACGTAGGTCATGTCCTAATAAACCAATTGCAATGCATGTCCAGGAGCTGGTCACTGATATTTTTCTAAATTCTTTTCATGCTCTATGCATTTGGTGGATGCCTAGTGCTCAAAAATTTAGCAAAACAGTATCATGCACAAGTGCAAAACCATTCCTTTAATGATTTTCAACTACCGTTCGTGCGTCGTTGCATGGGCTTAGCACCAAGGTGATCCTCGTGCTACTAAGCTCTTAATTTTAATTATCATCCGTTCTAAATGCTATGCAAAAAAATAAAAAACTTTTCCATTATCTCACATGGCATTTAGACATATTTCAACTTCTCTACCCTTCCCCGTTTAAATATTGCGTCGTTGCATAGATTTATGAGGGTATTTTACCATCATTTTATGTGAAAAAAACGGAAAAAGACACACTAGAACAAGAAGGTGGGGTTGAACTGAGGCAAATCCTCATGCTTCAGTCCCCACAAACATTCACAACCATTGTTCTTATTTATCCTTATTTTTCGAAACCCAAAATGTATTTTTCCCCTATTTTTTGGGATTTTTCCACCCTTTTCTTGTATTTTCCCTTATTTTCCTGTATTATTTAATTATTGAAAATTCAAAACAAGTTATGGGCTGTGGCCTTTAGTTCCTTCTTGCAGAAAAAATGAAAGTTTAGTTGGTGTTCCTATTTACTTTCCCATTTTTATGCCAAAAAGCCATCATTTCCCCTTGATTTTTCATGTTTTTCGTGTTTTAATGTATTATTTTGAACCACAAGATGCATATTTTTCTGATTTTCTGATTATGACCAGCAAGAACTCATGGAAAACAACAACACAAATAATTTTTAGCCCACATGAACACCATTTCATCAATCAAAAGCTATAGAATCTCAAATTTCCTTTGAAAATGTTAAATTACCGCTTATTTGCGTGTTTCGGGTTTCATCTCCATGGCTGCAAATTTGGAAATCAGCAGCACTTCATGTCCAACACAATCACCAATCACCATTTCCAGCCCGTGGAGCAATCCGATCCATGCCGGACAAGCCTCCACCATTCTTTCTTCTTCCTCCTTCTTCCCACATGAACTTGCCTTTAGAAGAGAGAGAGGGAGGAGAGAGAAAGACTGAAATCAGAGATCTTCAAAGAGAGCATCATTTGACGGGCGAAGGGCGGCGATAGAGTTAGCATCCAGGAGGGAAGCAAGGGCAATGATCAGTTATGGTGGTTGCTTTGAACAGGCATGATGCCCTCTCTCCATCCTAGCGAAAAAAACAGCGCCATGTCTGCATACATTTCCTTCATGATTCTCTCTCCACGATTCTCTCTAATGCATGTCTTTTTGGTTGGGGGGTTAAAATTCCCCCAAAGGGCACCCCCCTTTGGTCCATGTTATGGCCACCCTTTCAAATCTTGACCAATTCTTGGCCATTTCCCCGTCCGGACTCGGAATTGGACTCTGAAAAATCCTGGCCATCTGGCTTGGCATCCCGCATTGGCCAGTAGCTCGTGTCAACCTGCACGACTGTCTGAAAAATTATGAAAAATCAACAAGTGTTGCTCGGGTATCTTTAAAGCACTTTGACGCTTAAAATCGTCCTAGATCGAGCCGCTGCCTTTGACAGTGAATATTTTTCCCTTGATATTCATAATTTTTAGCTATTTTTAAGCACTTCTTGTCACCTAAATTCCGCTCTCACAGTAGCACTTCTCAATTTAAGTTCTGTTATTTTATTTATCAATGCAGTGCACATTTCTGTTAATTAATGTCATGAAAGTACTTGTTTGCAAAGTCTTGTAATTATTTGGGATCGATTCTCTAACTTCTTTGATAGCAGGAATTGTCTCTTAGCCCTATGTGGCTCTAACTGTGGCAGGGCTGCATCTGTAGCTCCGCCACAAAAAAAAATTATTCTCTGTAACCGTCGGTATCAGCGTCGAAAAATTATTCTGCAATCGTCAGTATTAGCATCGGAAATTCACTGTAACCGTCACTATTTTCGTCGGTATTAGCGTCGGTATGTGCGTCGCTAAATAGCGACGCAAATAGTGACGATTTTCTAGCAACGCTAATACCGATGCTAATACCGACGACGGGGACATTTTTTATATATAAAGAAAACGTCGTTATAAACATCGTTATAGCATGTATATGTTGTAGTGATAGAGGATATCTTCTCCTTGAAGGAGATGCATGAAAGAATGAATAAAGATGAAGAAGAAAGTATAGTATAGAGATGTCCAATAGTAGAGAAGGATACAAAGATAGTTATAAAGATGGGACAAGAGGTCCAAGAGATAGAGGATGTTGAATTACCTCTAATAGTAGAAGAAGTGCAAATGTTGCCACTTCTAGAAGAAAGAGGGAAGGAAAAGTGAGGTTTGCCCTATTTCCTAGCCAATTGGAGAAGTTCGTGGATCCTATTAAAGAATATGACCTGGTCAAAGACCTAGACACCTTCAAAACAAACTGAACATTTTGACAATTATTGATGTTTTCTCCCAGCTATTGAAAGAAATTGAAAAGCATACTCACAAGAAAACATGTCCTAAGGATTGCTCCCTCAATAGCAACCAAGTCCAATAAAGCCCTAGAGCTTGTGAAAGAAATAGATGTGGCTAATCCCTTTTTGGATCTTGTTACCCCAGAGATTGGTATATGGATTAAGGGATGTTTTATGATAGACACATTGATTGATGGAGGTTCATTAGTAAACATAATGACGGATGTGAAAATGAAGGATCTAGTCTTGCAAGATATGTAGCCTATACAGTGACTTATCACACTAGAAGATGAAATCACAATTAAGCCTTTGGGAATTCTCCCATATGTAAGGACAACCCTTGCAAGAAGAAACTATTGAATGACCTATCTGGTGGTAAAACCAAATTCCTACGAGACGTCATATCCTCTGTTGCTAGGAAGACCATAGAATTTTGAAACAAGGGCATATATAGATTGGTCCAAACAAACCCTAACCCTAGGTAGAGAACCCAACAAGGTGGTGTTGAGGTTTTTATGACTTGCAAAAAGGTAATGGATCCACTTCCATTGAATTCTTAACAGACTCTTCCAACGAAGTAATAGATGGCACATTAGGAGACAAAGAGCTTATAAGAACTAACAGTGGGCACTACAAGCCAACTCTAAAAAGAAGCAAAGTCTTTGTCAATGGGTGAACAACTCTTTCTTAAGCCTGAAATGACTTCAAAAATCACCTCTAACAATGAGATAGAGGCATCGATATACTCTTCTCCCTGTTACATGGCCATAATAGAAGTAGAGGCAAAGGATACTAAGGAGAATCTAGTCCTCTTATAGAGCCCTATAAAGGAAGAATTAGAGTCTGAAGAGGACAATAATGATGATATTGCAAAAGAAGATTATAAAAGCGCATTAGAAGAATCCATCCAGCTTGAAGAGGATACAAATGAGGAAGAAGTTCGAGAGGCTATACAAGCTGAAGATCCCATGTTGTTAGGTAGAATGACTCTAGTACTCTTTGGATTGATAAATAGATTTCCTCATTTGAAAAACCTTTCTAAGAAATAGATTAAGCAAAATAATCCCTTCTTCAGTAGTGGCCCTTGTCACCTGAATCCACCCTTCTCAAGAGAGAATGATGACAATGTACCATGCTAACAACTACCAGTCCTACAGCCCAAACAAAACTTTGAAGGTTCCTATTGTTGTGTGACATTCCTAGAGATATCCTCGAAAGACGAGTCCTCAAGCCAAGAAGTAACTAAATTTCAAACCAAACTCGAAACAACCCCCTCGGTACCATTTCAACATCCTAAGGAGTCAACCCAACCCTTATTGAAAGAGGAAGTTGGTTCGAATGAACCATCAAAAGAGAAGACTGCCCCCTTAAAGGAGTTGGATCTCTATCCAAAAGCAATGCATGGAGCCTTCATTTATGAAGTGGAGTGTGAAAAGCAATTAACATTGATGGATGTAGATGGTACTGAATATCACGTGAAGGTGGGTATCAATCTTCTAGAACAGGATCTCTCGGTTGTGCATGACCTTCTGAAAGAGAACTTGGACGTGTTTGCATGGTTGTATAAAGATTTGAAGGGTATTGATCACACAGTGTGCCAGCATCACATGGACTTAGAGCTTGATGACAAACTCATGAGGCAAAGACAAAGGTGCATGAATCTAAATTACTTTGCCCTAGTAAAAGGTGAATTACTTAAGCTTCTTGAAGTTAAGTTTATCTATCCACTAGTGGCCAATAGTAAATGGGTTTCACCCATTGTGGTAGTACCCAAGAAGAAGAAAAAGCTATGAATATGTGTGGACTTCTGAAAGTTGAACCCCAAGACTAAGAAGCATCATTTTCCTATTTCTTTCATAGACTAACTATTGAACACAGTTTGATAGGCCATGAGCTTTATTCCCTCTTGGATGGATTCAATGGTTGGATATAACCAAGTCTAGATTGTAGAAGAAGATCAATCCAAAACAATCTTCACAACAGAATGGGGAACCTATAATTACAGAGTGATGTTGTTGGGGCTATGTATAACGTTCCTACTATCTTCCAACGAGTGATGATGGCCGCATTCCAAAACCATTTGCATGATTTCATTGAGGTGTACTTAGATGACTTCTGTATCCATAACCGAATCCCTGAGCATTGGGGACACTTGGAGTAGTACTTTAACAGATCTCTCTCAACCTTGACAAATGTATCCTCAGAGTATCTTTAGGAGTCCTATTGGGCCACATTGTCTCTACACAAGGGATAGCAACAGACCCTATAAAGATTGAGAAGATTGCATCCTTGATAGCACAACCTAACCTCAAACAATTGAGGTGATTTCTTGGCCATGTGGGTTATTACATATGGTCTCGGGGGGTTCAATATATATAGATTCTCTATATAATGTGCATTCATGGCTTATTTATAAATATCCTAAATTGTGAAATTTTCTTGAATAAAACACAACCCATTTCTATTCAATCTGTAAGTAACCCCTTTATATGTCACCCTTTTGTATGTAAAAATGTATAAAAATGTTGTTTTAAAAACCCCTTATTTTGAACTCACATTATATATACATATATTCATGAGTGACACCCCAAAGCATATGGTTCATTGCATACTTTGTGACAAAGGAAACCCCCTACATAAGCTCTTCAAGAAAGATGCAGAGTCCATCTAGACAAATAAGTGTGACATGGCCTTAACACTTTTTGAAGTAGTGTCTGATTGAAGCACCCATCCTGCAACCTTCTAATTGGATGAAGGAATTCCATGTGTACAATGATGCATATGTAGAAGGGTTAGAAGCATTCTTATACCAAAAAGGCTCCTCGAAAGTTAGATCAACCCATCTATTATGCATGCTGAAAAGTAACTAATCATGAAAGAAACTACATAGTGAGGAAGTTCGAATGCCTAGCAACGGTATTTGCCTTAGAGAAATTCAGAGACTACTTGTTGTCATCTCACTTCAAATTCTATGTGGATCATGAGGCTATGTCCTCCTTAATGAACAACGTAGACTGAAGGGAAGAATGATGAGATGGCTCCTTCTATTCTAGGAGTTTGACTTTGAAGTGATTACCAAGCCTGATGGGACCTAAAATGGGCCAGCATTGGCTATAGCACTAGCTGAACCTCTGACATACACAAGACAACCCCATGGCCTCGCGGTCACGAGTGTCTACAGGACACATTGCCCTGCCATCGTATATAAATTTTGCATTTGTATCGTGTTTTATAATTCACCATGTAGAACAACATAGAGAGCACCCCTCCGCTAATTGACGTGGCCTCACTGCAACCCTCCTACACCTTCGGGATTGGCCCCTTGATACGTCACTAACACATATAAAACATACAAAACAAACTCCGCTCTTGGTACCAATATTATACCGTTCCAGCCCTCACTTACTTATCCCCTTGGACCCACCCTCTAGACCTACAGCTTGGGTACCTTACTCTCTCCAATGAACGTGGGTCATTTATAATTCAACCAAGTGCTATGCATACCAGGAATAGATACCATGTGTATATGATTCATGCAATGGTGGATGATTATGCACAAAAAATGATGGTTTGAAATCAGCGTATGTGTCGTGCAAAAACAACCCTTTTAATGAATTTCTGCTAATACACAATGCTTCGTTGTAGGAACCTAGCACCAAGATAACCCTCTTGCTTCTAGATCCATTATTTTCAAATGAACCGCATCCTAAATGTTATGCATAAAGAGAACAATCAGACTTTTTATTATTTTAGCGTTTAAACTATTGTATAACATCATCCTCCCCCTCACCATTTAAATTATGCTGCGATGCATAGGTGTAGAGGGTTTTTAATGTCATTTTTGGTATGTAAAAGTAATAAATACGCACTTTAACACAAAGGATAAGGCCAAATTGAAGCTTAACCTCATGCCTCAGCCCCATCAGACATTCACATACATAGATCTTATTTTTTAAATTTTTTTATTTTTTTCTATTTTTTCTATTTATTTTTAATAAAATAGGCATTTTTTTGTTTTTTTCCTGATCACTCATCATTTGAACTAAAACTCACCATTTTCCCTTATTTTATCCCATGTCCACTCATTTTTTCCCACTCAAAATCAAAGAAACTATCAATTTCCATCAAAATTAGTGTTTTTTCAGGTTTTAAAAATTTATAATTTTTGTAAATCAATATAGGTTCTGCATAACAATGATTACAGCCCTCAAACATAATGCAAGGAACATTCAAATAAAATTTTAGCCCATGTGCACACCATTTAGACCATAAACAATCCAAAACAAACAAAATTCTTTCATGAAATAGAGCATGCCGCCTTTTTGCATGTTTCGAGTTTTTTGAATAATTAATTGGGATTGTGTATCGACCAACTAACCATGGATTTCAGCATAGCTCTTCAGCCTTCAACCTCCTCAACCTCTTGGAACAATCTGGTGCCTCTCGGACAAGCATCCATCTCTTGATTCTCTTCTTAATTCTTGCAATATAAAGTTCCTCTATGCAGGAGAGAGAGGGAGGAGAGAGAAATACTAAAAATCAGAGTCTCACTCCCTTGATCATATTGCACGTTGTTGTGATGTTATGAGGAAATAGTGTGAAAAAGTATGGAATGCATCATCATTCGACTTCTCTATTGATCTAGAGAGTCAATGTGATCTGAGCCATTAGTACTAGTGTGAGTTGCATGGATTATCCAAAAATACTCGATTTTTGGATAATTTTAGCCTATTTTTTATATTATTTATCATAAAAATCCAAAAAATTTAGAAAAATCTTCTAGATTAGGATGGCATGCAAAAAGCTAGTTGCTTTTTCAGCCAATTATGGATTCTCACAAGAGGGATAGATCAATGAAATCGCACGCGTCGCGATCATTGTAAACATGCTGAAACTACAGACTGAACTGAAAGAAGAAGAAGGAGTGATCTAGGAGATCTGTGAGTAGGTGTCTTGGGGTTTTACCTGCCTTTCGAAGCCAACTGAGCCATTAGATTTGGGTTCCGAGCAGCAGAGAAGGAGCTGTAAATTTTATGCACGTTTTGATCTACGAAGAAGCTCCAAGAGATCTAATGCCTGGAGATTGCTTCTGAGTAGTGCGAAGATTCTAGGTTCTTTCAATACATATTGATTCAATTCAATGGCTTGGTCATAACATTCAATGCATAGGTAACAATTCTGAATCTTACTTTTCCGGAGCTTAGTTCCATATTATTGGAGGGGGAGATGAAACTAATGAGTCTTAATGGAAGCAATGATATAAATATTTCAATAGTAATGATGAATGCCAAATCTAAAGGTGAAAAGATGAAGGATGGGAAGAAGACCTTCAAAGGAAAGTTCTATCACTATGGAAAGAGTGTCCACATGTTAAAAGAATGCATAAAGAAAGAGAGTGATGAGAAGAATGACACTATAATATCTTGCAGTGTCAATTCCAAATTAGGCCTTTTTAGATAAGTGTTTATTCTATTTATTCACAAAATGCAAGTTCACAAGAACAAGCAAGAATTCACGTATGCACATAAACTAGTATACATCTAAATACATCCCATAGCACATTCTAGTTTCCATAGGTAGAGATACAAAAAATCACCCTAATACAAATGCATATCCATGCCAAAGAAAACATGGTATATACACAACATATCAAGAACTCATGAAGTACTTAGAACAAATAACACATATTTAATAAGCTTCATTAAGTACACATATTCAGAAGAATACACAATATTAGGATATATCTAGACACATGGAGGCAAGAGGTTGTAACATGAACATATAATCATACAAATCTATATGTCTAATAACTCTCATCTACTCATCACAATTGATGATAAGAGACTAAACTTAGCTCATAAGTCCTAGTGCATCACAACATTTGGTGTTGTAAAGATTCTTAATCCTCATACTAATCCCCACTTGTTGGGTTTCTTCAAGATCTTTGTGCTTCCTATTCAAAATATGCTTCGTACTAATGAACCAAATGCTTAAACACACATGTTTTGAGGATGATGTATTTGAAGGGATCATGCTATGCAATTCAAAGCTCAAGGGGTTCATTATACATATATCATGTATGTCATGTGTATTCAAGGCCTATTTATAAATACCATTATCTCCAAAATTGTCATGAATCCACATGATACACACACATATTAATGAGTGACCCACAAGATTCAAAGAACATATGTTTTGAAGATTATGCATCTCTAGGGATTTCATGAATCTTTTAGTATAGTTTTTCCCTTAGCTCTAAGAAATTAGGGTTACATATAAAAGGCAAGAAATTAGGTTGTTCACACCTTACAAACTTCCTTTGTATTTGTTAAGAATGAGGATCTCTCTTGGACATCCCACCATTCACAAGAATACATATTCATCGACAACTAGCATGGGGGTGAATATTGATGCATTTTCTATCATACAAATCTCTCTAATTTTGAATTGTGGCTTCCTTATGCCATAAGCATTATAGTACTATGAGATATTGCTAAGGTATGCCTATGGCTTTGGTAATTTCTTGGTAATTTTATCATGACCATTAATTCTATTGTAAGCTAGAAGTTTGCTCCATTTTAGTTGGTTGGCATTATAGCATGGTATTTCATCCATATCTAGTGTGATTTTTCTTCAAAAGTTCCATTTAGATAGGATACAAAAAGTAAAATTTTGTTTCATTGACATATATGTCACTAGTATGCTTTACACATTTAACTAATAGAGCCATTGAAAGGAGATCATGACAAAAATGGTAAAATATTGATATATATTGTAAGCTCTCACTATTTTTCAAGCAAGTTTGAATAGCATTTTGTCGAAATGGAGACTACGGAGTTTACAAGAGACTAAAACTTCAATTATGTTTTGTGGATGTGTTTTTTCCTCATTTTCCTAAAGTTTCTCCTCAAGCTTCCATGGTGATTTATGCTCCCATTTCTCTTTCCAAACTTTCAAGGTCCACAATCGCCATCAAGTAATATTCAATGCATTATGTTGAGCAAGTCAAGTACCATTGAGCATGAGCAATAGTCATGATTGAAGATAGCTTGAAGAACACAAATTTTAAGGTATTTTTTGTTGCACACAATAAATTTGTACCCTTATTTAAATCTATAATCAATCATTAACACAATACTATGGCACATTTCATCCATTTGGCATTTCGTGGATCATCATTTAGACTATATTTCTTTGGATCTTGGTACTCCGTCATTTTCAAAATTGTAATGGGACTAGGGAGGAAAACTTATGGAAGGTGGGTAGTAGCCATTAAATTCATTTAGAGCTCTCTTCTCTCTGTTCTTTCTTCAAATGGTAGTTTATTGAACCTATCTTTGAGCTCTTCTTTTATTTGAGCAATCTTCCTCTCCAAAATCTTAATTCATGTCACGGTCAGCCATGAAAGTTTCTTTAGGACTCAAATATTATCCAATAGTACTTCATATTTGATACAAAGGATTGCTATACAAGAGACATTTATCAAGATTTTATCAAGAATGCCAACATTGAAGATTTTTGAACCGAGATTAGGTTCCTAGGCTTGAAATTGTGGAAAACCTTCAATTCATCCTTCTTCTATTACTCATGAAAGTATATTCAATGTAGAGATTTTGAGGATGAAAAGGGAGTGTTGTATGAAGTGGCATCACCAATGAATCAATGAATGGATATGTTCTTGCATTCAAGTATCTACAATCATGATATATGCAATATTTCTTATTTGTTTCCCTTTAACCTCTCTAATATCCTCTTGTCGAGCCATTCTCACTATTATGAGATAGATTTGAGTTCCTCATAGAGTCATCTTTTCTTGAAGTTTGGTTGTTAGAACCCACCTAGACTTTGTTTCAATAAGAATCCCTCCAATTTCAATCTTTGTCACCATCAAATTTGTGTTATTCAACTACATTTGATCTAACTTTAAGAATTGATGTATTCTTTAGATTGATTGTATGGATTAGAAGAGGGTAACTAATTAGAAAACAATGTGAGTTCACGAAGAGTAATAAGGAAATCCCCATTCTCTCAATCCATTTCATTCGAAAGGCTTATCTTCATTCTTATTTCCATCACCATTTGAAAGGCTCGTCCTCATTCTTATTTCCTTTCACAAGTTGACGGGCCTCTTTAAATTCCTTGTATACTTATTTGCTTAATCTAGCACATACTTCACATGTATATAATCTCATAGAGGAAAAAGATGGACATCAAAGAAGATAGTGTGACAAAACAGAGTTGATCCTCTCACAATACCAAACATCCCAAAGGGGTGCATGATGCAACTTGTGAAGGATCTTTGTACACCATCATGATATGGAAGCCAATTTCTTGTAGATATAGTGATTGGAAAACAATGGGAAGGATTGTTGAATGATAATTGGGGATGTAAGGCCAAAACATTGTGGTTCATTACTTATTCAATTGAAAGAAAGATTTTTTATTTTGCATATTTGAGGTAGCAAGTCTCAATATTTTTTTGGATCAATATTATAAAATGACATATTTTGGTATCATATTTCAAATTGTATCTCACATTCTTGATCTAGATCAATATTGAGAAAGTTATTTTAGCTATACTATCTGTGTAAGTCATGGGTAGCATAAATATGGGCTACTATTTTGCTCTATTTTTCCTATCGACCAATATCCAATCTAAGAGAAGGTTATATCTTCCTATTCCTCACTTTTGAAGCTCTCCTAGACGTTATAATACTCTTGATTTGAAGGAATATTCAATAAATTTCTTGTGGTTTTGTTGATCTACTATCCTTAGAACTACAAGTATTCACATATGACTTAAAATAGGAAGAAAGATTCGGGGGATGTCGACATCAATGAGGAAGTCCAATTGACTAATATAGAGTCAAATTTCTCAAATATATCTATGAATTCATGCAATGAAGGTATTCACAAAGGATTTTCAAATGGAAAAGGAGGATCTACATTGCATCAAATATTCAAGAGTATGTGGTTAATAGAAATATATCCCATGACTTTAATGAGTATCTTTAGCTCTCACATGAAGTAAGGAGATTTAACACATGGATCTAGAAATAAACTCAAACCGTGGAGGCCAATTTTTATCATTTTATTGTTGCAATAAACATGTAAGTGAGGAGTTGACTCCTATTTCAATCCCTAGCAGCTATACTCTAGCTGCTAATGATCCCACTATGTCAAAGCAATAAAATCAAGAGGTTACATTTACATTTGAGGTTAGAGAACCATAAAAGAGCAAGATCTTGAAATCAAAAAGTGTATTATCAATTGAAGTATGGTATGGAAGGAAGGTCATGATTCACCTCCTTACCTTTCTTCTAGGCAAGAGAACCACACAATTGTGACCCTTTTTATAAATATTTTTATCCTCATTCCACTCAAATACCACATGGAATAATAAAGCTTGAATTGCCATGTACATGAAGGACCTATGACCAATGATAAATTTTGACAAAATAGAACAAATCGGGAGATTCAAAAGACATGGAGAAAAGTCATACACATGAACATGATTAATTTTTAGTTCCAAAGCGAGGGATTTCCTAAATAAATCAATCCATTAAAGTAAGGTAGTATTTTACAAGCCAAATAGGAGGGGTTAAAGCAAGATCTACAAGTTCAAGATACCTACACTAAAGTACTAACTTTTCCTACAACATATGCTTTAAAATGGAGTACTATTTACATAGATTGATTCCACATGCAAAACTTTCTCTAACAATACAAATAGCAAGCATCTATCTACCAACAAGCTAAGAGACATGTACTGCAAAGGATTATGCATTAAACGTGGTGAAAATTTTTATTTGACCACAACAAAAAGTGCACGATGAAAAATGCAAATATTAGTATGATCATCATGGAAGATTTGGATGATGATTCTAATAAAGGAATTTTGCTTCATGAGGTAGAGTCTACTCCTACTTATGAGGAGTTGTATAATTTTGAGGAGGATGATCCTATCATTGGATCTGAGTAGATATTTTTTCAATGACTTATTAAAGGAGATATGTTATTCAATGATATTCTCTATTTCTCATGATGCAGGGGAGAAAATACACTAAGTCCAAAGGTATTGTAAATGGTAGATTTTCTCATATTCTCATCAGTGTGGAAACCACACATAACTTTGTTAATAGCAAGTCTCTTGATGGGCTGAGGTTAACCCCTTAAGAAATGCACATCTCATTGAGAGTACAAGTATGGCTAATAGGGAACATGAGATCAACATGGAAGTACATGAATATATCCTTATTATCTTATTGCCATGTTATATCACGAAGGTGGATTTTGCTCACTTGAAATGGGTCCCATTGACATGGTTCTTGACTGCAATTGACTCACAAGACTTCACAAGTTTTCCATAGATCTTGAGAACATACAAATGGAGCTCACTTGGAATGGGAAATAAGTAATTATTTCTAAAATTGGGAGGAAACAAGTGAAATTGATCATCCTAAGGATGGATGAAAATAAGCAATATTTCTTCTCTAAAGAAATGGATCCATGTCTATGTAAGCTATTGGAAGAGTATAAAGACATATTTTAGCCTCATACTACATTTCTATCTCCAAAGCAGGAAATGGATCATCCTATTGACTTGGTACTCAACACTAAACCGATTAGGATGTAACCTTATAGATTGTCAAAGTATGAGAGAGGAGAAGTGGATGAAAATGGGCTTTATGCAACTAAATTAATCAGCTTTTGCTTCTCTCATGCTATTTGTCAAGAAGGATTGGTCTTTTTGGATGCGTATTGATTTTAAAAACCTCAACAGGAGCACCATAAGGAATAGGCACCCAATCCCACATATTCATGATATTTAGGATTACTTAAAATATACCAAAATATTAACAAAGTATCATCAAATAAGGATGAAAGAAGGGGATGAGTATAAACTCGAGGAGGTCAGTCATAAATATATGTATGTATCACATGCGTTCAACGCAAGGGATTTTTAAAATACCATTTTTACACATTTTTTACATATAGAAGGGTCCCATATAAAGGGGTTACTTATTACTGATTGAATAGAAAAGGGAATTTTTTTATTAAGGGAAAAATCTTAGATAAGCATATTTATAAAAGGCCTTGAATGCACGTGATATAGAGGGCATACATATAATGAATTACCCGAGAGTATAAAAGAGTGTGTTTAACAAGAGGTCTCTACCACTTCTTCTTGATACCATTTTGAGTAATAGATACACCCACTATCTTCCAAGCTTTAATGAATAAAGTAGTACAAATATTCTTGTTTGAGACATTGAGAAAATATAAGTTGTTTGCAAAAGAGAGAAACACCTCTTTTATGGCAAATGAAGTGGGATATTTGTGTCATAAAGTTGGCAAAAAGGGGATCATGATGGATCCAAAGAAGGTCCAATGTGTAAAAGATTGGCATATTTCAAAAAATTCTACTTCTTTGAGAGGGTTTCTTGGTTTTTTTTTCATTCTATCAATGCTTCATCAAGAAACATACTCATGTTGCAGCTCCATTTATCAAGTGGTTGAAGAACAAGTCTTTCTTTTGGGATTTTGTAGCCACAAGAAGCTTAAATGAGTTTAAATATATTCTTATTTTAGCACCTACATTTAGTATGTTTGGATTTATCTATGGATACTAGTGATTATGGTATTGGGGTTGTTTAATAACAAGATCATAGTGTCATTTCCTATAAGAGTAGAATTGCTGATGATAAGGAAAGAGAACATGTCTATGAGTAATAAATTCTTGCTATTCTTCACATGATTAAGGAATGTCATTGTTATCTCTATGGCATCCATTTCAAAGTCAAGAGTGATCATAGAGTTTGGAACAATTTTCTTAACAACACAACCTATCTCCAAAACAAAGAGGTTAGATAGTCTCCAAATTTGTAGTATTGAGATCTCATAGATGGCTAGAAAAGATAATATAGTGACTCATTCACTCCCATGGATATGGCATTCTAAATAATTACCATATCTACCATTCACAATGACTAGATTCAAGACATCCAAGAGGAGTACAAATGGATAAACATGCTCTTACATTAATGTAGACATTACAACAATGAGATGGAGAATGATTTCCCAACTTATAGTGGCATAATGGGCTCTTCTGGTTCAAAGGTAGAATTTATTTGACACCTCAAACCACTTCCTAGGAAAAATTTATTCAAGAGGTAAATTCTTCTTCCTTGGGAGGACATCTTGAACTATTCAAGTCCTTTGACAAGATCCACTAGATATTTTATTAGAAACGGCTTTTAAAGGATGTAAAAGAATATGTTCCTTAATGTTTACCATGCCAACCTCAAATGGATGAACTAATTGAAAGGGTTAATAAGTGGTTGGAAGTATATTTAAGGAACTTTTCCCATGATACAAAATATTCTTGGTACCAATGGTCGCAACTTTGTGAGATTTGCTATTATAATACATATGATTATTGGTATGTCACCATTTGAGACACTTTATCGACCTAAAGTTCAAGTATCATCAGCCCTATTCCGTGAGGATGTCAATTCCCAAGCTACAGAGATAGAGAAGATGGATGCACTTATTGAATCAATGTAAAGATAACATTTGCAAGACAAAAGAGGTATTGAAGGCATATGTTTATGGGAGAGGAAGACACTAAGAGTTTGAAGAAGTATATTGTGTCTCCTTGAAGGTTCGCAAATCTAGATATGTGTCTCTTAAGGGCATGGACACAACAATCTTGCTTAGAGATTTTATGGTCTATATCAAATCATCAATAAATTGTGATTTTGTTTAGTATCTCAGTTTCCTTCTTCCATATGCATTCATGATGTATTTTATGTTTCCCAAATCAAGAAACATGTGGGTCCTTATATACAAGTTATTGAAGAAATTATATCTCCTATTGATGAGACTGGCTTGATTGTATATGGACCGTAGAAGATTATTGGCAAGCATGCAAAAAATGTTTTAAGGAATGGTAACTTGCAAGAATACCTTATAAAATGAAAAGTATTACCTATAGAGGAGTTTACATGGAAACTTTCTTCATCCCTTGATCCATTTCGATGGCTTATATATGAAGATATTTGATTTCATTGTCTAGAGCAACTTAATATTAAATTTCTAAAGTAAACTAAAGTATCCAAAGTACTCAATTTTTGGTTTTCATGCAATGGATAGATAACTATTAATATCTTTTCCATAAAGAGACTTCAGTTTTCACTACAACAAAAAGGCTCCATAGACGCGCTTGTAGATGCAATATTTGAATTGTGAAAAAAAATGTTAGGCGCGTTTATGATCAGAGTTACATGCACACTTAGACGCGCCTATAGACGCGCGTATAAACGCGCTATGTAAATATATAATCATATTTATAAAAAAGTGGATATATTCATATTTTGCATCTATACATGCGTGTATCTACGCGTCTAAAACCGCGTTTACTCTGAAAGTTTTTGACGAGAATAGACGTGCATTTATCCTGCAATTTAGACGCGCTGGTAGACGCACAAAACAGAGGTATGAAAAAAAACCAGATAGCATGTGGCTTTGCAAGCCACATGCTCTTTGGCTTTTTTTCCCCCAACAACATCAAATTGTATACTTAGAGAAAACAGAGAAAGATTATTTCGAAGATTGGATACTGAAAACAAAACAATGTATGTAGCACACGAAATTTCATATATATAGATGAAACGTTTTTACATTATGAGTTCTAGTGCTTGTGACGTCATGGTCGCAAGCACTAGCTGAAAGTAATACATATCAAAAATGAAAATTACAAGCCAAGGGGAGGCATGCATGCATGGGGCTCCTCTATATCTCCACAGAAGAGGCATCATCATCGCTACCACCACCGCTACCTATGCTGCTGCCGTTGCCACCACCGCTACTGCTAGTCCCCCCTTCGCTATCCTCAATTGCATCAGGGTTCGCCTACACAAAGGATTAAAGTATATAAATACCATTACAAACAATAAATTAGAGTTATCTATACTTTTCAAGTAAAAAATAAAACATACCTCTTCTGGTGGTGGAATCGTCATGGCGCGATTATATTGCTCCTCCGTGATGAGTCCCTCCTCGTAGAAATGCTGCCAAGTGGACACCCGGTTATGACCTCGATGGTAGCCTACCTCTCTAGGAGTAGGCATCCTACCAACGATATGGAACTACAAAACAATTTGAACATACAACGTATTAAAACACACTACATAATGAAGTGAAACAAATTACAAAATTTAATTTTTTAAAAAAAATCAAATAATACTTACAAACTCAGCCTCCCATGACTCCTTGCCACCCGATCCATAATGCGACGATCCCATGGTTGCCATCTGGATACGTCGCGCCTCTGCATGCTGGTGACTTGTCATTTTCTCTATTGCTCTTGTCTTACTCTTTCCACTCCTTGCGGTGGCAATTGGGTGGTTGGCCATATCCAGGGCGCCCCTGCTCTTGTCTCCGCAATGACTCCTTGGTGCGCGTCATAAGGTGAGACCTCTTGTTATGAAGCGTGTCTCTCACCTTTGACCATCCCCAATCATCTGAGAATCGTGAATTCTCGGGATTAGGGTACCTTTTATGTACTGCCCGCAGCACCTCTTGCCACAAACCATTTTTTTGGTGCTTGAAAGGAATCATGCAATCTTTGTATGTGGCATGCACGACACTCCTCAAGTAGGCTATCACTTCCCTCCCCTCAAAGTCATGCAAGATACCACCAACATCAGTGATAGAGTAGTACATTTTTGGAGGCTCACCTCTCTCATTTTCCGGTGAGGGTGATCGAGAGCCACCACCTAGGCAACCCCCACAAAGCCCTCGACCTCCTCCTTCTCCTGCACCACTCTCCCTCCTCCCTCGACATGCACTACCCTCTAATCTAGTAAGTTTTTCTTTGTAAAGAGCCTATACATCTATATAGTGAAATTATCTTTATATATGGAAATGTTTGTATAGTAAAATACTAAAATGTTTCTTTGTTAGGATAAAAACTCTATGTAGTTAAATATTTCCCACCTAATTTATATAAGAAGAGTACCATTTATCCTATTTTGGAAAATCCTTAGATATGTTCAATTTTGTGTAGTGAAATAGGTAGGAAATCTCTTTTCTATTCTACCTAGACATTAGTCAAAGTTCCTTGTGTATTCATGTAGTTGATCTTGGAACGAGAAATTAGAGGGAATTAATGCCTTTAGCATTGGCTACATAGATGTGAGCAGCAAATATAACGAAGGTCATAACTAGGTAAGACAGAGTAGAGACAAATCTTTTGAAAGGCTTAGCACCAATCAAACTTCCTTCATAAACTTACAATTTGTGAAGAACTTATGCAGAAAATATTTATTTTTTAGTTAATCTTACATGCTTATGTAGCAATGAGGATTTGGAGAGTTAATAGAATATGAATAATTAATGAGGAGAGGTTAGTCAATCCACAGCAAAAACAAACAATGTAGAAGATCCATTTTATGAACTATCCATGTAGGTGATCTACACAATCAAGTATGCTATGCATACTTCATTCCACAGAATGAGTATCCTATGTATTTTTTAATCTATCGATATGTATTATAGTTAGCGTGCTTCCTTTGAGCAAGTACTTATCAGGCAAAGTAGATGCTTGTAGAGGTTCTCCCTAGGCTATTTCATAAGTAGGGAAAATAGTTTGGCAACTCATTCTAGTAGAAAAGTATGGGAAATAAAGAGGGACTATGGAAAATATATTATGGGCTCAACTTTGTAAATGAATCAAAGGATCTAAGAATTGACCCTATGTATTGGAAAAATAGTTTTAAGACTAGAAAAGTATATGATTGAGTATGGAATTAAGAAGAGTGTGTGTCTCAGTATTATGAGTTGTTAAAAAGTAGGCCCATTCTTGAGCTTTCATAGAAAGGAAAATTTTAATTATATATTGGTTCTTCACTAAAAGAGTATGTGTGGTTGAGTCTATGAATAATGTGTATGGTACCACTTGTAGAAATCTAAGAGAGGTCATTCACTAGTACTCAACCCAAAACTCTTGGTTCCATGAGTATCACCACCATCCTAATAGGGAATGACTTATGGTCACCCTAACAATTCATAACAATCTAACACCCATCTAAGAAAGGCCACATTGCAACCAATCATCAATCAAAGTAGGTAACACTACACTTCATTCAAAGAGAGTGTGGAATGGGAGGTTGCTAAGAGTAAACCTCTCTACCACACTTTAGTCACACATCTTACCTCCTAAAACATAATTATCTTGAATATTATCTTTGTATGAGACAAGAAGAATAGATTATCTCTAGTTCTAGAAGCAATTTGAAAAAGCCACCCAACTAATTGGTAGGATGGGCTCATTGGAACCTTTACCCTTCCCTTCCCATACATACCTCAATAGGCTTTAGTTGAATAAATAGCTTATAGTACCATAGTGCTTTGATATATGAAAATAGATTATTTAACTAATTTAGTATATAGGGTTTATTATACAATTTCTTTAAGCAACACAAATCAATTAATTGGTGCATACACATTCTTTCACTAGTAAAATAGTAAAGTATCCATAGTATAATTGCCATGATAAAGTATTGCAAACCAACTTATCATTCCCTACTATTCTTCTAGAGTATACCATTTTGTATGCCTAAGGGGACCAGACATATTGTTCTAGATAGTTAGCAAAACACAATATTAGTGAGTTTGGGAATCTCCCAATTCCCATTTTTTGAATACTAAAAAGGTTGCACCCGGATAACATGCCCATAAGTTTCTCAAAACCATATGATGTGACCTATCATTGGAAAGCGCTTGAAAAATGGAATCTATTGAGCTATAGAGCGCTCAATTTGGAGTTATAATATTCAAGTTATGACAAATCCAAAGATTTGACCATGTGTCCCAAACTTATGGGAAATTCCCATATTCCCCAATATGGTGTTGCAAGGCAATGAGGTTTGACCCCTCTACTAATTTGAGGGTATGGAACACTAGAATTTTTTAGAAAAATGTGGCTTACTAATTTTCATGGCAGTTATGTAGCCTTGCATTCTTGTATTAATCAGATCATGGAATATGAAAAGGAGGGGATACCTACAGAGGAATAGTACTTACAAATTCAACAAAGACTTGGTATTTATAACATAGGATATGAAGAGAAATTGAAGTCTCCATTAAAGGAGAAACCAAAAAGTTCAATAAATCTATATGATGGTAGTCTTATTGAAGAATATTAAAACACTAAGGTATGAAAGATAATTCTAAGATATCCATTGTGATGTATATTAGAGTATGTTATGCATTATAGACAAATATTTTTGGATATTTGTCTACTAACATCTTATACTATTGTGGTTTATTGTGCATATAGAAATTGAAGATGCAAACAACTTTCTTGGAAGAGCCAAAGGATCAAGGCCATTGAAGCTTGGCAAAAGTCAAGGCCTTGGTCATTATATTGGAAGCTTAAATAATTGAATAGTTGAAAATTATCATAGCAAGTTGTCAATGTAATGTGTCCACTAGAATCATCCAGGACAAGTCTTAGCAGTCCATCGAAAAGTATGTCTAGAAAGCTCCGCCCGGCACTCCCATGGAATGTTACGGGATTTGTGGTCTAGGTCTTTCCACGTCTGCCACGTAGTGGAAGTATCCTAGCCGTTCCCACTTAGGATCGACCGGAATTAGGGTTATCCTGATTGATCATTATCTAACAGCAACTAGCGTCGGACCCAAGCGTACTGTTTTACGCAAAAACGCCAGATCCGAAGTGGATTTATGCTGCACTTGGTTCAAGGAGAATGGAAAACGAGAGGAATGCAAAGCTCAACCTCTCTGCCATAAGGCATAGTCCCATTCCGTTCCCCTAAAACAACGTAAATCAGTAAAAACATAACTCTAGGTCATCACTTTCGTTATTTGTTTTCTTTGACGATCATCCCACTGTTCTTCAAAATTTTGAGGAAAGTTCCTGGCTAATCGGGACCACCCAACCGTAGGACGGACCCATGGCCCATCCTCCACACTTTCTTCGATTTTTTTTGTTATGTAATTATCTAACACATTAATTTGACATATAACAATCATCTTCTTTAATTAATTCCGTTAAGCACTGGTTCCTTCACGTAATCTTATCACGTGACATAGAAAGCATTATCAAACAAGTTCTTTATTAACATTTCATCATTTTTTCTTTGAAATACAAGGAGTTCTACCCATAGGCTTGTCCATAATCCGCCCGAAGGCTATCCAGTAATCTACAGGGATCACTATTCCAAGCTTCTGCCCGTAGACTAGTATGCGGGCCTCGAGATCCAATCTCGAGTCACGTTAGCCTCTTATCCAGGACCCGGAAGGTGAGGGATTTACAGCCAGAGCCCCCCCTGGCACCCAAGCATCCTCCTGCTCCAAGTAGAACTCACGGAAAGACCTCTCGCGCCGGGTTCGGTCCACGTTCCCGGCACAATCAACAACCCCCTTGGTTATGGTTAGGCAGGCAATCGGGGGTAACTGATCTGCCTCTCCCTTCAGGCTTTCAACCTAAAGTATAGGTATTGATTTAATTTATAATTCATAAATCAAATAGTACTCTAAAATCTCTAGCAAGCACAAACATTTCCATTAATCGACCTTGTTGTGTGGCAAACTGCTAAGGAATTATTCTTTCCTTTTGAATGTATCAACACTCGTTCCAAGGTGTCTTGCAAATTAGCAAGATCCTTTATATTCCGGGTTAGGGCGTACCTTATTAGCCCAACTTGGTCAACCCTAATTTCATTGGGTACTTTAGTTTCCGGTTTATAACTTTCCTTATTAGAAGGATATCCAAGAATACATCCTTTTGCAAGATAACTTGTGTAAGGTTCTGCCATCCTTATTGAGGGTATTTACCCTTTCTTCTTGTGACTCAATCACAAGACTATACGACTTCATACTTGTTGCGCAAGTCCTGCGATGAAATAATCCGTTTTAGCTTCTTTAAGCTAATGTATGTTGGATCTAGGGTCTCTTTTTAAGAACCTCAAGAACAAACCCTAACTCTTTTATCTTTATGAATTTATTGACCCTACAAGCAGGGAAAGTAGTCATGTGCTTAAGGTATAAACGTTTCTTTGGTCTTTAAATCATTTCTGAGGCGTATTTTTCTCTTCAGCATGGTATTTCTAAGTTTAGATTGGTTTAGTTATCTTTTGGAAGGTAATATTGATCACCTCGTCACGATTTGTTATCCTTGTGACAATTGATTTTTCAATCGGTGAATTCAACTTAATCTTCCTTTTTCCTTGCAAACGAAACTCATACCAAATAACAATCTTTTCCTTGCTAAGATATGCAATTAGCAATGATAAATTCCTAGTAATTTGAGTAACGAAAAAGAAAAAACCTTTCATGAATTTCATGATGAATCGTTGCTAAAGGAATAGGGTTAATGGTGCAAGATACAATTTTTATACATTTAGGATTTAACTGAAATATACTACTATAGTAAGTAGATAATCTTGCTCGTAATTCGTGATAATGCAAGATGCTATTCGAAGGAAACTATGTTCTATACATTATCATTTGTTCAATTAAACTAAACTCCTTCATTGTAAATAACTCGGAAAAATATATCCTATCCCTAACAATTTCTCTTTTCCTGATTGACTTAAAACCAATTTAAAACCGAGAAGACAAAAAAAACTGGTTTTGCGATGAGATATCCACATGGATACTAGGAGATGATCCTCCCGCAGCTACTCCTTGGACTTTCTTAGGCGGCATCGCAGTTCGATCGTGAAGGCAGCTTTTACTCTTTCTTCTGGATTTCCACCGTCTCCCTTTCGAGGCAAGAAGTCGTTTAAAAAGTTGACCACCAGAAGGAATAATAAGACCTCTAAAATCCTAGCTTCTTTGGAGAGAAAAATATTTGTAAGCTTAAGGGATAAAGGGTCTATAGGATATAATCACAGTGGAAAAATTATGTGTGAGCATGGCTTCACAAACATCTATGAAAGCCCTTGGGATATATTTGGCAATGGAATGGAAGGATTTGGGAGTTTTTCAAACCCAAAGGAAAAGTTAAAAAATAACACAAGGGTTTATAGTTGGGGAAAAAGACGTTTACGGGGTTTAGAAAGGGCTTAGGAGTGTACAAAAGAAAAAGAACATATGAGGGTAAAACACGGGGTCAAACACAAGACGGGACTTATGGTTTTAGGCACAGGGATTAAGGGTTTTCTCTTCCTAGAGTAAGGTGAGTTTTAAGGGACTTGGCTTTAATGCACCCCGGAAAAGGGTTAATTGTACCCGGAAAAGGCTTAAGTGTACCACGGAAAAGGGGTTAATGCACCACCCGAAAGGGGGCTTGGGAGGATGCCTTTAGAAGTTACTAGAAGCTTCTAAAGCTTTTGGTTATAGTCATGGTAGGGAGAGGAGATGGGATGATGACGTCCAACATGGCCAGGTGGACGTGACCTCAATGACGCATGTGGTGGCTCTTCGTGCCAGCGGCAGCTCTGGGCATCAACGGTGACGGCAGCCTACGTTTGGTCCTCCTCTCGGCCTTCCACTCATGACATGGCCCGCTGCGTTCCTCCTTGTCCCTGCCTGCCTGGACGCCTCCACTCAGCGATCGATCCACTAGCCTTTCACCACGACCCTCCTTCCTTCTCACCCCCTTAGAGGGGGTATTTATAGGAAGGGATAAGGTCTTCCCTTCCCCCCACATGTTTGGCCGCATGTAGACTCTCCCCTCCACCTCATTCACTCTGAAGGTGTACGCGAATGCCCCCACATGTTTGGCCGCATGAAGGCGTACGCGAATGAAGACCATGTCTCCTTCTTCGAAGACTCTTTCTTGACGTTTCAGATCCGCGTATGCCTTCTGTCGATCCTTGGCCGCCTGTATGTCTTGTCTTATTGACTTTATTTGATCATCCATCTCTTCCAACATCTGCCTAGATGCTTCAACCCTTAGGGTTGGATCAGAAAAATTTAGAGGACTTCGACAATCATGACCATATAATGCTTGGAAAGGGGTCATCTGAATGCTTTGCTGGTAAGAAGCATTGTAGGCAAATTCTACCAAAGGCAAGTATTGAATCCACTTCTTGGGTTCTCGAGAGCAATATGCCTTAAGCATATCCTCGATGACTTGGTTTACTCGCTCTGTTTGGCCATCCGTTTGGGGATGGTATGCGGTGCGAAAACAGAGTTGAGTCCTAATAGCTTCAAAGATAGCTCTCCAGAAATGTGATGTGAAGAGAGAATCTCGATCACTAATTATTCTTTTGGGTAAACCATGTAGCTTGAATATCTCCTTGATAAACAATCTTGCAATGTCGGAGGCTTTATAGTTTGTCTTTACTGGAACAAGGTGTGCAATCTTAGTAAGCATGTCAACCACAACCATGATGGAGTTGTATCCTCCCTGGACTTGGGTTAAGCCTACAACACAATCCATACTGATGAATTCCCATTTCATTTGAGGGATGTCAAGCGGTTTCAATTTCCCTGGCATCATGACATGTTCGGCTTTGATACGTTGGCAAGACAAACACTCAGTGACATACTTGAGAATCTCACCTTTGAGCCTCTCCCAATGGTAGCTCTTCCTAATTGCATTAAGAGTCTTAGCATAGCCAGGATGTCCTGCAAAAGGAGAATCATGAGCTTCCCACATTATCTTCTGCTTAAGTGACTGGCTTGCTGCTATACACAGTCTTGTTCTGTAGTAGATAAGTCCACTATCAATGGAAATTTCCTGATACTTAGCTTGCAACTTTTGATTCTGCTCCTTGGTAGATATTTCCTTTAGCATTGTTTGGTAGGCCAAATCATGGCATGCTCCCTCTCTAGCTAATTCAAGTATAGGGTTATTTGGCATAGATACTTTTGTAGCCAGAGATCTGGCCGTCGATGGATTCTGCAGGATTAGGGAATTTAGGAATGCCTTGCAACTAAGTGCATCGGCAACTACATTCTCTTTCCCTAGTCGGTACTTGATTTCAAAGTCATATTCCTCCAACACTTCAATCCACCGACGTTGCCTCATGTTGAGCTCATTCTAGGTAAAGATCCATTTGAGGTTCTTATGGTCCGTTACTAGAGTAAACTTGTTACCCAGTAGGTAGTGTCTCCAAAGCTTTAGAGCATGGATGACAGCTAGTAATTCCAGATCATGCGTGGCATAATTCTTTTCATGATTCTTCAATTTCCTTGAAGAGTATGCTACTGGATGACCTTCCTACATAAGTACACACCCCAAGGCAAGAATGCTAGCATCAGTTACTACCTCGAACTCCTTATTGAGGTCAAGAAGTTTTAGAATAGGTGCTGATACCAAACTTTGCTTCAATGTGTCGAAGCTATTTTGTTTGGAAGTTGACCATGTAATGGAAGTCTGCTTCTTTAGTAAGTCTGTAAGAGGTGCTACAATCAAAGCATAGTTTTTGATGAAGACCCTATACCATCCTGTCAATCCAAGAAAGCTATGTATCTCTTTGATGGATACTTGTATTGGCCATTCAAGTACATCTCTGACCTTGGCTGGGTCTACTGATATTCCTTATGATGATACTATGAATCCCAGATATTCAATCTGATGCTTAAAGAATGCACACTTTTTCATTTTTGTATACAGCTTATGTGACCTCATTGTCTCAAGGACAATCCAAAGTTGAGCTTCATGATCTTCTTCCTGTTTAGAATAGACTAAAGTGTCATCGAAGAAGACAAGCATGAAATCATCAAGATATGGTTATAAATATCTTGCATTAATCTATTGAAGGTGGCAGATGCATTCATAAGCCCGAATGACATAACCAGGAACTCAAAGTGCCCATATCTGGTATTGAAGGCCGTCTTTGGGATATCTTCTTCCTTGATCCTTATCTGATAGTAACCTGACCTGAGATCAATCTTGGAGAATATCTTTGCACCTTGAAGACGATCAAGAAGCTCATCTATTCTAGGAATGGGATACTTGTTCTTGATTGTTGATTGGTTCAACCCTCGGTAATCAATACATAGTCGAAGTGTCCCATCTTTCTTTTTCTGAAATAGTTCTGGAGCTCCCCACGGTGAATTGCTAGGCCGGTGTCATGCTGCTGCGCATCCGAGCCGTAAACACCTCCATTTTTGTTGTCCATCTGTGATATCTTTTCGCATGTATTTCATTGCGTGTGATTGATGCATTAAGATAATCCGTCCTTTTTAGTACCTGCATCCAATGTATATATTCCACTAGTGTGTGTGTGCGTGTTTGTGTGTGTTTCTGTTTGTATGCATGTTGTGTGTGTGTCAGAAAAATATGAAAAACTGATGCCAAAGGACATTATCAAGCTGTTAATTTCAATGATGATCTCCAAGAAAAGTACAGGAAATCGTGGAATCAAAGGAGGCAGAGTAGAAGCTGACATTTGAGCTATGAAGATAAAGGTTGCATGTGAACAAGGTCAATGTAATATGCGGGATAAAGCAGTTTACTATCTACCATAGAGAAGAAGGGTTCATATTCCTTTGCCGAAGACTTTTTGAATGGAGGAATAAAGATTGAAGCTTCCCTCCTGAATATGCTAGAATTCGCCATGCCAATGAAGTCAAGACTGCAAAGAAAGGAGGGAAACGTCAATTCAATGGACTCATGGATGTCTACAAGAAGACTCTTAGAAAGTTTTTTATAAATTTGGGTTTGTGATGGTATTGACACCCACAGAGAATCTTTAGATTATCGACTTAAAGGTGCCCGACCGGATGGATCTAAAAGAAAAGCCTATAGAGCCTACTGTTTTGTGAGAAGGCTTTCCGTTTCGAAAATTAGAGAGAAAGATAAAAAGGTTTGCATCCTCAAAATAGCTTTATTAATGCTAAATTGAGATGGGGGCACTCAAAATTCAAAAGGGGCGCATTGCTATGAATTTAGGGGGGGAAAGCTAAGAAAGGGGGGATTTTGAAGGCGCTATCAATGGCGGGCTTCCATTCAAGAGGGTGCAGGGAAATCAAACCACGGATTCTAGTGTAGTTTTTTCGACAGCTTATGGAAATCATTCAACATCGACAAAGTTGTTGACTCCAAAATCAATTATCAGAAGCGAATGAAGTAGCGGAAGGTTGTGATTTCTCGTGAATTAAGCAAAGCCTCTTCGCCTAATGATGCACGGCCGACCAAGGAAATCTGCTGCTCTCGATCCTGCTCGACTAAAGGAGGAAGAGGCCAAGATTGCCAATCTGCAAGCAGACGTCTTTCGAAACCATCGGGAAAAGAACAAAGTGCTCGACTGCTTGAATTCAACCCTGAAGTATACACAGCTTGGAACTACCGAAGACTAGCAGTTAAACATATGCTGGATCCAGAACTAGATGATGTTGCATGCAAAGCCATCCTTGACCAGGAGCTTCACGTGGTAGAGAGAGCTCTGGCTCGAAATTTCAAATGCTATGGAGCTTGGCATCATCGAAAGTGGATCATAAATCTTGGTGTATCTTCATTGGATTGGGAAGTTTAGCTGCTTGAAAAACTTTTATCTGCAGATTCTCAGAACTTTGTTGCATGGGACTATCAGAGGTTTATTGCAATTGTCAAGAAAGTAACAGAAGAAGAGGAATTGAACTATACATTACGAAAGATCAATGAGAATTTTAGCAATTACTCAGCATGGCATAATTGGAGTGCACTTTTGTCGAAGCATTTTTCAAGTAGTATGGTTTCAGGTGACAAGAGACGAGAGATTTTGACATAAGAGTATAAACTTGTAGAGCAGGCAATTTTTTACAGAGCCTGACGATCAAAGTGGCTGGCTCCACCTTATGTGGCTTCTTTCCAAGTTCTAAGCTGTGGTCTTGAATGCTGTCAGGCTGGCCTTGGTTTCAGTAGCAAGTGAAGTTAGCGACCTGATTAATGGCAGCAAAAAGTGTGTCAGAGGTGGCGTAGGAGTATAACATGGCCTCTACTTGCAGGGTTATTTGCATGATGATTAGATAATGAAGTATATGTAATTGTTGCTCTGTAAGTGTAGCAGTGAGGCAATTTTGCAAGCAAGATACTGGTGAATGGCCAAGTTATTGTCTGGTAGAAACTGAGTTTAAAAGAGGAAATCGTGGAAGACACTGCAAAAAGGTATCAACGTATGGTATACCTCATCAGGAGAGACCTGTGGATGTGTACGAATTTGTAACTGGACAACATGTATTGCCAACCTGGTTTCAACAATGCAGGTGCGTCACTCAAGAAGGGTAACTCATCCTATTGTCTCCTGGATTTGGGCAGAATGCAGTAAAGCTGAACAAAGAACAAAGATGTAAAAGCTCTGTTTCACATGATAAGCTTCTATTATCTTGCTCAGTATGGGATTGTGTTGCTAAGCTTAGAGAATCGAGTGGATTTGGAATGTGTCAGACGTTTCAGGATAGCGAACACCATACAAACAAGGAAAATGGATACCAGTTTTGATGCAGTGGATACAAGAGTGTGCCCTATATGCCATTATGGACTGCATCTCTCTGCAATAGGTTTCAGTGCTGCTGACCTGAGCAGTATACATGTCTGGAGCCTATGCATGCATTTATCAGATGATTTATCCGTTGGACCTAGAGTTTGAATAAGTTGTTTTTGACTAAGTCCTGAATCTGAATGAATTATTTGGTGCCCTAAAAACCAAGCTCATATGCTTATTGTAAAGCAGTGGACAGATTGACATGCTTTGTCATTTATTTTGACTCTTCTTTTGTAATGTACTTGACATGCAATATAATGATCTTGGCATCAAATATCGAGTTATTGAGATCTTCTTGTTAGTCTCTTTCCTTGCTGCTCCTTGAACCTCATGTTCTGCAGCTCTTGCACAATCTCTACGACATTTCTGGTGAACCTGACGTGAAAGTGTTGCGTCAATTTTCAGCAAGATGGGAGACTCGCAAGAAGAGATGATAGATGACAATGTCATGAAGCACCTGTTTCAGTCATTTACAACCTATATGCAGCAGCAAGGTCACGCAAAACGTGATAGTGATCCCATGGATGCCTTGAAAGCTGTCCAAGAGGAGCTGAAGCAGTTCAACGGCCAACAAGTGTCAACTTACCTGCATTTGTATGAAGAAAAGATGAAGTTTTTTGGGGTTTCTCAAGATGTTTGGAGCCGCTACTTCTTGCGGATCGTGGTTCTCGCACTTGAAGTCCGAATTTCAGAAATTCAAGGAACACATGCTGGTTGGGTAGAATTTAAGAAGGCATTAAAAGATGAATACTTCCTAGAGGATACAGGTCTTATGAATCGCAGGAATTTCTTAGCATGGGTTTCTATGCCTAATAAGGGACTTTCAGTTACCGCCCTTCTGCTAGAGTTTGAGAGCTGCTATGATCAGTTGGATGGAACTGAGCAGCAAGCTTTGGAGATGCAAAAAGTGGAATTATTTTTATAAGCTGCTGATGCTGATTTACAGGAAAAGTTGGATGATCTTTTGGAAGATCAAGCTACCGATTCAGGTTTAAAGACCGAGTGGAGACATGTCATCGATGCTGTGAATGCTCTTGTTAAGAAGTAGCGCAGGAGAGTACGATTACATCGCAATACAGGATTTGCTTCTGAAAAATCCTTGGAGACCTCTTCTTCTACCCCTGCTACAAGTTCTATGCCTAAGCCTACTCCTCCTGTTGTAAATCCACCAGTTCATGCTGCTCCAGTGCCCTTATCCAGATGTTATTAAAGGCTTGGCAGATTTGACAATAGAGGCAGTCAAAGCTGAAGTTGGGAAGTTAAAAGAGCAACTTATGTCAGTACCTACTGTAGCACCTACTCCAGCGACTGCTTTTCCAACTGGCCAAAGAAAAGGGAGATGATGTATTTGGTGCGATAGTACAGAGCACCAACATTGCAGAGATTGTGATGCTTTTCAGGAAGCACGTAAGAAGAATGTAGTGTTTTGGGGACAAGATGGAAAGATATGGCTGACAGAGACTGGTGCTCCTCTTGACACGAACTTTGGTAAGGGAGGCATGAAGAAGCTTGTTGATGATATGGCTACGCGATCAGCTTATGTGAGTGTTAGAGGCGATGCTTCAGCTTATGGAGTCCAGCTTGAGCATAAATCAGATGGAGACTCAGCCTTATGGTCCTCTACCTTGGAGATAGCGAGAAGAGAGGTATTCTATTTTTGCTTATATGGCGAAAACACAGGGTTTAGATGCCATGGTCGAGGAAAAGAGAAGAAGAGATGAGGAGGGTCTCAGTACCTCCAAAAAGACTAGAGGGGGTGACTTTGTTTCGCCACCTGTTACAGCTCCACCTATGACGAGTTCTCCAGCTCAATCAGGTCTTGAACAACCTATGGGAGAGAAGCAGATGAAGGAGAAGAGGCAACCAAGAAAGGAGCCAGGATTCAAGCTCTTCTCAGACCTTGATATGCAATCGGATATGAGTAAGATTTTTCATGAAAGAATTTTGAATAGTGAAGTCACTTTTACTATTGGAGAAGCTCTTGGGACTGCTAGAAGAGAAATACAGGATCAGATGCAGGATCTATTGCGGAGGAAATGACATGCGATGGAAGGACCTGCTTTACAGGGATTATGGCATGGAGCTCTTGGGGAAGAGCATGATGATGCAGTGATGGTTGAGAATGCTTCTATCAATCCGCAGTTGGAGAAAATAGTTCAGCCTATGCAGTATGAAGATGATGAAACCCCTATCCTCATTCCTCGTAGCCATTTTTCATGCAGTCATTGGGCTAGAGCAACCATTGAGACAGTGGTAAGGATTGGAGAGAAACAGATTCCTTTGGTCGCTTTAGTCGATCATGGTTCCAAGATTAATCTTATTGCTTGAGGTGTCTATGAGAGTGGCAAGTGGCCTATGGGTGCAGAGCATGGCTCGCGCATGAGAGCGGCCAATAATACTTCTGGTGATATGTATGCTGCTTGTCCGAGCATTAGAATTTCTATTGGTAATGTTGAAGAGGATTATCATTGCTTTGTTCAGGATTCTTGCTCTTATCCGATTATTCTTGGACAGCCTTTCATTACAGAAGCAAGAATGGAGACGAAAGTGATGGATGATGGTTCAGCCTATGCACGGATATGCAGTAAGGATGGTATGTGAGATGTTCAGTTCATGACTGCTGGAGTAAATCATCCAAGAAACAGGGACTCCTTGCGTGAGGCACAACTACCTGCGAAGGAGTTGGATTTTCATTAGATATCACTGTCTTGCGAGACGCCAATGGTACAGTGCGGAGAAAAGAGGAGATCTCACCTCCTGGCAGCCAGTCCTTCTCCACTAATTTTATTGGTTTTTCTTCAGATAGTTTAGTGAGTTATCAGAAATTTTCAGATTTGTCTAGAGCTGCCAGGCAGTACATTGGTCGTAAGGAGAAAGAGTTGAAGATTGCAGGTATTTTGCAAGTAGAAGAGCATGTAGATGGGCTGTACGAAGGGATGTCTTATGCGGATACATTGTTTGAGATGGGAAATATGCTGAAAACTGATGTAAGTAAGGGTTCAAAGATCATACCTGTGCAATCCTTGGATATGTTTCAGGAAATTTCTGATTTTATGCTGAAAACAGAGTTAAAGGTTGAGAAAACTTACCAAACTGAATCTATGGCTGATCTTGATCAGCTTACAGAGTTGCAGAGGGCTGAAACCTTTCAGCCAGCAGAGTTATATGCTGGAAAAATTCAGCATATGGAGTATGAGGCTGCACCCATGCAGTCCATAGAGCCGAGGGCTGAATCCATTCAGCCAACAGAGTTTCAGGCTGCACCCATGCAGTCCATAGAGCAAAGGGCTGAGATCTTTCAGCCCCCAACAGAGTTGAGAGTTGCTAAAAATTTGCAGAAATTGCAGCAAAGAAAAGAGTGCCTGACTGATGCCAAGGTTGACACGAAGTATAAAATAGTTGATAAGAAGGTTAAGCCGGTTGCTAGGCCACTTCCTCCTGATAGTGATGAGTAGATAGAAAAAGCTATGAAGCAGCCTATGTTGAGGGATCCTACAAATATTGGACATAAATTTACAGCTGAAACTCTTGTAGAATTGAAGATTCGAAATGATGATTTCTTGCTTCCAGTGGAAAAAGAATGTTTTAGAGAGATGCTTGGTCGTCATGGTAAGGCATTTTCTTTCTTTCCTCATGAAATTGGCTGCATTAGTCCCGAATTGGTTGCGCCTATGGTCATCTTCACTGTCCCTCATGTGCCATGGAATATACATCCTATACTTGTGCCTATAGCCTACTTGCCAAAGCTGATAGAGTTGCTGAATGAGAAGATTAAGATGGGGATTTTGGAACCCTCTTCTGCACCCTATTCTAACACGTGGTTTACTGTACCAAAGAAGAATGGTACCTTGAGATTTATTCAGGATATGCAGCCCATGAACAGGGTGACAATCAGGAATGTGGGAATAGGTCCAGTTGTGGATGAGTTTGCTGAGGCTTTTGCAGGACGAGCCATCTATTCCCTAGGTGACTTGTATTCTGGTTATGATCAGTTTCAGCTTGCCTTGGAAAGCGGGGATATTACTACTATGCGGACACCTATTGGTCTTGTGAGGATGTGTATCTTGCCTCAATGTGCCACCAACTCAGTTGCTCATATGATGAATGCTATGCATAGAGTTCTACGAGACTATATTCCGCAGTATACCATGCATTTCCTAGATGATGTGCCTATTAAGGGTTGTGCAGAAGAAGAAAAGAATGAGAGTCTTGATTTGCAAGAATGTAGACAGTTTGTGGCTGAACACTTGGTTGCTTGTGAGCAAATATTGACACAATTAGAGGAGGTAAATTTGACTCTTTCAGGGCTGAAATCTGTCTTTGGTGTTAATGAAGTCATCATAGTTGGGCATATGGTTGGTTATTATGGCAGGAAGCCTTCACCTGCAAAGGTGGATGCCATAAGCAGGATTGCAAAGTATTGCTCGACTACTTCAGAGGTGTGGAGATTTGTGGGAGCTTGTGTATTTTACATGATTTGGATTCCTCATTTTGCTCACATAGCAGATGTTCTCTATTAGCTGCTTCGAAAGGGGCAGAAATCTCATTGGGATGAGAAGCATTCGAAAGCCATGCGTAAACTCAAGAAGCTGTTGCAGTCAGCTCCTACTCTTCGCAAGGCGGATTATCAATGTGGACGGCCAATCATGTTGACAGTTGATACTAGCCCTATTGGCATAGGTTGGGCAGTGGGACAGGATGATGCTGATGAAAACAAATATGCAATCCGCTTTGGAGCTAAAGTTCTTAATGAGCGGCAGAGGAGATATCCGCAGATTAAAAGAGAGTTATGGGGAGTAGTCACTGCACTGAAGTGTGATAAAGGGTATTTTATTGGTGCTTCAGTTGTTGTGGAAACAGATTGCTTGCCTTTGCTTGGCATGATTACTAGCTGTTCGACTCCAGATATAGCGATGCTTCGGTGGATTGCCTATATCAAATCATTGAATCCAGAATTTCGATATATAGCAGGAAAAGATAATCTAGTTGTGCTGACATGCTCTCTAGAGCGAGATATGAGGATGAGGAGTCAATGCTTGCAGAAGATGACGAGACAGAGTTTGCAGCTTCTTTCCTTGTTCATGATTGTCATGTATCTACTGTTGCAGCCTTTATTGAAGAACTCTATGTTGATGAGTGGCTGTAAATTGGACAGTATCTAAGTTCATTGACTCGAAGAGCTGATTGGATAGATGATGAATTCAAGAAAATCAGAAGAAAGTCTTATGGGTATTTCTTGAAAGATGGTTTTCTTTGGAAGCATCCAAAGAAGAGAGGTGGCTTACCCTTGAGAGTAGTTTGTGAGGTAGTGATGCAGATACAGATTATGCGAGAGTTTCATGAGAGTTCTTGGGCTGGTCATAGAGGTGTGTGGGCTACCTATGAGAAAATCAAAGAAAGATACTAGTGGAAAGGGATATATAAAGATGTTTCCCACTTTGTGGAGACTTGCAAGGACTGTCAACTCTACTCTTTAGTGCGGTATCGTGATGAGTTGCATCCAACCTATCCGCTATGTGTGCATTATGAATGGGGGGTTGACTTGGTTACTTTGCCAGTGGGACTTTGGCAAATGAGATATCTTGTCTTGGCTAGGGAGGATCTTACAAACTATGTTGAAGGCAGATCTTTGCGGACGAAGACCACCACTGCAGTATGTAAATTCTTGTTGAAAGAAATATTTTGCAGGTATGGATGTATAGGCAATATTACAGCTGATCGTAGAGAGCTAGATGCAGACGAAGCTAGAGAATTTTTCTCACAGCTTGGGATTAAGTTGGCTCTTACTACTGCTTACAATCCAGAGGGAAATGGCAAGAGCGAAAGAGGACATCCGCTGATAGTTAAGGCATTGGCAAAAGCTTGTAGAGGTCGGATTGGAGATTGGCCGAGATTATTACCTTTTGCATTGTGGGTAGACCGCTCTACACATAGCGTGACTACTGGATATATGCCTGCAGAGTTGATGTATGGGCAAAAACCAGTCATGCCTACAGAAATCTGTGCTCTCACGTGGAGTGCTCTTCCATGGCATGAGAATTTATCAAGGGAGGAGCTACTAGCTCTTCGGATTCGTCAACTAGAGAGAAGGACAGAAGATGTGCAACTAGCAGTTGATCGTTTGAAGGCAGCCCGACTCAAAAACAAGGATAGGTTTGATTTGAGGAATCGCTTGTGGCCTAGAGCCATAAAAGAGGGAGATTGGGTTCTAGTCTACGACAGTAGCTTAGAGAATCAGCATAGTAGCATGAGAAAAATGGTTCAAAGATGGTTTGGACCATATGAGGTGAAACAGGTTTTTGACAATGCTACCTATGAGTTGGCTGAATTGGATGGGACAGTATTGAGGGTGCCCATTGCTGGAAAATGAGTCAAGATTTTCAAGAGAAGAGAAGATGAAGAGTATGCACTTGAAGCATTGGCAGAAGAAGAGCAGGTAGAAGAAAGTCTACCAGAAGAAGTAGAGAATATGGATGATGAAGCTGATGGAGAAACAGGTCTACTAGAAACTGATGAAGGACTGGACCTGTTTGTGGACTTGGACAATCCTGGATAGTTGGCTCATCCGGAGGATGCGTAGGTTTAGAGGGGGTGGATGTCGTGCTGTTGCGCATCCGAGTCGTAAACACCTCCATTTTTGTTGTGCATCTGTGATATATTTTAGCGTGTATTTCATTGCGTGTGATTGATGCATTAAGATAATCCGTCCTTTTCAGTACCTGCATCCAATGTATATATTCCACTAGTGTGTGTGTGTGTGTTTGTGTGTGTTTCTGTTTGTATGCATGTTGTATGTGTGTTAGAAAAATATGAAAAACTGATGCCAAAGGACATTATTAAGCTCTTAATTTGAATGATGATCTCCAAGAAAAGTGCAGGAAATCGTGGAATCAAAGGAGGCGGAGTAGAAGCTGACATTTGAGCTATGAAGATAAAGGTTGCATGTGAACAAGGTCAATGTAATATGCGGGATAAAGCAGTTTACTATCTACCATAGAGGAGAAGAGTTCATATGCCTTTGCCGAAGACTTTTTGAATGGAGGAATACAGATTGATTCTTCCCTCCTAAATATGCTAGAATTCACCATGCCAATGAAGTCAAGACTGCAATGAAAGGAGGGGAACGTCAATTCAATGGACTCATGGATGTCTACAAGAAGACTATTAGAAAGTTTTTTATAAATTTGGGTTTGTGATGGTATTGACACCCACAGAGAATCTTTAGATTATGGACTTAAAGGTGCCCGACCGGATGGATCTAAAAGAAAAGCCTATAGAGCCTACTGTTTTGTGAGAAGGCTTTCCGTTTCGAAAATTGGAGAGAAAGATAAAAAGGTTTGCATCCTCAAAATAGCTTTATTAATGCTAAATTGAGATGGGGGCACTCAAAATTCAAAAGGAGCGCATTGCTATGAATTTAGGGGGGGAAAAGCTAAGAAAGGGGGGATTTTGAAGGCGCTATCAATGGCGGGCTTCCATTCAAGACGGTGCAGGGCAACCAAACCACGGATTCTAGTGTATTTTTTTCGGCATCTTATGGAAATCATTCAACATCGACAAAGTTGTTGACTCCAAAATCAATTATCAGAAGCGAACGAAGCAGCGGTGTCGTGCTGCTGCGCATCTGAGCCGTATACACCTCCATTTCTTTTGTTGTGCATTTGTGCTATTTTTCTGCGTGTGATTCATTGTGTGTGAGATGCATTATGATAAAGTATCCAATGTATATATTCCATTAGTGTGTGTGTGTGATTCTGTTTGGATGCATGATGTGTGTGTGTTAGAAAAATATAAAAAACTGATGCCAAAGGACATTATCAAGCTGATAATTTCAATGCTGATCTCTAAGAAAAGTGCAGGGAATTGTGGAATCAAAGGAAGCTTTGTGGAAGCGATCATCTAAGTTCAAAAGTTCCCATGATATAGAGTTGAAGGAAGTCTCTCAAAAGCTGCTTAAGCGAGTTAAGCACTAGTGAAGCACCGAGGGAGCATTTTGTCACCCAATTCTCAAGGCCGAAGTCGAAGTTTATGCGCAGATCATTCATCGTAAAGTTGACTGTCAATGGGGCAATGCATGACTCCAAAGATAATCCTCAAGGTCAAAATCAATGTTGGTGCATAGATCTCGTAAGGGTGTAAAGAAACTATCTTGTCAAAGAGGAGTGCTTTTTTTAAGCTCAGCTAAAAGAGAAGAAGGAGAGACTAATTTTGGGGGTCTGAACTGTTTTTGGGGAAAAATCATCCTCGACAAGAAAGCAAGAGGTCTCTGGCGCCCTGGGCTCTCGCTGTCAAGGGATTGAATGGAATTACAGGACTAATAAAAAAGGAGATGAGCAAAGGATTTTGTGGCGACCTGCTCCTTCAACCTGTTGGCGCGTCTCCTGAAACGAATCTATTATCGCATCAGTTTGCGGATTTCTGAAACTATGTCAAGATAAAATCAGACAATATGAAATAAGGACTATCCCTGACCGTGAAACAAGCAAAGGAAATCAAGGATACTGAAAAGCAGAGCCTGTCCTTGACTGAGGATCAAACAAAGAAAATTGGGAACACGCTTGGTGAATGCAAGTAAACCATCTAGGACGGGGAAAAACGGAATAGAATGAGAGACACCTCTGACCAGGACTAGCAAGTTTGCAGAATCGGCACGAGTCAACTCATCGTTTACATCCCATAGCCTGCAGCTCTGCGGACATGGATTGTCTCCAACTATGGAATTACAGGATGAAAGTAAGAGGCAGTGCGGCAAGCTGAAGAGGAGCGACCTGGAGCTGTGCATATTGAACTTCCTGAAGATAAAACAGGCACAATGATAGAAGAAAAAAATTTTCCTGTTCATCCTGTTCGGCGTCCGATAGCAGAGGGAAAGGCCATCCAGAAAGAAGATGGTTGAAGCGGCCAGCCATCCTCTCTTGTTGATCGGAGCTGGTGCTAATCGCAAATGCACTATACATCTTTGGAATACCTGGGGGAGGAAAATTTAGATCTTCTTGATTCATTAAGAGGGTCGAGTATCAAATTAATACTGACAAGACATGAGCAGGCTGCTGGGTTCATGGCAAGAACGCTGGGCGACTAACTGGCAATGTTGGAGTTTGCCTATCCACCTTTTGCCCGGGTGCGACTAATTTTGCAACTGCTGCAGCATATGCACAGTTGGCTGAGTTTCCTATGATCATGAACTTCATAACAGGACAGAAATCAATACGAAAGAGCAAGCAGGGACTTTTCAAATAGTTGACATTATTGAGAATATGAAGCTTGTCACCAAGGTGATTAAATCTTAGAAACACGAATCATATAAAATGAAACAATTTACAAAGCAGATTGCTGATGGTGAACTCATACCATCTTTGATTAGAGAGGTCATGCTGGTAAACAGAGAATGGCTATTCTTATGCATACACAATTCCATTTGTGAACACTTGATACTCTAGAACGGAGTTGGGTTGCAGGTTCCAGCTCATAGATCCTTTCAGTTCTCTGGATCTTCTGAAATCCTCTACTGATCAGGCAACTGCCAAGTTACAGAATGAACATGCTGATGTGAAGAATGTTTTTCTTCCTACTATAACTGTCATCATACACCTGAATGTAAACAGTTTATGAGAGACTTCAGATTTTTCTGAACATGAACTTTATGTAACTCACTTGACAAGGAATATAGTGAACTTTGGCATCAAATATTTGAGTTCTTCTTGTTAGCCTCTTCTCTTGCTGTATCTTGAACCCCGTGTTCTGCAGCCCTTGCGTGAACTCTACGACATCGAAAGGTTGCGCTTTCTTATGAACTAAGCAAATCCTCTTCGCGTAACGATGCACGGCCGACCAAGGAAATCTACTGCTCTCGATCCTGCTCGACTAAAGGAGGAAGAGGCCAAGATCGCCAATCTGCAGGCAGGCGTCTTTCGAAACCATCGGGAAAAGAACAAAGTGCTCGACTTCTTGAATTCAACCCTGAAGTATACACAGCTTGGAACTACCGAAGACTAGCAGTTAAACATATGCTGGATCCAGAACTAGATGATGTTGCATGCAAAGCCATCCTTGACCAGGAGCTTCACGTGGTAGAGAGAGCTCTGGCTCGAAATTTCAAATGCTATGGAGCTTGGCATCATCAAAAGTGGATCATAAATCTTGGTGTATCTTCATTGGATCGGGAAGTTCAGCTGCTTGAAAAACTTTTATGTGCAGATTCTCAGAACTTTGTTGCATGGGACTATCGGAGGTTTATTGCAACTGTCAAGAAAGTAACAAAAGAAGAGGAACTGAACTATACATTACGAAAGATCAATGAGAATTTTAGCAATTACTCAGCATGGCATAACCAGAGTGCACTTTTGTCGAAGCATTTTTCAAGCAGTATGGTTTCAGGTGACAAGAGATGAGAGATTTTGATAGAAGAGTATAAACTTGTAGAGCAGGCATTTTTTTACAGAGCCTGACGATCAAGGTGGCTGGCTCTACCTTATGTGGCTTCTTTCCAAGTTCTATTCTATGGTCTTGAATGTTGTTAGGCTGGCCTTGGTTTCAGTAGTGAGTGAAGTTAGCGGCCTGATTAATGGCAGCAAAAAGTGTGTCAGAGGTGGCGTAGGAGTATAACATGGCCTCTACTTGCAGGGTTATCTGCATGATGATTAGATAATGAAGTATCTGTAATTGTTGCTCTATAACTGTAGCAGTGAGGCAATTTTGCAAGCAAGATACTAGTGAATGGCCAGGTTATTGTCTGGCAGAAACTGAGTTTAAAAGAGGAAATCCTGGAAGACACTGCAAAAAGGTATCAACGTATGGTGTACCTCATCAGGAGAGACCTGTGGATGGTGTACAAATTTGTAACTGGACAGCATGTATTGCCAACCTAGTTTCAACAATGCAAGTGTGTCACTCAAGAAGGGTAATTCATTCTATTGTCTCCTAGATTTGGGCAGAATGCAGTAAAGCTAAACAAAGAACAGAGACGTAAAAACTCTGTTTCACATGATAAGCTTCTATTATCTTGCTCAGTATGGGATTGTGTTGCTAAGATTAAAGAATCGAGTGGATTTGGAATGTGTCAGACGTTTCAGGATAGCGAACACCATACAAACAAGGAAAATGTATACCAGTTTTGATGCAGTGGATACAAGAGTGTGCCCTATATGCCATTATGGACTGCATCTCTCTGCAATAGGTTTCAGCTGACTTGAGCAGTATACATGTTTGGAGCCTATGCATGCATTTATCAGATGATTTATCCGTTGGACTTGGAGTTTGAATAAGCTGTTTATGACTTAGTCCTGAATCTGAATGAATTATTTGGTGCCCTGAAAACCAAGCTCATATGCTTATTGTAAAGCAGTGGACAGATTAACATGCTTTTTCATTTATTTTGACTCTTCTTTTGTAATGTACTTGACATGCAATATAATGATCTTGGCATCAAATATTGAGTTATTGAGATCTTCTTGTTAGTCTCTTTCCTTGCTGTTCCTTGAACCCCGTGTTCTGCAGCTCTTGCACAATCTCTACAGCACTGGATGTAGCCCTGATCTAAGAGTTGCTTGAGTTGTTCCTTCAACTCAATTTCTTCTGGTATGGACATTCTATAAGGTCTCTTTGCAATTGGCGCAGCTCCAGGTACTAACCTAGTCTCATGATCTACTTCTCTTTGAGGCAGAAGTTCGGTCAATTCTTCAGGGAATACATTAGTGTATTCCTTTAACCATGAAGGCCCTTCATGAGACTCTTGCTTTGATCTAACTTGTTGAGTTTGATCAAGTAAACGGGTAATCCTTTTTTGACTCCTTTTATGATTCGAGATATTTTGGCCAATTGGATTCTTGGAATTCCTGCCTCACCTTGAGTTGTGACAAATTCCCTTTCAGAGTTTCGAAAGGAAACTTGACCCTTTTCACAGTGAATGTGGGCATCGTTGGGCTTAAGCCTGGGCTTAAGCCAATCCATCCTGAGTAGACACTCATGGATACCTAAATTCATGACTCTGAATTTGACTGAAGTCTTCTTTCCTCCCAGAAAGAATTCCGCCTTAGCAGTTTGCCTGGTACAAGTTACCTCATGACCATTTGCCAACTCCACAAGCAGGGTAGGTGCTTCTACTGTGGCTATTCCTAATCTTTTTTCACATGCTGGTGAGATAAAGGAATGTGTACTGCCACAATCAATCAAGGTTTTGAAACCTTTACCTTGATAGTCCGACGGTGTCTGAATCACCAAGAACTGGCAATTCGGCCCTTTCTTGTGTAGAGTGGCGTGGATTGTCGCTCTTGCGAACTCTGCTTCCATGGTCTCCTTGGAAAGGCGTTTGGTGATGTCCTCCGCTGAGCTTGGGACATTGCCTCTTGAAGTGATCGGGTTCGTTGCAGTGGAAACAACGGAGGTTTTGTCCATTACTTTGAGTAGGAACAAAGTTGTTGACGTTATTTGTCCTTGCTTTCTTTCTTTGTCCCTAATTATGACCTTGAATTCTCTTCATTTGAGGTCTGAATGCTCCTCTGTTTGGATCATTATAAGACCAAGTTTTGTTACCCCTTGGTCTAGCTTGCACATCCTGAATTATAGGTGCCGCTCGAATGAGTACATCCTGAAGATCTGATGGATGCATAGATTCGAGATGGGTATTTACTGGTGGATTTAAGCCCGCACAAAATTTTGACACCCGTTGTGTCATGTCCATCTGTGGCGCATACTTTAAAAGTCAAACGAATTTAGAGTAGTATGCGTCAAGAGTGAGTTCTAGCTGTTTTAGCTCGTAGAACTCGTTCAATTTCTGCGTTCGACATGCAGGTGGTAAGTATCTTCCCTGCACAGCTTTCTTCAGCTTCTCCCAGGTAACGGATCCCTCTGCAATCCTTTGATCCCTGCACCATTGCTTCCACCAAAGTCTGGCTTCGCCGGTGAGTTTTAACTTGGCGGGCATAGCCTGATTGGTAGGTGTAGTACCGGCTACTTCCAAGTAATCCTCCATGGATTCAATCCAAATTTCAGCATCAGCTTGGACGAATCTACCTCTCCCGTCAAACTCGGGTGGCTTAATCTGTTTGAGAAGGAACTTCTTCTCCTGGATCATAGCAATACTTGATGTAGGAGGCGAGTTTGGAACCTGTACTTGGGGTTGTGCCTGAATAAAGGTTTTCTTAACGTTATTATATGATAACCGATGTTAGCTTATCTTTCATTTTTAGTTCAGCTATATCGTAAACAATGTAGCTACTTAACTTTTTATCAATTCTTATACAGAGCCAGACAGTGATAAAAAGAAGTCTTTATTTGTATTTACATGGACATAGCCCTTTTGAATACAACGTTTCATGTGATGATAAGCTAATCGTTACATTCAATTTGGGGAGAACAACATTGTATTGCATTTATCTACAGGAACTGAGTAATAGTAGGGTTTTGGGTCATGGATCTTCAGGAATCGATAAGTCATTGGAAGTTTAGGATATCATTTCCGTTGGAATCCATACTTCTCATTTCGACCCAACACTTTAATCCTGTCAGCGGGGATTACACGGGTTACTTCCGCATATACATATGAGTCATCTCAACCCTCTGACCTCGGATGTGTAAAGTCGAATTTACGTGAGCTTCCACAAAGATGAACAGCTTCATGACTTTCAAGTCTTCCAACCACTTGATCCTTTTTAGGTTGGAAGCAAATCGGTGAGCCGTTATATAGTAGATTCCAGAAGACCCCGACAATCTTCGTTCTATGTATAGCGGTGATGGATTATAAATCTGCTCCAGGATGATCATCATTCCAATTCTTTGTCTATAAAGCGGAGAACCCATTGCAGTCATAAACATGACTTGAAATACCAAAAACTTGTTCCACGCTTCGTAACTCTGCAAGACAGCATTGAAGGTAAGGAAATGTTTGGACAGCAACAATTTCTTTACTTCATTTAATTGAGATTTTATAAAAGCAATTCCATTATTGGTCAGCTCTGATACCAACTGTAACCTGTCCACTAGAATCATCCAGGATACGTCGTAGTAGTCCATCGAAAAGTATGTCTAGAAAGCTATGCCCGGCACTCCCATGGAATGTTACGGGATTTGCGATCTAGGTCTTTCCGTGTCTGCCACGTAGCAGAAGTATCCTGGCTATTCCCACTTACGATCGACCGGAATTAGGGTTATCCTGATTGGTCATTATCTAACAACAACTAGCATCGGACCCAAGCATACTGCTTTACGCAGAAATGCCAGATCCAAAGCGGATTTATGCTGCACTTGGTTCAAGGAGAATGGGAAACGAGAGGGATGCAAAGCTCAAAACTCTCTGCCATAAGGCATAGTCCCATTCCGTTTCCCTAAAACAGCGTAAATCGGTAAAGACATAACTCTATGTCATCGCTTTCGTTATTTGTTTTCTTTGACGATCATCCCACTGTTCTTTGAGATTTTGACGAAAGTTCCCGGCTAACTGGGACCACCCAACCGTAGGACGGACCCATGGCCCATCCTCCGCACTTTCCTCGATTTGTTTTAGTTATGTAATTATCTAACACATTCATTTGACATATAACAATCAGCTTCTTTAATTAATTCCATTAAGCACTGGTTCCTTCACGTAATCTTATCACGTGACATAAAAAACAATATCAAACAAGTTATTTATTAACATTTCATCATTTTTTCTTTGAAATACAAGGAGTTCTGCCCGTAGGCTTGCCCGAAGGCTATCCAGTAATCCACAGGGATCACTATTCCAAGCTTCCGCCCATAGACTAGTATGCGGGCCTCGAGATCCAATCCCGAGTCACGTTAGCCTCTTGTGTAGGACCCAGAAGGCGAGGGATTTACGACCAGAGCCCCCCTGGCACCCAAGCGTCCTCCTGCTCCAAGTAGAACTCACGGAAAGACCTCTCGCGGTGGGTTCGGTCCACGTTCCCGGCGCGGTCAACAACTCCCTTGGCTAGGGTTAGGCAGGCAGTCGGGGGTAACTGATCTGCCTCTCTCTTCAGGCTTTCAACCTGAAGTATAGGTATTCATTTAATTTGTAATTCATAAATCAAATAGTACTCTAAAATCTCTAGCAAGCACAAACATTTCCATTAATCGACGTTGTTGTTTGGCAAACTGCTAAGGAATTATTCTTTCCTTTTGAATGTATCAACACTCGTTCCAAGGTGTCTTGCAACTTAGCAAGATCCTTTATATTACGTGTTAGGGCGTACCTTATTAGCCCAACTTGGTGAACCCTAATTTCATTGGGTACTTTAGTTTTCGGTTTATAACTTTCCTTATTAGAAGGATATCCAAGAATACATCCTTTTGCAAGATAACTTGTGTAAGGTTCTGCCATCCTTGTTGAGGGTATTTACCCTTTCTTCTTGTGACTCAATCACAAGACTATACGACTTCGTACTTGCTGCGCAAGTCATGCCATAAAATAATCCATTTTAGCTTCTTTAAGCTGATGTATGTCAGATCTAGGGTCTCTTTTTAAAAACCTCAGGAACAAACCCTAGGTCTTTTATCTTTATGAATTTATTGACCCTACAATCAGGGAAAGTAGTCAAGTGCTTAAGGTATAAACATTTCTTTGGTCTTTAAATCATTTCCGAGGCATATTTTTCTCTTCAGCATGGTATTTCTAAGTTTAGATTGGTTTAGTTATCTTTTGGAAGGTAATATTGATCACCTCGTCACGATTTGTTATCCTTGTGACAATTGATTTTTCAGTCATCAGTGAATTCAATTTAATCTTCCTTTTTCCTTGCAAACGAAACTCATGCCAAAGAACAATCTTTTCCTTGCTAAGATATGCAATTAGCAATGATAAATTCCTAGTAATTTGAGTAACGAAAAAAAAAAACCTTTCATGAATTTCATGATGAATCGTTGCTAAAGGAATAGGGTTAATCATGCAAGATACAATTTTTATACCTTCAGGATTTAACTGAAATATACTACTATAATAGTAAGTAGATAATCTTGCTCGTAATTCGTAATAATGCAAGATGCTATTCAAAGGAAACTATGTTCTATACATTATCATTTGTTCAATTAAGCTAAACTCCTTCATTGTAAATAACTCGGAAAAATATATCCTATCCCTAACAATTTCTCTTTGCCTGATTGACTTAAAACCGATTTAAAACCGAGAAGAAAAAAAAACCTAGTTTTGCGGTGAGATATCCACATGGATACCAGGAGATGATCCTCCCATAGCTACTCCTTGGACTTTCTTAGGTGGCATCGCAGTTCCATCATGAAGGCAGCTTTAACTCTTTCTTCTAGATTTCCACCGTCTCTCTTTCGAGGCAAGAAGTCGTTCAAAAAGTTGACCACCAAAAGGAATAATAAGACCTCTAAAATCCTAGCTTCTTCGGACAGAAAAAGGTTTGTAAGCTTAAGGGATAAAGGGTCTATAGGATATAATCACGGTGGAAAATTTATGTGTGAGCGTGGCTTCACAAACATGTATGAAAGCCCTTGGGATATCTTTGGGAATGGAATGGAAGGATTTGGGAGTTTTTCAAACCCAAAGGAAAAGTTAAAAAATAACACAAGGGTTTATAGTTGGGGAAAAAGGCGTGTACGGGGTTTAGAAAGGGCTTAGGAGTGTACAAAAGAAAAAGAACATATGAGGTTAAAACACGAGGTCAAACATAAGACGGGACTTATGGTTTTAGACACGGGGATTAAGGGTTTTCTCTTCCTAGAGTAAGGTGAGTTTTAAGGGACTTTGCTTTAATGCACCCTGGAAAAGGGTTAATTGTACCACGAAAAAGGGTTAATTGTACCCGGAAAAGGCTTAAGTCTACCGCAAAAAAGGGATTACTGCACCACGAGAAAGGGGGCTTGGAAGGAGGCCTTTAGAAGTTACTAGAAGCTTCTAAAGCTTCTGGTTACAGTCGTGGCAGGGAGAGGAGATGGGATGACGACGTCCAACATGGCCAGGCAGACGTGACCTCAACGGCGCATGTGGCGGCTCTTCGTGCCAGTGGCAGCTCTGGGCATCAGCGGCAATAGCAGCCCACGTTCGATCCTCCTCTCGGCCTTCCACTCACGACACGGCCCGCAGCGTTCCTCCTTGTTCCTGTCTGTGTGGACGCCTCCACTCAGCGATCGATCCACCAGCCTTTCACCATGACTCTCCTTCCTTCTCAACCCCTTAGAGGGGTATTTATAGGAAGGGATAAGGCCTTCCCTTCCCCCCACGTGTTTGGCCGCATGTAGACTCTCCCCTCCACCTCATTCACTCTCCCATTTTAGTACCATTCCCTTCCCTCAGCCACGCTTCGGCTGGGGGAAGGTACTAAAAACAAATTGCATTAAATCAATATTTATCCCTTATCCTCCTCCCAAGAGGAGGTTCCCATGAGAAATACAGGGTTTTGCTAAGCTATGTCTCGATTGGGCTCGGTGGCGAGTGTATTGGATTAACCCGTCCCAACGTAACATTATCACTTCCCTGAGACTTCACCTGGCCTTTATAGTATATAGACATATATATTTAACAAGAATATTAGAGTCAAGCTCTCCAAACTTATCAATAATGGCTTTGAAAGCTATCTCCAAGGTGATTGGATCCCAAGCTTTCAATAAAGGTTTAGACAAGATAATTGTGGTAGAGAAGGAAGAAGCCATAAGAGTTTTTGGCTTCATGCTTGGATATAGTGAATCTAGGTCAAGATACTTTGGAGTTCTTGCTTTGTATTTGCTCTCCCATGTAGGAGATGCCAATAATTTGAAGCTCCTTCCAAGCTATAGAAAACAAGAGTTATTGAAATGTAGAGGTCTCATCGAGTGAGATAAAACAAAAGATTCCCTTAGAGGACCTAGTGAATTCCTTGAAACTAATGACTCTTCTGCAAAGTCAGACTAAAAGATGTTAAGGGTGACTTGAGACCAATATTTTTCCATCTCTTTGTCTAGTTTGTAACCATTTGCACAAGAGTTTAAATATCCCTCTTTTTTTCTTTGGGTGTAATAATGGATATAGTCCTTCCCAAAGATGATGTATTACATGATGCAATTGTGTCTTTGAGCTTGAATTTGTGCCAATTTTTTGTGTAGAACCATTGAGAGACCTTTAATAAACTATTTACTTTGTATCTTCCACCTCCATGTCTTGTGTGTCTAAAGTATTTTATTCTTGATTGATAATATGATTTTTTCGTACGTTGGATTGACAAAATAGATAGAGATCCATATTTCTTGATAAAATATGAAGCATGGTTGTATAAAATATGTTGCATAGCTAACAAATATAAAAATTCAATTCGAAAACCCTTTATGAGTCAAACAATAAAGAGACATAGATATGCAAACTTCTTACCATATAGTGAGTGAAGTGTTGATTACCCCAAGCTTTTGTCAAATTTGCCTTTCTAAAAAGGTTCAATTGGTTTTTGAAGTCTTTGATATCATCATCATTCCACTTTGTTTTATCACAATAAAAGAATATTTTGTCTAGTTTTTTCCAAACATTGGCTTTTCTATTTTGAGCTTATCCATTATCAGCATGATCCTCAACTGCATTATGTAGGCACTTCCATATGGTTGAGCCACCATTCCTAGAGTTTATCTTACCAAGTCTCCCATGAAAGTCTAGGAACCTTCTAGCCTTCACTCCACCAATAGATGACTTTTTGGGGACACAATTTCCATCCTTAGACTTTTGAAGATTTGGTTCATCAATAGCATTACCACCATGCAAACCAATTGCATATAAGACTTTTTCAATATTTGCATATGTTCTAGCTGATAATAGCTTCAACTTCCATGCAAATCCTATGTAAAGATGAACAAGCTTTTCAATTATCCTACAAAGTGCATGAAGTGTACAGATATGGGCATTCACTAAAGGAATATCTAGGACTAGCTTAAACTGTGGATCCTTGTTGTGCCTAGAGGGAGATCTATTCCAATTTCTTGAGCTCAACTCTATGGATGGGGACATGCAATATAGGCAAGGAGATCTAGAGTTGGCTCCCTTTGATACATTGTACATACATTTAAGTGTCTTTAAGTCACCAGCTATGTGCCACTCAATCTTATAGTTCCCAAATCCTTCAATAAATAGCTCTTCTCTTGCTGCTTGTCTCTTAATAGCATCAGGTATTGGTGTTCGATGAAAAACCCAATACAATATATCAAAATCCTCTATATCTACTTTGAATCCTCCTAGCCACCAGATGTTGTGTTTCAATTGAACGCTAAATGACATTGAGTGATTGTAATGATTTGATGAAAATGCCTTATTCATCAAGGTAATCGAGACCCTCTCTAGTTTTTTACATTTTAGAATCTCACTTTCATCAAGTTTAATCACAAATCTAGCCACTTCTTGTGCCTCTTCTAGTGACAAGTCATAGAATCTAATCATTACGGATTGTAAGGTGGGCAAGTCAAGGAAAATATTGTTAAATTCATTGAATACAACTTCATTTTTCTTTCCCTTGAAGCTAGCCTTGATATGGAAAGGATCACCCAAAATCTCCTTTACCTTATTAGTCACTCCTTGTCTAATAGTTCTAATTATAGATGGCCTTGGAAGTATGCAATTACGTACTTGTCCTTGCTTCTTATTTGACTGTAAAAGCTAGAAAAGTTGTATATAAGCATCTTGACTTATACCAATATTATCTAGTGTCTTGTGCACTAACTTAGTATCCAAAGAGAGATCCTTTATAAATGACTCCAAGTATGGTTTCTTTGTCTTTTCAAATTTCTTCTTTTGCAAAATATCCTTTGAAACTATTGAAGGAAGAATATGATAATCAAATTGAGATGCTTTCAAAGAATCTCTTTCACTTGCACTTGGTTGAAGAAGAAAACTAAACAAAATCATCATCACAAATCAATACAATTAATTATAAACAAAGCCATATTTCATATTTTTTAAGTGAAAAAAAATGTACCTTGCTACTTGGATTCTTTCACTACAACCACCTCCTCCTCATCTAAGACTCTCAATATTTCTAAGAGCCTTTTGTCGATTTCAAAAGTCCTAAAATATTTTTCTTTTATTGATCAGATTTGATGTGTTTCTCCAAAAAGTAATCCTCTATTGATAGCCTTCTAGCTTTTGCAGTAACTCATTGTTATGTTTTGATAAAAGATGGTTCTCCAATTTGAGTACATCCTTTTCTGCAACCAAGTTAAGTGTATAGCCTAGAAACCCATTATAACCATTACCAATGAACCTCAATAATGAAGAGCTATTATAGAAAGGCATAGTGCTATTTTTGCTAGGATCTTTGGGATATAGCTTGCCATCTAACCAAAGATCAAGATTCTTCTTTCCTTCAAATATGAGTATATGTTTCGTAGACTCTGTAATAGTAATGGGTTTTGTTCTCTTCCTTATTGGTTCATACTCACTATCCAATTCAGTATGAAGATGATAGAGATGTATTTTACTAGAGCTATAGAGATCATTGGATGATTGATCCATAGCTAAGGATGTGATTAGAAGATTGGATTGAAAAAGTATACGAATTAGAAACAAGAAGGAAAATGAAGAAGAAACTAGTAAGGATGGGAAAGAAAGAAGAGAGTTAGAATGGAGGGAAGTAATCAAATATCGAAAAAAATTTAAATTGAATATTATTTTTCACTTTAATCAGGATGAGTAAGATTTTCATTATGACAATCTTTGTCACCTTTATAGCGGCCTAGATTTCTAGGTTTGATGTGACCACGAGAATATCATAACAATGACTTATTAATAATTTTTTATATATTTACTTACCAAAATATAATTTTTTAAAAAATATAAAAATTAGTTTATTTTCTAAAATATTTTCTCTCTCTAGGATTGCTTACAGGGAATTTTTGAGACTTCAAAACTCCCGTAATGTTTGAGAGACCCTTCACATGGTCAATCTCTGTCTTACTTTCACCCACAATAATCAAATCATCCACATATATAGTAATGATATACCTGCATCTCTCTCATAGATGTAGAGTGTGATCGATTTGTGCTCTATGAGATCCAATTCTGACAAGATATTCTACAATCTTATCATACCACGCCATGGGTTCTTGCTTCAAGATCAAACCCTTGCCCTTTCTCTCAGTCACCAAGGGCAGAACCTTTTTGGGTATCTTGGAGCTGATACTTGGACCTTCGTGTCAGGGTGTGTTCATGGCTGCCAACTCTTCTTGTCTTGAAGGTTGCTCCACCGAGAGGCAGATAGCAAGAGCTATGTTGTCTTCCTCCTTCTTCCTGAGCTCTGCCTCTTCCTCCTCAGCTCTTTTCTTTCTCTCTTCCTCATTAGCTCTTTTGGATTCCTCCTTTATTCTCTTTGTCTCATCCCTTTCTTCTTTCTTTCTTTGTTCTTTTGTGCTTTTGGGCTCTGCATGGGTATGTTTTTACAAGGCCTTACAAAGACTGCATACATAAAATGAATGACTCTCATCCACATAACCAAGTGGTTGCTCCACATAAACTTTTTGTTGCAACTCCCCTTATAAGAAGGTCTTTTTAACATCTATTTCATGTATTATCCAACCCTTTGATGTAGCCACTACTATGATAGCCCTTACAATAGCCATTCTAGCCACAAGAGGAAAAGTCTCATCATAATCAATATCATGATTCTACACGTATCCTTTGGCAATAACTAGCCATGCCTTCTATTGCTCAATTGGTGCGCAAATTGGTCGCAGTATGCTCACGTAGTGAATCCCAGAAGGTCCCCAAGAACAATGAACTCTACCTTTTTGCACAAAAAACAATGTAAAAGCATGAACGACAAGAAGCAAGAGACCAATTGGGTTTAATCTCCCCCCATGCCTTGTGTGAGCGCTTCACAAAGCATGTATTTTATGTATATTTCCATCTTCATACTTAATAAAAGCCCAATTTACAAAAATATGACAAGCTTTTAGCTTTTGAGTTTGCTTTCTACAAAAATAGGAAATAAAGCTAATGGACGGTGCCCATAGAGTCTGGCACGTCCAATCTCAATGTCCAAATAGAAATAACATATCCGTGCACATGGGCGCATACAAAATAATAATAAATAATCGATGTCTCAATAGACATAACAAAGTATAGGCATTGTCGTATTGCTGCGCATTCGAGGTGTGAAAACCACCCAAAAGTTGTGCGTGTGATTTGATATTTTGTACATACTTAGTTGTGTTTACATTTATTTTCTGTGTATGAGTATAGTGGGGAGGAGTTGGAGGCATAGTGGTGAACATGATGAGATGCTTTCAGCCTATGTTGAGCAAGGTCGAGTGGAAAGCACAACTGATGTTGGTGAACATGTTACACGTATTCGTTTAGGACTTTGTCTTCTCCTTCTCCAGCTATATCAAAAATACCTAATGATATCAAACCTCCACATCCAGAAGTTGGAAAGAAGGAGGCCAAGCATTGAAACGTGGTATGAGAAGCATGGAGTTGTCACTGCTACAGTGTGTGCTTGTTTTGGGTTACAATGTGTTGTTTACATGGGCGCCAAAGATATGGAACGACAGGCTCTTAATGTATTCAGAATGAGACTCCTTGGAGTTGAGGTACGTGCTCTCCAATCTGATATAGGTACGTTGAAAGATGCGACATCAGAAGCAATAAGAGACTAGGTTACAAATGTAGAGGCCACACACTATATTTTAGTGTCCGTAGCTGGACCTCACCCTTATCCAGTAGCTAATTAGCGGATTCAAAAGCTAAGGAGGGAGGGAAAAGCAAGCGTGTGACGAAAAGGAAGGAAGGCGATGCTAATTGGGGAAAAAGGGGAGAGCTTTCTGAATCGGAGGGGGGGGAATCCGGGACGCTGCTGCTCCATGAGGAAGGAAATATGTTCGTGAGGACAAAACTTTTTCTGGAAGGAATGAGAGGGATCGATTAAGGAAGCATTGAAGGAGCACGAAGCATATCTTGGGAAATCGAGGGAGCTCTGAAGGGGATGAGCGACGAAGGAAGAAAAGCATCATGGAAAGCCTGCTTAAGAAAACGATTCATCGGTCTGTGTTCTAGGCTACTTGGAGGGGGGAAAGAAGTAATAAGGAATGAGGAGAACAGGGGAGACGGAAGGTTACGCAGTCGAAGATGAAGGACAAGAAGACGGGATTGAAGAGAGGAGCAACAAAGCTGTTGCAATATAAAGAGAGATTGAAGGAAAACAGAGAAACTGAACGAAGTTGCAATGACGGAATGCAGCAGAAGAGAAGGAAGGTGATGAAGTCGAAGATGAGAGCCGAAGTTGACGACGATCAACAAGAGTTGCAGAAGACGATGGAGGAGAAGTGTTAAAGCTGCGGACGTGGTCCTGAAGACAAGGATGCTACTGTGACAGAGAGGTCGAAGGTGAAAAATGACGAGGATGAAGAGGGGACGACTGATGAAGACGACACGCAGATGGTGACAAAATCAATGCTGCATTCGAAGAGGCCACTCTAATCACAAAGAAGGCCTAGTCGACGGTAAGACGAAGGGACAGAAGCTGCAGAAGAAAGCATCAACAAGCGAGGAGGGTGACGAAGGACGTAGATGTCGAAGGCCGATGAAGTGAGAGAAGAAGTCTCACAACAAAAGAAGACCAAGTTGAAGGTGATTATCAACAATAAAGTCAGCAGTCAAGCAGACGACAAGCATTCGGCACAGTTCTGAAGCAGAAGTATGTGAAGGAAGAGGAAGAGTGGCGATTTTCTATGGATGGCAACAAGCAGCTTAACAAAAAGCCTTTGAGACACATAATTCCCTGATTTCCAACGAAGGGACTTCACTTTCTTCTTTACAATCCCTATCACAAAGTATCGGATTGATCAGGATTCACAGATCGAAGTGAAGGAGACAATATGATGCAGATCTGTGTTCATGGAATTCGCACCTGCAACAACTGGTCTAAAGCAGTATGATTGGAACTGTAAACAGATAAACGCTCTTTCAGTCTCTGAATTGAGAACTCTTATGCAGCTTCTGTGATCAAAGGAACTGGTAGTGCATATGGAGGATTTCTGATCTAGACAACACTGTATACAGCAGTCGTGTACCTGTAGAACAGACCGGCCATAGTGATATTTCTACTACAGGAGACTACAGAGAAGGTTAAGGACATGTCATGTTTATTACATTTGAAGGACTGAATACAAATGTTCTTCTGAACATAAAGATTGAGTTCGAAAATCTCAAAACTACATGAGTCTTCTGAAGAGTTATTGGAATGCAAAAATGATCCTTTGTGGAAGTCCAACTATTTCCTGCATTCACATGTATGTTGGAATTTGAGATGTCTAGCATTAATCAGCTTTATGAAGCTTACAAGTGCCAAGTGTAGATGCCATAATCCATTCATATTGTAATGCTGTCATGAAAACAGAAGAATTAACTGACTTTTTCCATGAAAGATGCTTTCTCTAATCATATGCTTGAGCATATATTCACAATCAAAAAACAAACCTGTCTGGAACTTGTTGCTGTGTGGAAAATTGGATAATAGGATTATTTACATGTTGAATTTTCTATCCTGAAATTTGTCAAGGTCCTCCATGGTTGCGACATTGCTTTCACAAACCCTTCGACATCTTTGGTGAACCCGACGTGAAAGCGTCGCAGAAATTTCAGGATGGGAGATACTTCAGCCTCTATTTCAGCTTCTTCTACAACTCCAGCTGCGTCTACTTCAGCTCCATCAATGACTACTGCGTCAAGTACTTCAACGGAGGATCTAAAGCAGATTTTGCAGAATATGTCCATGTATATGCAGCTCCAAAATCAGCAGACACAATTGTATATGCAGCAGCAGCAACAATTGCATCAATAGCAGTTGTCACAGCAAAGGCAACCCTATTCGGAGCAGGAGAATGCAAACAGCGTGACTAAGGCTATTGAAGCAGTTGAGAATGAGAAGAAGCTATTTGATGGGCGTAATGTTTCAGCATATTTGAAGACATATGAGATCAAGATGGGGTTTTTTGGAGTTCCAGCTGGACTTATGAGTAAGTACTTCCTTCATCTTGTCACACCCGCTTTGAGGGCAAAAGTGACTGATCTTTTTATTCAAAATACACATTGGCAAGATTTTAAGAAGGCCTTGAAAGAAGAATACTTCCTTGAGGACTTTGGCATGGCTACTCAGCGGTCATTTCAAGAGTGGGTCTACATGCCAAACAAAGGTCTAGCTGCTTCAGAGTTGATTCAAGAATTTGAGGAGAGGTATAGTAAGCTTGATGCTATAGAACAAAAAGCATTGGATGTTGAAAAAGTTGAACTTTTCTTGCAAGCTGCAGATCCTGCTCTTCAGGAAGAATTGGGTGAGCTTCTTGAGGATCGCACGAAGCCTATGGGTCTTAAAATGGATTGGCAGGATGCTCAGGATGCAGTCTCGACTTTGACCAAGAGGAGGATATGGAAGACTCGCCTACAGAATGGTTCCATGACACCTACACCATCATCTGCTCCTATGCCTACTTCTATTCCTGTTATTTCTTCTCCTCCTCAGCCAGTTTCTTGGCCTATGCCAGTGCCTACTGTTTCCACTCCACCTATTCCTCCTGTTCCACAACCGATGCCTACACCTTCTGCTCCAAAACCATCCGCTCCATCAGTGCCTACCTCTCTTGATGACATAATCAAAGGCATCACAGATTTGACATTGGAGTCAGTCAAAGCGGAGTTGGTGGGAAAGTTGAAAGAGCAGTTTGCTTCGACTGCACCTACTACTTCTTCTAGTGCTCCTACTGCACCTAGGAGTGCTCCTAGTGCACCTAGGAGAGATCGGAGATGTATTTGGTGCGATAGTATAGACCATCAGCATTGCAGGGATTGTGAATCTTTTCAGGATGCAAGGAGGCAAAATTTGGTATATTGGGGACAAGATGGTAAGATTTGGTTGACTGAGACAGGAGCTCCACTTGCTACCAACTTTGGTAAAGGTGGAATGAAGAAGTTAGTGGATGACATGGCTGCGCGTACTTCTTATGTGACAGCTAGAGGTGATGCTTCTGCATATGGAGTCCAGATTGAGAAGGGATCAGAGACTCAGTCAGCGCTATGGAATTATGCTATGGAGACTACAAACAAGGGAAAAATTCAGCAAACTGTTTTGACTAGTGCCGGCTCTAGCATCAGATCAGAGACAGGTTGGGATTCACCTGTTGACAGGTACTCTATTTATGCTTATTTGGCTAAGTCTCATGGTGCAGATGTACTTGTTGAGGAGAAGCGTAAGAGGGATGAAGAAAATCCAAGTGCAACTAAGAAGACTAGAGGGGGTGAGTTTGTTACTCCACCTACTACAGGACCGTCTTCAAGACCAGCGCAACAGATGGAAGATGCTCAAAAGAGAGAAAAGAGGCAAGAGCCTAGAGAGAGAAAGCAGTCAGGGTTCAGATTGATGTTCGATATTGAGACATCTACGGACATGAAGAGAATCTTTAATGAGAAGATACTTGGCAGTGAGGTGACTTTCACTATTTCTGAGATTTTGGGCATCTCGAAAAGAGAGTTTCAGGATCAGTTTCAAGAGGTTTTGAAGAAGAAAAGACATGCATTGTCTACCACTGATACACAGGGAGTTTTGATTGGGGAGTTGGATGAGGATGAGGATGAGGTTATGGTTGATAATGCTTCTATTTTTCCGCAGGTAGAGAAGAGGGTTCAACCTATGCATTATGCTGAAATTGATGAGCCTGTCATGATACCGCATAGTCACTTTTCGCGGAGCCATTGGGCTAGGGCAACTATAGAGACGATGGTAAAGATTGGAGAGAAACAGGTGCCTTATGTTGCATTGGTGGATCATGGTTCAGAGATTAATCTCATAGTTCGTGGAGTTTATGAGAGTAACAGATGGCCTATGGATGTAGAGCATGGGTGGCATATGAGAGCCGCCAATAACACTGCAGGTGATTTGTATGCTGCCTGTCCTAGTGTCAGGGTTTCTATTGGTGATGTAGAGGAGGATTTTCATTTCTTTGTGCAGGATTCATGCTCTTATCCTATAATTCTTGGACAGCCATTCATCACAGAGATGCGCATGGAAACAAAGGTCATGGATGATGGATCTGCTTATACACGGATTCGCAGTAAAGATGGTATGAGAGCAGTTCAGTTTATGACTGTATGTGTGAACCATGTTAGAAACAGGGATACTCTCAGAGATGCACCTTTGCCCACTGTGAGGGATTCGGGTTTTCATTAGGTACCGCCGTTTCGCGAGACGAAGGTGGTACAGAGCAGAGGAGATTGGAGTTCTCGCCTCCTGGCAGCGGTGTTTTCTCCTCCGGTTTTGTTGGGATTTCAGCAAATAGTTCGATGAGTTATCAGAAGACTTCTAGGTTGCCTAGAGCTGCTACGCAGTATATATGCAGGAAGGAGAAAAATTTGAAAAATGCAGGAATTTTGGAGGATGATGAGCACATAGATGGGATGTATGACAGTGTGATTTGTACAGATACGATGACAAAGATGGGAGATATGCTGAAAATTGATATGCTGAATTGTCACAGTAATGTATTAGTGCAGTCCCTGGACATGTTTCATGAAATTGCAAATTTTATGTCACAGATTGAGTCAGAGGCTGAGGTAACTCAGCAAAGAGTGTTGAGTGCTGAAGAAATTCAGCAAAGAGAGTTTCCAGCTGGTTATGATCAGCTTTCAGAGAGACAGAGGGCTGAAAATTTTCAGACAACAGAGTTTACTGCTGAAATATTTCAGCATTCAGAGTTTGGGGCTGTTCCTATGCAGTCCATAGAGCAGAGGGCTGAGGATATTCAGCCATTGGAGTGCAGAATTGCTGATTTACAGCAGGGTTTATGTAATGCAGAAGAGCATAATGAAGCCATGGTTGACACGAAATACAAAACTGTGGATAAGAAGGTGAAGCCGGTTGCTATACCGCTTCCACCTGACAGTGATCAGCAAATAGAGAGGGCTGCTAAACAGCACATTTTGAGGAATCCGGAGCATATTGGTCATAAATTTTCAGCAGAGACTCTTGCTGAATTGAAAATTGGAAATGGTGATTTCTTGCTACCCATAGAGAAGCAATGCTTTCAGGAGATGCTTGAGCGACATGGAGGGGGATTTGCTTTTTTCCCACATGAGATTGGATGTGTGAATCCTGATATTGTTGCTCCTATGGTCACTTTTACTATTCCTCATATCCCATGGAATCTCCGACCTATTCCAGTGCCTAAAGCACACTTGCTAAAGCTCATTGATTTATTGAATGAGAAAATCAGGATGGGAATCCTTGAGCCTTCATCTGCACCATACTCAAACAGGTGGTTTACAGTTCCAAAGAAGAATGGTACTCTCCGATTTATTCAGGACATGCAGCCAATGAATAGAGTTACTATCAGGAATGTTGGTATAGGTCCAGTTGTGGATGAGTTTGCAGAGGCATTTTCTAGACGTGCCATCTATTCTTTAGGTGATTTGTATTCAGGATATGATCAGTTTCAGCTGGCTTTGGAAAGCAGGGATATAACCACCATGAGAACTCCTATTGGGCTTGTTAGGATGTGTACCTTGCCTCAAGGTGCCACTAATTCTGTTGTGCATATGATGAATGCCATCCATAAAGTCCTTCGTGATTATATACCTCAGCTTACCATGCCTTTCTTGGATGATGTGCCCATTAAGGGGTGTGCAGAAGAAGAGAAGAATGAGAGTCTAAATGAGCAGGGATGCAGATACTTTGTGGCTAATCATATTTCAGCATGTGAGAAGATTTTGGCCAGGTTAGAAGAAGTGAACTTGACACTTTCAGGGAAAAAATCTATTTTTGGAGTGAATGAGGTTGTCATTGTTGGGCATATGTGTGGATATTATGGCAGGAAACCCTCACCTGATAAGGTGAATGCTATAGGCAAGATTGCGGAGTATTGTTCTACCACTTCAGAGGTACGGAGATTCATTGGAGCTTGTGTGTTCTATATGATTTGGATACCTCATTTTACACACATAGCAGATTGTTTGTATCAGCTGCTTCGAAAGGGGCAGAAATTCTATTGGGATGAGAGCCACACTAGAGCCATGCAAAAATTGAAGAAGTTATTGCAGAATGCTCCTACTCTCAGGAAAGCGGATTATAATTGTGGAAAGCCTATTGTATTGACAGTTGACACTAGTCCAATTGGCATAGGTTGGGCTGTGGGTCAAGATGATGTAGATGGAAATATGTATGCTATTCGGTTTGGGGCGAAAGTCCTGAACGAGAGACAGAGGAGATATCCGCAAATCAAGAGGGAGTTATTGGGGATTGTCACGGCTCTCAAATGTGATAAAGAGTACTTTATTGGAGCTTCAGTTGTGGTAGAGACAGATTGCTTGCCATTGATTGGTATGATCACGAGTTGCTCTACTCCGGATATAGCTATGCTGAGATGGATTGCATACATCAAGTCATTAAATCCGGAATTCAAACACATAGCAGGGAAGGATAATCCAGTGGCAGATATGTTGTCTAGAGCCAGATATGATGATGAGGAGACTCTACTTGCAGAAGAGGATGATGCAGAAATTTCAGCCACTATGGTTGATCATGTTTGTCATGTCTATGATATTGTGGCTTTCACAGAAGAACTCTATGTTGGAGATTGGTTGCAGATTGACAGGTACCTTAGTACACTAAGCAAAAGAGATGAATGGACAGATGAAGAGTTTAAGAAGATCAGAAGGAAAGCCTATGGTTATTTTCTCAAGGACGGATTTCTTTGGAAGCATCCGAAGAAAAGAGGCGGATTACCTTTGCGGGTTGTCTGCGATAGAGAGACACAGTTACAGGTGATGAGGGAGTTTCATGAGAGTCCTTGGGCTGGTCATAGAGGAGTGTGGGCTACTTATGAGAAAATCAAGGAGAAGTATTGGTGGAAAGGCATGTACAAAGATATTTCTCACTTTATTGAGACTTGCAGAGACTGCCAGATGTATTCGGTAGTGCGTCATCGAGATGAGCTTCATCCGACCTATCCGCTATGCATTCATTATAAGTGGGTAGTTAACTTGGTTACCATGCCTATGGGTCTATGGCAGATGAGATACATTGTTTTGGCTAGAGAGGATCTTACCAATCATGTTGAGGGCAGATCTTTGAGAACAAAGACCACTAGTGCAGTGTGTAAGTTCTTATTGGAGGAAATTTTCTGCAGGTATGGTTGTGTGGGTAAGATCACTATGGATCGTGGTGAATTGGATGCAGATGAAGCTAGGGAGTTTTTCTCTCAGCTAGGAATCAAGTTGGCTTTAACCACAGCATATAATCCAGAGGGAAATGGGAAGAGTGAAAGAGGGCATCCGCCGATAGTGAAACCATTAGCCAAAGCATGCAGAGGATAGATTGGAGAATGGCCGAGACTTCTACCATTTGCTTTATGGGCTGATCGTACGACTCACAATGTTACCACAGTATATATGCCTGCAGAGTTGATGTATGGTCAGAAATCTGTTATGCCGACTGAGACTTGTGCTTTGACTTGGTCAGTTTTACCTTGGCAGGAGGATTTGACAAGAGAGGAGCTCTTAGCTCTTCGGATTCGACAGTTGGAGAGGAGACCTGAGGATATTCAGCTAGCTATTGACAGGTTGAAGGTTGCTAGACTAAGGAATAAGGACAGGTTTGACAGCAGGCATCACTTGCAGCCTAAAGCAATAGAAGAGGGAGATTGGGTATTGGTCTTTGATAGCAGCCTTGAAAATCAGCATACTGCACTTCGGAAGATGGTGAAAAGATGGTTTGGGCCATACATAGTCAGACATGTCTTTGATAATGCAACATATGAGCTGACAGAATTGGATGGGACAGTGCTTAGAGTGCCTATTGCTGGAAAAAGAATCAAGATTTTCAAGAAAAGAGATGATGAGGATTATGCATTGGAAGAATTTTCAAGAGAAGAGCAACGAGAAGAAACTTCAATGGAAGAAACAGATGATATGACAGATAATCTTGTTGATCTACCGGAAATGCATAATGAAGAGATTGATCTATTTGTGGAGCTTGATGATAATGATCATGGGTAGTTGGCCCATCCGGAGGATGCGCAGGATTAGAGGGGGTGGATGTCGTATTGCTGCGCATTCGAGGTGTGAAAACCACCCAGAAGTTGTGCGTGTGATTTGATATTTTGTACATACTTAGTTGTTGTGTTTATATTTATTTTCTACGTGTGAGTATAGTGGGGAGGAGTTGGAGGCATAGTGGTGAACATGATGAGATGCTTTCAGCCTATGTTGAGCAAGGTCGAGTGGAAAGCACAACTGATGCTGGTGAACATGTTACACGTATTTGTTTAGGACTTTGTCTTCTCCTTCTCCAGCTATATCAAAAATACCTAATGATATCAAGCCTCCACATCCAGAAGTTGGAAAGGAGGCCAAGCATTGAAACGTGGTATGAGAAGCATGGAGTTGTCACTGCTACAGTGTGTGCTTGTTTTGGGTTACAATGTGTTGTTTACATGGGCGCCAAAGATATGGAACAACAGGCTCTTAATGTATTCAGAGTGAGACTCCTTGGAGTTGAGGTACGTGCTGTCCAGTCTCATACAGGTACGTTGAAAGATGCGACATCAGAAGCAATAAGAGACTGGGTTACAAATGTAGAGACCACACACTATATTTTAGGGTCCGTAGCTGGACCTCACCCTTATCCAGTCGCTAATTAGTGGATTCAAAAGCTAAGGAGGGAGGGAAAAGCAAGCGTGTGACGAAAAGGAAGGAAGGCGATGCTAATTGGGGAAAAAGGGGAGAGCTTTTTGAATCGGAGGGGGGGGAATCCGGGACGCTGCTGCTCCATGAGGAAGGAAATATGTTCGTGAGGACAAAATTTTTTCTGGAAGGAATGAGAGGGATCGATTAAGGAAGCATTGAAGGAGCACGAAGCATATCTTGGGAAATCGAGGGAGCTCTGAAGGGGATCGACGAGAGATTAGCGATGAAGGAAGAAAAGCATCATGGAAACCCTGCTTAAGAAAATGATTCATCGGTCTGTGTTGTAGGCTGCTTGGAGGGGGGAAAGAAGTAATAAGGAATGAGGAGAACAGGGGAGACGGAAGGTTACACAGTCAAAGATGAAGGACAAGAAGACGGGACTGAAGAGAGGAGCGACAAAGCTGTTGTAGTATAAAGAGAGATTGAAGGAAAACAGAGAAACCAAACGAAGTTGCAATGACAGAATGCAGCAGAAGAGAAGGAAGGTGATGAAGTCGAAGATGAGAGCCGAAGTCGACGACGATCGACAAGAGTTGCAGAAGACGACGGAGGAGGAGTGTTAAAGCTGCGAACGTGGTCCTGAAGACAAGGATGCTACTGTGACAGAGAGGTCGAAGGTGAAAAAGGACGAGGATGAAGAGGGGACGACTGATGAAGACGACACGCAGATTGTGATGAAATCAATGCTGCATTTGAAGAGGCCACTCTAATCACAAAGAAGGCCCAGTCGATGGTAAGACGAAGGGACAAAAGCTGCAGTAGAAAGCATCAACGAGCAAGGAGGGTGACAAAGGACATAGATGTTGAAGGCCGATGAAGTGAGAGAAGAAGTCTCACAACAAAAGAAGACCAAGTTGAAGGTGATTATCAACAATAAACTCAACAGTCAGGCAGACGACAAGCATTCGGCACAGTTCTGAAGCAGAAGTATGTGAAGGAAGAGGAAGAGTGGCGATTTTCTGTGGATGGCAACAAGCAGCTTAACAAAAAGCCTTTGAGACACATAATTCCCTGATTTCCAACAAAGGGACTTCACTTTCTTCTTTACAATCCCTATCACAAAGTATCGGATTGATCAGGATTCACAGATCGAATTGAAGGAGACAATATGATGCAGATTTGTGTTCATGGAATTCGCACGTGCAACTGGTCTAAAGCAGTATGATTGGAACCGTACATAGATAAATGCTCTTTCAGTCTCTGAATTGAGAACTCTTATGCAGCTTCTGTGATCAAGGGAACTAGTAGTGCATATGGAGGATTTCTGATCTAGACAACACTGTATACAACAGTCGTGTACCTGCAGAACAGACCGGCCATAGTGATATTTCTACTACAGGAGACTACAGAGAAGGTTAAGGACATGTCATGTTTATTACATTTGAAGGACTGAATACAAAAGTTCTTCTGAACATAAAGATTGAGATCGAAAATCTCAAAACTACATGAGTCTTCTGAAGAGTTATTGGAATGCAAAAATGATCCTTTGTGGAAGTCCAACTATTTCCTGCATTCACATGTATGTTGGAATTTGAGATGTCTAGCATTAATCAGCTTTATGAAGCTTACAAGTGCCAAGTGTAGATGCCATAATCCATTCATATTGTAATGCTATCATGAAATCAGAAGAATTAACTGACTTTTTCCATGAAAGATGCTTTCTCTAATCATATGCTTGAGCATATATTCACAACCAAAAAACAAACCCGTCTGGAACTTGTTGCTGTGTGGAAAATTGGATAATAGGATTATTTACATGTTGAATCTTCTATCTTGAAATTTGTCAAGGTCCTCCGTGGTTGCGACATTGCTTTCACAAACCCTTCGACAGCGTGGCGCCTATCAAAATATAATCCATAGGTCGAATACTCGCTGGACTCCAATGCTTTCCTCCGCCACTGCTGCTATCTCTACACATCAACTGAAGCATTCACAATGGTTAGTAAAATAATACAATTAAACCGACAAAAGTGAATACCTAGCAGTCTTCAGCTACATAAATAAATCAACTAGTTAGAAATAAATCCTAACCTTAATTTATTACGAGTGCGCACTCTAAACTCATAAACGTTTATTAATTTAACATGTATTTTACGGAATCACCCGCTATGGAATCACCCATGTACACACTAAATTAATGAAACCCCTGAAAAGGACAGGCGTCCCCATCAACTTCTCGCACAAAGAATCCTCTTTGTGTATGAGCCCTGGTCATCTAAGTTTACGGAATCCACCGTAAAACCTCACGGAATCCACCATGGCACGGAATCCACCGTGAAATATGCCTCCTGGCATCATCAATACATCCATCTAACTTATGCTTACCTTGTAAACCTATTTGTAGCCAATAGATTTCTTACCTTCAAGTAAAAGTACCAACTCCCATATGTCATTCTCCTTAAGTGTAGTCATTTCTTCATCCATAATACAATCCCAATATTCATTACCTATTGCGTCCTCAAAAAAAGTGGGTTCCACATCCTCCATAACCTTAACTATATATGCATATTGATGAGCTACATAGCTATCATATGTCAATCTCTACTTTGTCTTCTTTAATATACTTGATCTACATAGACATGGATCACTACCAAGTGCTGAAGCATCCTCTTGTGTCTTCCACAAACCAAGTTTTTTAATAGATGGAATCGCAAATTCATCATCCAAGCTCTGCTTAGAGCCATCTAAATCAACATCAACATGAGAGAAACCTGATGATACATCTTCTATAATAGGTAATCCCCAACTTTCTCTTTACCTTTTCTTGATATTTTGAATGTACTTGGTGGAGAAACCTGTTATCTCAAACTACCACTCGAAGTTCTCTCACAAAACTATGATTAGGAGACTCTTGTGGTCTAGTTAATATCTTTGACTATTGATATGTTTTCCACAGAGTCATAGCCTCATGCTCATAAAATTCAATTACATCTTGCATATTACTATACCAGCTGGTCATTTCATACAAAACAACATTTAAGCTAAATTTTAGCTCACTTATAATAGGGTTGTAATATCTATATCCCTTTTCTCAAGAGAATATCCCACAAACATACATTTTTCTCATTTGGGATCTAATTTACCATGCAACTCATTAGGAATATGCACATAAGTACTACATCCAAATAATTTTAGATAAGGTAGATTTGGTTTTCTACCTATAAAATATTTTGAGTATTATATCATGTACAACAATAGTGGGTGTCTAGTTCATAATATATATAACAATAACAACTCCTTCAACCCAATAGTAATGAGGAAAGTTTCTTTCTGACATGCAATATTCCTATTTTTCACTCAGTAACTTTATTTTGATGTGTAGTATATCTACATGTATATTACCTCAGTATACCATTCTTTTGTAAGAAATAAAAAAAATCATTGGAGAGATATTCTCCCCCTCCATATGACCTTACACTTTTAATATGCAACCCTATGTTCTTCTCAACCAAAGCCTTGAAGCTTTTAAGGTAGTGAACACCTTACTTTTCTCATCCATAACGTAACTTTACGAGTAATCATCAATGAAGGAAATATAATACTTGAAAATACTTGAAGTTGTAGTATTTGTAGGTTTCCACACATTAGAATGTATCAATTTCAAGTAGCTTCTTGTATACATGCTTTTCATGTGGAAATACATGCCTTATTTTTTGTCCAAATTGACGTGCTTTACATACTTTATGCATCCCATCAACTCTAAACTTTAGCAAACTATCCACAATCTATTTTGACTACATGTCTCTTAGTCGTTGCATATTAACATGACCACTTCTCTTATGTCAAATTTTAATACTAGCCACAACACGTGGATCTTTGTGCAAACATGATAACATCCATTTCAAGTACACTAATATCAAGAATAAATAATCTACTAGCATGTTTCCCTTTTGCAATCAACTTATGATGATTTTTCGAATCTTCTACATAACAACCATTAGATGTGAACCAAACTTGCAATCCATATTCTACCATCTAACCAACGGAAACCAATTTTTTTATAAAATATGTTATGTATAACACAAATTTAATGAACTTGAAAATATTGCAAGTTTCATTCTTCATTATTTAGAATATTGGGACTCCAAAAGACATATCTATATTTTCCAAAGCTATCATCAAACACATAATTGAAAACCTTATGAAAAATAGAATCTATTGAGCTATTGAGCAATAAATTTAGAGCAATGATGTGAGAGTTATAGAAAAGAGAAAGTTTTGACCATGAGTCCTAAACTTGTGGAAATTTTCCAAATTCAGTAAATACTATGCTATATTGTTTATCAGCTACGTACTTAATTTTACCATCCTATGTACTCAAATGAACATTTCCAACATGAGTAAACGGGTGACATGTATCATCCTATCCACCTATCTTGGAGAATTTGGACTGCGCATCTCTTTAAACTACTCTTCATGATAAGTCATGTGGTTAGAGGCACTTGAGTCTACATACCATTCGTCATTCTTTAATGAACCATTAAATGTCATAATATCTATAAAGTGTGATATAATAAATAGTTGTTTATATATATCATCATTGTTTTCTGCTACTAGGATGCATAATTATCTTATTGGTTTTATTTATTTTTAATTTTAACCTTCTTTTTTATATCAATTTTTATAAATATGACTATTTTGACTACAATTGTAGTATTCCCTACTATCACAAAAATTTTGTTGCTTGTCAGAATCTAGAGCTTGGCCTCTTTGACTCCCTTTTTCTCAAGGCTCTCCTCCTTTATTCTATTTAGTATCATAACATTTGATCATGACCACCATCTAAGCCCCTTTGCCACGACCTCTACCTCTACTAGTCGAGTAAACACTTATTCAGACTTATTTTTGCTTTGAGAAGAAGAAAAATTTAAGCTAAGGTTCTTCTTCTCAAGTATCAATATATAAATTGAGTTTGTAAAATTAGAGATATCATCCCTCCTATTTAAAGATGATCTAAAGCTCTTGTATTCATCTCTAAGTCTATCATGCATGCATAACATCATCATCATCAATTACCACATTGATAGATCCAAGAGCTTTCACAATACTCTTGATCTTCAAGGCATCATCATTAATATACAAGTTCTCTCTTTTCACTTCATTCTTGAGATAAAGGTTTCCAAAATTTTTGTTTACTTTGAATAACCTTGAAAAATTCTTCCTTGTAATAGTGAGGATATCAAATTTGTACAAATAGTACATCACATTATCTGTGACACTAACAAATAGCCAATATATGAATTTACTTTGTGTCTACCCTTAATTTTTCCTAGCCTTTGCATGTTTTGAAATAGCGTATTGCACATGAACTTCACGTGCTATTGCTATGTCTCCTTGAATGTAATTCTAAACGCCTTTGACCTTCAAGAGAATTTTTACCATGAACTTCTAATTGTTCTTATCAAGCTTCTTGTTGACAATCTAGTTGAAATTGTTAGATGGTTTGACAAAACAAACATCCTTATATAATTTGTAAGAAATTTGATACCAAGTATACCACAACTAAACATGTGCCCTTTTTCACAAATTACACAACAATAACTACAATATGTAATCTATATGTAGATGTCTTCTGTGTCTACAACCTAGCAACAATATGTAATATATATGTAGATGTCTTGTGTGTCTAAAACCTAGCAAACAATTGAAACTTTATAGAGTCAAAATTTGTAACATGTGCACCTGTAAATGGTTGACACACCTGAAATTGTAGTATATCTAAAGCTGCTATCAAACCACTTGTACTCAAAAATAGAGGAAAAATTACCCCAAATGCCAAAAATGATAGTGAATAGCCCAAAACATCTTATTTATAGTATATAAATTTTTCTCCCTACTTAGCAAGTTTCACTACAATCCTAGATTGAAGCCTTGGCAGTCTTAGGAGCCAGCTGCGAACTATGATCTAAGGTAAATTGAGCATGGTAGAAGAGCTTCTCACCCATTCCTTGCTTGCATACTTTTGTACTCAAACACCTTCACTTTGGCCTTTAATAAAGCTTTGTGCAATAGCGTGATGGCTTTGATACCATGAAAATAAAAAAGAAGGGGAGAGAGGTGAAGAAACCAGAAGTATATACAAAAACAATGGAGATTTGAGCACATTGAGAGATATGGCTAAAATCTTCTTCTTCTTCTTCTTCTTTTTCTTCTTTCACTCAACAAAACTAAAACTACAACATAATAAAAGGCTAACATGAAAGTACCAGAATATGTGTATGCACAATCACTAATTGTCAACTTATTAAGGAAAAAAGAGGTGGTATAGCGAATGTGCCATAACCAAGGGTGGATTAGATAGGTGTGGTCTAGCTGTAGAATCACTAGCATATCCTCATGTTAGTCACTCAATATGCTAGTGAGTAATATCCTACTGCATCACTAAGGCACATAGTGAATGTCAACTCATGTCGAGCTAGAAATCTCAATATGCATCACAATAGGAAGCACAATAACACCTCTCATATCGAGGGCAGTCACACCATATACATCTATGTATAAACCCCTCTCAGGTAGGATTAGTGCTAATGCCCTCCCTCTTTCTTTTACATTTTTATCCAACTTTATAATATTTAACTATATGTCATACATTCTCTTCACTGTCTCATCCAAAGCATTTTCTTTCATCATTGGATTAGAAGGTACAACTATAGCTACAGATGGTTTCATTGTAGATTCTTTGCCAGTGGGGGCAATAGGCAAACCCCCTACATGCAATCTTACTTTGATTCTTTCCCTCTTAATAATTCATTGGCCATTTCAAAGATATTTATGTTATATATATGTTTTGACTTAGTCGTGAATATGTTTCTAATTGTTGAAGTTTTAAATTATCTCGTTTCATCATAATGAATTTTAAGTTTTCTTTTTAAAATTTGTTTTCCTCATGGAGATAAAATACTTGATGTAGACATCATAACTTCTGAAAGTACTTTTTTTGTTTGGTTATTTGTTGAAGTTTATGTTTTACTGAAAGAAACTTCATGATCTTGCTAATTTTGGTGATTTTTTCATGTAGACACATTGATAATGAGGCTACACTGTAGACTATGTAGAGCATCTCATAGCTTTGATCAAAATGTATATTTTTGAGCCATTTTGAATTCTTAAATGAAGAGAGATTGTGCTAGTGAAAAAAGTTGTAGTTTTGTCGATGATGAGACTATTGTGAATATATTATAGAGGAGGATAGCAGTGTGGCAACTTGACTCTAGCCTCTAGTGGAAGAATTTCTACATGTGAGGCTACCCAAACCTAAGATGATTGCTATCCATTAGGCAAATAAAGAGGAGAAGGGTGTTAAACAAGACAATGAGAATAAGAAGCAACCTATTGCTATCAAGAATAATCATGTGCAACACTTTCGAGAGTAGGTTATGATTGAAATTATATCAAACATTGTCTTGTTCCTTGTGAAGCTGCAAGGCATTAGTCTTCTTAGACATCATGATTGATTCCTTTTGATAATGTTTTGTATAAGGAGACAATGGAAAAATCCTTGTTTCTCTTACCATTCCCTCTAGAGAAATCACAGATCTATTGACACCTCAACATAGGGAGGAGTGGGGACCAATATGGTGGGAGGTAAATTGAAAATTGGAGGAATAATTAATTGATGAATGGACTAATATTAAGAAAGAAAGTTTTTAGTTTAAGATGGCTCTCACAAATTTAAATCATGCTTGAAAAGAATAAAAGATGGTATTTTAAATTACACATTTTTAAAGAAAAAGTATTGTGATTACAACATTTGTATTTCTAATTTTCTTTGTTACCATAGTATATGATCCGGACTCCAAGCAAAGGGAGTATCCCATACATACAGGTGACTAACACCTCATCACACACATAAATAGAGTACCCCCTAGTTGATTGATGTGGTTGTTACGACTCTCCTACACTCTAAGGATTGGCCCCAAGATCTGCTGTCTCTAACATAAAGAATAGATAAAATAGCAATGTAGGAAATTTTCAACCTCACATAACATCTCCCCAAAGATCACCGTGCTACTTTACATCAAAGGAATCTAACATTCTTAGTGTTCATCACAACTAGGTATACATGTGATATGCATATAAGAGTTTTTCTTTTGATACCATGCTTAAATGCAAACGTAACGTGTATGACTCATTGTGCTCAAATAATTTTAATTAAAAATTAGCCAAGTGTTATACAAAAATATATTTCCTATGATTTCTTTTCTTCTAATGTGCATTTGAAAGGGACAATACCAAGCTAACTGGTGTTACTATTTCTCTTCAAACTCAAATAAACCAAAGCCTATATACCATAATATGCAATGAAATCAAAACTTATTCAAATATTATCTCTTTTCAGCCATTTTTCCCTCTACTGCTTAGGTTTTACTTTCGTGCATAGGTATAAAAGAGTTTTGTCATCATTTTTTATATGAATAAGCAATAAATACACACTTTTCACACATTAATAGAGGTATGCTAAGGCAAATCCTCAAGCCCTACCCTCATTATACATCCACACACACTCTCTCAAATTTTGATAATTTTCCACACATTCAAACTAATTTATCTCCTTTTAGCTTCAAAAATATTTTTTCATGATTTATAAAATTTATTTGAATGTTATTTTTTTAAAAAAATTGACTCGTGTGACTAGTATGGATTGTGGTCCATCAGTATATGAATTATTATTACATGCAAGCAACATTGAACTCTCAAAATCCAAAGAAAATCTCATTTATGCATGAAATTCTACATCTCAAATTTTGTAGTTTTAATTTATTTTACATAAAAAATTGAAAGAAATTGAGTTTTTAATGATGTCAAACATCACCAAATATAGCTCAAACATTTTCAATTATATTTCACAATAGACATAAGAGATACGACATAATATCTAATAAATTAGCACTTACACGAAATCTCACACAACACATCATATTTCAAAAAACGAAGTCTTTGACACCATCACACAGTAGCTTATGCTAACCTTCACACTTCCTCACTCTATTCCTTACATCTCGTCCTCATAAAAATTGATACCCATTCTACCCTCATCATCTTAGTCCATACGAACAACAATTATGGCAAGAGAGAAAGAAAAAAGAGAAAGACTAAAATCTAAACTTTTCATACATTGCATCAAATCTCTTACTATTTTGAGCAACTTATTTCTTTTCTTTACCTCATGAAACAAAGTTGTAGAGACATTTTCCAATAAGAAATTTTATTATAGGAAACTTCAATGATTAGGTACTACTTGAATGATGGGTACTTGTTCTCATCTAGCTTCTTAAACATTGGATTTTCATTTTTCTTAGCTATTACAATATAATTGAGTTTTAAACAACAAGCAAAATTTCTACAATCCTTCACAAGATATGTGCAATAATGAATTAGGTAGTCTTTTTCATTGATTGCTCAATAATATATACAATCTACAACCTATTCGCAGATATACCTTGTGTTCTCTTCTTGACAAACATACAAAAACTTACAGATTTAAAATGTGTAACTTGTGATTGGTGCATATAAGAATGACTGACACAGCCAAAATTAAAATATGCCTTGAAACTTTTATGTACAACCTTGCAAAGCTAAAATGGAACCTAAAATCACATGAGATGGCAAAAAACATGGGCAAAGTTTCCGAAAGGACCTATCTATAGAATATATATCATTCTAGTTGCACACCAAATCTCACAAAGATATGAGATTTTTTCTTGACCCTTCTTTTAGTACCTCCACGCATACTATCCAAGGGAAAGGGAGAAAGAATGGGAGAGATTTTTACAAATTACTTGCTTCGTTGAATCCTTGGTTCTTCTCTTTCACTTCAACCTAAAAAATTAACCTATCTCAATGGCATTTCTTTGATACCATGTCCCAAATCACATGGTAGGGAAACCTTATTGACCTACTGCACCAAACAAACACAACAGATATAAGAGAAAGCTCACTCAAGAACACAAGAAGAGATCTGATGGAGACCACATGTTTTCTTACTAGTTTTTTTTCCTTCTTCCTTAGATAATGTAATGTATACAAAGTACAATGAGATACAATATGAAGGAAAGTGGCCTACCAAGTCAAATAGTGCATAATTAACTATACTAATCAATTGATGCTATGATTATGGTAGTTATAGACATGTATAACTAACCAAATATAATAAGTGATAAGTCAGTGGCCATGTGAGAATCATAATGACCACTAATGTGCTAAGTGTAGATGTGTGGATCCATCTAACTAGGCTATCCATCATCAATGTCCACACTCTTTACTTACTTTCTCTTTAGTCTTCCTCTCTTTCTCTATCTATCCCCTTCCTCCACTCTTTCTTCTTTCTCCAACTCTACCTCTAGTCTCACTATTTTCTAATAATGTCAAATTTCTTTCTAATTTCAATGTTCAATTATTTCTAATAATCACAATGTGAAATTCATTGTTCTTTGTGACTCTAATTTTTATTTTTATAAAAAATTATATTATTATGACTTAGATAAACTAATATACTATAATCTTTGTTAGAGAAAAAATATATTTGTTGGAAGGTATTCAAGATACTTGTAGAAAGAAACCCTTGAGCTTCCAAGATCACAATTGGTCATACAAATTAATGAGTGAATACCCATGCACAAGAAAGATCTCAATGCTAATCTTCAAAGTTCATATCTATGTCAGTATGCATACACAAGAGTGAGTAGAGAGGGAGTTGAGAGAGTATGTGCCTTTGTGTTTGTATGTTCACACACACAAAAAGATCCTTGAGAAGGAGAGATAGTGCATGTGTTGAGAGAGAGAAATAGAGAGGAATACCTAGATAGATATGAGAAAAAGAGTATCTGTTATTGCACTGGTAAAAAAGCATAGAAGAGGAGAAAGATTACATGTACCTAGCTTTCCCATTGTTACGAGCAAAATAGTTGATGTATCTAGTAAGCCACCTACTTCTATGACTAACCCTGTGGTTGCACCTGATTTTCCCACTATTAGAGAAGATGTATTAGATTATTGATCATGTTGACGGTCGCAAAATTGGATGAGAAAGGACAAGAGGAAAGGGGACATGCAATAACCCCTAAACTAGGGAAAAGATGTATGTGGTGTGACAGTTTGCAGCATAAAAGGAAGGATTATGCTGCTTATTAGGAGGCCTTGGCATGACAGATCATCTTTTGGAAATATTGCAAGATCCATGCACAAGAAACGGGATTGCCTCTTGCTTTTAATTTTGGAAACGGAGGCATGCAAAAGTTGAAGAATTGGTTGTCCAAAATGCTTATGCGGCTGTAGATGCTTTTACTTTTGGTCTATAGTTGGATAGAATGTCTGGCCAATGGTCCGAAGAGGCTACAATATGGACACAAGATTTGCATGCAACTGAAAAGAGAAAAGTTACTGATAATGAAATTTCTCATGCAGGGCAAGACATTCGTGACATAAGTGGACAAGAATCACCAGTAGATGCATATTCAATGTATGCATATTTAACAAAGGTGCTAAACAAGGATGTACTTGTGGAAGAGAAATGAAAGAAAGATGAAGATAATGCAAGGACATCTAAAAGAGTGACAGGAAGAAGTGTGGATCAGCCTAAAGCTACAAATGAGCCACCTCCGGAGCATGTTATGGAAGAAGTTGGTTAGGAGAAAAAATAGGATAGCAAAGAAGAGGGAAAAAAGAAGGGCAAGCAGCCAAGATATAAGCTGTAGTCTGATATTGAGACAATCATGGATCTTAAGAAGGTTCTTGAAGAATGGATCTTAACCAATCGGGTGGAATTAACCTTGGGAGAGGTGGTTGGCATCGCCAAGTGGGAATTTCATTAAAAAATCATTGACATGATTAAGAGGAAGTGTCAATTTCTTAGTGATACCACTAGTGCATTGCTAGAATTTGAAGAGGAAACTAGTTTGTTGGGTATTTGGGATGAATATGAGCATGATGTAAGTATTGGTTTATCTATGTAAGATATTACTAAACAGTGGAAAGAATGTGGAAAAGAGAAAAAAGTGGTTGAACATGCATGCATTGTCTTGTAGCAATATGCATGGTGGAGTAAGAAAGATTCAACAATATGGGGAAGAGACTCCAAGATTTGTTCCTCAAAGTCATTATACAATAAATCACTGGGACAGGGCTACCAATGAAACAATAGTGAAAATAGGGGAGTGTGGAATTCCTTGTGTTGCTATGATTGACCATGGGTTTAAGATTAATGTCATTGAGTATAGATCGTATGAGAATGGTGAATGGCCTATGGACACTGATCCAATGCGCATGAGGGCTACAAATAATTATTTAGGAGAGCTCTATAATGCATTTCCTAATGTAAAAGTGACAATTGGTGATGTACAAGAAGAGCAACACTTCTTTGTGCAAGATAATTCCTCATATGCAGTGATTTTGGGACAGCCGTATATTACATGTTTGTGTATGGAAACAAAGGTACTTGATGATGATTCTGCTTATGCAAGAGTCAAAAGCAAGGATGGGAGGAAAGCACTCTAATTTCTCACTGTTTGTGTTAATCATCCTAGGAATTGGGATATTCTTAGAGAGTCTCCTTTTCCTCTAAATGCAAGGGAATTCAAAGACCCACATTTTCATTGAGCACTACTATAATGCAGGGCTATAGTAGTGTTGTTTAGAGGATGTACTCACCTCTTGATGGAATGACGCATGTATTTACTACCATTATTCTTAGTTTACAGGAAATAGTTCATGTTAGTTTAAGCCTATGGAAGCTATGTGCAAGGCTAAATGCATATCTATGAAACGGGCTACTAAGGGATTGAGAGCATTAGGGTTGTTAGCTGAAAATGAAGGCATTTCAAGCATTGTTTATAGATTGAATATTATTGACACTATGACTGAAATTTTAGTAACTATACATGAAGAAAAAGAGGCTAAAAATAGAGTGTTGTTAGTATGTTCTTTGGACATGTATGATGTTTTATCATTCTTTGCTCAGTACGAAGAATTAAAATGGGTTGAAGCAATTGTGGAGACAAAGTATAAGATGGTTGATGAAAATGTGAAACCATTTACTTTGCCACTTCCATCAGAAAATGATGGTCTCTATAAAAAAGTGACAAGGCAACCAAGCTTACGGGATCCTAAAGATATAGGTCATTAGTTTAAAACTGAAACATTACAAGAATTGAAAGTTGGTGCATAAGGGTTTTTTTCATTGCTGAAAGAGACTATTTTATGCAGATGTTGGCTAGGCATGAAAAGTAATTTCCATTTCAATCAATTGAAATAGGTTGAGTGGATTCGAATTTTGTCTCTCATGGGTTTTCTAAATGGAAATATTTGCTTGAAGATCTTGGAGCCCTCCTAAGGCCCGTACTCAAATCGTTGGTTTTCCATGCCAAAAAAAAATGGGGCTTTGAGATTTATTCAAGACATGCATCCAATCAATAAAGTGACCGTAAGAAATGTGGGTGTAGGCCCTATGATTGATGAAATTGCAAAGGCTTTTGTAGGTAGAGTGATCTATTCTTTGGGTGATCTTTACTCAGGGTATGATCAGTTTCATCTTGCACTTGTGAGAGTAGGGATATCACAACCATGAAGACTCCCTTGGGGTTAGTTTGGATGTATACTCTCCCACGGGGTGCAACAGTCTCAATGTCACACATGACAAATGCTATGAATAGGGTACTCAAGAATTTTATACTATAATTGACAATGCCCTTCTTGGATGATGTTCCAATCAAAGGGTGTGTGATGGATGAAAGGAATGAAGAGATGGATGCCCATGGGTGATGACAGTTTGTTGTAGACCATATTGTTGATTGTGAAAGGATTTTGATATGTCTAGAAGAGGTGTATTTAACTCTTTCTAGACAAAAGTGAGTCTTTGGAGTTGAAGAGGTTTTGAATATTGAGCATATGTGTGGGCCTTATGGGAAAAGATCATCACCAGTAAAAATAGAGGGGATTGATAGAATGCAAGATATATGCATGAATGTATATGAGGTGCATAGATTCTTGGGTGCATGTGTGTTCTATTTGATATGGATCCCTCACTTTTCACATGTAGCTAATGCTCCATATTAGCTTGAGGAAAGGTTAGAGGTTTCACTCAGAAAGGAAGCATAAAAAAGCAATGAAGAAATTGAAGCAGCTCTTGAAATTTGCTCCTACACTGAGAAATACTGATAATTCACATGGAAAGCCTATCCTTATTACTGTCGATACGAGCCTCATGAATATATGTGTGCATCATGTGGGTTCAAAATAAGGTATTTTTAAAATACCAGTTTTATACATTTTTTACATACAAAAGGGTATAATACAAAAAGGGTTATTTGCATATTGAATAGAAAAGGGTTATGTTTTATTAAGGAAAAATTCAGAGATAAGGATATTTATAAATAGGCCTTGAACGCACATGATGTAGAGGATATACATATAGTAACTTCCTTGAGATACAAGCCCAATTGGGATTGGATGGGAAATTGGGCAAGATGATGAGGAAGGGCAAAGATATGCAATTCAATTTGGTGCTAAAGTATTTATTGAATGATAGAGAAGGTATCCACAAGTAAAAAGAGAATTATGGGGAGTTATGGCAGCCCTTAAATGTAATAAGGAGTATTTTATGGGTGCTTGTGTAGTCATTGAGACTGATTATTTGATGGTATTGGGTATGATTACTAGTTGTGCTACCTTAGAAATTGTTATGCTCTAGTGGATTTCATACATCAAATCTTTGAATCTTGAATTTCAACGTATTGCATGAAGAGATAACCTAGTAGTAGCAGACATGTTATTTGAGGCACACTATGAGAATGAAGATGGGATGATGGATGAGGAGGAAGAAGATGATCTTCTTATAGTTGAAAATGATGTTGGAAGAGTGAATTTAGCAATGAAAGGAGTTGCTACAACTCTAATAGAAGCTGGGATAATAAAGAGAAGACACTTTAGATGTTATGTATATTGTGTAGAAGTGTTTTTGGAAGACAAATATGCAGAAGACTGGTTGAGAATTGGTCAATTCCTCAGTACATTAACAAAGAGAGATGAGTGATTAGATGAGGATTTTAAGAAGATCAAGATCAAAGCCTATGGATTTTTCTTAAAAGATGGATACTTGTGGAAACATGCTAAGAAGAAACAAGTTATGCCATTACAAGTTGTGGCTAATAGAGGTTCACAAGTAAATATTATGCAAGAATTTCATGAAAGATTATGGGCTTGTCAAAGAGGTGTTTAGGGTACTTTTGCAAAGATCAAAGAAAGATATTGGTGGTAGGGCATGTATAAGGAAGTTTCTCACTTTGTGGAAACATGTATGATATGCTAAATGTATTCATGTGTGAGATATCGGGATGGATTGCAGCCCACATATTCCTTGTCTCTTCATTTTAAGTGGGTGGTTGATTTAGTCACGATGCCTATAGGTCTTTGGAAAATGTGATATCTTGTAATTTCCCATGAATAATTGACTAATGAAGTGGAAGGGAGAGCTCTATATACTAAGACAACAAATGCAGTGTGTATTTTTCTCTTAGAAGAGATCTTTTGTCGGTATGGCTATGTGGGAAAAATTAGAGCAGATAGGGGTGAATTGGATGCAGATGAAGTCCAAGATTTCTTTGCACGGTTGAGGAGAAAGCTTTCTTTGACTTCATCTTATAACCTTGAAGGAAATGGAAAAAGTTAAAGAGGCCATCCACCTATTCTAAAGGTAGTGGCAAAGCATGTGGAGAGAAGGTAAAAGTTTGGCAATGATTGCTCTCTTATGCTTTGTAGGTTGACATAACAACTCATAGTGCTCTTATAGGATATATGCCTACTAAATTGATGTATGGTCAAAAAATTATCATGTTGATAGAAGAGATGATAGTCACATGGAGTGTGCTACTTGGAGTTGAATCGAGAGGAGTTTTTTTCCTTATGTATAAGACAGTTGGAAAGAAAGTCAGAAGACATAGAGTTAGTAGTTGCAAAGTTAAGGGCAACAAGGATACATAACATGAAACAGTTTGAAAAAATACATAGATTGAGGTCAAGAACCATACAAGATGGGGATTGGTTACTCGTTTATGATAGCAGTTTAGACAATAGCATAGTGCAATGCATAAAGTCTCCAAAAGATGGTTTGAACCCTATGTGGTAAGACGAGTGTTTGATAATGCTACTTATGCATTAAATGTGTTGGATGGGACATACATAAAACTTTCAGTAAGTAGGGAAAGTAATCTAATTATTCAAGAGGCGAGAATCTACTACCTGTGAGTTGCCAGAATTGGAAGAAATTAGTGGCCATGAAACATGGACTCCCTAAGAAGATATGGAAGGTGAAGAAGCAAAGAATATGGTTATAGAGGATGAAGAGGACTTAGAATCTAGTAACAACTAGGACTTTGTCACATACCGGAGGATGTGTGGATTCGGAGGGGATGGATGTCGTGCCATTATGTGAACACAATGTGAAAAACTCTAAAGTGTATCATCATCTAACTTTATTATTAATCTAGAGAGTCAATGTCATCTTAGGCATTAGTGCTAGTTCCATAGTATGGTTAGTTCCAAAATACATAATTTTTGGAGAAATTTAGCCTATTTTTTATATTTGGGATATTATTTCTTGTAAATATCTTAAAATTTGTAGAAAGCTTCTAAAATAGGGTGACATGCAAAAAGTGAGTTACTTTTTCAGCCAATTTGGGAGATTTTATGCAAAAAGAAGGGCTTCCAAAATCCTTGTTGCGTGATCACAGTTTATAGGCAGCAAACAACACTCCAAACTTAGAGAAAAAGGAGTGAAGTGGAAAAATAATGATCAGATGTCCTCAGGTTTTACTCCCCCTTTAGAGCCATCAAATTTGCAGTCCAAGCATTAGAGAAGAAGCTAGTGTTTGGTGCATGTTTTGGGTCTACAAGGGAGCTCGAGGAGATCTAATGCTTCGTGATTGCTTCTGAGTAGTCCCAATCAATGATTTTTTTCATCTTCTTAGGTTCTATCAATACATAGTGCCTTGATTCATTAAGCTTTGTCTTTATCTTGTGTACCTCTTGTCAATTCTTTTTCTTCTCTTCTATCTCTTATTCTCTACTTCCTTCTCCCTCTGATCCCCAGTGGATAGGACCTTTTGACTAAAATCCCTTCGACAATGTAAAGATTGAGGGAAATTAGTTCGTTTTCTTGTTCTTCCTTTTACTTCTTCCTCTCTTTCTTATAGAATTAACATCATCTTATAAAATATAAGTGTAAGGTTGTACATGTCAATTTAGACATAATACACTAATGTAACAATAGGAAGATCCATAACTATGTTAGCACTACAAGGTATATTTACCCATTGAATCTATAATCAAGATCATTAGTGCATCCTACCAATCATGCCAACCCATGTTGGTGGAATAAAAATATTATATTGGATAGTCAAACATCGAGCTTGTTATGTCAATACTCCTTTGTAAGCTCAACCCCATGTCCTATTCTCTAATGTAGCTTCTTCTTTTCACCCAGTGACTTTGTGAAGATGTTAGCTATGTGCACATGGATGGATGCCAACATATACCGCAGATCTATTGTAAGCAATAGCAGATCTCAATTTCGAGGTAGTTGACACATGTTCATGAAATTCTCAAGACTATTTTCAAAGTCCCCAAAGAGATATAGATAGAACACTCATGATCCCACCATCAATAAGACCATATTTTAAAGATAAGGCTCATTCTCAAGCTAGAGCATAGTCTAAGGATGCTATAAAACCTATAGAACTCAAATAGTAGTGGCTACATACCAATCCAAAGTTGTGGTAGTACCACACAATGATGTATGGCCAAACAAGGACAATGTTTAAGTAAAATATACTTAATATTTTTTTCTTCAGAATCCTTACCTTTCCTTCTTAAATTATGTGAAGGGGCATACACATAGTAGTAAGGTTATACAAATATATTTGTGATGGTTAAAAAGTATTCATAAGATTGCTATATTTCCTTTTAAAAGTGTATTGATTGAGAAATAACTTAAAATAGCCTTAAAAACTTTGAAGCCAACTTTAGTTGGATATTTTCTTTTTAAGAATATAAGAGGTTTGAATGTAAATATGCTTCATGTACAACAAGGATAAAAAAATGTATAACAAAATTGCTTTATGAATGCGATATGATTGCTTTTGTATTTCAAATGTGACGGTTATCTTATCCTATAAACTTGTGCTTGCAATACTCAGAAAGATAAGAGATAATATTGGTTTAGGCCATCATGATCTCAAGTTGGATTCCCCTCAAACTAATAGGATATAATTAGCTAAATAGTATATCCTCAAAAGTTGATAGGATCGGACTATCTTGACACCATTTTAGGGGTCTAGAGTATATTTGAGTATTAACCCTAATGGCCATGGATGTTTAAAATAAATATTGCCTCTCTTTGAACCAAGTGTATTCTTAGCCCACTCTCACCTTTGATCAAGTATAAAGTAACCTCTTTTAGGTAGGTGTTAGATTGCTCTTAGGGGTGATTGTTCCATGCTTTCCCTTTGAGGAGATTTTACAAGGGGATTGTGAATGGTGATGTGCACAAAATTGACTACTAGAGGAATTGTCTCAGGTTTTAAATGAAGTACATCTCAATATGTGGCATTGGAGCAATAGTTTATGGATAATAAATTTGTGAATAGAAAGTATTAATTATGAAAGTAACACCTTTTTGAATTGAATCCTTAATGATTACTTCCCACTAACTTGAATACACAACCATGACCAATAGAAAATTAAGATGAAGAGGTTGTTTGATTGAGAGAGATCTTCCCATTGATATATTAAGTGGTCCTAGGTATAGATCACTATCATAATATGAAGCTATGTTTGAGATTATGGAGAAGATATCTATTCCTCTATTCGTTGTGAAACCCCATCAAGGTAGGTGGTATATGGGTGAATTTTGTCCACAATGTTATCACTAGCATATGGGAATCTATCCACATTGAAATGTTGTGCTTCATTATGAGCTATGTAGGATATATTGGGTGGAAATATTGAATTTGGTCACTATGTACTTTTTGTATGCTACATACAAAAAACAATCACTTGAAATTTGTAGTGAATCAATGCGCAAAAAATTGTGGGCATATTAGCATACACTAGATTTGGTGCCATCATCTAAAGAATAGATATAGTGTCAAGCATGCCAATAACTAAAACTAGATGTTGGGGTTATTCCTAACTAGTGCCTAAGAAATATGTTATCTATGACATTAAGAGAAACCATTAGTTTCTAAGGATGTAGATCTTCATTAGTTCTATAAAGAGAAGATTCATGAACTCATTTTTGAATAATTTTAACTCAATTGGAAATTAATAACTTTTGTAAACTGTATTCACACATACAAAGACACCTTACTATTTCATAACAACTTGTGATATTGTGCTTAATAATTGGGTTAATTTGATAGGCAAGTAATGAGATACACAATGTATGTTTAAGCTTTAGAATCATATGTGCAACTACTTGTTGATTGAGTGTGTTAGAATTTTGAGAGTATGTTACGACTATCCTAGAGAATGTACATCTTTGAACTTGTCTTATTAAAAGATTGGCTTTAACTAGAGTTTGAGTTGTGCAAGGTTTTGGGTAATGCCTTAGAGAAAAAGGTTGCAGTTGGTTCATTAGACTTGACGATGATGAATATAATGAGTTTGACACACTTAAAGGACCTCTTTATCAAGAGATTCTTTGAAACTATTTATATAGATAATTTTCTTGTCACACTAATGAATACCAATCAAAAAGACAAAGAGGACATTTGTGATTTCATTACCCATGGTTTCTAAGAAAGCTTAATGACCTATCAAAAAGTGGTCTACATTGTAATTGAGTCCAAGTTTTGGATATGGTTGCTAGGTGGTGCAAACTAGTTACATGAACTTTGTGGAATAGTAGAGCCTTATCATACCGAGAACTAATATAGAGGTATGCTAGCATCACAGACTTAACAATATAGCATATTGAAAAAAGTAACTACCATTTACACTATTGAGAAAACTAGTTAATCAAGAAAAGAAAATGCTCATATATTCCATCAAGGGTGTATAGGATCTAATCACAAACATTAAAACATAGAGTACATCCCAAAAGCTAACTATTTAGAAGAAATACATGACAATGGGTTGAATTGACTTAGTTTCCCTCGTAGTGTTACACTATATTGAAGAGTTATATGGAGATCATTAGGGTTAAGGAAAGATTGTGACCTAAACAGTATGTCAAAGGAAGAAGTAAAGAG